>NC_041041.1:15549350-16152986 GCF_900634625.1 Parambassis ranga
ATGAGTAAACCAGAAGACAAGAGTGGAAGGCAATGGAGCAGCAACACACAACAGGGACGCCTGTCGCCAATAAACCTGAAGCAGGCCACGGGGTCAGCCAGCCAACAGGGGGACAAACCACTAGACACTTCAAATATAACACTTATGAAGCACTGAACTTAAGGATTTCTGTGGGGGTATTTCTCCAAGTTGTTTAAGGTGTTTTTAATTGTAGTGCTTTTCTTTTTTTTAGCTCTACACTGAATACCTCACATTCATCCTGCTTGCATTCAAAGTGCCATTCATGAGCAGAAACATCATTGCGGCCACAGAGATGCACTTTGCAACAGAGCTTTTCACTTCTTCACTCTATCCCTCCAGGATATCTGTAGGCTTTAACAGATGGATTAACCCTTTATTCCCTTCTCCCCTTTGGGGGCTAATTCTCAGCTCTGCTTTGTTTGTGTTTTTGGATGACATGAGATAATCTGGGATTAACTTTATACACCTCTTCCTGCTCTTGTAAAAATCTATTTGTATTTTCATTTTTTTTCTTTTTCTGTATTTCACCCCTGATGGGGCTAAAACGATAAAAGTAAAGTTTGATACTAAGTGTAAATTTTGGATGGAAACAACTTCACTCACTGACAATATCACATCATTATATGGCTCAGTCCAAGTGGCCCTTTATCTTATACATGCATTATTTTCTGCTGACAACTGACAATATCATATGCTGTCAATTAATTAGTACACTGTGTACCCGGATGGACTGATACTTAACCAAAAACCACTGCTGGGATTGACCATGGTATTTTGTCAAAACCTATGTAGTGTTCAAGAGTGTATATTGTATTGGTTGATGAGGAGAGCAAGTGTTCACCTCAAAGTATGAGAGGGATGTGTGTAGCAGTTTTGTATGTATCTGTACTTGTTTATGTCTAGTGTGTGTGTGTGTGTGTGGTTCTGATCCAGCCTTTCCTCAGGGCCATGCCTGGCATTGTGCTGCTTCCTGTCCCAGCAGACATTATCAATGTGAGATCAGCAAAGGGACAAAAGGTCTCCGGACACACACACACACACTCTCCCTCTCTCTCTCTCTCACACTCTCACACACACACAAGCTGGATCATGTTTTCCCAGGCCTCATGGAGCCACCAAAGTTTTACTGTCTGATAGATCATTCTTCTATCTATATATCATTCTTTTTCTCTGCCATCATTTCGGCTCTCTTCTTCTTCACTTTCACTCTCTTCCCTGCTGCTTCACTCTTTTACTCTTTATTGATTCTTTTGCTTCCTCCCTTCATCATCACCGTGTCAAACTCTGTACTCATCAGTCAATTGCCTCCAGTTTCTGAACTGCAAGAACACAGTGATCGTCTCACTCTGAACAGATGCAATAATATATGTGAACAATTTAAATGGAGAAAGTCTTCTATATATAAAAACCTGCTTCGTGCTCTTCCTCCAATTTTTACAACTTTCTCTCCTTTTATTGTCCTTCATCTATTGTCTATTATTTTCTGCTTCCCCTTTCATGTTGTCTCTTAGGGGGGTCTGCAGGCTTTAACAGTCAGTTTAACCCTTTATTCCAAGACAGATTCCACTTTCTCCTCGTTTGTGCTTATCCTCTAAAAGAAATGACGTGAGATCATCTGGGATCAGCAAAGTGATTTACCGCCACTCTATGAGCTGTGATCCCACATGTATACAAACAGTAAACTTAATTCCTTCTAAGGTATTCATAGCTCTACTAACAGCCACTTACTAATGGATAACACACAATTTGTTTTCATTTATTAAACTTATTAACACTTCTCCTATTTTTTCTTTAGTGCTGACACATAGAGCTGAACTGTCCCATTTTGTTGTATGCCATATATTTCGTCCAAGAGATTATGATAGTCACATTCATTTTTATCTCAGTACCTTCAGTCTTCTCCACCTTCCCTCATCTCTTTTTCTGATCTGTGCAGTCGGCTTTGTTTCCTCCAAACATAATTTCCATATCAACAATCGTTATCTTCATCGGTAATTGCTGACATTCTTCCTTAGAGCTGCCCTGCTCCTCCTCTTCCACCCCTTGTTCCCTTCATTAGTGTCCCACATGACCGCTTCAGTCCTCAGGGCCAAGAAATCCAGAGGGTGAGGGGGAGGTGAGAACACACACACACACACACACACACACACACACATCAGTGTCTTATCTTGATCTCTTCACTAAAAAAACAAGGACACACCATGGACCAAGAAAAAGGACTTGTTGCTGCTTTTACATGTGGTTAATCCAGTTGTGTGTGTGTGTGTGTGTGTGTGTGTGTGAGAGAGAGAGAGACTGGGGTGGGGGGTGGGCTTGTGAGAAAATTCACATGGGTTTAAATTATGGGAGTGTGACAGACAAGGTACAGAGGAAAAACAATAAATACAACGACAAATGTAACAGCAAATGCCAGCGGCTGAGGTCACTACACCTAAATTAATAGTCGGAGTTGCTGTGCCAGCCGCCAGAGAATGAAAAAGCCTCTTTTAGTACCAGTTATTTTAATTTCCAAACATGATGAAGTGAAAAGGTCTTTCCCTTCAGTGGCAACATGCCTCTAATTGTAATGCACATTGGTGTTTGTTGATAAGGTCACAAAAGAACTCAACATTGTTTGTGCCTGGTTTTGTGGACAAACGTAAACTTTTTGGTGAACAGAAACAATCCTCAGTTGACAGAGAGCTGGCGTGGTGTCAATGTGAGCGAGCTGTGTGCGTACCACCGCAGAGATAAGATGGAAATTCAATTCAATGGTGTAAAAAAAAAATAATCTAATTGTTCAGTAATAAAAATAAAATTGCACACATGCAATGTGGACAACACAGTGGGGAAAGAACAAGCTACAGACTCTAATATAAAAAAACAATAATTATAGTCGTATTTGCTGGTAAGTCATAAATACCACAAATAACAAATTATAAAATGTCAGCAGAACGAAAGAGGTGTATATGTTAAATTAAAACAAAAGGTCAAATCCTGTGTTACGGTAGATGCAAATTAATCAGCTTTCTAAGTCATTTGTGTTTTACAAATGATTTTAGGTACTTACTTTCAGACATCACCATTAAAAAAAGGATTTGATGTTACATCTCTCTGTGTGTAAGACCCAGTTCAGACTTGTGTAATCTACATCAATAGCACAAAATCAGCCAGATTGGTTTAAATCCGGCTAGAGCCACCTCTAGAAGGAGGGTTGAGCTGGATCTGCTGAAATCTGGCGAAGTTCTGAAACTGAATGCGGCTAGCGACATCATACTTCCGGGTTCACAGGGACAGTATCTGGGTTGTGTACAACTAGTACAAATAGTAAACAGTGGAACAAATGATAGTGACTAAGGATCGTGACAAACATGGACTCCAGGTCTGTAAGCTCTCAGCCATAGATAGCTGGGACAGGCCTCCCTGTGACCATGAAGATGAATAAATGCTTAAACACTGATTTTCTACCATTTTTTGTCTGAAGACTAATTGCAAAGACTTCTAAAATATTCTACACATTTTCTCTAGAAAAGGGGAAAATACCTTTTAAAAGCAGTGATACAAATGCACATTTTCCAGATGGACTTTCATGGGAGTCACATATGGGCATTCATAACATTCAAACAGCATTAAAAACAGGAGTAAAAAAAAAAAAAATGGAAGGGCTAGCAAGAGAAGGCCGATACCTTCTTCCTCCTCCCCTCATGGTTTGACATGTTTGATAGTTAGATGTGGTGATTTTACTTTTGTTTTCTTAGATTATTTATGCCCTCCTCTACTTTCCATCGCTATTACCTGTCTCTCAGCTAAACATCACAAATAGGAAAAGACAGTAGAATAACAGCAACCTGTTTGTCTTTCTCTCTCATGCGCACATGCACAAACACACACACACACACAAAGCCATGTATCAGTGCTGTTGTTATAGTCTTATCAGGCAGAAATAGAGACAGCTGAGTGGATACTTTCAGGACCACAGCTGCCCTCCTGAACCTGGGGGCTGTTGTCATGACCTCTGCCCTACACATGTTTGCACACATACACACAGATAACTTAGTCACACACTCTCACAATTTACCTCTGTTTGGGTCCTGAGCACTCAGTCAACAGTGACACACTTTCGGCCTGACATATTCACAGCTCATACACGCAATTCCTCATTTGACCACTCATAAATTCATCATTATAAGCATGGATTTCTGTGTAGCTTTTGTGTGTGCATGTGTGTGTGTTATAGGTTAATCTGCCCCTGCAGGCGAGCTGTAGAGGAAAGGGAGTGGTCAGATCAGAAGTGTTACTCTTTGGCCTTAGAAAACTTGACACACACACACAACCTGTCAAAAGCAGCACAGCCTCTTTGCTTTTGTTATGTAAAGTGCTCCCTGGAGGAACTGACAGTAAAGTTATCTTTGTACCCAGAGGAGTTTTCACCATTACAAGGTAAAATACAGCCAAAGATGAAGCACAGATCTCTTGTAACAGAGTCCAGATGTACACCTGATCGAACCAGCAGGCTTCCTGTCACTTCACTACATATCTTATTCCCCTGACGCATCCCACTGGTCGTCCGGGCTGTAAATTAAAAAAAGATAACTGCCATGTCTGTCTTTGTTCCCTGGCAGGAGCTCACATTTTGGCAAGTTAAGGGTCGTAAATGACAGATACCTTCTTCATCGCCATTGGTTTTTCGCAGAAGTGTTAAGGCCTGTATTGTTGATCCAAACATTTCTCCACTCCATCCAGAGAAAAGAGCACAAAAGGAATTTTTCAACTTTGATCAAAAGGCTTACTGATGACAGAGACAGAGATGTTTTCAGGAATACTGAAATGTTGGAACACTTAAAAATATCAGCCAGAGCTGTGAGCTAAAAGAGGATAGCAGCAAAGTGGCTGCACTGGATATGGTGATAACTAAAAGCAAATGAGAAATGTGCAGAGATTTGACTCTTTCTCAGGTTGACTTTTCCCTTAGTCTCCACCAGCATCAGAAACGTGTAGAAAAACAACATGTCAGGCGTCATACCACCATAAAGTTGAATGCCCGACCAAGAAACAGCAGGTTTGGGCAGCATAGAGATCTCTTTCTGGTTAATAATAATGTTCTGTTTGGTTCTGTCACTTCCTATCTTTGGAAATTACAACCAGAACAGCATGTCAAAATCCTCTCTCTACAACTGTTCCAATGCTGCCTTTGCATCCATTCAGACTGTTATTTGCCACCATGGCACAGAGTGACAAATAGACTACCAGCACCCAACAAGGCTCCATCGTCCCATTCCTCTCATTCCTGCAATTAGCGACGCAAAGCATGGGGCCTTAAAGAAACGGCATACTCTGCTCCTTCACTACTTTGTTCTTTCTCACGCTGTGACAACTGGAGGTGATTGTATCAGCGAGAAGGGGGACTAGACATGAAACTCCTTCTCATTTCTCTCTCTTCTTTTCATTGAGTTCTCCCTCCACCTCCTCCGCATTCCTGAAGCTGCCGCATTGCCTGGGAGTGATGAGAAGACATTCCTGGGACCTTTGTTGGGCTCAGGATGCTCCTCCAGTGAGAAAATAAAGAGAGGAGTGGTAATGATTGGAGATGTTTTATGACTGCTCGCCTGTTAGTTACAGTTCTGAAGGGGGGATGCCAGAAGAGATATAAACCTAATGGAAGGACAAATCCCAGGAAGCAAAACTAAACAGCGACAGAATTAAAAAAATAAAGTATACTCAGGCTAAGAAACAGGCTGGGGTAAACAAAACACAGATGAACCAAACCATGGCATGAAAGGAAAGAGGACTACTGTTAATACAGCAGAAATGAAAGCTTCTAACAGCAATCAGTCTCATTGCAATTTCACAATTTCATGACCTGCAGTACCTAATGTGGCCCCAAGGTGGCAAGATGGAGCAGAATTAATTTGCTGTAAATAAATGTACAGTTTATGACATCTGTAATAAATATGTGAAACATTTTGCTGTATGTGTAAAGTAAGTATAGCTT
Organism: Parambassis ranga; assembly: GCF_900634625.1. Lineage (NCBI taxonomy): Eukaryota > Metazoa > Chordata > Actinopteri > Ambassidae > Parambassis > Parambassis ranga. Next base: position 15,555,343 of record NC_041041.1, read on the forward strand.
ATGTGAAGGCCCGGGGCTCCACCCTGGCCTCCTGTGTGTTGTGTGTTTGTCATGTCTCTCCCCTGTGTTGCAGGTTGCCTGAGTGGGAAATTGGAGGCAGCTGGCCACTGTCTCCCGCCTCATCCCCACAGCTTCTTCCTCTTGCCACTGTTTTGTGTTAGTTTGGTTGTATTATTTAACTTCTGTTGTTGTTAGTTGTATTCTTCATTCTAAAATAAGGGTTAACCCACTTCAGTTTTGTTTGCTTGCTTGCTTTGTTTTTCCTTATTTATTTTATTATGAATGTATCGTGACTGTATGAATGTAGTGACTTCAGTTTATTTAATTGATAATATTTTTGAGTGAACAATTTGTTTCTATTAAAAGTTACATTTTTGTTTGTTGTCATTGTAATATAAATGTATTGAGAATTAAAGTCCAAGAGGACCTGTTTAATTTCCAAGCGGAGGGGAGTTACAATGAATTTCATTAATAATAACATTTAACCTTAGACATACTACCTGTGGTTCCACTCTCTTTGTTATGGTTTTGGAGCCGCACTGTAACACTACTATAAAAAAAATGCTAATATTTTTACAGTAGTGTTTCATATTCAGCTTTTTGCTTGGTCCTGAGGTTGCCCTTGAGTGAGTTAATGCAGTTTTTACATAGTTTGTGTTGAAGTTTGGATCCTTTACTTTGTATTTAATAAGAGTAACAATAGACCAGAGCCACTGAAAGGTCTTTCCAAATATTAAAGTTATAATCAGAGCACAATGTCCATGTGGATAAGAACAATTAAACAGCCTCTAGATGTATTAGTCACACAGTTTTGACAAGCTCGATGTATACACTGCGCATTGTTCAGTTTCATTAATCTGATCTGCCAGGTCCTTTGTCCTCTCACTTCATCCATTTTCTATTGTTCTGCTTTCCTCCTTGATTGCTGTCCACCATGCATTAACATTCCTCAGACATGAAGACACACTAAAACGCACGCACACACACACACACAAATGTGCACATTTAATGAGTGCCAGCCTAGTCAGCAAATGTGAGGGCAAACACAGACGAAAGCACACGCTTGTATATACAGAACACTGACAAACACACACACACACTGGTTCTACATCACTGCTCTCGGATGTGGTGTTAGTCTGTGATAAAGGCATCCAGTCTGGTTCTCAGGGAAGATTCTGCTGACGCACAAACACACACACACACCTAGAGCTTGGTGCTGAAAGAACTTGCATTGAAGTTTAACTTATTTTTAAACTTCTGCCTCCGAAACAGTCCAGTTTATTTTGTTTCAAGGATTTGCAGATTCATTTGTGAATGGAAAATCTGAAGGAAGCTCACCTTTGTAATCCAGCTCACTGACTGAAAGCGTGCATCAGTTGACAAAAATATCTTGGTTCAGTTGGTGGCTTCATTCTGAAGCTCTCTGATCTGTTTCTATGTTATCAGCTGTGCACAATTTAGACAAAAACACCGTGCTTAAAGGTGCACAGGCTACATATTAGTCCGCTGTTGAGATAATAATAGTGTGGAGCTAATAAACTGAGACGTTTGTTCTCAATGAAAATGTTAATTCCAGCTGACGATAATGTCTTCATTAATGTTCAATTATGTTTCTGAAAGATTGTTCTCCACAGGCCAGAAATTAGTTTAAACCACGGAGGAGTTGAGGAAATGCATCAAATTTAAGTACACTTAAGTGCAGAGGAAAATGTGTATGAAACACAAAGTATGATTTATAGTTCAGTGCTTAAAAACACACAAACCGTTCTATAAAGCTCTTATGACACACACCCCTCCATGCCACATCAGGAGCTGAGCTCCTCCGTATCACCTTGGCCTCCAGCATGGCAGCAAGTAGATGAGAAACTGTTGTGTTTTCCTTTCCTCTCCCTCAAAGTCAAACACATATAAGGTCTCTGACAATACCCTGTTTCCAAGTGTTGCCTCTTTAAGTCTGGATCCCCCTGCGCTCAGCTGGAGTTGAGCGGGGAATAACAGACAGGCATGTGAGAGACGGCTGCTGAGGGTTCACAGGCACCAGCTGCAGTCAGGCCACTGTGTGGGAGGCCAGCATGGGCATTGTTAACACCCTCAGAGGTCTGAGTGCTTCGTGTCTGGCAGGAGAGAGGTAGCTGCTAAGAGATCACTTTTGAAACGAGCCTTCCTAAACAAAGAGTGTGAGGTCAAGAATTTTATAAATAATATATGTTTAACATTGGCAGCTTTGCCCTAGTACAAAAAGTACTAAAGGTCTCAGACCTTTTTTTGAGCTCTGACCTCGACTTTTTTGTTTGCAACAGCTTCAGTAAGTGTGGAAACAAATACATTTTGGGCATTTTAGCAGTCGGCCTTTATGGGATTCTATATAAATAACTGTGCAGAAGAGGGGGCTGATAACTACATTATCTAAAACTTTACATTTGGTTTTTGTCTTACCCAAATCTATATATTTTTGCGTCATTTCTGACTATAAGCAGTATTTAAACATGTCAGATTTTGTCTGTTTGTTTTTGGACCTCTGTAATTCCATTAGTGTGGTGCAGTTACACCCGATGATTTGCAGCTGGGCTGAAGGTCATACCCGTGTCATCTGAGTTTATTCAGAAATTCTAACTTTGACGAGCATATGACAGGGAGGTTTAACACCCTGAATAATAATTTGGAATTTCCTCAGTTCCTTACGTTTCATTGAAAACCCCTGGAGCTCTCTCACCTGCACCCACATCACAGGTTTTGTTAATTCTATATATTTATTTGGAATTTTGTCAAATAAAATCAATTGTACTATTAAAACACACTCTCAAACACCCCTGAGAGTGTTTTCTAATCTCTCTGTAGATATCACTGACTCACTTTGAGACACTAAATAAATATTTAACTTGATTGATAATCAACGTGCTTCACAATGACATCATTGTGTTGCATGTGTGTCATGCCAACAGAGCACTATGGACAGTGTCACACTGGTATTGTTTCTCTGATGTTGGACGATCGATTCTGGTGGAAACAAATGACCCCGAGTCAGTCACATTCTATTCACTGTGGTTTGAATTTCTGGAGTGCAGAAATCAAGATGCTAAAATACTCCACATACACACACACACACAGTCTCTTACGGTCCATTCAAACCTTTGTGTTCTGACAGAAAAGACTGGAATTACTGCTGAAGGTTTTATTGTTGCCCTGCTGGTTCATCTCATTAACCTGAAGCAAAGAATAAAGACAGTGCACCTGTTTTTCAGCATAGTCCTCCTCACTGCCTTCTCGTGGATATTATTGCCTTTGCTGTTCCCTGATTTAAGCTCAGGACGATGTGAAAACCGTTCAATAATCAGAAGATAAGTGAGTGGGTGGACGAGATAGAGACTGAGAAAGCAGAGGATTTCACGGTCAGTAGGGCAAACACACACAGTTACACAGGTTTCCTCACACAATGCTCAATGTCTGGTATTTACTACTTCCTGGATTCTTAACAAGAGAAGTGCTAAAAGACAGTTTTATTGATCTCTTTGTCTGCACATTCAAGTCTACATCATGAGGACATTTTCTTAGACAGTTTAACACAGGCAGGTTTATGCAGAGGAGTCGAGTGTGCTTAGCAGGAGATGCTCCTCAGAAGTAAAATGGGTTAAATTAGAACAGCTAAAAGGAAAAAGTTTCACTCTTCAGTAAGGTACAGTGTGTTCTGAATAAGACGCTAATTAGTTCATGTGACAGCGACCTCACAAGGTACATTTTTAATTATCATTTAAATGTAAGAAAAATGCAAAATGATGTCAGTGTTTACAACACCAACTTTTCCTGCATAGTAGATAGCACAGAAATTGTGTTAAAAAGAAGGTGACATTAACACTTTCTCACTGCAATATCCTGCATATTGTGTTGTTTCTGGGCATGTTCGCACAGGTACAATAGAACACAAACTGTTTGTGGCAACACTTGTTTGTGTGAAAGGTGTGTTTAGGCTGAAGGCATCCATTATGGTTTTAGTGACTGACTGAACACCCTGCAGCCCCCCGTAAAAGTCCACTACTACTGCTGCTGCTTTATGGCTGAGCCTGGGGAGCCCTGCAGGCTGTAAAGTGACTACTGTTCACTCACTGACACACACACACACACACACAAGAAGAATGAATGCTAAACAATAACACAATGAATACACACTATAGAGATTTTTACAGAAATGAGGAATACAGGGGTGTTACCATTATGCCAACTCAGGGGTTTGTGTATTCACTGTGACAATCATAGCCATGCATGTTTGTGTGAGTGTGTCACACCTGGTCAGGTGAGATGCACCTGGTTGCTCTCCTCCCATTCACCCATCATTCACCTCCTGCCAGCTACAAAGCGAGCAAAACTATACTTTACGTCGTTTTGACCTCTTAAGTGTAAAAAGAAAAAAAATAAATCACACGCAAAGAATTCTATTCACATACAGAACTGCAGAAACAGACTTATAAAAGCACATTTACACTAAAGCTCCCAAATATTTATTGCATTCTTTAGGAACAGTAAATTTCTGCTCATACACAGATACTCAGCCAGGGGCTAGTAAACCAAGCCGTTGTCTTTGTTATTCATGGCCTTGGTCAGAGCAGCAAACACTAACTAGGCTGAACTGTTTGGACAGATGTCCTTCCAGCAGACACACACAGCCTGAGCTGCCAGATACTCCTCTCTGACATCCCAACATAGTCCCTTTTGACCCACACTCACATCCTGTATCAAAATTTAATTTAACTTTAAGGAGCCACAGTTAAACTTTTTCTACATTGAGCTATGATGTTTTACTTTGTTTCCCTTCTGTTACCATCAGTTTTCCACCCAGTTTCCTCCTGTTCTCAGTATTCTTTTCCTTCCCTGCGGGGATCAGGTGGGAATGATGTCTCATCCTGCTCCCAGCATCTTTCCACTGCAACTGAGTGATGGGAAGAGGCCACATTCCGACACTTTCTCAGGGTCACACTGTGCTAGTGTTGCATACGCTCACACATAAACAGGTAAAGACACTGTAAGTGGCTGAGAAAGTAGGAAGCACCAGCATAACATAAAATTTGCATCCCTGTAGAGGCTCAGCATTAAGATGCCTCTATCATGAGTGCTGCTTTGAGGACTGCTAGCATGTATCACAAATGTTATTGTTGACACTAGATAAGTTATTACAATGGAAGTAACCAGCTAACTGATCTGAAAATTGGCACAACAGAGCAACTATATTTGAAATTCCATTTTTCTTGTCACTACAATTAAAGAGTTATCTTAGAACTTAAATCTGGTTCCACAAGTAAGACACCTTAAGTTCCCACAGCTCTATGTAGACTCTAACTTCCCTGTCAGACACTTTGGCACTTTTAGGATGGGATGTCCTGCTCCAAAATGCCCTCCATCTCACTATCTAAACCTTTGCTCACACAAACCCTTGAGTGTGTGATGGAGTTGGAGGACAGCTATGTTTGCTCAGCACTGAGACTGAAAAAAAACTCTCAGAAGAAGACATTTTTTTCTCTTTCTTGCTTTGTTAGGCTAGGGGTGAAAGTTCACTAGCAAAAGAAAAGTGAGGTCAGATGCATCGATTTGGCCTTGTGACACCGGTCTGAGTGGGGAGGGGGAAGTTAGAGGGGGTCTGGAACAGAGGAGGGAATGTCTGCGTTTGAAGGAGAATGACCTCTTAGTCACTGTTGCAGTTTTTGCGGAGGGACTGAGGTGTTTACTCAAGCAGTGGGGGGGCATGGGGTATCAGCTTACCCGGGTGCTCAACTGGGAGCTAACCAGGCTTCCTATTCAACCAGCACTGTCAGTCAATATCTTCCCCTATTCATATAAAGGTCAGCGGCCAGATCCCAGGGCAGGGAGGCTGGCTGGTACTGTCGGCAGGGGTTTGTTTGTGCGGTAACCCCACTGTTCGAGGATATAGTGTATTGAAGTCTTTTTAATCATTTAAACCGTGAGTAGCTAAAAGGATCCTTCTGATTTATTAGTGATTTATTACTACGGTTTTCACTGTTGGTAACACTGAAGGATCTGTGATCAGTAAAACTTTAATACAAGAAAAAAAATTGAAATATGAGGAGAAATCAAATCTAAAAAGAATCATACTTAGCAAAGGACATGCACAGCTGGCCACACTTTGATGTGGAACGTTTTGCATTTAATCTGATTGCAGCGTCAGTGTGTGTGTGTGAGACCATGAATCAAAGGGAGAGGCTTAGACTGGGACATAGTGGGTGACCCTGGCACTGTGAAATACAACTTGACAGGACAACAGGGAGGGTATATTAGCAAAAAGTCATGGCAGTGTGTGTGTGTGTGTGTGTGTGGAATCTCCCCTCTGAGCTGGATTCCTGCTACAGACCTTCTGCTCACTGCGGGGCATTGCTTTTAATACATCAGCCTTATCTGAGCATCAGTCTCCACACAAACAATGTTCTCAGGCAACACATCTGGTAATTGTACTGTTTATTATGGGACTTCAGAGCTGCTTCAAGCTGAGTGGAAAAGTATGAGCAGAGGACTTTCTCATCAGCTAGAGTGACACACTGGCACTCCCCATGGCAAATGATGAGAACAGCGGGGAGTGTCTCTGTAATTTACCAGGTAATTACCTGGTAAAGGCTGCCATCTAGTGGACAAATAAGTGCATTGTCCCACCTCAACTGTAATTTCTATAGCTATTTAATATGATTTTCAGAACTTAATGAAACAATTATGAACATTTTTTTTCCTTTTGACCTTTCAGTTTAAATAAAAGATCACATGAATTGCATAACTCTCTGCCATATCTGCTTGCAGTATGGACAATAAGAAATGTCAGTTCTTGGCATTTCAAGCTCCTGTATACGTACATTGAGGTCATGTACATTGGAGGATCATTTGTTTGAAAAGATTCTGAAAAATGTATGTAATTTTAAAGTTGAATTATTTGGAATCATTGGCCTACCACTGTAGTACAAATGTGACTCTTAAACCTTAGCTGGATAAGGGCTGGGCAATACATCAAGTTATAACAGTTTGACTCTGCCCTGGCCCCCTCGCTCTTTGGACACAAACCACATGGAAGCAGAGGAGACAAAACTAAAGAAGAAGAGTCCTTAGAAGAAGGAAAAGGCTAAATAGTGAATTGCCCCCTTACATAAAAAAAGAAAGGGCATGGATGGTTCCTGCATCACAGGCAGTTCTCTGTGTAAGAGAGTTATCAGCAGCTTCTCCTACAGCTGAAGGAAAAAAAGAACTGGTTGAAATTCAGCTGGGTCTGCCGGGTCACCGGCTTATCAAGTCAGGCACTCACTGGGGATCAAGGCTGCTAATGATTCAGAGGGTCCTGAGCATGAAAGAGCACTTTCTAAAGTCCTATCTGCAGACATGAAAACCAGACCTCTTGTCCCTACCTGGCAGGACACAGAGGTCCCGGAGGTAGTTCAGAAAGCTCTGAAACTCCCTTCAGGACTTCAATGATGCTCTTTCAGGAGAGGAGTACGTGACCCTCTCATATGTCAGTCCTTGTGCTATACCTGTTTAATGCTAATCTCCTCATACCTGATAAGGGGGATAGCATGCTGTGTAAATCCACCAAAACCAGCACTGTGGAGTACCTCATTAATAAATATTTAGACCCATCCACCAGTGACCTGTTGGACATTGCCTCTATTGTGGACCTACGGTTCAAAGCCAAATGCATCCTAGGTGAGACAGATGTGGGACCAAAACACAAGTCTTCTTCTTCTCTGTCATCAGGGCAGATGTTACTCTGAGCTGCCTGACCCAGTTGTGCCTAAGTCCGCACACCAAGTAGAAGAAGCAGTAGCACAGCTAAAACGCAGACAACACTGTTACGCTGCTACGAGCACAGCACAGCCCCCAGCACAACATCTACATACACACATACAACTCACCGCATGCTACAAGTCAACTTCATGAATGGAAAACCCCACACAAAACAAAAACACAAGCTTACAGACACTCATTTCCGCATTAAACAGAAAATAATAACGTACACCATCTGCATTCTCCCTTTCACCTAGCTTCAGCTAGCTTTAGCTTTAGCCTACCAACATACGTCTGGCGTGGCACTCCATAGAAAGAAAGCAAAACTCACCAAAACCGTCTCGGTCCGTCTCCCCGCTGCTCCAACATCAGGTCGAAACATGAATCTTCAATATGTTGAGTTGAATCACCAGCTGCGTGCAAAAACAGTGAAGAGAATATCCGACATCTGAAGGCAAGTGGAGGGGGTCAAAACACTCACCGCGATTGACTGACGGCATTTCACTGCTCGCGCCTGTGACGTAAACTTATCCCTAAAGTCAAGTTGACATAAATTACGAATTCAGTTAAAGTTGGATTGTCATTTTTACTATTTATTTCTGAGTTGAGCATTTTAAATTAAATTTGTACATTTGAACATGGCGTTTCAACTAATTACAAATTAAAATTTTAAGTAAAAAAAAACAAACACACAAAATGCTCTTCTAACATCAGCTTATGTTCTCTCTAGTTTGTTTGATTTGGATTTGTTTGTTAATATAACTCCTAAGAGTGTTTAAACTTGCAGATCTATTTCAGGTCAGTTTTCAATGGTTTCTGTTGGAGCTAAATGCTTTTTGGAGCCCGCCTCCTGCCGGCCAGTGGTAGTATTGCAGCTTAAAACACATCTGCATTGGCCTCATTTTTCAGCCCATGTTAGTTGCTGCTCGCCACAAACCAATGAGTGTGAGGGCCCTGAGAGTTTTCACCTGATTTTAAATTAATTCCATCAGTTTTATTCTTGTAATCACCATTAATGGTGCAACATGTTCTCCTGTTATTTGGTCTATGACAGCAGGTGTGATTTTATGTGTGCAAAATTTTGTGTCTGCAAAAAACAGCTCCAAATGCCACAGTTACAGATTTTAAAGGAACAACATCAACATCAACAAAATTCAGATTGAACTCTCTTGTGCTATGTGACCTTCAAACAGCTAATTCAGATGTTTCCAGAGGAACCCAGAAAGTAATGGATTACTTTGTGATTTTCTGCTCTCCCAGTGACATTACCTCTTTAGCCTTTAACGTGATGCTAACGTGATGCTAACAGGCTCTTTCTGCATTTTGAAGCAGTTTTTCTTCCATTTACCGTTGATCTGATCTGACAAACTTGATGTGGATACAAAGACTTTGTTCTTGTCGATGGTCGTTATCATTATGGGTGCTGCTAAACATGCTGCGTTGTCTCTCTGTTGTTGTAGCTGAGGACGAGCAGAGCAGCGTCGTCTGTCATAGACCTGCTGCTGTTGTCATTGTTCAGTTTACTGCTGCTCTCTTTATGTCTTGCTGTAATTACTGTACATTGTGTAATTGTGATATTCTCTCCACAGCTCTGTGATCTTATGACCAGACGCTGCACCAGACCAGTCTTCACCTGCCTGAGGACAGCACGTGATAATAATTGTTATCACTGTTTTTGTTCTATCCTGTATATGTAATGCATTTTATTCAAATCCAAATACAGTAAACTGTTGCCAGCATATCTGGGTTTCATTATTTGTGCAGCATTTTAAAATAACAAATGTAAGACATTGAATGTTTAATGCAACAGACCACACACACAGTTACAGTTTTTCAGTGAACAGATTATTCTCATGTATGATCAACAAAAACAAAAAAAGAACAGAAGCACCAAACATGTTAGAAGCTGAAGAAATAACAGGTCAGTTCCAGGTGTGGGACGCCTCCCTGCTACACAGGCAAAGCCAGTCTGGTTGGCCTGGTCCGCAGTGTCTAGCTGAAGAAGAGAAGTCAGCTCCTCATACGCCATGACGCCTCCTTCCGTTCTTTCTTTTCTTGCTTCTCTCTCTCCTTGCAATCCTTCTTTTCTTGCTTCTCTCTCTCCTTGCAATCCTTCTTTTCTTGCTTCTCTCTCTCCTCACGTTCTTTCTTTTCTTGCTTCTCTCTCTTCTTGCGATCCTTCTTTTCTTGCTTCTCTCTCTCCTCACGTTCTTTCTTTTCCTGCTTCTCTCTCTTCTTGCGATCCTTCTTTTCTTGTTTCTCCCTCTGCTCACGTTCTTTCTGCAGCTTCTTATCTGCCTTTTTTTGCTCCTTCTTGGAAATCTTAGGCTCGCTGAGTTTCTCTTCCAGGAGCCTCTTCTCCTCTCTAACCTCGTTAAGGAGCTGCTGCATGCTCTCAAGGCTTTCGTCTTTAACTGCGAGCACCTCTTCCAGGTGCAGCAGTCGTGCGTGCATCACCTCTGCGCTCTCCTTCAGTTGGCAGTCGAGAGCGTTTTTTTTACTGGTCATAGTGATGATGATGTCTTTATCCTCTTCTACGTGGGAGTGCAGAGTGCTAAGTTTACAGGTCATATCAGCACACCTCCTGTCCAAAATTATAGACCATCTCATAGAAACAGCTTTGTAGACCTGCAGCTCTTCCACAGTGTCTCTGAGGCACTGATTTTCATCGGCGGCTTCTTTGAGCTGCACATCCATAAAGTCATGCATGCCTGCCAATGCATGCTGTTTAATGGCCAGATCCTCCTTTAATGCTGCTGCCTGCTCCTCCCACTTTTGCTCCTTGTGGGCCATCTTCTTTTTTAGAGAAGCCAGGTCGGCACGCAGCTGATCGTTTTCTGCACGTAGCAGAGCAGCACTCTCACTCCTGAACATATCTTTAGTTGAAGAAATGATCTTGAATGCTGGAAATATTGTTCTGCTGTGAAAGAAATAGTCCTCACTCAATGGAAAATAATCCTGAATGCTTGAATCACTGTGTGCCAAAATGCTCTTGTTTGTGTACTAAGCTCCACGGCGACAACCTTTGATGACATCATCAAAGGTTGTCGCCGTGGAGCTTAGTTCAGTGTTTTGTTTTGATTGTGGTGTGCCGTCTCCATGGTAACTTCACCCGGTTAGTACGGTAAAATAACACATGAGACGTTTCAGTATATTCACGGGATTCAGATTTGTGATTTTAACAACTAGCTAGCTAGTATGGTATCCAATGATACCAGATGTCGCCTTTCCCTTTAAGCCTCACAGCATGGGATGTCCTGTCCACCATCTGATTTGGTCCAGTCCACCTAGGCTCCGACCACTTCCTTTTTATCACCTTCAGGAGGACCCACTCGGCTGTGTGTGGTGTGGCTCCGCCTGGACTCTCCGTCTCTCCTTTCACCTGTAATGCAAAAGCTGACACCAAAGCTTTAAATTCATTATATTATGGTTTCTATTAACACCATACTGCATACTCTTTCAGTCTCAGCGGGCCAGCTGGTCCGGGAAACTGTAGACCTGCCAGAAGCTCATAGGTTGTAAATCATATGGTTATTAACAGAACATCATACACACATCAAGTCAATAGAAAATATTTGAACCCATGTTAATTTGGTCTGTGCACAGATTTTAGCCCATTTTTTGTTTTAGGTTTTAGTTTCATCCTTTCCACTTTTCCCTGTGACTGTGGCTGATATACTGCACCATACCTATGTTTTAGGCCTAAAGCCTGCTCCACCTTGCAACCCCCCTGCAGAACCTGGGTCAAATACATTAATACCTGTCTCACCCTCTTTTTTTCTGGAACAGAACACCATTCACAACTCCACCTGTTTCAGAAACATCCAGATAAAATGGAGCTAAGTGATCTAGGTGAGCCAGATCGGTGCGTAAAACACCGTAAAGAGAACCGTCGGTGCTGGTCGAAGCTGGTCGAAGCTGGAGGAGGTGACGTCAGTGTCATCCCACAAAGTCCAGCTCATGCTGAAGCCTGACTGTTTGTCACATGGCCCCAGGAGACGTTAGGTTGATGTTAAATCAACTTAGAAAAGTTGGGAGGAAGCTACTGTTTACTGTCAGATACAGTAGACGGTCTTATTTGTCTGACGACATGTTGTTGTCTTTTCTGCTCCCTCCCCACACACAATGGACATGAGGAGATTCCCAACAAAGACACGGAGAGTTAGAGTTGTTTTCAGCATTAACCCATGTTGTAATAAGGGCCAGGTTAGCTCCTGTTAGCCTGCTAGCTTCAGCCTCGCCGAGCCAGTGCACACAGCCACCTGCTCCTATTCTTATCAGCAAGAATAAAACACATGTGATGGACCGTCAGGACACAGTGGAGCATTATATGAACAGGGACACACTGATGCAGCAGATGAGGCAGCGCATCATTATAAACACATCCACAAGGTTTGTTGTGAATTAAGTAGTTTTATAAGCAAATAAAAATAAAGACATGCATCTTTTTGTAAGTTAGTATTTTTAGTGTTTCAGTATTATCTGCATTAAGCAGTTTGGTTCATTTTTCTATGGGATTTGCCAGTTTTTTGTCTCTGTAAATGAGAGACGGCCTCAGATATGGAGGCTGTTAGTGTAGCAGCACCAGTATGTTTGACAAAACTGTTGTTTCACTTGGAATTAGTTTCTGTTTGTCACAGAGTTTTTGTTGAATCTGTCTCTGAAATAGTCATGAAGTGTTTACTTCTGTAGGTAAAATAGTTTAACAACCTGCTAAAATCCACAGGAAAACGCAACTACTTCATATTATTATATTATATTTCATAATATACTGATGTACTTTTTTTCACCACCCACCCACAGAAGGTGCCCCCCCCACATTTTTAATGCTTCCTACGCCACTGGCTAACGTGATGCTAACGTGATGCTAACGTGATGCTAACAGGCTCTTTCTGCATTTTGAAGCAGTTTTTCTTCCATTTACCGTTGATCTGATCTGACAAACTTGATGTGGATACAAAGACTTTGTTCTTGTCGATGGTCGTTATCATTATGGGTGCTGCTAAACATGCTGCGTTGTCTCTGTTGTTGTAGCTGAGGACGAGCAGAGCAGCGTCGTCTGTCATAGACCTGCTGCTGTTGTCATTGTTCAGTTTACTGCTGCTCTCTTTATGTCTTGCTGTAATTACTGTACATTGTGTAATTGTGATATTCTCTCCACAGCTCTGTGATCTTATGACCAGACGCTGCACCAGACCAGTCTTCACCTGCCTGAGGACAGCACGTGATAATAATTGTTATCACTGTTTTTTGTCATGACCTGGTGTTTATTTATGGTTTTGTTTTCCTTGTTTTGGGTTTTTAGTTTAATCTGTGTTTAGTTGTTGTTATTTTCCTGTAGTTCTGGTGTTTTGTTTCCTTGGGTTTGTGTTTTGTGTTTCTAGTTGTCTAGTTGTCTAGTCTTGTTTTGTGTTTCTAGTTGTCTAGTCTTGTTTTGTGTTTCCTGTTTTACTTTGGTAGTCCTGTCCTCCCTGTGTATTGTCTTGAGTTTTGCTTCCTGTGTTTTCCCTCCTGGTTGATTACCAGCCCTGCCCTCATGTGCGTCACCTGTGCCTCGTTGTCTTCCCTGGTCCCCTTGTATATAGTCTGTGTCTTCCCCTTTGTCCTTGCTAGTTCGTCTCGTCTGTGTGGGCTTTGTGTCATTCTATGTCTCGTCCATGCCATGCCATGCTATGCTATGCTCCAGGTAGTTTCTTTGTTCATGTTATGTTTTTGAACCCTCGCTAAGTTTCCTAGGTTTGCTTTTCTAGTTTTGCCACGTGTAGTGTGATTTTCAGTTAGTTATTTTGTACTTTACCTTTTGACCACGACAAGTGTGATTTTTAGTTTTGTATTGTTTTGCCCTCCTGGCCTTTAAATAAAAGACTGTTTTTTGGATTTGAACCGCTCTGCGTCCTGCAACTGTGTCCGCTCTCCTCACACAAACCCTGACAGTACGAACTAGCCACTATGGACACAGCAGGCACAGAAGTGGTTACATCGGCTGCCTTGAGCCGCGGCCCAGAGTTCGTGCCATACGAACTGGTGATCCTTTGGAGCCAGGCCAAGCAGCTTAGGAGGAAGCTCCAAGCTGAGCTCGACCGGGTGGATCACCTGCCCTCACCTCCCGCGGACAGGAGGGAGGTGAGGCAGTTGGTGGACCAGAGGATTTCACTTCTGCAGCAGCTGGGGGAGCTGTGGAACCTTAAGCAACAGCTCAGAGCCCAGATGGATCTAGCGTTGAGCGCTAACCCGTGGCTCCACCTCCATTATGCCCGGGCGTTCGAGGACATGGAGGAGTTCCAGGCTCCTGTGGCCCCCATGCTGCCCCCCTGGTTTCCCCGCCCACTCCTCGACCCAGCCCCAACTCCTGAGGGCGGGCTCCAGATGACGCCATCCCTTCCGGTGCCGCCAGAGGGCGGGCTCCAGATGACGCCATCCCTTCCGGTGCCGCCCAGGGGCGGGCTCCAGATGTCGTCATCCCCTCCGGTGCCGCCCAGGGGCGGGCTCCAGATGTCGTCATCCTCTCCGGTGCCGCCCAGGGGCGGGCTCCAGATGACGCCATCCCTTCCGGTGCCGCCCAAGGGCGGGCTCCAGACGACGCCGCTCCTCCCGTCTCGGCCAGAGGGCGGGCTCCAGACGGCGTCGCTCCTCCCGTCTCGGCCAGAGGGCGGGCTCCAGACGGCGTCGCTCCTCCCGTCTCGGCCAGAGGGCGGGCTCCAGACGGCGTCGCTCCTCCCGTCTCGGCCAGAGGGCGGGCTCCAGACGGCGTCGCTCCTCCAGACGGCGTCGCTCCTCCCGTCTCGGCCAGAGGGCGGGCTCCAGACGGCTCCTCCAGACGGCGTCGCTCCTCCCGTCTCCCGTTCTTTCTTTTCTTGCTTCTCTCTCTTCTTGCAATCCTTCTTTTCTTGCTTCTCTCTCTCCTTGCAATCCTTCTTTTCTTGCTTCTCTCTCTTCTTGCAATCCTTCTTTTCCTGCTTCTCTCTCTCCTTGCAATCCTTCTTTTCCTGCTTCTCTCTCTCCTCACGTTCTTTCTTTTCCTGCTTCTCTCTCTTCTTGCGATCCTTCTTTTCTTGTTTCTCCCTCTGCTCACGTTCTTTCTGCAGCTTCTTATCTGCCTTTTTTTGCTCCTTCTTGGAAATCTTAGGCTCGCTGAGTTTCTCTTCCAGGAGCCTCTTCTCCTCTCTAACCTCGTTAAGGAGCTGCTGCATGCTCTCAAGGCTTTCGTCTTTAACTGCGAGCACCTCTTCCAGGTGCAGCAGTCGTGTGTGCATCACCTCTGCGCTCTCCTTCAGTTGGCAGTCGAGAGCGTTTTTTTTACTGGTCATAGTGATGATGATGTCTTTATCCTCTTCTACGTGGGAGTGCAGAGTGCTAAGTTTACAGGTCATATCAGCACACCTCCTGTCCAAAATTATAGACCATCTCATAGAAACAGCTTTGTAGACCTGCAGCTCTTCCACAGTGTCTCTGAGGCACTGATTTTCATCGGCGGCTTCTTTGAGCTGCACATCCATAAAGTCATGCATGCCTGCCAATGCATGCTGTTTAATGGCCAGATCCTCCTTTAATGCTGCTGCCTGCTCCTCCCACTTTTGCTCCTTGTGGGCCATCTTCTTTTTTAGAGAAGCCAGGTCGGCACGCAGCTGATCGTTTTCTGCACGTAGCAGAGCAGCACTCTCACTCCTGAACATATCTTTAGTTGAAGAAATGATCTTGAATGCTGGAAATATTGTTCTGCTGTGAAAGAAATAGTCCTCACTCAATGGAAAATAATCCTGAATGCTTGAATCACTGTGTGCCAAAATGCTCTTGTTTGTGTACTAAGCTCCACGGCGACAACCTTTGATGATGTCATCAAAGGTTGTCGCCGTGGAGCTTAGTTCAGTGTTTTGTTTTGATTGTGGTGTGCCGTCTCCATGGTAACTTCACCCGGTTAGTACGGTAAAATAACACATGAGACGTTTCAGTATATTCACGGGATTCAGATTTGTGATTTTAACAACTAGCTAGCTAGTATGGTATCCAATGATACCAGATGTCGCCTTTCCCTTTAAGCCTCACAGCATGGGATGTCCTGTCCACCATCTGATTTGGTCCAGTCCACCTAGGCTCCGACCACTTCCTTTTTATCACCTTCAGGAGGACCCACTCGGCTGTGTGTGGTGTGGCTCCGCCTGGACTCTCCGTCTCTCCTTTCACCTGTAATGCAAAAGCTGACACCAAAGCTTTAAATTCATTATATTATGGTTTCTATTAACACCATACTGCATACTCTTTCAGTCTCAGCGGGCCAGCTGGTCCGGGAAACTGTAGACCTGCAAGAAGCTCATAGGTTGTAAATCATATGGTTATTAACAGAACATCATACACACATCAAGTCAATAGAAAATATTTGAACCCATGTTAATTTGGTCTGTGCACAGATTTTAGCCCATTTTTTGTTTTAGGTTTTAGTTTCATCCTTTCCACTTTTCCCTGTGACTGTGGCTGATATACTGCACCATACCTATGTTTTAGGCCTAAAGCCTGCTCCACCTTGCAACCCCCCTGCAGAACCTGGGTCAAATACATTAATACCTGTCTCACCCTCTTTTTTTCTGGAACAGAACACCATTCACAACTCCACCTGTTTCAGAAACATCCAGATAAAATGGAGCTAAGTGATCTAGGTGAGCCAGATCGGTGCGTAAAACACCATAAAGAGAACCGTCGGTGCTGGTCGAAGCTGGTCGAAGCTGGAGGAGGTGACGTCAGTGTCATCCCACAAAGTCCAGCTCATGCTGAAGCCTGACTGTTTGTCACATGGCCCCAGGAGACGTTAGGTTGATGTTAAATCAACTTAGAAAAGTTGGGAGGAAGCTACTGTTTACTGTCAGTTACAGTAGACGGTCTTATTTGTCTGACGACATGTTGTTGCCTTTTCTGCTCCCTCCCCACACACAATGGACATGAGGAGATTCCCAACAAAGACACGGAGAGTTAGAGTTGTTTTCAGCATTAACCCATGTTGTAATAAGGGCCAGGTTAGCTCCTGTTAGCCTGCTAGCTTCAGCCTCGCCGAGCCAGTGCACACAGCCACCTGCTCCTATTCTTATCAGCAAGAATAAAATACATGTGATGGACCGTCAGGACACAGTGGAGCATTATATGAACAGGGACACACTGATGCAGCAGATGAGGCAGCGCATCATTATAAACACATCCACAAGGTTTGTTGTGAATTAAGTAGTTTTATAAGCAAATAAAAATAAAGACATGCATCTTTTTGTAAGTTAGTATTTTTAGTGTTTCAGTATTATCTGCATTAAGCAGTTTGGTTCATTTTTCTATGGGATTTGCCAGTTTTTTGTCTCTGTAAATGAGAGAAGGCCTCAGATATGGAGGCTGTTAGTGTAGTAGCACCAGTATGTTTGACAAAACTGTTGTTTCACTTGGAATTAGTTTCTGTTTGTCACAGAGTTTTTGTTGAATCTGTCTCTGAAATAGTCATGAAGTGTTTACTTCTGTAGGTAAAATAGTTTAACAACCTGCTAAAATCCACAGGAAAACGCAACTACTTCATATTATTATATTATATTTCATAATATACTGATGTACTTTTTTTCACCACCCACCCACAGAAGGTGTCCCCCCCACATTTTTAATGCTTCCTACGCCACTGGCTAACGTGATGCTAACGTGATGCTAACGTGATGCTAACAGGCTCTTTCTGCATTTTGAAGCAGTTTTTCTTCCATTTACCGTTGATCTGATCTGACAAACTTGATGTGGATACAAAGACTTTGTTCTTGTCGATGGTCGTTATCATTATGGGTGCTGCTAAACATGCTGCGTTGTCTCTCTGTTGTTGTAGCTGAGGACGAGCAGAGCAGCGTCGTCTGTCATAGACCTGCTGCTGTTGTCATTGTTCAGTTTACTGCTGCTCTCTTTATGTCTTGCTGTAATTACTGTACATTGTGTAATTGTGATATTCTCTCCACAGCTCTGTGATCTTATGACCAGACGCTGCACCAGACCAGTCTTCACCTGCCTGAGGACAGCACGTGATAATAATTGTTATCACTGTTTTTTGTCATGACCTGGTGTTTATTTATGGTTTTGTTTTCCTTGTTTTGGGTTTTTAGTTTAATCTGTGTTTAGTTGTTGTTATTTTCCTGTAGTTCTGGTGTTTTGTTTCCTTGGGTTTGTGTTTTGTGTTTCTAGTTGTCTAGTTGTCTAGTCTTGTTTTGTGTTTCTAGTTGTCTAGTCTTGTTTTGTGTTTCCTGTTTTACTTTGGTAGTCCTGTCCTCCCTGTGTATTGTCTTGAGTTTTGCTTCCTGTGTTTTCCCTCCTGGTTGATTACCAGCCCTGCCCTCATGTGCGTCACCTGTGCCTCGTTGTCTTCCCTGGTCCCCTTGTATATAGTCTGTGTCTTCCCCTTTGTCCTTGCTAGTTCGTCTCGTCTGTGTGGGCTTTGTGTCATTCTATGTCTCGTCCATGCCATGCCATGCTATGCTATGCTCCAGGTAGTTTCTTTGTTCATGTTATGTTTTTGAACCCTCGCTAAGTTTCCTAGGTTTGCTTTTCTAGTTTTGCCACGTGTAGTGTGATTTTCAGTTAGTTATTTTGTACTTTACCTTTTGACCACGACAAGTGTGATTTTTAGTTTTGTATTGTTTTGCCCTCCTGGCCTTTAAATAAAAGACTGTTTTTTGGATTTGAACCGCTCTGCGTCCTGCAACTGTGTCCGCTCTCCTCACACAAACCCTGACAGTACGAACTAGCCACTATGGACACAGCAGGCACAGAAGTGGTTACATCGGCTGCCTTGAGCCGCGGCCCAGAGTTCGTGCCATACGAACTGGTGATCCTTTGGAGCCAGGCCAAGCAGCTTAGGAGGAAGCTCCAAGCTGAGCTCGACCGGGTGGATCACCTGCCCTCACCTCCCGCGGACAGGAGGGAGGTGAGGCAGTTGGTGGACCAGAGGATTTCACTTCTGCAGCAGCTGGGGGAGCTGTGGAACCTTAAGCAACAGCTCAGAGCCCAGATGGATCTAGCGTTGAGCGCTAACCCGTGGCTCCACCTCCATTATGCCCGGGCGTTCGAGGACATGGAGGAGTTCCAGGCTCCTGTGGCCCCCATGCTGCCCCCCTGGTTTCCCCGCCCACTCCTCGACCCAGCCCCAACTCCTGAGGGCGGGCTCCAGATGACGCCATCCCTTCCGGTGCCGCCAGAGGGCGGGCTCCAGATGACGCCATCCCTTCCGGTGCCGCCCAGGGGCGGGCTCCAGATGTCGTCATCCCCTCCGGTGCCGCCCAGGGGCGGGCTCCAGATGTCGTCATCCTCTCCGGTGCCGCCCAGGGGCGGGCTCCAGATGACGCCATCCCTTCCGGTGCCGCCCAAGGGCGGGCTCCAGACGACGCCGCTCCTCCCGTCTCGGCCAGAGGGCGGGCTCCAGACGGCGTCGCTCCTCCCGTCTCGGCCAGAGGGCGGGCTCCAGACGGCGTCGCTCCTCCCGTCTCGGCCAGAGGGCGGGCTCCAGACGGCGTCGCTCCTCCCGTCTCGGCCAGAGGGCGGGCTCCAGACGGCGTCGCTCCTCCAGACGGCGTCGCTCCTCCCGTCTCGGCCAGAGGGCGGGCTCCAGACGGCTCCTCCAGACGGCGTCGCTCCTCCCGTCTCCCGTTCTTTCTTTTCTTGCTTCTCTCTCTTCTTGCAATCCTTCTTTTCTTGCTTCTCTCTCTCCTTGCAATCCTTCTTTTCTTGCTTCTCTCTCTTCTTGCAATCCTTCTTTTCCTGCTTCTCTCTCTCCTTGCAATCCTTCTTTTCCTGCTTCTCTCTCTCCTCACGTTCTTTCTTTTCCTGCTTCTCTCTCTTCTTGCGATCCTTCTTTTCTTGTTTCTCCCTCTGCTCACGTTCTTTCTGCAGCTTCTTATCTGCCTTTTTTTGCTCCTTCTTGGAAATCTTAGGCTCGCTGAGTTTCTCTTCCAGGAGCCTCTTCTCCTCTCTAACCTCGTTAAGGAGCTGCTGCATGCTCTCAAGGCTTTCGTCTTTAACTGCGAGCACCTCTTCCAGGTGCAGCAGTCGTGTGTGCATCACCTCTGCGCTCTCCTTCAGTTGGCAGTCGAGAGCGTTTTTTTTACTGGTCATAGTGATGATGATGTCTTTATCCTCTTCTACGTGGGAGTGCAGAGTGCTAAGTTTACAGGTCATATCAGCACACCTCCTGTCCAAAATTATAGACCATCTCATAGAAACAGCTTTGTAGACCTGCAGCTCTTCCACAGTGTCTCTGAGGCACTGATTTTCATCGGCGGCTTCTTTGAGCTGCACATCCATAAAGTCATGCATGCCTGCCAATGCATGCTGTTTAATGGCCAGATCCTCCTTTAATGCTGCTGCCTGCTCCTCCCACTTTTGCTCCTTGTGGGCCATCTTCTTTTTTAGAGAAGCCAGGTCGGCACGCAGCTGATCGTTTTCTGCACGTAGCAGAGCAGCACTCTCACTCCTGAACATATCTTTAGTTGAAGAAATGATCTTGAATGCTGGAAATATTGTTCTGCTGTGAAAGAAATAGTCCTCACTCAATGGAAAATAATCCTGAATGCTTGAATCACTGTGTGCCAAAATGCTCTTGTTTGTGTACTAAGCTCCACGGCGACAACCTTTGATGATGTCATCAAAGGTTGTCGCCGTGGAGCTTAGTTCAGTGTTTTGTTTTGATTGTGGTGTGCCGTCTCCATGGTAACTTCACCCGGTTAGTACGGTAAAATAACACATGAGACGTTTCAGTATATTCACGGGATTCAGATTTGTGATTTTAACAACTAGCTAGCTAGTATGGTATCCAATGATACCAGATGTCGCCTTTCCCTTTAAGCCTCACAGCATGGGATGTCCTGTCCACCATCTGATTTGGTCCAGTCCACCTAGGCTCCGACCACTTCCTTTTTATCACCTTCAGGAGGACCCACTCGGCTGTGTGTGGTGTGGCTCCGCCTGGACTCTCCGTCTCTCCTTTCACCTGTAATGCAAAAGCTGACACCAAAGCTTTAAATTCATTATATTATGGTTTCTATTAACACCATACTGCATACTCTTTCAGTCTCAGCGGGCCAGCTGGTCCGGGAAACTGTAGACCTGCAAGAAGCTCATAGGTTGTAAATCATATGGTTATTAACAGAACATCATACACACATCAAGTCAATAGAAAATATTTGAACCCATGTTAATTTGGTCTGTGCACAGATTTTAGCCCATTTTTTGTTTTAGGTTTTAGTTTCATCCTTTCCACTTTTCCCTGTGACTGTGGCTGATATACTGCACCATACCTATGTTTTAGGCCTAAAGCCTGCTCCACCTTGCAACCCCCCTGCAGAACCTGGGTCAAATACATTAATACCTGTCTCACCCTCTTTTTTTCTGGAACAGAACACCATTCACAACTCCACCTGTTTCAGAAACATCCAGATAAAATGGAGCTAAGTGATCTAGGTGAGCCAGATCGGTGCGTAAAACACCATAAAGAGAACCGTCGGTGCTGGTCGAAGCTGGTCGAAGCTGGAGGAGGTGACGTCAGTGTCATCCCACAAAGTCCAGCTCATGCTGAAGCCTGACTGTTTGTCACATGGCCCCAGGAGACGTTAGGTTGATGTTAAATCAACTTAGAAAAGTTGGGAGGAAGCTACTGTTTACTGTCAGTTACAGTAGACGGTCTTATTTGTCTGACGACATGTTGTTGCCTTTTCTGCTCCCTCCCCACACACAATGGACATGAGGAGATTCCCAACAAAGACACGGAGAGTTAGAGTTGTTTTCAGCATTAACCCATGTTGTAATAAGGGCCAGGTTAGCTCCTGTTAGCCTGCTAGCTTCAGCCTCGCCGAGCCAGTGCACACAGCCACCTGCTCCTATTCTTATCAGCAAGAATAAAATACATGTGATGGACCGTCAGGACACAGTGGAGCATTATATGAACAGGGACACACTGATGCAGCAGATGAGGCAGCGCATCATTATAAACACATCCACAAGGTTTGTTGTGAATTAAGTAGTTTTATAAGCAAATAAAAATAAAGACATGCATCTTTTTGTAAGTTAGTATTTTTAGTGTTTCAGTATTATCTGCATTAAGCAGTTTGGTTCATTTTTCTATGGGATTTGCCAGTTTTTTGTCTCTGTAAATGAGAGAAGGCCTCAGATATGGAGGCTGTTAGTGTAGTAGCACCAGTATGTTTGACAAAACTGTTGTTTCACTTGGAATTAGTTTCTGTTTGTCACAGAGTTTTTGTTGAATCTGTCTCTGAAATAGTCATGAAGTGTTTACTTCTGTAGGTAAAATAGTTTAACAACCTGCTAAAATCCACAGGAAAACGCAACTACTTCATATTATTATATTATATTTCATAATATACTGATGTACTTTTTTTCACCACCCACCCACAGAAGGTGTCCCCCCCACATTTTTAATGCTTCCTACGCCACTGGCTAACGTGATGCTAACGTGATGCTAACGTGATGCTAACAGGCTCTTTCTGCATTTTGAAGCAGTTTTTCTTCCATTTACCGTTGATCTGATCTGACAAACTTGATGTGGATACAAAGACTTTGTTCTTGTCGATGGTCGTTATCATTATGGGTGCTGCTAAACATGCTGCGTTGTCTCTCTGTTGTTGTAGCTGAGGACGAGCAGAGCAGCGTCGTCTGTCATAGACCTGCTGCTGTTGTCATTGTTCAGTTTACTGCTGCTCTCTTTATGTCTTGCTGTAATTACTGTACATTGTGTAATTGTGATATTCTCTCCACAGCTCTGTGATCTTATGACCAGACGCTGCACCAGACCAGTCTTCACCTGCCTGAGGACAGCACGTGATAATAATTGTTATCACTGTTTTTTGTCATGACCTGGTGTTTATTTATGGTTTTGTTTTCCTTGTTTTGGGTTTTTAGTTTAATCTGTGTTTAGTTGTTGTTATTTTCCTGTAGTTCTGGTGTTTTGTTTCCTTGGGTTTGTGTTTTGTGTTTCTAGTTGTCTAGTTGTCTAGTCTTGTTTTGTGTTTCTAGTTGTCTAGTTGTCTAGTCTTGTTTTGTGTTTCTAGTTGTCTAGTTGTCTAGTCTTGTTTTGTGTTTCTAGTTGTCTAGTTGTCTAGTCTTGTTTTGTGTTCTAGTTGTCTAGTTGTCTAGTCTTGTTTTGTGTTCTAGTTGTCTAGTTGTCTAGTCTTGTTTTGTGTTCTAGTTGTCTAGTTGTCTAGTCTTGTCTTGTGTTTCCTGTTTTACTTTGGTAGTCCTGTCCTCCCTGTGTATTGTCTTGAGTTTTGCTTCCTGTGTTTTCCCTCCTGGTTGATTACCAGCCCTGCCCTCATGTGCGTCACCTGGGCCTCGTTGTCTTCCCTGGTCCCCTTGTATATAGTCTGTGTCTTCCCCTTTGTCCTTGCTAGTTCGTCTCGTCTGTGTGGGCTTTGTGTCATTCTATGTCTCGTCCATGCCATGCCATGCTATGCTATGCTCCAGGTAGTTTCTTTGTTCATGTTATGTTTTTGAACCCTCGCTAAGTTTCCTAGTTTTGCTTTTCTAGTTTTGCCACGTGTAGTGTGATTTTCAGTTAGTTATTTTGTACTTTACCTTTTGACCACGACAAGTGTGATTTTTAGTTTTGTATTGTTTTGCCCTCCTGGCCTTTAAATAAAAGACTGTTTTTTGGATTTGAACCGCTCTGCGTCCTGCAACTGTGTCCGCTCTCCTCACACAAACCCTGACAGTACGAACTAGCCACTATGGACACAGCAGGCACAGAAGTGGTTACATCGGCTGCCTTGAGCCGCGGCCCAGAGTTCGTGCCATACGAACTGGTGATCCTTTGGAGCCAGGCCAAGCAGCTTAGGAGGAAGCTCCAAGCTGAGCTCGACCGGGTGGATCACCTGCCCTCACCTCCCGCGGACAGGAGGGAGGTGAGGCAGTTGGTGGACCAGAGGATTTCACTTCTGCAGCAGCTGGGGGAGCTGTGGAACCTTAAGCAACAGCTCAGAGCCCAGATGGATCTAGCGTTGAGCGCTAACCCGTGGCTCCACCTCCATTATGCCCGGGCGTTCGAGGACATGGAGGAGTTCCAGGCTCCTGTGGCCCCCATGCTGCCCCCCTGGTTTCCCCGCCCACTCCTCGACCCAGCCCCAACTCCTGAGGGCGGGCTCCAGATGACGCCATCCCTTCCGGTGCCGCCAGAGGGCGGGCTCCAGATGACGCCATCCCTTCCGGTGCCGCCCAGGGGCGGGCTCCAGATGTCGTCATCCCCTCCGGTGCCGCCCAGGGGCGGGCTCCAGATGTCGTCATCCCCTCCGGTGCCGCCCAGGGGCGGGCTCCAGATGTCGTCATCCTCTCCGGTGCCGCCCAAGGGCGGGCTCCAGACGACGCCGCTCCTCCCGTCTCGGCCAGAGGGCGGGCTCCAGACGGCGTCGCTCCTCCCGTCTCGGCCAGAGGGCGGGCTCCAGACGGCGTCGCTCCTCCCGTCTCGGCCAGAGGGCGGGCTCCAGACGGCGTCGCTCCTCCCGTCTCGGCCAGAGGGCGGGCTCCAGACGGCGTCGCTCCTCCAGACGGCGTCGCTCCTCCCGTCTCCCGTTCTTTCTTTTCTTGCTTCTCTCTCTTCTTGCAATCCTTCTTTTCTTGCTTCTCTCTCTCCTTGCAATCCTTCTTTTCTTGCTTCTCTCTCTCCTTGCAATCCTTCTTTTCTTGCTTCTCTCTCTTCTTGCAATCCTTCTTTTCCTGCTTCTCTCTCTCCTCACGTTCTTTCTTTTCCTGCTTCTCTCTCTTCTTGCGATCCTTCTTTTCTTGTTTCTCCCTCTGCTCACGTTCTTTCTGCAGCTTCTTATCTGCCTTTTTTTGCTCCTTCTTGGAAATCTTAGGCTCGCTGAGTTTCTCTTCCAGGAGCCTCTTCTCCTCTCTAACCTCGTTAAGGAGCTGCTGCATGCTCTCAAGGCTTTCGTCTTTAACTGCGAGCACCTCTTCCAGGTGCAGCAGTCGTGTGTGCATCACCTCTGTGCTCTCCTTCAGTTGGCAGTCGAGAGCGTTTTTTTTACTGGTCATAGTGATGATGATGTCTTTATCCTCTTCTACGTGGGAGTGCAGAGTGCTAAGTTTACAGGTCATATCAGCACACCTCCTGTCCAAAATTATAGACCATCTCATAGAAACAGCTTTGTAGACCTGCAGCTCTTCCACAGTGTCTCTGAGGCACTGATTTTCATCGGCGGCTTCTTTGAGCTGCACATCCATAAAGTCATGCATGCCTGCCAATGCATGCTGTTTAATGGCCAGATCCTCCTTTAATGCTGCTGCCTGCTCCTCCCACTTTTGCTCCTTGTGGGCCATCTTCTTTTTTAGAGAAGCCAGGTCGGCACGCAGCTGATCGTTTTCTGCACGTAGCAGAGCAGCACTCTCACTCCTGAACATATCTTTAGTTGAAGAAATGATCTTGAATGCTGGAAATATTGTTCTGCTGTGAAAGAAATAGTCCTCACTCGATGGAAAATAATCCTGAATGCTTGAATCACTGTGTGCCAAAATGCTCTTGTTTGTGTACTAAGCTCCACGGCGACAACCTTTGATGATGTCATCAAAGGTTGTCGCCGTGGAGCTTAGTTCAGTGTTTTGTTTTGATTGTGGTGTGCCGTCTCCATGGTAACTTCACCCGGTTAGTACGGTAAAATAACACATGAGACGCTTCAGTATATTCACGGGATTCAGATTTGTGATTTTAACAACTAGCTAGCTAGTATGGTATCCAATGATACCAGATGTCGCCTTTCCCTTTAAGCCTCACAGCATGGGATGTCCTGTCCACCATCTGATTTGGTCCAGTCCACCTAGGCTCCGACCACTTCCTTTTTATCACCTTCAGGAGGACCCACTCGGCTGTGTGTGGTGTGGCTCCGCCTGGACTCTCCGTCTCTCCTTTCACCTGTAATGCAAAAGCTGACACCAAAGCTTTAAATTCATTATATTATGGTTTCTATTAACACCATACTGCATACTCTTTCAGTCTCAGCGGGCCAGCTGGTCCGGGAAACTGTAGACCTGCAAGAAGCTCATAGGTTGTAAATCATATGGTTATTAACAGAACATCATACACACATCAAGTCAATAGAAAATATTTGAACCCATGTTAATTTGGTCTGTGCACAGATTTTAGCCCATTTTTTGTTTTAGGTTTTAGTTTCATCCTTTCCACTTTTCCCTGTGACTGTGGCTGATATACTGCACCATACCTATGTTTTAGGCCTAAAGCCTGCTCCACCTTGCAACCCCCCTGCAGAACCTGGGTCAAATACATTAATACCTGTCTCACCCTCTTTTTTTCTGGAACAGAACACCATTCACAACTCCACCTGTTTCATTTGTAAAATGGAGCTAAGTGATCTAGGTGAGCCAGATCGGTGCGTAAAACACCGTAAAGAGAACCGTCGGTGCTGGTCGAAGCTGGTCGAAGCTGGAGGAGGTGACGTCAGTGTCATCCCACAAAGTCCAGCTCATGCTGAAGCCTGACTGTTTGTCACATGGCCCCAGGAGACGTTAGGTTGATGTTAAATCAACTTAGAAAAGTTGGGAGGAAGCTACTGTTTACTGTCAGTTACAGTAGACGGTCTTATTTGTCTGACGACATGTTGTTGCCTTTTCTGCTCCCTCCCCACACACAATGGACATGAGGAGATTCCCAACAAAGACACGGAGAGTTAGAGTTGTTTTCAGCATTAACCCATGTTGTAATAAGGGCCAGGTTAGCTCCTGTTAGCCTGCTAGCTTCAGCCTCGCCGAGCCAGTGCACACAGCCACCTGCTCCTATTCTTATCAGCAAGAATAAAACACATGTGATGGACCGTCAGGACACAGTGGGGCATTATATGAACAGGGACACACTGATGCAGCAGATGAGGCAGCGCATCATTATAAACACATCCACAAGGTTTGTTGTGAATTAAGTAGTTTTATAAGCAAATAAAAATAAAGACATGCATCTTTTTGTAAGTTAGTATTTTTAGTGTTTCAGTATTATCTGCATTAAGCAGTTTGGTTCATTTTTCTATGGGATTTGCCAGTTTTTTGTCTCTGTAAATGAGAGAAGGCCTCAGATATGGAGGCTGTTAGTGTAGTAGCACCAGTATGTTTGACAAAACTGTTGTTTCACTTGGAATTAGTTTCTGTTTGTCACCGAGTTTTTGTTGAATCTGTCTCTGAAATAGTCATGAAGTGTTTACTTCTGTAGGTAAAATAGTTTAACAACCTGCTAAAATCCACAGGAAAACGCAACTACTTCATATTATTATATTATATTTCATAATATACTGATGTACTTTTTTTCACCACCCACCCACAGAAGGTGTCCCCCCCACATTTTTAATGCTTCCTACGCCACTGCTTTGGCTTATCAATAGCTCAGCAAGAAGCACTTTCTGGACACATTTCTATTGTCATCTTTGTTACTAGCTGTGTGTGTTTCAGTCATGAACCTCTACCACTCTATAATCAAAGTGCATCATCGTCTTCTGTTTGACAAGTCTGCTTTGTTTAACCCTCCTTTCTCCTTAGAAGTGGGTCCTGGAGTTTGTGGACCAACAGCATCACAGCTGTTGTTGCTGTTGATCAAAGCAGACAGGGATCTGAGCGCTGTCAGCCCCTGTGTTCAGTAGCACCATTGTGTTTGGGATTATCACACCTGTGGTTCAGGGATTAATCCCAGCAGAGACATGGGAACCAGGGACAAGAGGGCTCCACAGGGCCTGTGCAGTAAGGAGAGGAGGGGCGTGCTGACCAGCTGCATCTTGGGACTTTGCTCTCATGAGCTTTTTAACATGTGTGGGCCACAGCTCACACTAACTATTTCGAGTAAGTAAAACATTTTCAACAAAATCTGAAGGACTATTGTCAGCAAAACATCTGAATGGTTACATTGAAGCTACCATTGTCAGATTACTTTTCCCATGTCTGTCTTTATTTACATTAACACTGTAGATGTACTCACAAAACAAAGGCAGTGTGTGTTTGTAAAAGGCACAAAAAAAGAAACCAAATATTTTATTATGTGTAAAATACACAGCATGTCAGGACCATTGATCCACATTTCAGCCTGATGCCCTTCTTTCAACAACATATTGCATTACAGTTTTGTTCATTTGCCTTTTTCATTGTGTGCGCACGACATTTGCTTTACTACCATGACAGGCATTACACCTCACATACGTGTTAAGTTAAAAATGTGAAAGGAGAAATAAAGCACTGCTTACCACTAATCACACAGAATATCAAACAAGGATCAGTAACTGCAGGAAATACAAACAAAACACTAATAAACAATATCACCAGTGAGTGGAAAGCTTAACCACATTTACTGTTATGTAGTTTTTACTGAAGTGTCACACATTGTAGTGAGGAGAGACGTATTTACACTCTGTACAAATTTCACTGATGAAGCGTTCCTGAGTTCCTGCTGGTCACTTCAACACAACGTGGTAACCGTCAGTGTTTTCATCTGTGTGACGGAGAACAATGAAGTTAAAGCTTTCATCTATTTGACAAAGTTTCATTTCTGACATCCACTTCCAGCTATAAAAAGCCTTTCAGTAAAATTACCTCTTACGGTGCTGATGATAAAGCTCATTTCCTCTCTGAAGTTCTGCACCATCTAACAAGAAAAACAGACTGGAGCTGATTTGCATTGTGTGTAATATGTCGATATATATCAATTTGATAACCGATACCTCAGCCTGATGATTTTGTGACTGATTTTTTCACTTATTCTAATAATCCAGAGATTGGACCAGACATGTAGAAGTGAAAGGTATTGTATGTATATTATGTAACTACATTTGATTCCACTAGGGGGCAGCAAACACTGTGACTGGTCAAATTAGTCTCATAGATTTAAATTGTGGCACCCTCACTGGGCTGATCCATCGTAGGTACAAATAGTTTAACAGTATGAGGACGATACCTCATCAGAGACTAGCACGTGGATCCCGCTGGTTGTTTGTTTGTAGATTTGTGCGATCTGTTGTGGAGTGATGCTGTACAGCAGAGCAATCTTTTCACACAGGTCCGACAGCGTCAGTTCTTCCAGGAACAGAGCATGATAGACTGCAGAGAGGACAAAAAGACAGAATGTGTTTGTCCCGAAGAGACCAGTATGTAAGTGAAGAAAGAACACATTATGGCTGCTTACAGCCTCTGCCGCCTGGCTTGGTGGGAGTTTGATTTCTGGACTGCTGCTGACACACATATATGGTGAGACGGGGCTGTACACACCTGGAGAAGTGAGCAGAGGCGGTCATAAAGGTGGTTAAAGAGCAACAACCTAAAAGTGTACATGTAAACACACACATTTATATGTCAGCACCAGTTTATAATTTCAGATGATTTATCAGCCTGCAATCTGCAGGGATTAATGCCTCACCTTCCCTTCATAGTGTTAAAGAGACGAATGCCGTCTGCTGGACCACAGATCTGGATCAAATCGTCCCTGCTCATATTCAGGAGATCAGCACCTGCAACAACAGCAGAAAGTTTGCCCTACATTATATACTCCTGCATTGACAAACACATCAATGGAAATCCAAAGTTCCAAAGACCCAAACGTAAAGTGAAGACCACCCATGTTACCTGAGAAGCTGGAGAAGAGCCTTGAGAAAGGTGTAAACCTGTGACGGTGCAACCACTGCAGAGTGTCTTGAGGCGAGAAGGACTGCAGAACATGCTACATGTCAAAAAGAAGAAGAGTCCTTGAAATGAGTATAGCAGCACAGCATCCACCTGTCTCCAAATAATGGCCTAAAAGGAACGAGAGAGCAACATTAACACTTTCACACTGCACTGTTCTCCTTTACTTACATCAGAGCAGCCGGGCATGAACAGCTCCCCCTGCTGGTTTGGAGAGCAGTTGCTAGAGAAACATGCACATGATGGAAAAGAACAGAGGTGAGGGGTGTGAGACGCTGATCTGTCTGTTCTTACACTCTGTTCTAGCCGCCTCATCTTTAGAATGTATTAATAGCTTTTATTTGTCAGAATAAAATTAACTACTGAAGCACAGTCAAATCAAATAAGACATGTTTATATTTTCGTCTTAATCACATTCACATACAGTTTTTAACATAGCTGGCAAAAACCAGAATGGTGACATGTGGTGTGGATGGTGGCTCACCCATCTGTGAAGCTGCAGGACGTTGGTGAGCTGTGGTAAACTGGGGACGGAGTGTTGCTGCTGCTGTGGCTGGTGAGGTTTAAAGCATCAGGCCATGGGGAACACTTCAGCAAGAGGATGAAATTAATGACTACAGGGTTAAAAATGATATATTCACGCTGCACAGGTTGGAATGACGTCTTCAGTTATACCAGAATATTAAAAATTATAATAATAATAATTTTTAAATTTAAATCTATTATAATGTTGACTGGATCTGCTGTGACCAGATTTATCTTTCATCCAGTTGAGAATCTCTTGACATTTGAACACACCAAAGTGACACACTGACAGCCCCAATCATTGACAAAGCTCAGCCACAACAACTCAGAAGCAGTGACACATTAACATGCAGTGATTTAACGGGTTTGGCGGAAGGGGCACTCTCTGACTGATGGGCTGTATTAATTCAGTTCTGATGAGATTAGACAAATATCCAAGAGACACAAGAATGTATCGCTGGAATTAATAAAGTTATGGCTGCAAAGTAAAAGCAAACACAGGCTGATCTTAGATTAGAGGGCAGATCGCCTCACCTCCTTCAGCATGGTGGTGTCATGGGACGATTGATACTTTTCTCTGTCCTGCAGGGCCTTCTTATCCATCTTCTCCCTGTCTGTCTTCAGTTTGCGGTCCGCTCCTTTAGGCTTAAGCAGATGACATTATCAGCGTAATACACTGAGCTTATCAGAGCGCAGGAGAAGCAAAAAACATAAACCAAGAGTGTTACCTTGAAGACTTTAACCTGACAGCTGGACGAATGGACGTGCACCATGTGTTCACCGTGCTCGTTGGTGGTGTAAGTGTCCACCTGGATGCGAAAGGGCACCCCCTTCTCCCCGCCATGCTTCCTGGGGGTGAACTCAGTGCTGATGCAGTTGACCTGAGAACACAAGAGATGAGCTGAAAAATGGAACAGAGTCTCCCCCTCCCCCTTCTTGGAGATATATGGCTTGAGGTTGTAACTACCTGGATGAAAACAGAAGCATTCTTAGCAGGATCCCAGAGGAACTCAATGGTGTTGAGGTGCAGAGGGTGTGAACGAGGCTCCATTATCCCCACTGACAGTGGGATGTCTGCAAGTTATTAACCGGTCAGCTGCTTATTTGCTCTTTATTTTGTACGACACACACTTATCATTGTCACCGTGAGCTCACCAATATCCAGGATTCTGTCCCCAGGCCTGTTCCACCTCCATCCCTCCAGCTGCTGGTGCTCCATGTACTGCAGTCGACGGTCATGAAACACCACTCGCACAATGCTCTGTGAACAGGCAGGATCAGGCTTCAGGGTGAGAGCTACAAGCTGCAGCTTGAACAGGGCAGCTCGCACAAAGCTGTTGGGCAAAGTGCGAAAAGGCTCCCCTGACATCATCATCATCACAACAATATGAAACAGTTTCAGTCGGTAAAAGAAAGGAGGTGGGAATTCAAGGTGAATCTCAGCTCCCCTCATGTCCATTTTGACAGAAGTCAAACTTTAAACACACACATATCCACGAGGACAATGGTGCTACATGTGATACCTGTGAGACGCAATAATGACATAGCAATGCTCCCACAGCACAGCTCTTCATATTCAGGCTGAAGCTGAGAACCAGGAAGTTCTTTCCCATGCAGTCATTAATTGTGTGAACAGGGAAAGTCCATGTTTTAGCAGATAGCTAACTGTTTAGAATAAGTTGGCTAAATGATTAAAACGGTGAATGAATCTGCTTTTATAAAGAGCAGCAACATGAAATGAGATTAACAACCTGTGAAAACATGTACCGCTGGGGATATTTATATGGACGGAGCCTCATGCATGACTGAGCAGCAGAACTCAAACGGCTCTGAATCCACCACGTCATGTTGTTTGCATAGACGCCACCTGTCCCATTCTTTTGTCTCTAGGATGCTACGGGCAGAATTACGCTCTGAGGCTACGGTGAAGCCTGACGACACAGACATGTCAAGAGGATGCACTCACACAGAAATGACACGAGTTGACCTCTCCTCATTCTTAAGTGAGCGTGCAGAGAGATGCCTTTTTAAATGAATGAGACACATTTTGTGTCACCAGAACCTGTGTGATAAAAATGAAAGTGGATTCTAATGGGCGTTTTACACAAAGTAAGGACATCAGATGGACACCGGTTTATTTTTCTCATTATAACTTTGAGAAAGCACAAAATCAGTAAAAAAATAGGCAGAAGTGATACACTCTGAGCTTTTGGATGCACATTATACGACATGTCTTACATTAAAAATGCCAAACCAACAATTAACACGCCTCAGAGAAACTGGAAACTTCATTATTTGTCTGTTATACTATGTTTGAGCTCTTCACAAAAAAAGAGCAAAGATGTCCAAGTCTTTGTGTAAAACTCCCAGTAGACCAAAGCAGTGTGTGTGTGTGTGTGTGTGTGTGTGTGTGTGTGTGTGTGTGTGTGTGTGTGTGTGTGTCTGTGTGTGTGTGTGTGTGTGTGTGCTGAATATGTGATGAAAGATGAGCTGAATGTGTGTATAGGGCTTCTGTAGGGAAGAAGGAAAGGTGGGTTTGGGTGATAGTACCAAGCTCTCCTAGGTCGACACCCCTACCCCTGAAGTGGAAGGGAGGGTCGAGGGACCTGCGACAAACCAGGAAAGTCAGACTTGAAAACAGATAAGAGAAGAAAGAGGAAGAGGTCACATCAAGGTCAAAAAACATACATACATAATACCTTACACCTACCTTCACATATTTGCTGCTTATATGTGTATACTCCACTAGTTTTCTGTTAAGCATACGGATTTCGTAGGACTGACCTACATTTTAAAACATTAAAAAAAAAACCTGATTAAAATTGAAAAATGGAAAATAAGTCAATCAGAAAAGAGGGGCAGTGGAGATAGAGATTGAATCAAATTAGAAACCTTTTAAGCCAGATATCAAGGCCAGCCACTACAAAACGTTTGCATATCTCCATCCTGATCAAATATAATACAATAAGGTCTAATAGCACAAGAAAACCTCAGGAACATAGCCAATGAGAGAAGCTACAAGTCTATCTATTCAGCTGAGAGCTAAGCTACAGACCCTGATGGCAATTAATGTCTAATCAATACATGCCATCGTTACATTTGAATTGTTGGCCAGAAGTTGCATGTTACAGCAAGCTCACTTTCATTGTGCTTTTAACTCTAAAGAAATTACTGCAGAGCAGATAAGCAGAGGTGAATGAAGCACAGACAAAACATGTCAGTGTTCAACATGACAGAAGGAATCAGAGTGATGAGAAGTGGGGAAGAAGGAGAGTGAGTAAGATTAGAAGATGAATATCAGACAAATTCACACACATGAAGGAGCTCATATTGTCCAGATAAACCCACTACTGCACTACAGTTATAACATCTTACTGCTGTCCTCTCAGAAACTTTACTAAAAGGGAAGTCCATACTGTCCAATATATATTAGCAGTTTTATATCTATTTTGAATTGTGGAGACATTTGTCCTTTATTAAAACTTCAGCAGAATGTATAGCAGTAAAATAAACTTCCCTGAAAGTAAGCTTTATGTTACACAAAAACAATTAGTGTTTCACAAATAACATTATCATTAACATGGAGGTCTAAGGAGATTGAGTTTGGAACCAGCCCCTAGAGGCTGTGGGTTGAACTGCAGTGTTTGACTCTTCCTAATGGGTTTCATTTCTGTTCTATATAAACTGTATCAACAGTACTGTATGTGAGCAATGTTAGCAGAACAGTAAACAGCAGCATTATATATGCTGTCAGTCAATGGCTAGCTAAAAAAAAAAATTCACTGTGTATTTTACCACCCTATGTCAACCTGCTAATGATAGCTACATGATAGCAAGCTACTAAAGTTCAGCTGGAGATGGGTTGAAATAAAGAGAGGGCTAAAAGTAAATACTGCTGAGCACTAATGGGTGAAGGTTTAAGGGGTAGTGGGTTTAATGTCCAGTGTAAAAAGGCCTGCTGATGTATCTAAATTATCTAGATATATCTAAAAAAAAGAAGAACTAACTTATTAACTGCATTTTAATATTTCACTAAAAACCTGAATGATAAAAATGCATTATATCATATTGATAGGTATTTTCCAATCACACACAAACCACTTTTAAAAACTATAATTTTGGCATTCCTTTGCCTCCATAGACCTAACATTAGATCTGGGTCATGATTGATTATTCCGTTAGAGAATAGAGCTCATTATTATCTCTGTGACTTTTCACCCAAGTCTTCACTATCTGGTTTCTGGTCTGAAACCACAGCATGGACACACTTTACAAGCCATTCATTTACAGAGCTTTAGCTTCACTATGACCTAATATAACACTGCTGCTGTGACAACATGAGCTCCGGTCCATTCAGTCATCATCGACGTCAACTTGCAAGGACACATAGCTACCTTGGTTGAGGTAAGTGAGAGTCTCCTCCTGCTGTTTGACGGCTGGCGAAGTTGCTGCACAGAGAATGTACTGGAATGGGTTCCTCTTAGAGTCACTTTCAGCCATAAACCTGGCTTCTTCGTTCTTCAAGAAAGGCGGCAAGGCCTCTCTGAAAGAGACCAAGAAGGAGAGAGAGGGGCTCAGTATGTTGTAATGTAATCACCCAATGACAGGAACAAAGGTGCAAAAGGCTGAGGGTACAAAATGCATTGTTCTCTCATGGTACGATTCATTTTATTTTAGAAAAAAGGAGTGTATATAATCTGTTTTTGCAAGGTTCCTCTAAATTTTACAAAATTTGATAGTACTATAATATTTGAATATGAGAACTAAGAACAAATTCTTGTGCAAGTAAACATGACTGTTGTGCAGATCTCTCCCAGATAAAAGTGCATGAAAGCTTCTCTTCACAATTGCTGTGCTTTACCTAATGTAACTAGCAGAGTGCTGGTGGTAGGACTCAGGCTGGGAGTGGCAGAACAGCATATTTTCCAGCGTGGTGTCTTCTTGTATCCCAAGACCTGCAGGGAGGACGTGGAGTCAGGACAGGGGCTACCTTCCTCAGATTTCGGCTCAGAGAGGTTTGGAGCCAAAGCCTCGCTGCCCGCCTCTTATATTGTCCCAGTGATGTCATCAGGACTTCCATTAGCATACCTTGGATGACCTTTGAGAGGCAGCGTCTGTGCGCGCACCCCCCCCCCCCCCCCCCCAAACACACAAACACAAACACACACTACCAAACGTCTGGCTTGGTTGATGCATTTATAGCAGTTTCACTTGATGGGTTGTTGACACTGTGGCCCTAAAGCTGGAATTACGTAGGGTAATGATGTTTAGAGGTGCATTTTGTGAAAACAAACATAGGATTGGCTGCAGGTTTAAAGGTGTAAACATGATTATCTTTGTGTGATTACCTCTTCTGTTACACAAGCTAGAAGCTAAGACGTGTATATGACGTTGAAATGAATGGTGTTTTGTTTTTACAGCACACAGTTCTATCCCAAAATGTATGTTTTAAAGAGTTCCCTAGTTGAGCACAAAAACCAGCAGCTGCTGTCTGGTCTTGTCAGAGCTCCTTAAAGGGATCAAAGATTGGCAGCAGGTGATCTCAAAGTCTGCCTAGGTTAATGTTTACATGGAGCAGCTAAGCACACCTCAGCGCTTGGATGCATGAGCTCGTAAATGGATGATCACACACACACACAGTCACAGACAGAGGAAGCCAAGGTTTAACCTGGGAGGGAGAGGTTAGAAGACGTAGAAAGCTTTGATGGACTCTAAATCTCACACCAGATTAAGTAACTTGTTTAGTGGTTGTGAAATCCTGGGAGAACAGACAAGAGAACACACGACATCAGTTCTTAGTCTGTTTATTTCTAGAGCAAACAGTTTTTACATGGTTGCAAATCTATCACAGGTGGATGTTAACAAAAAAGCCCTGCTGTACAATTTATCATGGGACGACAAAATAAAATAAAATCAAATAAAATATATAAATACAGGTATGAATATTACACTGAGACAAAAGAAAGACAGTGTACAGTTGAACATGCATAGTGAACAGTTTGCAAAGAATATCTTGTAGGACCAGCAATGTGATAACAGGTTCTGCTGACGTTCCCCCTTCAGCTGCACATCTGCCCATTAAAACACAAACTCAGCTGATTAAAGGGTCAGAGGGGGATGGAAGTGAAACAAAAAGTCAGAGAGACATTTTACACTGAAATTATTTTCAGTACCAATACTCAAACAGCAAATTAAGACACCAACATGTAAATTCTGTACATTCATTTACTTAAATAACCAAAATTGGCCCATTCTTAGTGGACTCAGTCAATGAAAACACCTCCTAACTAAAACACTGGACCCCAGCCGTCCATAGGAGAAACCAGAAGTACTTGTTATTAATGGTCGTTTGCTAGAAGTTAGCAAATTAGACAAGAAAGTGAATCAATTCTTACAGTAAAGTATACTACTGTACTGTGATAAATCATATCAGATCAATAATAAAAATCCATTTAAACAGCAGGAATCCATCTTAAAGCTTTAAAACTTAGACTCATTCAAAACTTCCTGCTTTCTACAAACTTAAATAAACCAACATTTTGGTCATCATTATTGGCATCATGTTGCACCGTTTACATTTTACAGAGCAGCCATCCCCACATTAGACTCAACTGTCAACATGCTCATTCGTTGCCACCATCACAGGCTGGTTCCCACACATAGTAGCATTATAAATTGTGGCTGCACAGACCAGTGGGCCATTAAAGGTGCTATATCTGAATGAATGTCTTCTTTAACACTAAAACACAAATGATCAATCTGATGATGTTTCAAGTGCACTTTTACCAGCTAAAAAAACCTGGGCCCTTCAGTACAGCACAAAGGTGACGTGTGCTGCAGTTTACATGCAAGCTAAATTTGCTAACGTGCAAAAAAGTTAGTTGACCTGTTCACTCTTTTTTTTTGACGTGTAAAATTTGTAAAGCAGTGGTCAAAAAGTGTATGTACAAAATACCTTATATGTGTGAGTTATTGCAGAAGCTGTGTATAGATGAGGGAGAAATGAAAGAGGAAATACAACTAATACTGGATTTGCATCATCGCAGGTTGAAAGCATCGCGATGCTCATTTTTTTCCTGCAGATTCACATTTTATGAGAAAGTTGCAGTGCTGCGCATCCTGTTCACCTTCCACAGTCAACAAACATGAAGCGAGTGTAAAGTGAATAAGGCCTGGTAACGTCTCTCTCTCCCAGCTCCACACCTGCAGTATTTACAAAAGGACGTCCTCTTCACTGAGCACGCTCAGACCGAGTGGGAGCCTTTCAGAAGGTGCCACAAGTCGGCAACACAAAAAAGGTTTAGTGTGAAAATACAGGCAACACAACTTTTCACAGACTCAGCTTCTACTTTGTGTCTGCTGATTGGTTGGAGTTTCCATATAAATCCAGCTATCCAAAGGTAAGATCTGCACACAGTTTGAAGGATTGTCGATTAAGTAGCTGAAACTTTTTTGAACTTGTTGGGTGTAATGACTTTGTGTAAGGAGAATTCAATGTGTTAAGTCACCCTTAATAACAAATTAATATAAATTACAATCGATGCACAGGCTTTGAACTAAAAAAGCTCATACAGTACTTTATTTTTCTGTCACATTGTTCCCTTGCAAATATTATGAAATATTTGTTTTTTGTTAATCCCAAGCCAACAGGTTTATTACCATCACTGGGCCAGCCAAATGACACAAAATCCCAATCTGTGGTTGATTTGATGGCATTATGTGTGAAGTCCTCAGACTGACCAATCTGAAACAGGCAAGAGGTGGTGGGAACTATGGAGGAAGAGAAACTTTCATCTTCTTCATCCAAAAACTCCAGAAGGTGTTGATTCCCTCCCACCAGTACAGCAGTTACATTCAAAAGAGCAGAAGGGAGGAGCAAAACGACACAGATCCTTTCAGCAGAAAAACACGGCAGAATCATCATGAGGAGGGGAAGTTCAGACGGAGACGTCCCACACACACACACACCCACACACCCACAAACAGACACACACAGGGGATCTAAATGAAACTTTCCTCCATTAACTGTGAGAGGAGACGTCCGAGGAACTGCTGCTATTGCTGTTGGTGGTCTGAGCTCGCTTGATGTACAGGTTCAGTAATTTCATCTGCAAACAGACAAACAGATATTAACTTCAGCACAGGTCACTGCTGGGGTTACTCTCAGTTCTGTTTCAGGGGGGACCGAACACAAGGACTATTATTATACTGTGTCCTGAAAATAAATATATGGTTCAAAACATAAGACTCTGGTCAGATGATCTGGATTCTTTTAGCCATTCAGTAAGGAAGCAAGCAGTTAGATTGATAGGAATCAAACAAGTGATTTAAATTTAATCTAATTTAAATCTAAAGGGTGTTAACAAAGGAGATAAGTGATTTTAAAACCATATACTAGTAATCTGCTGCAGCAGCAATGCTCCACATTCACACTAGCTATCTCAGAGGAGACTCATTGTGGATATGTTTGAAAATAAGAATGATGCTAATAAACTGAACTGGGCAGCAGCCACTGCAGGTGCTGAGGAAATGTGCAGGAACAAAATGCTGTAATTATTTGCATCAGGTCATTGAGGCTACGGTGCTGAGTCGAACACAGCTGGCCAACAGATCACAGGTGGAGGTGAACAGGGAGGGCCGCCCCCCAGTCAGGTGGACCTGACCCTCAGATCTCAACCCTTGCATAACTCAAGGACACATGCTGTACAGAAAGTAGGGCATCTATGACCCTGGGCTTTAGAATTGGACAGCTGTTTTGAAGCGGTTGAGAAACATGGGAAGATGATAAGGCTTTGCGTCTGTCAAAGAGGTTTTGGTAACCAGGTGTGTGTGATGTGTGTGTGTGTGTGTGTGTGCATGAAGCGACTTGTTGGCGGCAATCAGTACCTTGCTGCCCGTGAGCTGTGCCAAGTGGGGTTTCAGCTCCTCGCCAATCACAGAGTAGATAGCCACCAGACAGAACACGCTGGCCTTGCGAACGCTGCTCTCTGTGTTGTCATAGCCCTGCGGAGAGACGAGGCAGCATCAGGCACAGCGTGTGCACACACATACACAGGCATACACACACATGAGGGGTCAGCAGGATCATGGGAGGAGTTGTAATGAGTGCAGAGTACACACAAACATTTCCAGAGACAAATAAGGCAAACATTTCCCACTGTCCAAATATGAACATTGCCCAAATATGCCTTTTTGGAGCCTGCGAGGATGTTTCTGTCCCCGAAAAACCTCTGCTCTTGTGGAAAAATACTTATACATGTGTTCTAAATGTATAAAAGTTTGTGTTTTTTTTTTATTTGATAAAACTAGGATAATCTTCAAAAACAACTATTTATATCTGTAAATTAAAAGCTTAAATCTTGTTTTGCAATTCAGACCTGCAGGAGTCCAGGGATGATGTCGGGTAGCAGCTGCAGTAACGAGTCCTTGGCGATGCGTTCAATGACTTTGGTTTGCATCTTAATGGCAGCCAGGTTGATGGGGTAGTCGGCCGTCTGCACAATAGGGCACAATACTTTGATGCACTGCTCCGGGTGGATGGAGCCGGCCAGAGTGGACGCCGCCTCCTCGGCTGCACGCACCACCTTTGACATATACACATTAAATCAGTCATATTGTTGGAAATAAAAAAAAGAATGAAAGAAGTGATGCTTTTCTGCCATTCAGAGAACTGATGAACTAAACTGCACTGTTCAATGTGGTATTAACACGTGGCCTTTGTTTACCCACCCTGTGTACCCCCCTCTGCACACCTGACAGTCAGGGCAGGAAAATTCCTCTCAAAGTAACCCACAGTAACTCTGCAGTGTGTTCCTGAGCAAGGGGTCAAAGGTGGCAGTTATTGTGTTCAGCTATTGTTGTCACACTGATAACCAGCCTGTAAAGTCTGAATAAAGCTGGAGGAGTTCTGCCACAAGTTTATGAATACATGTGTGTTAAATTAAATAAAGATTAATATGGGTTGCTTGTACTAATTAACACAAGTATTTATATTCACCTGGCTCATTTTTCTCGCCTTCTTGAGAAGTTTGCAAAACACAATCTTTTGATTTGATTCATTCCTTCATTCATCTTTCATTTTTCTCATTTTAATTTTGAAATGCTGCAAGTTGTGTACCTCCTTGTGAGAGTCTTTGTGAGCCTCCAATGTCTTCATGATGGTTAATTCAGCATAGTTCTTGAAGCGGGCGGGCTGGTTCCTCAGAATTTCTTTCAGCACTCGCAGGGCCAGAGCTCGGATGGTGTGCTGGGGAAAACAGAACAGTCAATAAAAAAGTAGAAATATTCTGTTATATCAAATTTCCCTGGTATGTTCAAACACACAAAAATATAAGAAAAGACCATATCTGTCATCAATCAAAAGGAGTCATTCAGGTTAGGAGGTCCCTTTTGACATCATAAGAAATAAGCCACACCCCTGGCTGCATCAAAATGTTTGGTTAAAGTCCTGTGTGGTTATATCCAGACAAATGGATTCTTCTGCTTGCTTTTCAATGGCAGGAAAATGTCATCTGTATTAAAATCTACAGAACGAATCCATTTGGAACAGAGGTTTACCGACCTGCATCTGTATTAGAAGACACACTGGGCACACTTCCATCATCAAAATACTCCATAACATAAATCCATCCATCATACAAACCCGCTTTGTCCTGCAGTGCAGCTCTATATGGGTGAGAGGCGGGGTACACCCTGAACAGGTCACCAGGGCAACATACACAGACAAACAACCATTTACTCACACCTACGGGCAATTTAGAGTGACCAATTGACCTAACAAGCACGTCTTTAGAATGTGGGAGGAAGCCCAAACATACATGTTAACATTTTATATGGTGTTGGTAACTTTTGTCAGATTACATACATCTTTATCTCCCAGTGTCTCCAGCAGCAGCAGTAGGATGGTTTTGAAGTGTTCGTCCCACACAGCCAGGCTGTCCTCTCGTGTGATCTTCAGCAACTCCACCAGAGCACCTTTACGTTCCTCAGAACGCTCGTTGTGATTGGACAGTTCCTTTAGCAGGTCAGCTACCAGGTCTGAGTGGTCCTGACCAACTGATCACCAAGAGAGGATGAGAGGGGTGAATTAATTACTGCAAAAACCTTACTGCTCCAGTCAGAATGTCATCAGTCAGTTGGTTAATCTTTTTTTAATAGAGAAAATTCTATTCTATCACCTTTTTTAGAGTTTCATATTATTTGTTATGTCACAATATCCCACATTGTTACAGCTGTCATAAAAGCACAAGGTTGGACACAAAGGTACTAAGTGGTGTTAAAACAAGTTAGGGGACCATGAAGAAACTATTGAGGGAACAGAGGGAGCTGAGGTGAGCAAGGTAAACACAGACTAAGACAAAGGGCAGGGGAAGTGAAGGAGCAGTCAGAAAGTTACATCTGTCAAGGAGTCAGTGAGGTTAGGCTTGTTTACCAGGAGCAAAGACCTTGGGGAGAGTCATCTTGTTTTCACCACTTTCCTGACGCCGGCCTGGAGAAGGAGGTGCAGCGGAGTTGGAGGTGGAGATGGAGGTGGAGGAATACAGGAGGGTGTAAAGAAAAGGATGTGATGACAACAATAACACACTACAACAGAGGAGCTACAGACTCACGCCTGCATTTGAGGTAAACATAATGTAGACCTGTTGTATATCTTGTGTAAATTTGCATAAAGACAAAGTGGGCTGCACACAGTAGCTGTCACACATGGAATGGAGGACAGCTCTAGATTTCTGCCTTGCTCCTCCTTCCTAACATGACATGGTCAGATTACACAGTGATGGGGGTGGGGTAGGGGGGCTGGGGGTGGAGGACAGGTTGGCAGAATGACAAGACAAAAGTCTGCTGAGCTGTCAGACAGAACTATGAGGATTCTGATTCTGAGAGCAGAAACTGAGACTTGGAACAAAACTTCCTCAAATCTAGGTTGAGGCTCAGAAGTAAGATGGTTTCAGCAAATTTTGCCCGAGGTGTGGGTGTGCCAATCAGAGAATTTTAGTGTGCCATGTGTTGTAATTGTAGATCTCTGTCTTTGTTATAGATGTTACTCACAGTCTCGGAACTGCTCCACATCATCATCAAAGACGGCCTCCTTCAGGGCGCTCTTGTCATAGGTGCAGATGGTTTCTCCATAACCATATGGGGCAAACTCCCGACTCCGAGGCCCGGAGAAGGAGCGTGGTGATGGTGTGTTGAGTAGAGAGGTCTTGTTGTCCAAAGCCGTGCGACCCCCTTCCACCATGTCTAAGCCCAGGCGAGCATCAGAACCAGGAGATGATGCTACGCCTTCTCTGCCAGCCTGTAAAACAGGAGGGCACGCAGCTGGGATTAACAGTGATCTACAATAATTTCCCCTTTTCATGTTTTATGTCTTCAAGTTCTCTCTGCAGCCTCTGGGGTGTGTTTAGCTTAAACCACCGTTATCGTGTAAAACACTAAATGTAACAACAGTCCTGGATGAGAAGCCTATGACTCACTGCGTCGTCCCTCTTGCCCTCCCGTCTGATTGGCTCGTTCAAGTCCTCCTGGCTCCTGTAGCTGAAGCTCTGGATGGCCTCTGTGACTCCACGGAGTGAGCTGTATATTTCTTCTGAGTTCATGTTCTCTGTGTCGTACTCCATCATGCTGCCAGACACAAACACAGAAATACACACCAGCACTTAATGCACAAAATGTGATATTAAAAAAGAGCAGCTGATAGGCAGGCATGGATTTGCAACATGCAAAGTGTTTGAGCATTGCCTGTTACACACAGATTAGTTATGAGAAAGCGAAAGCTCAGAACTGATGTAAACCTTAAATGTGGATTTTTCTAGATGCGACTTAAAACTGACTATTAAATATTTTAATTGGTTTCAGGGTGTGGCTTCCTTCAGGATTTTAGGTGTGTCTCAGCCCGCCTCATTACCTGGGTGAGTATGCTCTGCGAAGGACCCTTAGGGAGGGGGCAGCAGGGGTGGAGTGAGGCGGAGGAGGAGGAGGGGCAGGGGGTTGCTTTGACAGTCCGTCGACACCCCAACCCCATAACCGACTGTTGCCACAGCACGGCCAGGAGGGAAGGACGGACAAACAGGAGTGAGAGAGTGTGGGTAAAGTGGATGGAAAGGAGAAAGACCAGATGACAAGACAGGACGGGGGAGGAAAGAGAGGAAAAACAACGAGTGTGCAGGAAGAGAAAGAGAAAAGTCAAAAAGAAACTAGTCTGAGCTTTCAGGTTAAAGGAAAAGTGTTAATATAAAGGAGAGCAGTGGCAAGCAGCACAACTCCACAGAACATGAGCAAGGGGCCTTACTACTGTGAGTGGTAGAGTTACCTTTGTGTTTGCGAAAGTGACAAAGGGACAATTGTGCATACACCAAGCGACAACCTTCGGCGCTGATAAATGTAGCCCATGCCGCAGTGTTAGAAAGTGTGTGACAATGGTATATTTTAATTATATGAGGATTTATACAAAATTATTGGTGCCTAAATGACAGGTGGGTGCAGACTCACAGCTCCACATTTCTACATCTGCAACTGCTTGCATGTCCCAATTCCGCTTGCACTCCACCTCTTTTTATTTGGAGTTTAGGTGGACTGTGATGGCAAAATGGCGACGATAAGAGTGACATCAAGTATATTCCGTCCATAGTTATGTACCGTCTATGGTCATCTTTGTATACGCACAAGCATCTATGTCATTCATGAACGAGCGCGACCACTTAATGTTGCCATATTACATAATATTTCAGAGAATGTATTATTCAAACCTGGAAATAAAATCACATTTATACTGTAAGGAACCCCAACATATTGACAGCAACTCGCTCAGTAGCTTACCTACACCAACCCAGATGTGTGTTAGTTTGACTACAAATAGACAGATAATGACAGTAGTAGTGTCCACGTGGTTAGAAATAACCATGCATCAGGACAAGAACTGTGCTGAACAATAGGTAATAATTTCATAATGCAGTCGATGGCTACCTTGGAGACAGGCCTCCATGGGAACAATTTGTTGGCGAGGTGAGGGGACTGGTTCTGCTGGGGGTGTGGCGCGGCGGCGTCCGGCCAATGGTGTTACTTGGAGAGCCCTGGAAATTTAAGGAAATAATACTGAGATATGGCAACCCTGTGATATACTAGTTCTACTGTAAGGTTACCACATTGAAAAATATATACGTGTTTATATTCCCTTACCACACTGCTGCTGGTATTGCTGGAGTTTTTCAGGTGGTTGTGCAGCAGTTTGGTGGCTCCATCCTGGAAAGTTTTGGGCAGCGCTCCCAGCAGCATGGTGAACTCTGGAGTGTTGAGCTCGAACAAGGAAATCAGCACCACCTGTGCCGCCTGCAGGCAGTGTAGAATAACGGATTAGGAGACAGAGCACACAAAGGAGGAGGAAGTACTGGTTTCCATGGTTTCAGAAGTAGCAATGTCAAGGTCCTTCAACCAGGTGTTTCACCAGAGTCAGATAAAATGAAGAAATCATTTTTCAACATAAAACTAAATTATCCATTGTTAGACTTTTGTGTGTATGTGTTGCAAAGGCTTCTGCCAAAAAAAGACAAACTATTCTGAAACCAAGGCAACCAACTTCTCCGCTCCATAGGCAGACAAACACACGCTGGGCTGTAAAAAGAAACTTGTTAAAAGTGTTTGAAGCTGCATTCAGTGGAAAACTGAGATAGAACACAACTAATCACGTTGTCACAATGTCAGTGTTTCAACATGCAAGTGAGTACAGAAGAACTAAACGGAACTAATGGAACTATTAGCAACTATCAGCTTGCTATTACTGATGGAGTAATATTTAATGAAGTAATGCTAAATCCAGAGGTATCTGAAATGTGCTTGCGAGGGTCGTCAGGTCATTTATAAAATAACCTGTTCTCAACAGATATCCTCTTTTGTCTTTTTTTTAAACATATTTTGGAATTTATTATATAAAGCCGATGCTTTCCATATAAAGTGCTGCACACATTCTGCTCACATCAAGGGCTGTATAACTCATCTCCTTACCCCTCATGTTAATAA
Organism: Parambassis ranga; assembly: GCF_900634625.1. Taxonomy (NCBI): domain Eukaryota; kingdom Metazoa; phylum Chordata; class Actinopteri; family Ambassidae; genus Parambassis; species Parambassis ranga. Next base: position 15,600,301 of record NC_041041.1, read on the forward strand.
GTATAGCTGTCTAACTAAACTTACTTCCTGTTAGGGTTTTAACATGTTTACTGAGGCACTTAACTTTTGTTATCCATATGTAAGGGATGCACTGCCACTCATTTAACTACATGTGTCTTTTAATGCCTATTTTCAAATTGCATAATCTTGCACACAGAAAAGTAACATGTTAAAAACATGCAGGTATGCAGGTGGATGACAGGTTGTTAGGATGAGTCAAACAGGCACAATGTGTTAGGCACACAGTAGTAAAAAAATCCATACAAATTCAAAAAAAAGCCACAAGCCTTTCCTGTAATTTAGAGAAACACTAATGTTAAACATAAGACTCCTGGTTGCACAACAAGCTCAATCTGTGTGGTGAGTTGTCAATCTGCAAGGCACAGACTGAAGTTGGGTTGTTACAGCTGAGAGCATAAAATGTGAGTGAGAGATGCTAGACTTTGTTTTCACAGTCTTGAAGTTTGGTGGTTAGGCACCAGGCAGGCGGGGCATTTGCGTGCTTGTTGTGTTGTGATTGGCTACTGGAATGGGCTCTACCTGCTTACACCTTTCTTCCTGGTTGCCCTCAGTGGACAGTAAGGCTGCAGTACTGGACCTGCCAGCTAGCTCCTCGCTCACCCAGTTATGAAAAGTCTGAGGCACAGTGGCAAGGCAGAATGGGCATTACAGCATGACAATGGTCCTCCACCATCACATTTTACCAGGTAACGGATACTTCTACTAAAACAATGACTGTCAGCAGCAGACACACTGATAGGTTTATGTAGCGGTCCTGCATTCCGTGTGGGAAAACAACAGTGGAAAAACAGACAGCAGGGGACACAGAGGGACAACTTATGACCCGCATCACACAAGGGGAAGATAATGGGCCGTTGACCCAAAGCCATCCACACGGACAGTGCCTGTTATCAAAGTTTATGTGCTGCTAGACAAACACAACAGGATAAAAAAATCAAATGAAGAAAAGTATAGAAGTATACAACTGGCCATTAGCTCTCAGTACCTCTGATCAACTGAGGGGAAATTTGTATTATTATTTCGCTATTTATTCTAAAAACAGATGTTCTAAAAGTATTACATGTATTATTAAAATTAGTTCTGCAATAAGCTTTTCCATCTACCTGCAAACATTATAACAGTTTAGTGCGGCAGGAAGCCATGATAGCTCCTCATGATATCCTGTTATTGCATCTGGGTACATTAGAGTGAACATTTTCTGCACCATGAGGATTAAAGCATTTTAGGGCATGTATTGTTCTTAATGTGACAGAAATATTAACCCTCTGAACCTCAAGGAGTTTCTGGGCATTTGTGGGTACTGTCAAATTTTCAGGCAACTTGGGTTTGTTTTTACTGTGCCTTAATGTAAACAGCTCATGAATAGAGGTAGAGAGAGGTCAAAACATACACACATTTGTGCAGTGTAACACAAAAAGTCAAAAAAAAGTCATGAAGTAATAAAAAAATGAAAGCTGTAAGCTACAATCAATAACAATGGTGCATTCAAGGACCGTCTGAAAATTTAACAGTTTTGGGTTCAGAGGATTAAATAATACATTCATATATTCTGATCCTTCCAATAGTAAAACAGAATTAAAAATAATTATAATAATAAATAATAATAAACACAAAAAATGAGGACATCACTCTTTTCAATTATTGGTGCTACATGATAAAAAAAACCCATGTTTAGTGGGCCAGCCTACCTTTCTGACATCAGAACTTTTGGGCTCAGTGGTCCAAGTAATGATGCGCGACACTGCCAGTCGAGTCTCACTGGAATTAACAAAGTCTCCAGGGTCCATCTGCCGAGCCAGGCACTCTATGTACTTCAAAATAGCCACCTTTACCTAAAAAGACAAAGAACAACACATCACATGGTCACGTGTTTCCGAGGTTACACAAATTACATTAAAATCAGCTTTGTTTCCAACATAATTGCTCTCTACTGTACCTTGAGGTTTGGTGTCTGAGTCTGATCCACAATAAACCTCATTAAAATGTTGAACTGCTGGTCAAATGGGAAGGACTCCCTAACACACAAAGGAAAGAGAGGTCAAATTCTTCTACATGACTCTTGGTATCAATTGAAATTGTGAGTGTTGCTTCTAATTGACTTATTTACACAAACTGACAACACTGGTTTACTCTAATATGTTAACAATTAAAGATTTACATTAAACATTAATGTAATGTAATGTATTAACATTAAAAGAGCAGGCTGTCATCCCCTCTCTAAAGCTTTGCTTGCATTTAAGACCTTGTAATATCCAGGGCCTTCTGGACTTTGGCCTGTACTGAGCCCAGCAGATCTGCACCCATCTTCTTCAGCAGCTGTGTGAGCAGCACAAAAAGCCAGTCCTGCAGGTCCTCTCTGTGCACCAGGATGAAATCCACCAGTGTCTCCAGGAACATGCTGAACACCTGAGACCGAGTCAAACATTTACTACAAAGAACTGAAGACACTGGACTTTTAGTCATATTTAGAACAGAAGTGCACACTTACTCTCTGTTATTAAATCCACCGCACGGCAGACCATGCAACAAAAGACACTTCATTAGTACTGAATAAGTCACAGCATACAAGAAAGCTCCATCATTTACTGTTGAGCATGCATGTACACTCAAGTCACTATTTATGAAAATGACTGGTCAGATTTGTACCTTGCTGTGTGGATCTGCAAACATCCTTGTGAAGATCTCACAAAGTCTCTTCAGCTCCACTCGGCTGCAGTGAACCGAAAGCACCGGACAACAGGTTAAAACACAGACCACAACATATTTAGTGTCTTTTGGCTTTGTCTGTAGCCAGTAATGTGCTTATATACTGTAGGATAAACAGTTAAATTACACAGGACAGACAATATTTATTTCACATCTCCACCTGTAAAAGTAAGCAGCGACAATGTTCAGTCTCATGTTAATGGGACATGATACTGAACATTGACTTGATAACAGGGACCCCGGACATGCTAAAAAGCTAATAAACTTCCAGACTTACAGCTGTAGCACTCGGTTTAAGACAATCATTCCCATCCCCCCCTTTGTTTGCAGAGACTTTCAGGCACCATCTTACCTTAGTATTCTTTGGCTCTTGAGTAGGTTCTGCAGACCTAGTAGGCCCTCCTTCCTCTCAGACCAGTTGGAGCTGGCACAATGGTTCAGGACCTCTGCCACATCCTCCGTCTGCCGCAGGTAATGGGGGATGCCTCCGTTTCGAGAACCATATGAGCGCTCTGAGCAGGCGCTTGAAGCGTCGCTGTTGGCGTCATCATCAGAGTACATGCCAGGTGATTCGTACCTTCGCCTCAATGGCTTCCTCTGTGGAAGAAAGGAGAACAACAGACCAACACTGTAATAACTTAATATTAACTGAAGTCAGTCAGGAGGTTAGAAATTTGAATCCAAGGATGCAGTTGGATCTGGTAAGTCATGCAGTTCTGTGCTGTAAATTTGTACATACACGGATATGGTAATATCAAGTACAAATTTACTAACATAGAAATCAGATAAAGCTCAAACTCATTTAATTTTCTCTTGCAGGACATGTCTGGTGTCTCCAGTTAAAACAGGAGCACCCCCTGGAAAGCCAGGTTTCAGAATAATTCAGACTTGCACATCTTACTGTCAACGCCGTTCCTGTCAAGTTTATGTTCAATTTAATGACAAACACCACTCAAGCAATGCCACAAGTAAGCAAAGGTCTTAGCTACAAATGCGATGCAGTTAGGGGCAAACAGAAGAGCACATCTAATTCCATTGACTTTTGAAAAAAAAAAAAAAAATTCCAACACATCACAGAAAGGTTTTGTTTGGACACCACAGATAGATGCACACATTAGGATGCAAAGGACAGAAACATTCAAAGTAAAACATAAAATAAATATAAAAAATAATAAGGGTTTGAGGTGGAGGCATGTCATGAGTCAACATAAGGAGCCAAGCTGCATTATTGCTTTCTGAATTGATTAGTGCATGATGCCGTGGTTACACAAAACGTATGTAAAAGGACCGACAACTACCTTATTCCTGGAGTCACCTAACAGCTGAAATGGTAACAAACAACAATTGAGAGGGGAGAAAGGAGAGAAGGAGGGTTTAAAGGAGGATCAAGTACAGTCCTTTGTATGCAAGAGACAATGTGATTTGGTTTGTACTATATTTTCTGATGTAAACATCTATCTCAGTACAAGCACTCATTTCTAGTATTTTAGCAATCAAGTTAAACATTAAGACAAAATAATAAGGTTTACAGCTTGAAGTTGTGCATCAGCAACATCAGCAGAATTTCAAAAGTCCTGTGAGTCCATAGTGTCATTTATTGATTTAAAACAATTAATCATTATGGTGGTTTTCAATCAAAAAGATGAGAATCAAGTATCACTGGGAGCCCTGTAAAAAAGTTCTGAGGAGCTCAGAAAAAAAGTTCTTCTTGCCGATCAGGTTGGAAAAAGTAACAAAATCATCTCTAAAGAGTTTGGACTCTGGACTTCTACTGGAACTTACCAGGGCATCAGCAACTGCAGCCTCCACCTCGGTGCCAGTGTTCAGGACCCTCATGGCGTTGACTGATGCTGAAATTCTTGCTTGGTGAATCAAACCATACCGGTCTGTCCAAAACACAATAGAGAGAAGAAGCTAAAGAACAACTGCAGAACATGCGTCCTCCCTAACTTACCTGCTGTTCTTTTTAAACCATACAGTCTTTGGATACATTTATGCACAAACACACACATAACATTGCTGTAAATACAATATCCAACCACCAAAAAGCCCTTGGGCAGAAGCACAGGCAAGCACTGCAGCTACTGTATGGCTGTTTTGCTGGAACATGAAGAATACAGACCACCGAGGAGGAAAAATCATAAAGATGAGCATTTACGTTAAAAGTTTAAACAAGAGAGGCACAACTCAAACCGGAAAAACAGCAAAACCAGATGACAGTATTATTCTGTGTATCATTTGTAAATGTGATCAAATGGATTCCTTTTGAGCGAAAAACTCCTAAAGAATGAAACCGCAAACCAACCACAGGCCCAACAATAAGGCACAACTGAAGAAAAAACTTGTATAAGGCACTGAAAAATCCAAAATGTACATGCTTAACAAATTAGATGTCTATTTTTACCTTTTCTGATGAAAAAATAAACAAAAACTTTAGACTACTGTGGAGGAAACATAAAAAATGGAACGATACATGCTGGCTGCAGTCACATTACTGAACACAACACTGGAAACATGCTGGCAGGCATTGCTGCCTCTATGGATCTAGAATCTGGGACAAAACCGAGAGCGACGGGGAAGTTGGGAGGTCTATGCATGCAGGTCACCTGACTGGCCATGGGGTTCAGCTGTGGAAAGAGCGCTGGTTGAACGGGAGTGACGTCGAGAGGCTGCAGGGTGACAGGAGAGGTGGGCCGCATCCGGACCAGGGGATTAGTGGTGCACACACACAGGATAAACACCAGCCTTTAATGTTACACCCCCATAGCCACTTCCATTCTACTGTACTGACCATCACTTAAATTACAGTAAAATATAAAAATGGATAGTATTAATGATGGACGTTTACAGGACAAGCTTTGCAAACGTGTCACAAAAGTGTCACATCTAGATAAAGGACTGGCACACCATCAGTGCCTTCCGCCTTCTGTCCCTCGTAAATCACCATTATTGAGCATAATATTAAAACATTAGCATTAAAACTGTATGTCACTGCAGAACACAACAGGTCTTTTTCACAGCTGACATTTTGACTTATCTTTGCAGAAAATGCACAGGTTCCAATACAATCAGAAACCATATTAACCCTCCAAACCCAAAGTGTTTCTGGGTTTTTTTTCCACCCATGTCACATTTTAGTCACTGTGAGTTCATTTTTAGTGTGATACAAAGCCTCCTCTACCTCTGTGGAAACAGAACAGAACAGAACAGAAGCAGGGAGCTCCACATGCAACAGATATTTAACTATTTGCATTTTACAGCCTCTACAAACAGTTTTTCATACTAACACCATCTAGAGGATAACACTGACCAACCAGTTACTTGTGGTACCAAGTTAGTCAACTGTTGCTTCCTAGATGCACTAAGATGCACGCTGGAGGTGCGAAAAATATTTTAACTGCCATTAATTTCAGAGCATTTCCCTGTGGAAAGACTAATGGTGCCAAATGTAAAAGGCTGGGCAGTGTAGCTGCATATAAAATATGCAAACAGTCCAGAAATTTAAATGAGGGGCATAAAAGCAAATTCAGAAATGGAGTTGATACAAACTCCTCCACCACTGCTTCATAGATTCAGTAACTACAAAGCTGGGCTACAGAGTTAGGACATCATTTCCTAGAATGTTGCAGTACAACAATAGCACCAGAACCAGGGGCAATGATTGTGTGCTTTTTCTATTAGCTCTAATTCTGCCTCTACTTCTTTTGTTTAATGCAAAAATTATTAGCACAGATTCATTTAGAAATAATTTTAACACATGAAGCCAAGAAAAGAAAAGAACACATAGAATCACATAAACCCAGAAAGTCAAAGTTAGTGCATGCACACAGAAACACTTGAGAGAGCACCATAAACAGACTGTAGTGGCAGAGTCATGTAAGCATGTGGTAAAGCACCTCCAGCTTACTGGGAGGGACAGTGTGGACAGCTATTAGTTCTGCAATACTCACCAAGAGGAGTGAAACCCCGAGCGGGGCTGGTGTCGCGGCTGCTCTCGCGACTTGTGTCGCGACTGCAACCTTGACTCATGCTGGGACGGGGAATGCGGCTCCGGGCTAGCGTGCGGTAGGGAAGAGCAGCAGGAAGAAGAGCTTTACCACACAGGTTGGCTGTCAGGACAACAAGTTAGGTGGGAGTGTCAGTCTGCATTCATGGGGCAATGTGAGAGTGAGATTCAGCGATGGGAGACCAGAGAAAGGTAGAGTATAGGGGAGAAAAAGTGAGAATGGATGTAGCCCCTGGAGGATGATATGATGGTTTTAAATTAATATCAAATGATAACCTTTGCTGTTCTAAAAATAAATTATGAAATTATTATAAATTATGAACATGTTCAAATGTAAAACTCACACATTTTAGCGTTTAGAAAATCAGTTCAGTTACATATTAGTTCTGATGGTAACTGATCTTTCTGTGTACGCTGCCTTTTTAGCTGATCTGTGGCGTGTTACAAAGGCAGCAGAATTGTGGGGTTGATGTAGTTACCGTCATCCTTCCACTCTAACTCGTCTGACTTCATCTCTGCACTGTGCTGATTTTCAGAGGGAACATTTTGGACAGTCACAATAGCCACTAGAAATAATCCATAATGGGCTTTGAATAGGCACCACTGATTTCTTGGCAATCCTGCCAATAGATAAAGTATTCTGTACTTGTCTAATCAAGCGACTGATAAACCCATCAATAGACATAGTCATCCTCGTGGACCTTACCACTTATTTACCTAACCTTGCACAGAGAGACAAATAACTGAGAGATAAAGAATGCAAAGGAGTAGCAGAGGAGAAATGATGTCAGAGGGAAAACTGTGGGAAAAGCGAAGGCTGAGCAAGTGAGTTGGTCAAGCAGCATTCTGCTAGTTTGTTAAACACTCCAAAGAGCAACTTAAGCTTGTTACAAACATTAGACATAAAAAGGGTTTATATCATTAGCATTCCACCCTATTTAACCTTATTTGGGATGACAACAGTATATCTGCAATTTCAGCTATCAATAAGGCCAGCTACTGTAACACCTGCAATGACAGCTGCCTCTCATACATCAGAATAAACCCGTAAGGAATAATCATTTCAGGATAAATAGGATTATTGTGACTAGAAAAGAAACAATAACCAAGCTCAGCTTTATGATCAGCAGGAAATGTAAACATTGCTGCGTTTCAAAGGACGAAACAGAAACAAGAGTCCATGTGCTATCAGGGTGCTGAGAAAGGAAAAAGTCCAGCTTCACTTATGTCACTTATCAGTCCATGTGTTTACATTCTTGTCAGTGCGCACAGATGCCATAACATGCATGTCACAACAACAGCATTCTGTGGCATTTGAGTTTGTTATTCAATTCTACACTTCCATTTGCAGCTTATTCCAATGTTAGCGTTCGCTAACTAGGCATATGGAATCACCTTATTGCATTAACCTGCAGTAGGTATTATTCGGAGCATCAAATAGAACAGAACAGAGCAGAACAACTGCTTCTAAAGACACAGCTGGACCTCTGTGTGTGGTTAATGCCAGAGTCCTAGCCTTACCAAGGCCCAGTCGGCTGGGACTGGTCTCTCGGCTGCAGCCCTGGCTGCGAGGGATTCTGCTTCGCTTGTCTGCAGTCGTAGAGGCGGCTGCTGCAGTGGCTCGAGGGATCCGACCATAGCTGTTGCCGAGAAGCTTGCCTGGGGAGCTTGAGCGACTGCCAGCTGTTCAGAGAAACCAACAGAAATATGTTAGACAATATTCAGGGGGTTTGGATGAGAGTAAGGACAAGGAGACCCAAAACATGGCCTTTGTTAACAATGCTGTGTGGGCAGTGCAGCAAAGTTAATGTAACTGATAATATTTTGACTATAGAGTAACCAATGTCCCTTTTATTTAAAGGTGAATTGTTATTATTGTAGTGAAATATTGTAGTGAAGTGAAAAGGAAAAAAAATGACAGAAAGTTAAATCTGAGTCTTTCAACATTCAAATACAGATGCTACACACAGGATGGGGAGTGGTGAGGGGTCTATGATCTAACTGTGGTATCATGGTAACACACAACAGTGAAAAACAAGACTATAAAAGATAACAAAATGGCTGACATTTCCAACTCCAAACATCTTCTCAAACTGTGGGAGGGAAGTAACTAGAAATAAAAATGTAATCGGTGCAGCATGCTGCTACACCAGTGGGTGAAACAACAAACGATAAAAAGGCTACAAACACAAAGCGGGACAGTGGGACGACATGCAACCTTCTGTGTGATGGGGGCACAGAGTCTGGGATGAGACGTCTGGCTTGTGATTGGATGAAGCTGAGGCCTTACCACTGATGGGATTGGCTGATCTGGATCCTGGGTGATGGAAGCAATAGGCAGGACAGGGTGGAGATTGAGAACGGTCAAAATGAGATAGGAGGGGATAATGTTTATTGATTGTTTTTACCCAGCATGCACTCCGGGTGGCTGCAGATATGTTTGATTGATTTCAAGAATATGTAAAGCAATACACACACACACACACACTATAAGGTCTACACAGGCTTACATATTGTGCATGCACACACACAAATAAGCAACATTTGTGAGTGACTGCAAGTTTTTTCATTAGGCTGAAAGAGAACAATCACACACAAACATAAGATACAGCAAGACCCAACAGACAAAGATAACACTGGAATATGAGTGACAGTATGCAGCTGTGATTAAAGAGATTCTGACTCAGATTTAAATTTGACTTCAGTGCATAAACATGTGTGTGAGGTGTGTGTACATACGCTGGGACTGGGAGACCACTTTGGCCCGGCTTCGCCCCCTGCTGTCCACCACCGATGTGTTGGCTCCACCTACACTGCCTGAGCTTTGTCTCCGTGTGCGAACACGACCTGGTATAGCAAGACAGGGAGAAGGAAAGCAGAGGTTTAATAGATGTGAATAATAGATGATTGGTGTTATGCCCAACCCTGGATAGAGACGCTGGAGGAGAAACAGTCTGGGGAGACAGAATGAAGAAGACCTGGATGAGGAGACAGAGCCTCTCTGAAAACACAGAGGGGAAAACGGACACACCTGGGTCCAGAAGTATTTGCAAATAATTCCGAGTGTTTGTTTATCCTGCCATCTGAGATCAAGATGACCGCTGAGTCAAAGTGACTTTTTACGTTCTTGTGTCACGTCCCACCTATGATTCTACAGGTGCTTAAACAAACAATAAGAAATATGTGCAAAACTTATGACCCAAGTCTGGAGAAAGACAGACAACATTAAATATCCTGTGCTGTTTTAATTGGCTTTTCCGAACTTTAAAGAACACGCTTTGTTCAGCAAGACCAAGCTCACAAATCAACAAAGTAAATGTCATGCTATAAACAAACTACACCACATGTATTCAATATCACCCCTATTCAGCATAGCTTACTAACGTACTTCATACTAACTTTAAGAATAAGATTTATTAACTTTATTAAACCCCATTAACAACAAAGGCCAGTTTTGTGCTTATCAGATTGAGTGAGACATGCTAACGATACCTACTAGTCATTTTTGGGGCAGAAACAGGACATGGACATGGAGAAACAGTCAAGACACCCCTACTATAAACACAAAGTGGATCACAATATGGTTTTAGTGCTCAAAGTATATTTGCACATAAAAACACCTTGCTGTGAGAACTATTGGTTTATCATGAACATGTTCCTGCTACTCTGACTTCCGAAGCCTGTTATAAAAGGGGAGGTGTAATAAAAACAAATTCATTGTAGGTTTTTAAAATGAGCTAGGGTGGACCAATAGATTGGGTTGGCTTTAATGTGCAGTATAAACAAGACCCAACACAGCATCCATAAGTATACTCCACATGTCAAAACTCTTATCAACTGAGAACAACACAGACATATTTGTTCACTGTGTACATAAGAGAGTTGATGAACATAGTTAAGGTTACAGTAGGAAGGAAGGAGGAAATCCATGCAGACAGTCCATGCAGAGAAACTGAAGCTAACTTGGGAGGATAAAGAGAGAAAAACACAGATGAAGAGAAAATGTGAACATGTAAGCCTGTGACAAAAAGACACACTCATACGTCTTCACCTTCTTACGCTCTGGAATTGCAAACACACACACACACACACAATTCTTACCATCGCTTTTACCAGGGGTGCCATCTTTTGGGCATTTAAGAAAGGCAGAGCAGCAGAGAGTGGGAGGAGAGGTATAGAGGAAGACATTAGTAGCAATCGAAGCAGGAACAGGAGAGAGTGGGTAAGCAAAGGGCCTCATTATTAGTAAAGGTCATTATTGATGCATGGACTCATTGGAGGAGAGGGAGACAAGTTTCTGCATGGGAAAAAAGATGATAGAAAATTTCCTATCTACTGGCAATGGATGACTTGAACATCCCCCATTAGCTTAAATCTCTGTGGAACACCTTAAAAAGTGTCACTAGTGGGCTACTCAGCCTTATCAAATTAATATGTCAAGTGTGTCAAGGCAGGATTTAAACAGTTCCTGTTGACAGAACAGTCTAATGACAACATGGGTGTCCATTAATAATCCCAGTCAGGTCCTTAAAAGCCACTGATTACTGGAGAAAATGCTTTAATACTTCATAATGACAGGACCCTACACTTTATACAACTTTTTCAACTAAGTGCCAGTGATTGTATTCATGATTCAAACACACGCTGTTGCTGCCATGCAGGTTTGTCTTTCATGTTTTTAAAGGGAAGATAATTGATGATTACCTAAAGAGGCATAGGATCCTGGGGGGAGGGCAGCTGCAGAACTGAACGGTGAGGAGGCAGGAACAGTAGACAGACGCGACTTAGCGTTGGAGGCAGCGTTCACATCGATGTCGCTGCGGGAACGCTGGAGGGATCCTGGTGTAGTGGCTACCCTGCTGCCAACAAGTTTACCTACAACAGCAAAGTGATGAATCATCAGTTAACCAAACAATAAAAGAACACAGCTAACCACCTTATCAATTTATTGTTCTTGTAACAACTAATGTAAAAAACAATGATTCTGCAGATGAGAATGTTATGTTTAAAGATTATGTTTAAATGCACAACAAATCACTAGCGAACACTGAGTAACTTTATGACTAAAAGGATCTGTTTTATTTCTTGATTGACTGGTTACATTTCAGTTCTGTGGTGGATTAAAAAGCCTGTTGCAATTCTGATACCGATATTGTCTAAGTCAACCACTCTACTTTAGCCCCAAAACATCCTTTCAGTTCCTAAATACAACAGTATTTTACTTTTAACCAGGTGTCTGGTCCACTGTAGGAACCCTGAAATGGCATTTCTGTCATTGCTGGATTGATTTCTGTCAGATAAATCACTATCTACAGACTAGCGTTACTGGGTTGACTAGTTGTTACAGGAAAAGGCTGCCAGTGAGGATACCTCCACCTTTCTGAAATGTTCAGATACTCTTTAAGGTTGCACAAAAAAGTACCCTGACAAAACACACTGACTGATGCGCATTTCCTTACGGACATATGCCCCTTCCTCATTGGGCACAATTCAAAAAAGATACTGGTGCTTATCAAAAACCACTGGAATTCCGGCTTTTAACTAGAGCCACTTTTCTAACATCACCACTCTTCTCACAACCTGTTTATGCTTCCCACACCAAAGAAGAGACTGTGACTTACTCCTTGTTATGCTCCCTCCTATGACACTCTTGACTGACAATGGCCGGCTGCAAAAAAAAAAAAAACAGAAGACACTTTTTAGACTTACATACAACCACATTTTAAGCTGTGAATGTGCTGGTGTAAATCTGCTGAGAAAGCACTTTAATACATAATACATTACATACAGTCTGTGTAATACTCACTTAAGAATCTACTTTTATAAGTCTTAGTTGCACGGAATATAAAAACTGGGTAAATGATGGCAGTAGATTTAAGGACATGCTCTCACCGCTCTGCACATTTGACAGTGATGACAGCTTTTTAAAAATAAAGCAAGTCTAATACAAGTGCAGGAAAAGGTTTAGTGTTAAAGCTACATTAAGGAAAAAAATAGAGGAAAGAAGAATATAATGCGGTTCTTACTTAAGACTCTCTTGTGATGATGACGAGGATCGGTCAGACTGGGGTAGAGACACAATGCTGTCAGAGCTCTTCAGGTGAGACTGGAGGGCCTTCTGATAGGTGGATTCCAGCCCCTGGAACAGAAGCTCTGCCTCCCGGCTGTAGTGACCATGGAAGCCCCAGTAGCATCTAATTGGTGAAGTGAAAAGATGAGATGAAGAAAGTTAGCCAGAGCTACAAAAGAGGCAAAAGAAAAAAGCATTTAACATGTACAGATGCAAAGCCATGAAACAAGTCTTACTTTCTTGCAATGGATCTGGCCTCAGAGTCAGCATCGTGTATGCCTTTCTTGATGGTTTCAGTCAGAACAGCTACATGTCTGGGATAGTAAGGGAACATTGGGAAAAGATCACAAGTAACCCAGTTAGTACTGATTAACAACTTCACTATCATAAAAGAACTAAAAAAGAACTCCCAGGGTATCTCCCTCCTCTCCCTTTGTTTTTCTTCCTCCGGTGGTCCACAGGGAATGTGGCCACATACAGAGCTTGTCACACGCCTTTTAAAGTCTCTACTATGGTTGTCATGGTTACAGAGAGGGAAAGTCACTTAATCCTGGGTAGTCTCAATGATGGCGGCTCTCGCAGGACTCATCAATTTAATGGCTCTCATCAGTGGCGCACTGAGCCAATACTTAGTCAGCTCAAATGCCATCATGTAAAAGGAGGGAGGAGAAGATGTATCAGCTCCACTACATATCAACAGCCATAAAACGTGCCCCCGTCCATACATACACTCTCATGTGTTGTAACGCTTTATCCAACACAAACACACACACTTGCTGACAGCAGCAACAGGAGTAAAGAGTGCTGTGGGTACTGAGCTTACCTTTCCAGTGTATTAGTGTGCCACTCCTGCAGCATTAGGTCGAAGAACTCATAACAGCGACTGGTAGGAGGGAAAAACACATGAACATATAAAAACATATTTTGCATAAACAGTTATTTAATATGAAACCCTGTAAGGAGTGTTACTTCAAACAAAAAATACACAATTCTTACCGTCTGACTGCAACTGATTTGGAGGTGCAGTTACTGGTGATGATGGGGATTAGACGGGGGTAATGAGTGTGCTGGAAAAGAAAGACAAAAAAAGTTCAAAAGTATGGTTGGATGTTTTTGTTTTATTTTTAAACATGCACAGACTAAACATCACTTGATTTTGAAAATGTCTCACCCTAAGGATGAGGCGGATCGCAGCCACACCAGATGTAGCCATGACTTTGGCACTGTTGGGCACTAGGTTCAGCAGAATGGGCATGACGCTCTCTGCTCCGTGGTCAAACTTGTTACCTAGCAAGGAGGACAAATGTCTGACAGAGAGAGAGAGAGAAAATTACAAAAGGTGTTAAAAACACATCTCTTACAGATAGAATCCTTTAAAATCAGAATAAAGTAACATTTCCACTAGATTGAGGGGGATGTTAGTGTTGAAATTATGCCAGGATCCATGTGGTTCCGCATATATCTATCAACTTCCTGCTCTTTAAGTGTATTTCTGCTCTGTTCCAGCTCATCAGGGCTGTATTAAAATTTGGATGACGGATGTTTTTAGGCAGAGAGTGTGTTGCTCATTTCATACCTGACCGATACTGATTTTCATTAGCTTAAGTGTGTGGAACAAATACTCTTATACCACAAGCCGATCTGTTACAGATTAGCATTAATGTCAGTCCTGCCAATCCTAGCCATTAGGAGCATGTGTATGGGGTAACATACACTTATCAATCATAGGAAAGTGAATGACTCTCCAAATGATAACCATTTTGGTAATAAATCAACAAATGACCAAATTAAATGCAGTGTGTAACTGTTGTGTTGCAATGTGAACAACTGCTGCCACCTCATCTTACCCTAGTGTGATGCAGGCCTCACGGACCACCTGGGAGCGCAGGTCTTTAGCAGACAGCTTGAGGGAGGCCTCCAGTAGTCGCAGCTGCTGAGGGAAACCTTCGTAGTCGGCAGCTCCAGCCAACATGAGGGAACGGACCTTCTTCAACTGGAGAGCCAAACAGAAGAAATGAGAAAGAAATGGTTTAATATACTAACACTAAATTTATACATATGTATCTGAGAGAAAGTCTTACCGCTACCACCCGGTGCTCCCAGTCATGTTTGTCATCTGACAGCACTTCTCTGATCTTGGTCAGCTGGTCCTCTAATTCTCTGTTAGAGTAGATCTAGGAACAGCGATACATCAGTTATCCATTATTTCTTTATTCTTTATTATTATTTCTTAAGTGTCTCAACTTTAGGCTTCATGCTTTGTAGGCTGCATTTGAAGACCAGCCACATCATATCAGCGCAACAATATTGCATCCTTCGTCCGCCCAAACATATCATCCTGTTGGATCCTTTGTGACAGAAGCTAAGCTAATGTTCATTGTGTACCAGTGACAAGCCAAGGACTTCATTTGTAAGGGCAAACGTCTACCTGACCTTCACAGTCTACAAATGCCACACCTTTGTAGACACAGACAGTTTGTGTTTCAAATGCACTGTCTGGGAATCATGAATGTCTTTATACAGTCAGGGATCATCAATAATTAGTCAAAATGGATATGTGTAGAAACATTGATGGCATTTGTTGATATATGTTCACAGAGAAACACATCTCAGCCTCATGGTGGTGATAGAGAAAAAGTCAAAGATCAAAGAAACAACTAAAACTCATCCTCTTAAGATCATGCTAAGATCCCTAAAGATGCGTGGACCAACCATCCGGGTGACATTCTAGATATTATGCTATTGTACAAGGTAAACTAACCACAATGATATGCGACTAAAAGAGATTCGTTGTGATCTACGTGATCAGCGTACCTGAACCGAGGGCACGTCTTCAAAGGCTTTAATGAAATCTTCTTCATCAACAGCACCAGCACCTGCTTCTTTACCTTTGAAAGAAAACACACAAGGTATTGTAACAAGTATTTAACATTTGGTGAAGAATTATCTTTAAAGCAGAAAAGTCTTGGCTCTTCATATGATTTTAATGTGCACATTCATGCAGCATCAATTATGAGTCTGTCTGTGTGAACTGAACACTTAGCTCACCTGTGGTCTTTGTAGAAGAGGCTGAGCTGGGCCTTCTAACAGAGCTCATTACAGTCCTCCTGCCACTGGGGGGTGCTTTAGAGGAGGAGGAGGAGGAGGACCGGCCCCCGTCCATGGAGTCCTCATCCTCAAAGTTCTTATCTGCAACACAACAGGAAGAAGAAAACACACTTTAACCTGGGTGAGATACCACTTGATGACTGAGAGAGAGATTTCCCGAAAGGATCAATAAATAATCATTCAGTCATCGCTGCCTCTTGAGGTCAGTATCCTGACACAGGGTTCTTAGTATTAAGCCGCACTGTGAACATGTGCATCACCATCCTCTTCTTATTAAACTGAACTGAGTCATCTCTGCATTGTATGACCTCTGTAAGCATCAGGGGATTTAATTTGTCGAGATGTATCTATTCAACCTTTATCTATCCATCCAGCTGACTTTAATCTGGTTTGGCAGCCATGCATGTGTATGGCCCCTTGTCACCTGCCCAACGTGACCATTCACACGAGGGATTAGCCAGGGGCAGATATGACAGTGAGGGGTGGTTTCTACCAGCTAAGGGAGGGCGATGAAGAGAGAGTGCAGCTCAAATCATGTTCTTGTTCTAAGCAAGATTAAATTTACAATAAATCAAAGAATGTGTGTGTGTGTAGAAAGGCTTATGTTAACACATTGTTCAGTAATGATGGCTTCACTACACAGATATGTGAGGGGAAAAAATAATCACAGAATACAAAAAAAAGCTCTCTAAATGTCCCTCCTGTAATTGGTCACCATGACACTGCATCAGACAGAACGATATCATGAGCAACAGGTTGAAAGACGAACACGAAAAGACAAAAGACAACGACAGAAAGAGGACAATACTCCAAGAAAGACAGTCACACAGAGCCAGACAAAAGCGAAAAGGAACACAGATAACGTCTTTCTTACGAGCGCAGATTTTCTTGCACATCAGCTTCCTCAGCATGTCTCTGCAGCTCCCTCCTAACACGCTTTCTCTTTTTCACCAGACATCTCTGTCAAACAGGGTGTGTGCTGGCGTTGGGATGTGTGTGTGTGCTCTGCTTCTGCCTCGGTTTCCTGCTGAGCCCTGACACAGTGCCAGACTAACCACCCCTTAAGCCCTCTCTCCGTTATCAGCGTGTGTGTGATGAAGATGCTCTCGGTGGTGTGTGTGTGTGTATGTGTGTGTGTGTGTGTCACAATAACATCCCCAGTGATGCTGTTGGACTGTAGAGTCTCTCGTGATGAAAACAGGGAGGGGTCTGTTCGTACGTCTGTTCTGTGTTGACTGTGCAGACTTTTCTTAGAAACAAAACAACTACTACCTTACTACTACAATACCGCCAAAACTAACCAACCGCCAGTGCTTCTACTTTTACAGACCCGGACATAAATCACATAAAAATGGACAGAGACAGCATTATTGATTCATTAACCATTTACAGCACTACAGAGGCTTAGAATACAAGGAAAATGTTCCCAGGGGCCGTACAAGGTGGGATATGTCAATAATATGACAAAGATACTAATAATATGCAGCGACCCTAATTTTCAACCACTGCAAAAAACACAATACATTATATAACAGATGAGTCTGTCACTACTTGATGCCAAGATGCAACCAGAGGCTAAAGACAGCCAATATCTATAGGTAAATCGTGAGCTGAATGTCTCCCTTTAAAATCCAAAATACTGTGAGAACAACTGAGTATTCAGCCACACAAAATGGCTGGCCAAAAGGAAATGACACACATCTTTGTGATATGACTTCACCCTGCATGATTCTATAATAGTTTAAACACCTTAACAAAAAGCCCAGCATTCTGCCACAATTAGAGGATATTGATTATAGCAGTCAGAGCATCTGTTGTCACCAGTGCTGACACAAATGGTGAGGTGATTTATTTGTGTGTCAGGGGAGCAATTACAGCTGCTTGCAACATAAGATGAGCTATTCCAACACACGCACACACTCACCGTCTGCTGCAGCCTGATGCTAGTCACTGATGGAGTATGAACGTAAAGAGGACTTAGCAGTAGCAGTGCCTCCTAACATCTCCTGTAGATGTTTATTCCCTGATAGAGGGAATCAGCAGCTCATCATGTTAAGTCTTTGTCTCATAGATACTCATGTCTTATGACAGACTTCTCCACTGACTACAACTATCTCCAAATAAAGGCGTCTCTAAGACACTTCAACAGGAATTACATTTAGAAACACCCTGATACTGACCTGAAATCTATTCTAACTCTAACTCTATAGTCTATTTTTTGTTAAATGGCTGTTTGTCTTACTTCAGTGGAATAAGGTTGAATTTCACCAGAACCATATGTGTAATATTATGCCTATAATATTGATATTACAAGCATCTGGCTATATAAGTAAATGAGATATTTAAATATGAGATCATTTTAGAACTTATGAAATAAGAATAACAATCTGTATTAGCCTCCTTGACAAATCACGTGCTGCTGTTGTGGAAGTGTAACTACTGATCTTGAAATAACTGGAGATATCTTGTACATTCCTAATATAGACACCCCAGGTTTAGTCCTTTAAAACACTCACAGTAATAAAAAATACATCAGCCACTAGGTGTCAGGACTCTCCATGAAATTACAACATACCACATACTCAAGTACTCAAAAAGTTGCTGAAACTGCACTGGCATCAGCAGTTGCCACCAGTAATCTGAACACACATTTATATAATAGGGAGGATTTTCTTTCCTCTGGCTGTACTCTTTTCAAAAAGAATAAAAACCCAAAAGGCACCAGGGATTAAAAGAAGGTTCTGTGAGTTAAGATGTTCAGAACTGGGGAGTCAACAGCTTTGTAGAAGGGGTGATACAAGGGAATGGTTTTTCAGGATCACCCTGTCCTTATCTCTCTGTGCCTCATTATTCTCTCACTTTCTTTCATGTCACGCTTTTTTTTAAGTCTTTATCACCTCCTGGTTCTCCCCAGAGCTCAGAGGAAGCTACTGGGGCTTTCCACCTCTCTACAAGCCATGTCCATCCCACAGGCCTGCGGTGGTTGGAATTACATAAGACAGATGACTGGTGATCAGTGTTATGTCACAATAAAGAAAAAAGAAGAGGACAGGCTTCTGTGGAAGTGAATAAAGCGTCTATTTAACTGCGTCTCAGTTTATTCTGTCACTAATTTATCCCAGCGGCTTTTGTACCCTCAGAAAGACTGTCTACCTGTTTAATCCTGACAGGATTTGGTCTGTCAGATATCTGCGAGGGACAGCCAAGAAGGAGAGGAGTTTACTTCACAGCTACAGGGAGCTCTGACACTTGTTCTGACACTGTTGGATTTCAGGTTTTCTCTTGTCTAGAGGGCCATTTATTCACCACAACTTTATGATAGGATTTTAAAGATTGTTACAAAATGCATATTCACAAGTTTTGTACTAACAAATGAGCCTGCTCACAGAAACTCTCAATCCTTGAGGTAGTTTTGTAGCAAAGTTATACAGATATTTAGCGTGTTGATAGACAATCCTATCCTCTGACAGCAGAGCTCTGGCTCCATACTGAGGCTCTTAAGGGTTTTTGCATTGTTTACCCCCAGAACCCCAAAAACTGCTGTGTGTGTGCTGCTTTTGTAATATTAAACAGACATGTTTGAGGTCTGACCGGTCCAGGGTCTACCCTGCCTCTCACTCATAGATAGCTGGGATAGCCCCCTGTGACCCTGCTGCAGGACAAAGTGGATTCAGATAATGGGTGGACAGATGTTTGATTTCTCCTTGCCTCCAGCCGTGATTGTAATTACACTGAACTGAAAAATGACCCCATAATGATTGACAAACACACATAAACAGCTTGGCAAGGTTCATATAGTACCCCTTCCCCCAACAATCAATTTTAACTAACATAAGTAAACATCTGGGCCTTAATGCTCTGGACTTTGGCTTTTTGAGAAGCATTTTAAACAAGAGTGAACAAACTTATCAAAGCAGCTTAAACACAGAGACCAGGATTAATTAACACGATCTTAACCACGAAAACAAAAATATAAATAATAAATCTGTTGAAAACAGTCGAACAACTCATTGATTGAGCAAAAAAAATTTGGTTTTTGAGACAGAAAAAAACCTAAGTGGTGCTGGACCGTCATCACATGAATAGAAAAATAATCTCTAAATTAGAATATTTTAAACATTCAAGAGAAGAAAAAAAGGTAATTCACTGTGGGTGTGATGTTATCACAGCATACAGACTTGTTTATTCTCAGGACAATGAGCTGGCTGTTCCACTGTGACCTTTAGATCTAAAGGAATGAGCAACAGAGGCAGGAAATTGACTTGCTAATTTTCTCTTGATCATGTTGATTCACACATCATTGTTCTATTAACTCAGTCATGCTGGATTTAGTCTAATGTTTTTAGCCACAAAGGATTTAAGACAATGTAATTTCTCTAACTACTCAACAAGCTCAAGACAGGGCTTCACATTCACATGGTGAGATGATGTTGTCCAAGATGCTTAGAACAACTTTCTGCAAAGTTTTCCTTGCAAAGTCTAGAGGGATTTTACAACTTTAGTGATGGCATTTTAAACAAACTCTTAATCCCTGAGGATGCTTTAAAGCAACTTCTACAGAACTTGTGTGCAGTTGATGTAGACAACCCTGGCCTCTGTCCTGACAGCAGAGCCGCTGTCACTGATTGTGTTCAGCAAAGACTCCCTTTAAAGTCACAGGAACACAGGGGCTGCTTGAACATTTCACTTGGCAGAACACATGAGGAGAACAATCATGTTATTCAGATTGGCTACAGTTTATGTTGCTTTCCATCCATGTTTCTTTCTTGCATCTTAAGTCCCCCACACATGCACACACAATCTATCTCTGTTCTTGATAAATACAAAACTGTTAAGACTCAAAGAAATGTCCTATTTATTGTGAACGGTGTAATGTCACAACCACAGATTTCAGCTTCTTCTAAAAAAAAAAAAACTTACCACAAGCAGGAAAGGCAGTGTGGAGAAATTAATAATCGATATGACAACAAAGAGACTAGCCAGAAAGCATCTTTTTACTGGGCATTTACCTTCAAGTGTTAGTTTAGCTACATATTACTTATTAACTGACAGCTTTGAACAGTCAGTTACTAACAATATAATCAGATTACCATCTCTAAATATGGAGCCTTCATTTTTAGCTTCTGTACCTTTTGCACAGCACCATTAAGAAACCCTTTATTTGTCCCACAATAGGGAAGTTGCTGCAAGAAGCAATGATGCAGAGCATCTTATTTTATTCACTGCAAGTATACCCCAAAATTACCATAAACAGAAAAGGTGTTTCTTCAGAGCGTTAAAGCAAAAGCCTCCTCCACACTGTAAAACAGCCAATAGCAGCAGATACATGAGCAGACACACATACACGCTTTGAAAAGCATGTTAAGCTCTCTGCAGAGCAGTCCCTTCCCTCTGTGTATGTATGTCATGATCAAAGGACTTGCTTAGAATAGGCATTCATCTGCCCTTTCTCTTCCTCACCCACTATTTGCTGATACACACAGACACACAGTGCTCTCCTTCTGCAGACACAACATATATATATATATATATATATATATATATATATATATACACTAAGTGAATAGATGTATAGTGTGATGTCACCTGAACAAACTTTGAGTAAAATTGCCTGGTGCAATTAAAAGTTAGAGGTGTGTGTCAGTGAAAACATTTGAACTCACTGACATGATGGAGCTGAAGGTGACCTGGTGAATTATACTGCTCTCAGTTTGCTGCTCGTCACAGCTCAACACTGGGGAAAAGACAGACTTGCAGTGTCCGCAGCATTTATGTAACAACAGAGAGCTGGAATTGAGGACACTGAAGGAAGGTTGTGGGCGCATACAGACAAATATGCACAAAAGTCTTGGGAATAAAGCCAATTACAAAGTGTGACTGTGTGGAAGAAACTGAGAGGCCCTTGCCTGAAACACTGTGGTTTAAACAGTATATTCAGTTTTCTCTGTTTTGAGTTAGAGCTGCTGGCTGACTGCCTCTGTAGCTATGAATACTGTCTCTATTTGAATCCTTAGTTTGCATTATGTATAACTCTGCTATAAATGGACCCAAGCTGATGCAGACTGACCCATCTGATGTAGCAGGGCAGTTCAAATCATCAAAATGTCTTTTCTTTAGAGCAGAAATAAACATGTTTACAGCCTGGTACAAAAACAGTTGTGGACTCAATTGATAATTTTGTATTAGCACAGGAGGTGAATTTTAGTCTAACTCTGGAAAGTTAATAAACAATCAGAATCACTCTCTAAGCATTCGTCCTAAATACTGCAATCAATCAATTAATTTTATCTGTTATTGTTTGTTTTAACGTAACTAAGGCTGCCCTCTTGGCCAGGTCTCCCTTGTAAAAGAGATTGTTGATCTCAATGGGACAAACCTGGTTAAATAAAGGCTAAATAAATAAATAAATAAAAATGCCCTGCATCACCTACCGTAATCAACACTATGAACGAAAGATCCAAAAGTGCAAAGGCCTCAATCTAAGGACTGAACACATTTAAATTGAATACTGATGTTCAATATAAATGTATCTAAAACACAGTGGTTTTTGTCATTTTCTTTAAATATAAGCAATCAGAAGAATGTAAAGCTGGAAATAATACAAAAAGTAAAGTCTGAACCTGCTGATTCCACATATTACAGCACATAAAAACAGTATGTTACAATGCTTAGTGCTTATTTACATTTTCATAACCAGGACTTAAATTTTCAATTAGGTGAATTTTTTGGAAACACCAAATATCAGTAAATATCAGAACTATTCCAGCCTTTCAAAAATTATCCAGATTACACAAAAAAAGAAGGAGCTAAATGTACTACATAGCAAATATTGCATGTAGCCATTTTAGCACTAACAAGAACTCCCATCATCTCAGCTGGACAGGGATGAAAGTGTTGGGATGCTTTAGGCGAGGCTGCTTGAGGCGAGGCTGTTTCCATAGTGCACATAAACAAGAGGCACAAAATGTAACAGTACAGCGCCATGCCCTATTGCCTGACATCAAAACAGGCTTCCTTCTTCACAAAGATTTATAATTAAGACTGACTCATAACATGGTTTGCAGCAGGAAAAAGGAAACAGCAGAACAAATATTACATAAGAGTTCTTTTCTCCTTAAACAGCTCTCACTCCACAACCTCTAGGAAGATGGATAATCTGTGTGTCATTTACATCTATGTGATCCATGTGTCTGTGGTCTGACCTTAGCAAAGAGAAAACTATTTCCGTCTTACCTTCTCCAGCTGTCATGGTGCAAAGCAACACTCAGTACTGAAGCGGGGGTGGAATGCTACTACAGAGAGATCGCTAAGCTCCCTCTATAGTCTCTCCTCTATGTCTCTCTCACTCTCTCTTTCAGACTGTTTACCTCTTGGTGATGCTACAGAAATGGCTGCTTTGTTTTGCTCCCTCTGCGCTCTATCTATCCCTCCACAATCTCTCTATTTCTCACCGTCCATCCCCCTCCCTTTGCTTTATTTCTGTGCCTGTGCAACAGCACCATAGCAAATCCACCCTTTCTAAAACCATCTCTCATATAAGTCCATCCAAAAAAAACCTTCATACTTAAAGTCTTTCTCAAAAAAATGTAATGCAGTTTTCTGACTGTAAAAACTGATGTCCTCAGACATTTCACAATTTACCCATACAGTGTATATAGCAAATTTAAAAGTTTAGTTTCAACATTTTCAGGAAATAATCCATCTCCTCTGTACACTGATCTTACTTTGTAGCTGATGGCAGACATTTCAACCTAAGCTGCAGGCCTAAATGTGTAACAGTGCAGCTTATTCCGTATTCACATTAACTCCAGACATTCTTCTCAGCTCTGAGGCAAATGATTTAAATTAAACTAAGTCGTCATCAAAGTCAATTTCAGTGCAGCTGTGAAAGAGAGAAGTTAAGCCAAGTGGCTGGTCATGATGGATATAATCACCGACTATCTAATAACTGCTAAAATGAGTCATGTAACAAATCCACTTTGGGCATCTCTCCATAGGACAACATAAAAGAAGCTGAGATTATGGCTAAAATGTCTATCTTCAAGACACATATTCAGGAATAATTCAATTTACCTCAGTGAACTCCAACAATACTGTAAGTAGCAGATCTTTAAGAGTTGTGTTTAAAGGCATAGAACAAAATAAAAAATGAAATCATCTGGACATTAGATGATGCATTGGATTATAGAGGTGAGTGTGTCTAATTTATCTACTAAGATATAATCATAATCCAGGTCTTTTACATGCAAGGATTTTTTTAAACAAACAATAGTGACACCTTTTTAGATAAAGGAACAACTTGACCACAAATTGGACCTTATATGGGACAAATCTCCTAAAACATTGCATCTGATATTTTAATACGTAGCCATATGTAGTCATAATATCTAGCCATCCCCACTCGAGTAAGACGGACTGTTCAAAATATGTTATTTTCTTCAGTAAGAGACAAAGGAGCATTACACAATGTGATCATGACAAGTGTATTGACAGTCATTTGTATAACAGGAGCAGTTTACTCAACAGCATGAGTTCAGATCAAAAGATGTTAGGGTTAATGAAGATGTCTGCTGTTAAACTGCTCATGGGATTTAAGATAGAGCAGTAGATGTAAAGGGAATGTTTTGAAAGACTGATCTTTGTCATACTGTATTCTCCCTGCTCAGCTGTAATGATACAATGTCAGCAGTCAGTGTGTCTGAGCAGCTTCACCTGCACAGAATTCACAACTGTGCAAAACATCCATCCATCTGCAATATTTACTGTAATTGTGTCTCTTTTCTGTTTCTGCCTGTTCTTATATATTTTTACAGTTTGACTAAAGCCTTTAGAAGTCTGTTTTGTTCACTGAATCCACAGGTGGTCATCTGAAAGCTCCAGTGGATGCCCACCTACTATGGTGAAAACTCATCCACTCCTGCTCCAAGTTGTCCATCTGGCCTGCAGTCCCCCTACTTTCTTCACACTAATGTCACACACATGCAGACTACCGTACCTCATGCCAATGAAGTGTGATGAAAATGTGTGCCTGGATGAACAAACCTGCATTTTAAGTAATCAGAATGCCCTGCTGTCAAACATAATTGTTGAATATTGCCATATGATGCATGGCAAACCACCAAGCTGCTCCAAATCTACAAACTCATTTCTCAACTCCTGCTGTCAAACTGAGACTACAACGCCTCAGTGCATCTGCCCCTCCTCCTCTCCTATATCTCCCACAGAGTTCAATGTTAGTGGGAAGGAAAACCAAATGAAAACCATGTTGTGCACAACAACATATACCAGCCAGCACAGCAGTGATTGTTTTGATGGATGCCTCTAAAAACACTTTCATTCTACAAGAAACGTGAACACAGGACACGGGACGAGCACTCACCTGAGCCAGAGGATGAGATCATGTTCCCGGATCTTTGGACTTCATCAAATTTGCCAAAGATTACATTCAACCTACAAAAAGCAAGAAAAAATAAAACCTGTTTAAAAACATGTAAAAGGTGTCAGACGATGGTAGGAGAGGAAGGAATTGGCAGCAATAAAGTACCAACTGCCTGCACCATCCATCACTTCTCAGGCAAGAAGCACTCCCTCTGCTCTGGGCAGGGGGGATGGCCAGGACCAAAATAGATTCTGTCCATAACACACAGACTGGCACCAGAGCCAGAGAGAGGTGATGGCCGAATGCAGAGACATATGGTCCAGTGTTAAACAAAAAGGACAAAAAGGTAACAGGCCTCATGTAATACAGAGCCTGTCCAAATCTGAAATAAAAAAAATTCAGGCACCCTTTTAAAAAGAAAGATGACAGTAAGTCAAACACAATAAATTCTAAATGAAAATATGACAATTAATTCTGCAATCTCACCTTGTGCTAGAGCAGGCAACTAAATAAAATAACATGCGCTAACCATCTATAATCCTACTCTTGAGCGAGGCGTTTAATGTTCAAGTGTGGAGCTGTTTAGCTGAGATGACAGTAACAGCAACAAGCACAAGATCAGCTGAAACGTATAGTGTCAAACCAGCCCAACCCCGCCCGGGGCAAACTATGCTGAATTGTTGAAAATGTCATGATGAATATGTAGAAAAGCTATCACACTTTCAATATGAAAGAAAAATGACTCTGTGTAGATGTCCTATGGTATAAAGTGCAAGCAGCATGTGTCAGCAGTGTCTATTCTGGCTAACCAGAATTATTACATGGGGACAGCAGTGTGTGTGTAATCGCAAGAGGCAAAGCTCTGCTTCATTATCCAAACTGCTACAACTCTAACATGGTGAATTTCATGAACCTGCCATTTGAAGTCAGAGAGATGGCTCTACTTCAAAAATCAATCAATCATTCAAAATCACCCTTTGTGGATTTTTGTACTCTGAAGGTGCAATATTTCAGGTTTCCACTAGGGGGAGAACCTTGTGTGGAGTGCTGCAGCCTGCTGCTTCTTTGTGTCTGAGCACTGGAGGCCTCTCCTCCTCTGTCACATGTGCACTGATGTGTACATGTGGATGGATGGGTGAGAAATGACACAAAACAGGGAAAAAAAAATAGTAAACACAGAAAATGACACCAACAGATTTGTCTGTCATCATACCGTGACTGTGGCAGACCCTTCTTGCTGAGATCCAGCCTCACCCTCTCGCCCACATGTCTGTAGATCTCCACCAAGCAGCTCATAGCCCCGTCACGTACCTGATCATCACAACACAGTCATTAACAACTGAAACATATCAGTGTTTTTTTTTCTCTTTTTATTACACTTGGACCAGTTTTACTGGACCCAACATATACCATGACAATGTAGTATCATCAATACTATCAATCAATGTACTATCACTAAGGGGGGCATTGTGGATGTAGACTGTTTAGGCCTACTGTCTTTTGGTGCTGCCCAAATGACAAGCAGATGCAGGAAAACACATGACTGGGATTACCTGACTTGTGGGGTCTCCCAGGAGGTTACATATATGGGGAACAATCTTGCTGAGGGTCAGGCCTTGAGCTCCATATCTGGAAACAAAAATGAAGTGAAAAAATGACAATGAAATACGAGTGTTATAACTGACAAGTAAGAAGAGTGTGGAAATAAAACTGACAACGAGGATGTTTTAACCACTTAATCAAATGAAATGAAAGCATTCAGCTCACGTGCTCAGCGTGGCGATGAGACAAAGGCACACTCCTTCCCTGGTCCTGTTGTTTTTATGTTTGAAGCCTCCCAGCATTCTGTCCCACACATACTGCAGCAAAATACAAACCAAAGAAATTATAGTCACAACAATCACATTTTGAGGGTGACAGCACAAGTGATTTTTGTGAAGCTACAATTTAAATTGAGCCATTAAAACTATGCTAAATCAGCATAAGGGGAACAAAAATACTGGCATAAAGATACATTATTGATCATCAGATTGATTTTGTCTGAAGTCTTAAACTCACAGAAATAATGACCTTTCTAATAAAAGCACGTTTCCGTTAGGTGTGTACCTGTGGGGTGGTAGTTTGTTCCATTATCTTTAGCAGCAACATTTGGTCTTGGTCTCGTACTTGGTCTTTGGCATCTCCCAATCGATCAATAAGGCTGGGCAGGACTGTGAGAGTACAGAAGGAACACGACTTGAACAAGAGACAACAACACTACTAGATCAATTGAATTGCTGTGATTTATGGAGGTACAAAAAAGTGTTAAATTAAAAAAACATTTAACATTTAATCTTAAAAAAGAAAAAACTTTACAAACTTCAGGGCTTTCACAAAGACATGGGACAGGGGAAATAATTTAAACATTTGAATTGTTATTCTGATTTAAAGTAAGTACAAAAGAAGAAAAAAGGGCAGAGGACACCAACAATTAAAGCTGTGATAGTGAGGTGAGAATGGTGGTCTAAAAAGCAGAGAAGAGGTTTCAATTGTTCCAAATCAGCTTAGGATGTAGAACACTAAGCCCAACAAATATCCTATTCTAATTCCTCAAAACACAGTTTGCAGGACAAGCCAAATAAAACCTAAAATTAAAAAACCAGAAGAAAAAATACATTACATATGTTATAAAAAGAACTTTACCTGTTCCTATTTGGGCCCTAAATCGATCCTGTAATCTTGTCACTAAGGCAGACAGGAGGTCCAATCCAAGCAGAGCCACCTAGTGGAGACACAATTATTCAAATATATAAATACAACTTCATATAAACAGTAGCACAAAGCACTCTATTTGTTTTCTCTGGTGTTAATCACAATCATGTTATATAATCACAGATTTGTGGTTTTGGCTTCTCCACAGTGCTGGAGAGGCCACAGTTGAGGGGGCTGCAATGCATTGTGGGTAACACAGCAATTTTAAGTTTTAAGGGTTTTTTGGGTTTACAAATGATACTGTCTCTCCGACACATTCAAAGCATTGAATTTTAACACATGTGGGACTCAAACAGCACATAAAATGAAGTTCCATCCTGGCACCATGACTGAACACCGTCTGGCCAAACATTGATGTAATATGCATGCATCACCCTACTTTAACTTTCCTTGTCATGGGGTGAGAGAGCTGCTCAATGAACGCCGAGTGAGAGTAGCCCTGCTAACACCATAACAACACATATGCATCACCTGGGCTCCTGTCCAGAAAATGGTGCAATTTTTGGAACCTCTGTACATGTTGAAAATAAAGAAGGTAACACAGCTCTGCTGCCATCTAGTGGCCTAGTAAATAATGATTTTATTGTAGGATCAGACAACAGGAAAAAAAACCTTTTGTATGTGTGTTAGGATAAGGTGGTGTGTGTTTTTCATGCATCTTAATCCTGATGTGGGTTCTTATTTCTTTGCATATTTTCTTGCTTTCACCCACTAAAAAGTACACATAGTATTGGTCCCAACAGGCAAGAGGCCTGGTATCTACAGTTCTAATCCTCAGATCAGTCCCTTTGTTCTCCAACTGGAGACAATTACAGTAATTAGACTAATGACAAGGCCCAAACAAAGAGTGAATGAGAGCCCTAGGATGGATCAGCAACATTTAACAATGGTGCAATCCTCCACAGAAACTCCACAGTTTAACACTCAAATCTAGTCTAAGCTCTATTTTAGGGTACTGTCACTGTTTAACCTTTAGAGGTAAACACACTCTTTCTCTTCCATCTTTGAACTCTGAGTCACAAAGGTACCATGGAAACAATGGCACACTGTTACACAGAAGAGAGGCACCAAACTACAATGTCTAGTCCAGTTGCTATGAGGACGGACATGTCCCTCCTCTTAATAGACAGATGGCTAACTCTCTTTTGCTGTCAACCTCATCCGGACACCCCAACACACACACACACAAACACACAGCCCCCCTTCGAGGCTCCAGACCCAAATCTCACAGACATCATCCCTTCCAAATTCCCAAATCCTCCTACCCGACAGCCTCTGGTTTAATTTTCTACAGCACTTTAGCTCACAACAGCAGGATTCATAACAGTGTCAGCAAAAGCTAAATATTAAAGGACAAACATCCACATTACAAGACAAAAACCTAATCCAAGTGCCCCTATATTCACTCACACTTTTTTCTTATACTACATGGTATAAGGCACAGTAAACACTGCATGAGTCATAATGTTTTATTGTCAATGAGTTTGAATAGTGAATAGTGAATAATGCTGAATCCCACACAACGAAAACAGACAAATACTTCAGGTTGAAAGTTTATCATGTGTTCAGACAGATTCTAAGAGGCAGGTTGTCTCTTGCCCTTGACTCAGTCTGTAGCTGTTGGGTGTGTTTGAACTGAAGACACAGCAAACACATCAAGCCCCCAACTGGGCTTGAGACCAGGTGGGTGCCACCAGTATATAATAACCCACCTCACTCGGCTCTTGTACCAACATTGGCCTTAATTTACTATGACTATTACCAGACTTCAAACAATGCTGCTGACTGATGAAGAAGTGACAAAAGACCGAGAAGAAATAGCTATAGGCAATAAATTGAGCAAATCAGGAAAGGGGAAGGAGGATGAAGTGGTATTGGAGAACCTGTGTGACAAATGCAACAGGTAAGATTGACAAGCACAAGCACAGCCAGCCTTCCCTATTATCCTCTGCCACAAATCTAATTCTGTTAAAAACTTCAATAATAACTTGTACCATATAAGAATTCGCACAAGTAGCTTCTTCACTTCTCCTGGGCATATTCTTTTTCTCAACACAGAGACTAATGCTTTCCTGTAGAGCCAGTTTCCACAGAAAATGCTCTTTCGTGTCATAAACGCAGCTGTGGCTTGTAATTACAACTGACAATAACCACCAATTAAGTTCTACTACCTTGTTTATGTTGCAACAAGCAACTACAGGAATCACATGACAGAAAAAAAGAATTTGAGGAACTTGTAGTAAAGTATTCTTGGATCTCAGAATCAGGCTCTGATCAAACTGGAACACATGTGTCTGTTCACCCTGGAAAAACCCAGCAGACCACAGCCTTCAAATTAAATCAAGGATTTCTCTTCCCTCACTACCAAGCCTGTCATCTCATTACCAGTGGAAACACCACACACGTATGTGCACACAGAGCTATATGCACACTCTCACACACACACACCAAAAGAACATCAGACACAAGTTCAAACGTACACACAGTGCTGTATTGCCATCTGTTCAGTGATTTCCTGCAACTCAAGAAAAAGCCTTGGTGTGCCGTGGATGTATATACGCAAACACACACTGCTTCATCACTTGTTTGTAAGAAGAAAACCTCTTTTCAATGTGTGCAAGACAAGTCTTCCAAAAGAAGTCCATGACACACAAACACAGAAATCACTTTCTTGCAGAGTGCTCTGTGATTATGTGCGACATACCTGGCCCCTGCTCCCAGCCTCCTGCTACATTAATGACTGGATCCCATGTGAAATCACTGCAGCTGACATTTGCAACTAAGTGCCCAAGTGCTCAGCTGCTAGCATTACGGTACCTTTTAAGCCTGTCAACCACTTTAAGCTGCTACTGCCCTGGTGACAGAACAATGAGAGTTACAGCTTTATGCAAATACAGTTTGAAATAAAATGTTTTTATTTCCTATATGCAAATGGCTTCTCTCTCTAGGTTTGCAGAGAAAAGCTTTGCTGACATACAACCGTTATGCTATCCATGTTGCCAATTATGTGATTTGTAGTTGTGACACTACATATTGTCTTTGAAGCATTTGGTTAGTGTTCATATTTCAGTTAAACCATTCTGATACCATTGCACAGATGCACACTGGGAGCTACCCAGTTCAACCACAGACAGGGCCGGACACATCCAAACAATTTCGAACTCACACAGGAGTCAGTAACAGCAATAGAATGAGTAATTGTGTTGTTATGCCAGCATTTGGAGGCAGGAACCGCTGTGTTATCATTTTCCTGAGGTGTGATTAGCCAGCAGTGACCGCACAGTGACTCAACTTCATTCAGCCAAGCTTAGAACCCCAGGCAGGTTCGCAACTCCATGATGGAATGTACACTAAACACTCATTACAGAAAACGCCCAACACAGAGACATACAAAGATGAGTATAGCAAACAGCTACACATGTACACACTCTGTACAGTTCACTTCCTCCACAGACCATGCTTTACGCATGACTTGCTGCAGTAAAAACACTGAAATGGGAGCATTCACCTCCAGACATACTGCTACTGATACTAATTCAAGGCCTCTCCTGTTCTGTCTCACTTGTGTACGTTCAAACAGCTTGAACACTTTGAGCAATATATGGTAAGGAAAAACCACAACATGACTGGCATTTGCACAGCAATGCAGGACACTCTGTAGGAGTACAGAGTGGGCTTAGCCAGGGAAAAATTGGGCATTTATTTCTTTCAGCATCCCCTCTGTATGTGGATCTGACATCTGACTTTATTTATTCAGTTAAACTCTTCCTGTAATTTATCATCAATATACATACATTTAAACAGCATCTGGCAGTGGTGCGATAAGGATAATATAACTGAAAATAGAAAATACATTTATAACAGTACTATGCACTGAAAAATAGTTTGAATTTAAAAGGAAAACAAGACAGAATGAATTAAACCCCATTAAACCCAACCTTTTTTCCAGTAATAACCTTTGTGCAGCTGCATGCAATTTATAACCATCTCAGTGCAGCCCACACCAGTGTATCCTAGAGGTGGAGATGTGGCCCTTTAGACAGCAACCACGGGACAGGCCATGATGTGAAGTGAGGTGCTCATGAGTCCCGTTCGCCATGGGCAGAGGACTAAAAACAGCTGCAGCAAAACCAAGCAACAACTAACACTGACGCAAGCAGATAACACACAGGGCACTGTAATGGATGTTATAGATTAGACAAAAGTATTCAAACCAGTCTGATGTGTCAACAATTAACTAACTGTGTTTTAAAGAACATTCACATTCATACACCCTAACAGAGGCTGAGAGGGGAGAGCAGAGAACCAGGGTCACTGAGGACACTGTGAATGCTGATCACCACTCTGTCACAAACACATACACGTTAATCTCAATCAGCTCTTTCTAAATATCAGCAGTACAATGTCATCACCTTGCTCCTGGTTACAGCAGCATTTTTCCTGGGAATTTCAGAATTTAAGCCCCTACTCCGTGTCTGAGACATGGATGCACTGCTATGGCACCTGCCAGACAGAATAGAGGCCAACATTACTCCACAATCAGACAAGTCTCTTAATGAAAGTGGCAGCAAACTACCATGTGAATAACAAGACACTGAGGCAGAGACAGCTGACTCAGGCTGCTTACTCAAAACAATGACAATGTGTGAAGGGCAGTCGGTTGTTTGGCAAAAGTACCATTAAAACAGGAGTGTTTCTGAGAATCAAACATGGCCAAGGCTAACACCTCTCCACACTCATGCTAACAGGGAGCATCAAATGGCATGAAGCCAACATCATTATGACCAAGTGTGTCCACTCTGCATAGTGCAGGATTTTAAACAGATTACCTTTTTATTTAAATTTAGTGTAAATAAAAAAGCTTCACCAAACAAACTGTACTTTAGAGCTTACAATGTGCAAAGTTTAGTAATTCTTACAGTTGGTACATAACTGCTCTTCAACTATTTGAACTCCTAAAACCTGTCGAGGGGTTAAGATGCTACGCTTAATTAAAAAATTAAAATTAGAATAAGCAACCAGGAAGCAATGATTAACTTATGGTCAGCTGTGACAACATTCTTTAGATTTATTTTATGATTTTTGTACATTTAACTGTGTTATGCAGAGTTTTCTCTACTTCTAGGTGAAGGACTTAATTTCAAGTAATAATTGTTGCAAGAAATGGTTGCTTAACCGAAAGCAATGTGGACCCGGATAATGGGTAATAAACTACCTGTGCTGGGAAGTCGTTGTCACTGTGATTACATTTTAATGTGCTTGAATGAGGCCACATTTTTATGCCTGACCACAGCTATGCAGAAGAATTTTCTTCTGAAAAACATTCACGAGGAAACAAATGCATACCTACAGTATCAACCACTCAATAGGTTGCTTAGGTTCAGGTTTTCCAACCAAGCAATAACATCAGCAGTTAGTCAGCAAAAGCTACAAAAACAAACCAGCCTTCGGCAGCTCTCGTGTTACTAAATTGTCACAATACCTACTTGTGTGGTCTGAGAGTAGGATGCAAAATGTCTTTTCTCATTTCCCCAAATAACCCCCCTTACAGTTTTCATCAAAAGCATATTTTTGAGTTATGAAAGCTGCCACTCCATGACACAGCACACATCCAAAGTGCTCAGTTTAGACCATGACAAAGCACATTAGCTAGACAATCTACTCGGGGGTGTCTTTCTTGGGCTCTGCTGACTCAGCAGAACAAAAAGCAAAACTAATACCATGATACAGATGTTAAGAGTTCCCCGGGCTGACATGGAGGAGAAAAATAAAATGAGAAAACTTGTCCTTTCTATGAAAATATATATACTCTGTATGCCTTCCCCAATACACTACAATACAAACTAAAATTAAAAAAAACACAGAGCTGAACCTTTTGTTTGATAGTATGTACGGTAAATTATATTTTGAACAAAGATGAGGTATTGTCTGGGAGACTTCTCACAAAGACACAAGCTATAGGGAACAAAGGGAAAGGAAGTCCCAATGTTTGGTACACAGTTTGCAACAGAAAGGAGGGACGAGATCAAATCACACCCACTAGGGGCTAGAAGACTGTCACTAGACATTATGTCATCAGGTTAAAACAATGTAACAGGGAAAGTGTATTACACTGAGAAGCAACTAGACTAAGGGTTTGTCAGTCTATCTTTGTATTTTTCATCAGGAGAAAGCAGCAGCAAGGACAGGCAGACAACAAGGGACAACACTAGCAGCCACCACATTCCCACAACAATTTCTTCAACAACTGCACAGTATGGTTAGATGTATTGTTGATTCATAGTATAAAACAGCATTAGAGTCATCTGTGATGGAGCAGGGCTGACTGGGTGCTGCAAAATTGATGATGTAGTAGCTTAAGGAGAGGCTGCTGTGCTTGCTGCCATAAAGGACACTGCCACATGCCTCACTGTGCAACATGAGGGAGTTACTGTGTAGATGACGCTTGAGTAAAGCAAGACAACAAAGCAGCTGCACTTACAGGTTTCTCACACAACGCATGAAAGTTAGATATTCAGAGAAATAAAACTGAGTGCAGGCAAAGCACAACACTGTTACTAACCAAGGACTACATTTGTTTTCTTGGGCTGAGGTGACAGAGTTGAGGAGTTTCAAAGTTCAACACATGACAAAAGAAGGAGGAGCAAGCATGCATAATGCTATTCTGGTTTATTCTGACACAAGGACAATATCAAACATGAAGTGGTACATTAAACTGCTAGATGTTTGTGGATTGGAGTTCAGCTGACACACACTCACAACAACCAGGATCAGTGTTCAGACAAAAATAAAATACAAACACAGTGACACTCAGCTGATCAATGCCTGCAGGTGCACATTCACAAACACAAAAAGTCAGAGCAGTTATGAAAGGACTCTGTTTTCACAGCTATAAAGAGCTGCGACTTCCCCCTGAAGGGTGTGAGAGTTTTGACCAACTCAAGCAGATCAGTGTGGTTAGTGTGTTTAGATGACTCCTACCTGCATAGCTTCAGGTAGGAGGTATAGACAGTGCAACCATGGAAGATTCTGAGCTGATGCAGTGACATATAAGCAACAGTTTTGCAACACAAAAGTATAGCCTTTTATCCTTGGTTGGACAATTATAGAGATTTATGCCACTGAAAACTGGGCCATTATGTTTAATAACCGACTTCAGTTGTAATCTACTTGGCAATTCGGAGTTCTTGCAGGTAACTGACAGACAAATGTTTACATTTTTAGATTAAATGAGTTTCCGGTCATTACGGCTGCATCAGTAAGTGTTATCACACATCATTATGTCTATGCTCATGCACACCCACAATCAGACATGCCACTACTGCAGCTATCACTTCAGGATATCACACTGCTGTGCCTGTTAGGGTCCTTGTGTCGTGCTGATAAGAGTTATTGGTCCCTTATTTATCTCACTGCGCTGTAAAGAGAGTGTCAACTGCCATAGACTAACTCACCCTAAGCTGACTCAGTGGTCTATCTCTCTCATCTGCCAGACTGTTGTGCTCATCAACTGCTAACTAACTGTTAGCTGGATAGCATTTATTATATAAACTGAAAAGACTTAAGTAGACACCTTCCTTTTCAGCAAAAAGTTCACCAGTGGACTAAATAAAAACTATATGAAACAGTGGGGGATACACACACACATGGAAATGTTAGCTTAACTAAAATAAAAGGGGGAAAAAGCATCCTGTTAAGTAGATTAAAGAAGAGAGCAGATTATGGCTGGGGTCTGGGCAACAAAGGGTCTCGCCACTGGACAGATTTTTTCCCAACAGTGAGGTGGAAGATGTGGGGATTTACAGCTGTGGCTGTTGGTGGTGACAATGATGGTGACACACAAAAGGAGTGTCAGACAGCAACTGCATTCAGTTATAGAAAAGACATAGGAGGTGGGTTTCACAGGGTAAAAATAGGGTGACAGAGGAACACCGTAGAGTGTGACTGAGAAAAGGAAAGCAGACACCAGAGAACAAGTGGGAAAGCTACAGACATAAGCACATAAAACCAACCACAGCAGCAGAGAAACAGGACAGCAAACAGATAAACGGGCCAGTTGGTTTGGATCCAGGAGCTGCTGCTGCTGCTGCTTTAACTCTCAGAGCATCAACAGCCAGTCCATTATTGCACTCTGTCCTGCTCTCCTCCTCTGTGCTCCTCCCTCTGTATCCATTGCTGCGTCATTAACATCATGGTGCAGTCCTGTTGCCAAGCTGGTTCTTCTTTCATTGTACAAACACTCTATACCCTGCAGCTCTAACCTCACACATGGACACAGACAGGGAGGTTCACTACACAAACACCTGAGAACAACCACGTTATGAGCTTTTGAGGGATCTAGTATTCTGCAAAATACAAAATGAAACAGAATACACAGAATTTCCAGAGAAGTTAAATGAACCGTAAGGGTGGAAAATTCTGATTCAAAAGAATTGTATGCCTCAATGCATGAATTCATTGTATCAATGGCAGCAAACCTTTCTAACAGCAAACAAATAAAACAAAATCAGACACCATAATACAAGATAATCCTGCTCTGCTACAGTGAACACAAATTATGCATCGCATGACTGCGTCATTCAAACACTGTAGAAACCCCAATCTTCAAACTACCAACCCTACCCCTATACTTCCCCTTTAACAGACATCTTTTGGATTGTAAATCATCAGGAAGAACCACACTTGACTTTTATTCATCAGTATGTTGCAACTTTTCCCTCTGAGGGTCTGCACAAATCTCACAATATTAACATCATCTGGGATTAACATTTAACGTAGGAGCATGCCAGGGACTCAAAGTTCTCTGTCACGCTGATATGACCAGCTCAGTCTGGAAGTGGTGGTTTATCTGATGTAGGCTACTAAAAGCTCATAGTGCTCAGATAAGAAGCACAAAACAATTCTACCAACTGTACTACATTGTCAAACTAAAGAAAATCAGCTAGGCACCAGAGGATTTGTATTTCTGGAGGGTGCACTCACTCGTTTGAGGTTAACTAGTCCAACCTATTACTACTAGCTTTGGAAAAAGCTAGTAGTAGAAAAAAAACAAAATGCTAACGTAGTTTTGTAGCTGTCAGTTAAAACAAAAACAGAAATACAGACACACTATTCCACCTCTGCAAAGCGAAAGAGACACAAGATCAGGGAGTGGCAGACAAACACACAGACAGGCAGACAGGCACTCAGCTAACAGCCAAACAAGTGTCTAGTCTCAGTGTAATCACGTGTGGATGATAGGGGAACCCTGCACCTAACTGCATGTTGTTATGTCAGTATCTTAGCTTGTTTGTTGTCTGTATTGTACTCTACAAACCAATGTTTTATTCTTATTTGGAACAACACTTTTACCCTTAAATAAAAAAGAAGAAACGTTCATTTCAATTCATTCCTCTCAGAATAAATCCCTGAGTCCAGTTTCCTCAATTTAAACTCTTGGACATAACACCTGGATGAAGCACAACACCACACAAGCTGCCACCATGCATGTCACACCTATATACAGCCCAGGAAGGTATGATTTCAGTTCAACATTGGCTCAGGTAGCTGTATCACATTTAGCCGTGCTGTTTGCTGAAACAAAAGCTAACAAATGTAAGCACTTAAGATATCGCCAGAGGGAAATGTTTCTCTTGTCCTAATAGGTCCCATTATTTGTTTTACAATATCCTGTTGAGACATCAGATTCCCCTGCAGGGCAACAGAAGCTGCCTTTTATGAGCACAACTTCAAAGTGATGTCATTGAGCTACCTTGTAGCATTCAGCTCTTTGATGATGTCAGCTGATCAGGCAAACGAAAGAATGCATTCTCATTTTTATGTGGCATTACCCTTCTACACAACATCACACAGCAAACAATAATGAGCAGTAGACCAAAAAGGCTTTCATAAGGAGAAAACCTGCAAAATGTCTCCCTTAAGAAAGCACCAGCCCCTTGTCCAGTGAAACATCAGCTTCGACACATTTCACAAACACTTGCAGCTAAGCTGACTGAAGCCCCAGGAGAAGCAGGGGTGGCAGTGAGAGTCATGGCTTCCTGAGGCATCTGTGATCAAACAGAAATAAGAATTATAAGACCGACAAAACAGTAACTGGATGGTGGTCCAACCAGTATTATACTGGTGCCCTGTAAGATGAAAACTACATGAGCACTGATCCTGTAAAACCCTTGTCTGTGGTCTCTTCGCCCAACTTGGCCCAGACATGGCTGAATAATATTACAGGTGGCACCAGGTTGTCTGAGCGATCAATTCAAGGCCCATCAATCCGGAAACGGGTCCTGGCAGCCTTAGTTGATTCAGACAGTAAGCCAGCTCGGCTCTCATGTTCAGCTCTGCACAGGCAGAGATAGAAATGAAAACAAATGAAGGGAAGGGGTGATGAGATGAACACTTAGTGACAAGACCCTAACCGGTCTCCTTGAAGCAAGTGTAAAATAAAGAAGGATGATATGGAGGCTGACGTACAAAAATTAGATTCAGTGGTTTGTTTACTGCAGTCTTCTGTTCCTGCAGCGCTGAGAGCTGAAAATTGCACAAAATCTGTCCACAGTTATTTGCACTGGGGCCTTTGACATCTGACAAAAATGAAACCTCTGTATCACAGATGGGTGTTAAAAAAAATCAGATCATGAGCTTCACTGAAAAATGGGAAAAAGTTTGTGATATATGATCATAACCGCTTTAATCTACATTCCAGTATTAATTTATTAATTAATTCTGCAATTGTTAAGATCGATGGGAAACAAACATTCAACATGCTGGATTCTGTTTTTTTGTTTTTAGACTAATCATAAATCAAAGTCATTTATATTTAATTAGACCAAGGTTATAATGCACAAAGACATGTTCGAGCTTTTGTCTACTTCTAGCTATGAGTGTGTTGTTTCCACAGAGGTGCAGGACTACAGCAGTTATATTGCAAAAATGAGACCATAGCGACTAAAAATGTGAAACTGCTTAAGACAAGTAACTCAGAAGTGTGTTGAATGTGATCACAAAGATGGACACTGCAACAATGTGAGTCCAGAGGTGGGTCTGGTCTCTGTGAGACACAGTACAGGATGAACCAATAATTATGAAGCGGAGAGGGAACACTTTAGATGTCAAGCAGCGTTGTACACACAGTAGGAAAACAGAGTCACATATCGAGACTGCAGATTTTCTACAAAACTATCATATTGCATTCAGAGTACTAATGACACTGGCCAAACAATATTGGTCAGGAACATATGCCTACTGTACTCAACAGTAACAAACTATAAACTCAGAAATCTAACACCTTTCTTCCTTTTTCTCATTTATCTTATGTTGTGACTGTGAAGTGAGTCTCAGTATCACCACATCATGATGTTAAAGATTTTGTAGCCATGCAAAAGCAAAAAACACTGACTGACCAAATTCTACACTATGTATGATGACACTGTAAAGCTCTTCCTTTAAACAGATGCTTGGTATTAGAGGCATCCCCCAAACCTCCATTTATGGCAA
Organism: Parambassis ranga; assembly: GCF_900634625.1. Taxonomy (NCBI): domain Eukaryota; kingdom Metazoa; phylum Chordata; class Actinopteri; family Ambassidae; genus Parambassis; species Parambassis ranga. Next base: position 15,639,832 of record NC_041041.1, read on the forward strand.
ATGAATCCATCACCCTCTCTCGCCCTCTCTCAAACTAAATAGTTTCCACATTAGTTGCCAAATGATCAGTTGAGCCTGCTGCAGGGGATCCGGCCTGTGTTAGAATGACTATAAAAACAGTACAGTAGAGTAAAAGAGGATACATAGCTTTAGCACATGCAGAAAACGCAACTATGACTTCTTTTTATGTATTTTTGAAGTTTTTTGAAAAGTTACAACAAAAGAATTGTACAATATACACTGAAAACAGGCCATTGGTTTGTCAGCCACCCGTAAGTACTGACTCCTTTTCGTGAAGCTCTGCATCAGCCAGTTGTGGCCTCCTAGTACCCCTTCATCTGAGCTGTAACAGAGCCCAAGCTAATTAAACCCTGCCTGAGCCCTCGCCATCACTTTCTCTCAGGCATGTACCAAAGTAAGAGCACAAACACACCAGTGCAACAAGGCTGCCATCGAAACAAGCACCATAGTACAAGGCTGCAGAGATACTACAGGAAAGCCTTGCATTGTACTCCTAGCTCAAAGTATGGAGGGCACAGGAGGCATGCTTGGCTTTGTTCAGGCAGTGATCTGCCATTTTTAGGCCCACATAGAGCAAAAGCAGCATATCCCAACATGAAATCAGAGCTTTAGCAAACAATGTGCTCCTGACAGAGAAAGCAACCAGTGTTTAGGCTCACATAGAAGTGCTGATATAATCACTTTTTCAGGGTCAGATAAAATTGTGCCCCAGATTGAACTCCAAAATAAAAGCACAATCAATCACAGAAGAATGTGATCCAGCTCAATGCTGTGAGAGAACAATGGTGTTATTCCCCTTTGCCTGCATCAGAACAGAGAAAAACTGGAAATTCCTCTTTAAACAAACTAAAAATGCTGATATGGTATAGATTATATACAAACAAAATAGTGCAAGAAGCTGTGATTTAGTAAAGGAAAACTGTCAACATTCAGCACAGCTTGGATATATGAAATAAATCTTATCTATATTACTGATTAACTCACAGGATCGTAACATGCCTGATGGAACTGTGACAGACAGTTTCCTGATAAACAAACAAAATGACTGTTACACAAACCACTACCGCTCTGTGAAGAGTGTCAGTCAACAAAAACATTTCAGCGAGTGGAAAATGAATTCTTAATTGAGACCAAAAAGCCTACAGAGAGAAGCATAAGTGCATTAAAATGATTCTGTCTAAAACAGCAAAACATGTGAGCCTGTAAAGTCCAGTGTGAGTACAGGTGTATGAAAAGCTTCCCACAATCCAGTTTATTTCCGACCTCTTCAGCCAAGCTTACCTTAAAGTTGCTAGAGTTGACCCAGGAGCTGGCGATGCCATCCACCATTTTGTCCAGCGCTGTCTGATCTTGCTCCAAGTCATGGGACTTCTCCTTGTCCAAAATGTAATCAATGATCTCCTGTCCCACCTGCAGCCGTCGACCCACATCCTTCTGCAGAACCTGGGCCAGGCAGCTCTCCATATTGGGCTCCATCATCCTGGCCTCTTATTTACACCCCCTCTGGTTTCTTCAGTCTGTCTGGCCTGTGTGATTGACTGGCTACTAGCAATCCTTCACTGCTCAGAGCAGCGGGAATGACACTTAAACAAAAGGAGTTCCAGCTAGTGCAGCTAGCTGACCCGGAAAAGGGAGAAAAAAGGAAGAAGCCAGTGTACACAGTCTGCTTATATTTTTATCCCTCAGGACAGGCCTGCTTTCTGTGCCAATTGCTAGCTTGCTAGCAAGCTAGTGGCCGTGCCCTAGGGATGGATGGAGCAGGGCTTGGGGAATGGCAGCAATGCAGCATGTGTGTGTCTGGACAGCAGCTGGGGAAAGTTTACTACTCCCTCCCACTTGGGCTTTTTTTCCCCTCTTCTTCTTTGAGGGTAGTCTAAGCCAAACCGCTACAGCGGGGGAAGAAGAAGTGGTTTAGGCGAACAGTGGCAGAGGCAGCAAACGGAGATGGATAGAGAGGAGTAGCTCAGAGCTCCATGTCTTCTTTCCAAATCTGCCTTCGGTTTCCCTGGAGAAGCAAAAAGCCAACAGATCATTGACATTATTGATTTAAACAACGCATATATATATATATACATTTAATAATGTTTGGCTTGAATAGTATTATACAAATTATGAAATAGACCAGCACTGTTTCACCATTACCTTTCCCTTAAATAGGTGGAGAAATGATGTTTATTTTGTTGTTTAAACTATAGGTGGCTTGTTGGTTGCACCAGCAATGCACATTAATGGGCTTTAGGGTGCAGCCATTGTTGTGTCCAATGCAAAAAGGATATTACTCCAGTTAATCCAAATATGTTTAACAGGTGAAGCATGAGTGGAGCTGCAAAAGATGGGTTGTGGTGTGGGAAAGCAGCTTGATCTTGGATCACTAACCAAAGCCATCAAACCCTAAATTATGCAACCTTTAAATTAATGTAAATGAGTGCATTTCAAACAATCGACATCACTACAATCTTGTTTTCGCTCGTGTGCTTTCCCTTCAAACAGGGTTTTTTGTGTGACAAGATTATCAAGCAGAAAGGAATGCTTAAACAACCTCTATCACATGAGAGCCTTTGTATGGGAAAGTGAAATTCAAACCTGCATGTCTTGAAAGATCTAGGTAGGAGCCAGATTTACTGGACTATGACCAGTGGTGCTATAATGTGTGGGGTATTTTCTCTTTCATGTAGAGCAAACTTTATGACAGAACTTTAGATATTGGTTTTCAGAGTTACCACACTCAAATTCTATTACATGTGTTAATACAAGGCTCTTTCTGCTGTAAAAATTAAACATTCAATTGTTTTAGAGCCTGTATCTTCAGCATATCATACACATAACGGTACCTGAAAACTTAAACCTCACTGTAACACCAAAGGATTTTCAGATATAGTGATGTTTTAACTTCAGTGTTCACAATATACTCGGCATGTTTGAGTACATGTTGAATCTGTGGCGATGTAGAGAAGAAGAAGTAGTTTTTAAATACAGTGCTGGAAGGTGAATGAACAATAACAATGTCAAATGTCCTTATCAATAATGATAACAACATATTTGGTCCATCGGTCAGACTCTGATTGGAATTTATAATTTGTTAATACAATGCTATCATGTCATAATAAAATCCTCAGTTTAAACTAGATCTACTCTCACTTTTGACAAGTCACTCACCCCTTTCACACAGATTTGCTTGGTCTCTGTTTGTTCTGCCACACACACACACACACACACACACACTGTGCTTTTGTGCAGCGTTAGCTCCTAGCTGAGAGCCTGAACCATCACTGCTAGCACTGCCAAACGCAGGAGCGCCCTGACAGCTTCCAGACCCTGCTGCTAACATGAACCCAAAGCGTCCCCTGTATTTTACCCCAGTGGCAATTAAACACTCATTTTCCTTTCTTTTTTTTTTCCTACAACAACCTTTCCACTGTGCCAGACGAAGTAGGTGTGTGTTGGGAATAAAAGCTAAAGCTAGCCCCTAGCGAAGCAGCCGTTCCTTTCAATGAAACGTCAGTTAAGCCGTCAGAAAGGCAGAAACAAAGAGAGGAACATGTAACAAGGAGGTGAGGAGCTGTGTCTACAACATTCAGGTTTCCACTTACCATATCCTGCGTAATTACCGCAGCGGGTGTGGACGACAGCTCTTTATTCCCCGGTGTAAATACAGTCTACGGCCTCAAATCTCTTCTGTCTCTTTCTCTTACTCTCCACCCGGAATGCTGCCTGCAGGACAAGAATGGGATCGTCGTGCGCAGGCGCAATCGGTCCAGGGATGATGTTGGCACTTGGAAAACTGTCGCATGGCAATCGGCATTGCTGAAAAAAATAAGTCTACAGAGGGGTTTAACAGGACCTCTAGCAACACCTACCGGACAAATGAAGTCAGTGCACCTGTAGGAATGCAGCATTGTGACTGGACAGGAAGTGCAAAAAAACAACCTTTATTATTTCTGTCATAATTTCATAATTATTGCAGCTTTGAGTGCTCCACATAGGTTTCAGGAAAGAGGCATATTGACATGAACAATTAGACTGATGCTTTACATAATTAAAACAAAAAAAGCTAATTGTGCATGCAATGATTTGCACCTGTGCAACTTAAACAGTGACATATGAAAGTGTCAAGAGGAAACCATCCACTACACAATGCATGTTCTGCTTGCTGTCCCTGCATTGTGTTAAAATGACACATTAAGGATCAGATTACATACTAGAAATTTAATTGACTTGTTTACAAAGCAAAAGAAAACACCACTTTATACATTTACAGCATCACATGACAAATACAACAACCCTCTGCACCACTGAAATGAAAATCAGTCAGACACACTGTGATGACTTCTTCCAGTACCACCCATGGCACTGACACAATTACAGTGGAATCTTACATAAGAGCTTATTCTACATTGTGGTGCGGTTGCCACGTGTAGAAAGGCAGTTTATTTTCTGGTTCTTGACATGTGTATTTCTGCTTTGACAGCCAAAGTCCACAACACAACATTCAAGATCGTCACTGTGCCTCTGCGTCCTCTTCCTCGCTCTCTGAGCCGCCGCCGTCCTCTTCTTCATCATCATCATCATCACTCTCCTCCTCACCGGAGCACTCTTCGTTTTTCTCTATATCCGGCATTTTAACGACAATCTCATGGTCTTCTTCATCATCGCCGACGACCATGGACTTCCTCCGTTCCAGGAAAGAGGGGGTGCAGAGTGGTGTGGTGTCCTGTAGTGGAGGAGAGAGATTTGACTTGTTGCACACTTTTCCTTTAAATAACTGTAGCTTAGCTTTTTAGAGTTGATGTCGGCACATGGGTTTTATCACGCTGCCACCAAGCGACAAGCGCAATAAGCTTAATGCACCAGAATACTGTTGGCACAGGTATCTGACCCCAGATCACTGATAGACCTGAGGTCATTTTCAGTCTGTGCCAAAGCTAGACATAATGAGTTGGCCTTACACTGCATGTAGACGCATTCATGGCATCAGAGGGCTTTTTCTTCTGAGGCACCTGGGCAGCCTGGAAAAGAAGAAAAAAACACAACTCTCATAAGTAACTCTAGTACGTTTTTTAAGTTACTTTTATTGTAATTCATTTGGCACCACATATTAGGACTGTAAGCCACTATTTAAATGACCACTGTGTCGTAGTTAATAGCATCTGGTAGTGAGATTGCCACTAACAAACACTACTCCTTAACCCCTCATTTTTCAGGTGTGTCAGAAGAATCAATTTGGCCCCGTCTAGAACTGGCGTTACATTAGCCCATACTGGGCTTTATGGAGGCACTTCCTGAAAGGGAATCCACGTCACACGTACATATGATACACAAACTATTAATGAAATCATAAGTATCAATAATATTTTTTTTCTGTTAAAATCCTACATAAGTTTTGACTATAAAAAGCACTTACAAATCCAGGAAAGTCATAGTCGATGCCTTGAGCCGCGAGCCTCTTGCGGAGCTTGGCCTCTTTGCGCAGAAGCTTGTCTCTCATCTTGTTGACCTGCTCTTCTGTGCGCACCTTATTGTAGCGTTTTACAGCAGGCTGTGAGGGTTTTTTGAAATGTGTCTGCGAACCAGTAAACAGCTTCTCATGTACCTTTTCTGGAGGCATCACATGACCTTGGAAACAGCATGAGACAAGGTGGTTACGATAAAAAACAAGGAAGAAGCAATTTACTGTAATATGGTGGTGTGCACTTTAAGATTAGCCTCGAGAATCTATTGAGATCGGAGGATTCCTGCCAGAATGAACAGACATGTAGGGGAACAATACTCACATTTGATGAGTCTCTCTCCCATGAGGTAGTTGTTCATTGTTTCTGCAACAATCTTAGCTACCTCATCACATTCAAACTCTACAAAAGCATAGCCTTTGCTTCCACCAGTCTGCAAAAAAGAAAGACAACATTCAAACTTCTCTATATGATATGCTTTACCACAACATATTTAAACAATTTTCTGTTATTTCTTAACATGCATTTGTTGGCGCATGGGTTTTATCACTCAGCTACTATGCAGAGCTGGCGATAAGCTAAAGCACCAGAGTAATTTAGGCTAAGTTATCTAACCACAGACCACTGTAAAGTCTGGGAAGATTTTCAGTCTCAGCCAGAGCATCATCAAAATCAAAGAAAACCTTCAAACACATTACCTTCTTGCTCCTCGACAGCCGCAGCCTCAGAACCTTCCCAAACTGTCCGAAGTAAGTTCTGAGCTGAGGCTCAAACAAGCCCGTCGGCAGGTGGCCAACATAAATGACTCCTGGAGTCAAGCGACCCCCCTGAGACAAGAATATTCATGATGTGAGGAGGAGTCTGACAGTAACATGCTGAGTTTACTGTAACACACTCTCAGTAGTTGTGTAGTCATTTTAAGCTTACATTATAATAATGGTATTTAATAGATTATTCAACATTTCCCATACATACATACACACACACAAATATATATATAACGTGTATATACACGTCCATATGTACACCAAACATATGTACCTACAGCTTTGACTGGTGTCGCAGTTTCTGTTATCGCCACTAAACAGTTAAATATTTGAGCAGAGTAACTAGTTTAGTTCTGGTATCACGCTGAGTCCATACTGCGCCAGTCGAGCACGCGGTCAAAACGTTAATAAATACCCAGAATTCTAATTAGTACAGAAAGTGATATCGCCCCAGAAAAACACCACATTTTAGTAAATAAAAAGACAGTTTAGCTCGTGGTTCTTCTTCCATCTGGACCCACCTTGCTGGATTGGTTCTTCTTCACCTCCTGCACCTTCTTCTTGAACTCGGACTCCTGTGCGGGGTTCAGGGCCAGCAGCTCTTTTGCCGGCTTAGAAGCCTTTTCTGCTTTACTCTCAGTCATCTCTAATAACTTGTGATATGTAACATAAATTTAAAAAACCCAACACAGGCCTACTGTCAGCAGACCACGCACGTTGGCCCTCTTCGTCCGGGTGTCCATGTGGTGGCAACCAAAGAGTCGCAGAGGAGGGAAGTGTTATCTGTGCTGTGCCTGTGCTGTTCACAGCGCCACCTGCAGGCGTGGAGGGGTTTATCAACGGCATCAGCCACTGCAAGGAAAGTGAGTAAAACTGGTTTATTATTAGTAATTTTTAGAGAAACAATGTTTTGTCGTGGAAGAAAAGGGAAATCAACACAAAGATCTATTCAATATAGAAACATATACCACAGCACTTTAATGAAGCAGGTAGTTTTTTGGAAAGAAACCTACCAAAATAATTGGAAATACATGTAGCAGCAACCAAAACACAAAAAGCCTGAGATGGGTCATTAGGCCTAAGCAATATGTGGTTGCATATATGGATTTGCCCATTTGCCCAAGTCAGAGTCAAAGTGAAATGTAAAAAGGATATAACAATCACACAGCACATGTATGTTTTTGAGACTAAATATCATACATTCATTCAATATCAGTGATTGTTTTTTCCCCAGATGAAAATCAATAAAAACAGAAACTGAAAGGACTATTCAGGACAAACAATCAGGAAACCTTTGTGTGACGGCCCACACTGAAGTCTTTCATATGTTTATGAATCATTATTGTTCACTGTGTATAAAACATCTCTAAAATGCATAAATCATGCATACTGTATGTCCCCAGGTGTTAGCTACCTGTGGTTATGTGTGATAGATAAATAATACAAATATGCACACGCACACACACACACACACTATAAAAACATGTGTGAATGAATTATACCTTGTGTTGTGTAATGAAAGAGTACAAAGGAGGAATAGGTAGGAGGAGCAGAGGAGGAGGAGAGAATTATAAACAAGGGGGCGGAGTGTTTATCAGGAAAATAATGACAGGGACATAGACATTTGATACAGATCAGCAGTGCGGGCACCATCATCACATGTTCTTAATGCATGACATGGCAACAAAAATAATCTACTTCACAGTGAACGGGAGACCAGAGCAGGCTGAGTTCCCGCTTGACTGCCCTGCACAAGACGTCAAAGGTAAGAGCTGGGTGTTACTGAGGGAGGTTCACTTATTATATGTATGTGTGGTATGTCAGTGTGCACACACAGCTACATGTGCAGATATACTGTTGTGTAATTCTAATATGACCTTTTTAAAATATATCATATCAACCTGTGTGTTTGTTACTATGTTTATATAAGTTTATCCTCATTGAAAGACTGGAATGTAAATCTGTGGTTTGTCATCATAAACTTTATCATTCCCAGTGTTAAGAGGATTTATTTTTGTTGCAATAATAAAAGTGCATATTGGCAGCACGTGTGCGGTTTTGTAACTCAAACTAAACACATGGATCAGACACTCACTGACCATTACACAAGCAAATAGGTATTGCACAGGCAGTGTGAGCTGCAGGCAGGGATACAGGTGCCACTGACAGCTCCTCAGATGTTTGGATGCTGTGTTCAGGTTTGTGTTCTTATTACAAGTTATGAAGAAGGCAGGAAGGAACAGCATAACAGGCCTAGTTCATAGTTTGTGACTAGCAGCACCACGTTCTGACAAGTCAGCTTTTAGAGAGGGTTTGCAGTGAGAGATTTATATTTCTTGTATTCATTGTTAACGAAACCAGCCAGTCAGAAATGTTGCTACATACACGTCTGTTGCCACAACCGGTAACAGATAATTAAACCCTTTTGTTATTAATTAAACTAAACACACTGTCAGACCTCAGTGTGATCCATATGAACAGACTGGTGTGCACATTTGCACATGGGGCAGAACAGCTGTAAAGACAGGTCGTCTCCATAGAAACCTGGCAAAACACATCTGCTCTAAATGCATCTTCTCATTACAGCAATGGATATTAACACCACAATTACCAAGAGCCCAAAGTGACACATTACATTGCTGCATATACTGTTTGTTACAATAATAATAATAACAACCATAATAATACAATATTGTTATGTGTCACATTTGACTAACTGGAAGCATGTTAGGAACGTTAAGCTCTTCTTTCCAGATCTGTTCCGCTCTGCAGCGGAGGCGGGACCCCATGACATACTGAAACTGTACAACCCCAAAGGCAACATCATCAACATCTCTCCAAATCTAGAGCCCAACAGCCCAACCTCCTGCTACAAGCTGGAGGTGGTGGCCGCCGACTGCAACAGTGAGCCGTTAGGTATCATTAATTTAGCACCATGGGACTCACAGTGCTTCAGTTCATAAAAAAACTGTTGACAGTGTCTCTTTTTTTTCCTTCATCTCAGGTGCAGAGCTTGCTGGTGCACTCGGATTTGATCTGTCATCCATGGAAAAAAGGTAGACAGGACGGTAAACATGATGATCCACAGGGAAAAGTACTATGACTGAATATAGCATAACTACACTGTAGTCATGCTATAATCAGTGATGGCAATGTACTAGAAATAGTCCAAGAACACGAATTTAAGAAAACACACTCATAGATTAATAAATGCCTCATGGTGTGTAATCCCAGACTGCAGGGCCTGGAGAAGAAAATCCTGATTGAAGCTGGTGATACTCCTGCAGTTGTGTATGAGATGAAGAAACAGGTGGATTCCTTCCGGGAGAAACTAGAGGTACATCAGCATAGTTTAAATCTAATATAGACCTTACATGAAGCGTGGACACAGGGTCATGTTTTCACCAAGCGATGAGGTCGACACATCTGATCATGACAAACATCAGCATATGGTCCTCTCAGAAAACTTGCTATTATTTTCTTTTCTTTTGTAAGCCATGGCCCCTCACTAATACATACTTTTAAGCTTTTCTATGTAAATAGGTGAATTACACTTACAAATGCTTTTGAGCACTGACAGGTTTTGGCACCTCTCATTCATTTTCCAGCTCTTGCAGACAATAATTCAACATTGATTTGTAGTGAGCTATATGACGTGTTTTTTTTCTGCCCTCCTGACTGAATGTATTCAACTCTTTCTTCAGAGTGTGGAACATCTAAGCTGGCTTGGCTTGTTCAAAGATCTCTCAGAGGGACCTCACAAGCCCTCGCCTTTCTACCACAAGAGAACCCTGCATAAAACCAGAGAGGAGTGTGAGCATGTGCGGGAGAAGTTCCTTCAAATGAGGTGTGTTCATGGGCAGAAATCACTGACTGAAAATGTTGTCCTTTCACTTATTATATGTGTGTGCTTCTTGTTGTCGCCTTTGCAGCTCCCTTGAGGTATCAGAGGAGGTGAGGCAGTACTTAAAGACCCCAACCTTTGATAACTGGTAAGTCCTGATCTGAAAAGCAGGAATCAGGTTGAATTAGTGTGCTGGGTTTCTTTGCACCTATGTGATCACAAACAAAACAAGTGCAGCTGTTTGCTCAGTGTACAGACAGTGAAGCAGACGGTCAGCTAATGACAGTCGGGCCCAACAAGCACTTCAGATGCATTTCTGAAGAGGATAGCAGCCCTCTCCTTTTTCTTCTGATCAACACACTCATCTCAATATGAATAGGCCTGCTGAGGGCATGCAAATTGAAAGAAGGTCTTCATAAAAGGCTTAATCAACAGACCATGTTTGAAGTGAGCTTTACTGGGAAGAATGCATCCACTAAGGCTGGTTATCATTTCATTTGTCCCAAAGCTTTTAAAGCAGGCCCACACTGATAGAGGTGGATAGAAATGAAATGACGCACAGGCTGCAAAAGAAGAACTGAAGCTTGGAGCTTCATATAATCATGGCAAACACACAGGATTCCTCTGATAAACTCTGGTAAAATATACTTTACTTTCATATGTACATTCCATAAAGAGGCCAACATCCACACTTCTGTCTTCCCAACGCCAAGTACAGCTCAGCCTCCAACTATTCCTACTACTAAAATAAAGGGATTTGTTGGGAACCACTTTAAGCATGAATTCATACATTTTTGTGAGCAATGTGAGATTCATTGAAAATAAACTGAATGCTTTCATATGGTCAAAGAACATTATTCCCTCCTTTCACCTAAACGTGTATTTTTCTGTGTGTCTGTGAAGGCAGTGGGAGGACGCAGAGATCATGGTGCTCCTGCAGGTGATGTACACAGACTTAGACTTCATAGCAACCTTTAACATTGAGCCTGAAGTGCTGCAGCAGTTCCTCTTCGAAGTCTACCGGCGATACAACAACATCCCGTTCCACAACTTCAAACACTGCTTCTGTGTTACCCAGATGGTTAGTGTGTGTGTGTGTGTGTGTGGATGATTTTTCTCCTTCTCTCAGTGAGGCGATGACACCTATTATAAACTCAGAGGGGCCAGATTTTTAAAGACAAACCAAAAGTGTGTTAAGATTTTCTTGTGTAACAGAACATCTCCAGGTCCCATCACATATACTTTGTTTTTCACCTCTCTAAACAGATGTATGGTTTGATCTGGCTGACTGATCTGAGGAGTAAGATGGACAGCATTGACCTGATGATCATGCTGACCTCAGCAGTCTGCCACGACCTTGACCACACAGGATACAACAATGCCTATCAGGTAGTAAATCTCTGACATCTCAATTAGCTCATCAAGTTATCAGTGATACATACTGAGAGGAGAGTGCACTGTCGCCAGTGGACGATCTATGTAATATATCTTATCTCAAGTTGTATTATCATTAAAGTATAAACTTTATAACACTTCATTGTTTCAGATAAATGCTCGGACTGAGCTTGCTCTTCGCTACAATGACATCTCTCCGCTGGAGAACCACCACTGTGCTGTAGCTTTTGAGATTCTGGAGAAGGCAAGCAGCCATAACACAGTTGAGAATATAAAGATCATTTCAACCACACAGCTGCCACAATGACCAGAACAGCGCTTTGTTTTATAGACAGAGAGCAACATCTTCAGAAATCTGTCCATGGATCAGTACAAACGGATAAGAGAGGGGATCATCAAGTGAGCTCATCTTCCTCGTTCTCATTTTACTCACATATTGTCATTTCATTTGATCATAACATCACAGCAGTATGTGATGGTGTGTGTATTGTTATAATTGCAGATGCATTCTGGCCACTGACATGACGAAGCACAATGAGATTCTCAATAAGTTTAAGTCCCTCCTGCCTGCTTTTGACTTCAACAACAAGGACCACAAGGACACGGTAAGACTGAAGCAACAGAGCAGTGCACTGTATCGATGTGAAAGACTTTATCATGTTACATTCTCAGTCATCCAGGCAACTGCACTTGCTAGAATTCCTTAAAAACTGGAAGGATGCAAGTGGTGAAGATTTCCTTACAGGGTATCTCATGACTCATGAGTCTGCCCGGTTGATCTGATTAGTACCTTCCAAACCCTAAGCAGAAGTCATCAAAGGTCTTGTGGAATATCCCCTGGATCGTAAGTGTGAGTTTCCTCATTGTTTTGTTCATGTTTGTGCAGCTAATGATGATCCTGATCAAAGTCAGTGACATTTCCAATGAGGCACGGCCCATGGAGGTGGCTGAGCCCTGGTTAGACTGTCTTCTGCAGGAATTCTACAACCAGGTGAGGCAGCACCCTCCCATTGTTGCTCACATGGTCAGACCAGTCATGATGGCTTGATCTTGGGTGATGCTGTCTTGGGTTGTACCACCATGTATTTGTATTTAATATCCGTGTGTTGTCTTTCTGCGGTTAGAGTGATGTGGAGAAGCTAGAGGGCCTCCCAGTCACTCCCTTTATGGATCGGGACAAAGTGACCAAGCCTTCATCTCAAACAGGCTTCATCAGATTCGTCCTCCTGCCCCTCTTCATTGAGCTGGCCAACCTCTTCCCCTGTCTGGAGGTAATACAATCCCAGATTTGAATCTTTTCATGTTTGGTTCAATCACTTTCATTCTTCATACGTTCTCCCAGCAACACATTATCGACCCAGTACGGAAGGCTCTGGACTACTACACTGAGATGGAGAAAGCCCTGGAGAGAGAGAAGCAGAACCGGGCTGACAATGCAGCCAAAAACAAGGAGGCAGCTTTGAGCAGGGAGAACAGCCAGACAGAAGCTGCACCTGAAGCCTCCAAAGCCGACGCACAGTGAGCTGATGTTGTTTGCAATGTGCTGAGTCTTAAATCTTATTTACCTGGACTATCTACAAGTACTGTATTGGATTCTAGGCAGGTTTTGTTGTAATGTTGGTGTATGCAGTATTAAATTTAAACACAAACACAGATAGCTGTACATACATCTGTATACAGACAGATAAATAGTGTTACAGCAGCAGACTCAACAGTAATAGATTAAGACTAAAAAACGAAAGCAGGGGAGCAGGTCTGCATGATATAAGCATATACAAATATAGAATATGTTGAATAAATCAAAATACAGCTTTGTACAATGTGTATATACAAGTCAGAAAAAAAATAATAAGAACAATAAGAATAAGTGCAAAAAGTGCCAGGGTATACTTAACAAAGTATTGCATATTGCTCTGGTGCTACAGTAGTCCAAACAAAAATGTTTTTTTTAATGTTCTGTTCTGTTTATAATATAAACTGTTTGTTGGATTGGTGTACAGTTAATAAAGCACAGACATGAATGTTTCTTCTGTCAATGATTTTGGAGAAGGAAAACTGTATCTTTATATTGTAGAATCTGTTCGAAGTTTAAGGCACAGTGTGGTGATATTGCACAGCTGTCTGAAAATTGTAACACAACAGATATGCTTTTCCACACAGCCACACTGTTTGTGTTAAACCTAGTGGTTGTTGACTGTTATTATATTATATATATAAATAATATATATATATTATATATATATATATATATATATATATATATATATATATATTAGAGCATATGCCTCACAAAATAAAGAAACAGTGATGGTCATGCAGTTTAGTAGGCACTGCTGAACAGTAGATGTCACTGTGCAGTAGGTCTTGTGTTGTGACCATCATTAAAGGTCATGATGGTCACAACACAGAAGAGTCGCAAAACTTTGATCAGAGTGGTAGATTCTGGTCATATAAGTCCAATTCATTGGGTTTTGTTAATAAGTTTTAGCTTTATACTTTATACTTATACTTATTTGAGTCTATAAGTTCACAACACATTCATGCACCAGGAAAACTATGGACATATACACTCAACAAAAATATAAACGCAACACTTTTGTTTTTGCTCCCATGTTTCATGAGATGGACTTGAAGATCTAAACTTCATTCCAGATACACAATATTACCATTCCTCTCAAACATTGTTCACAAATCTGTCTAAATGTGTGATAGTGAGCACTTCTGCAATAAAAGGCCACCCTGAAATGTGCATTTTGTTTCTGCTTTATTGGCGGTCTGGGGACTCAGAACCAGTCAGTATCTGGTGTGACCACCATTTGCCTCATGCAGTGCAACACATCTTCTTCGCATAGAGTTTATCAGATTGTCTATTGTGGCCTGTGGAATGTTGGTCCACTCCTCTTCAATGGCTGTGCGAAGTTGCTGGATATTAGTGGGAACTGGTGCACGCTGTCGTATACCTCGGTCAAGCACATCCCAAACATGTTCAATGGGTGACATGTCCGGTGAGTATGCTGGCCATGCAAGAACTGGGACATTTTCAGCTTCCAAGAATTGTGTACAGATCCTTGCAACATGGGGCCGTGCATTATCTTGCTGAAACATGAGGTGATGTTCATGGATGTATGGCACAACAATGGGCCTCAGGATCTCATCACGGTATCTCTGTGCATTCAAAATGCCATCAATAAAATGCACCTGTGTTCTTCGTCCATAACAGATGCCTGCCCATACCATGACCCCACCACCACCATGGGCCACTCGATCCACAACATTGACATCAGCAAAGCGCTCACCCACACGACGCCACACACGCTGTCTGCCATCTGCCCTGAACAATGTAAACCGAGATTCATCCGTGAAGAGAACACCTCTCCAACGTGCTAGACGCCATCGAATGTGAGCATTTGCCCACTCAAGTCTGTTACGGCGACGATCTGGAGTCAGGTTAAGACCCCGATGAGGACGACGAGCATGCAGTTGAGCTTCCCTGAGACGGTTTCTGACAGTTTGTGCAGAAATTGTTTGGTTATGCAAACCAATTGTTTCAGCAGCTGTCTGAGTGGCTGGTCTCAGACGATCTCGGAGGTGAACCTGCTGGATGTGGAGGTCCTGGGCTGGTGTGGTTACTCGTGGTCTGCGGTTGTGAGGCCGGTTGGATGTACTGCCATATTCTCTGAAACGCCTTTGGAGACGGCTTATGGTGGAGAAATGAACATTCAATGCACGAGCAACAGATCTGGTTGACATTCCTGCTGTCAGCATGCCAATTGCACGCTCCCTCAATGCTTGTGGCATCTGTGGCATTTTGCTGTGAGACAAAACTGCACATTTCAGGGTGGCCTTTTATTGTGGGCAGTTTAAGGTACACCTGTGCACTAATCATGATGTCAGATCAGCATCTTGATGTGGCACACCTGTGAGGTGGGATGGATTATCTCAGCAAAGCAGAAGTGCTCACTATCACACATTTAGACAGATTTGTGAACAATGTTTGAGAGGAATGGTAATATTGTGTATCTGGAATGAAGTTTAGATCTTCAAGTCCATCTCATGAAACATGGGAGCAAAAACAAAAGTGTTGCGTTTATATTTTTGTTGAGTGTAATATTGTCTTCTGCGGCCATATCTCAGTCCTCCTGGTGTGCGATGTTGAGCCACCAAACTCACCAACTGCAGACTTGCCAGCAACATTACTGCAACCAGAAACCCCCAAAAACAAAGACTGGGGTCTTTCTAACTATGTCTGTTTTACCCACCCCAGACACAAGCCCATATCACAATACAGTGCACAGTTTGAAGATAGGGCCCGAGCACCGAGTGGTGCGAAGGCCCAATTGTAACTGAAGGAAAAGTGAATGAGCAAATGTGTCAGCAGAACATATCATCCAAAATGACACATCATCCAATAGGTGGTTGTCACTGTCAATTTGGCATAAAACAAAAAAACAACCCGACCAACTATAATAGCTATCTAGTAGAACAATAAAGTCCCAACAAAGACAAATAAGGATTGTTCTATTTTTAAACTCTAGTCTCCTATCGTCACCAGTAAGCAGTGGAAACCCATCTGACTGAAAGGAGAGAAGGCCAAACTGTGTGTTGAATCCTTCAGCCAGCCTGCAGAGGAGGTGCTGCAACAGCTGTTGTCTCTGTGTGTGTATAAAGTTGTACTCCTACTAGAGCTGTTACATATGTAAGGGTTGTGTTTGTGTGAGAGTATTGTGCTGGAACAGAACAACACTGCCCATTTTATCTTAGTATGTGGAAACTGAAATTTTTAGTTAACATAATCTGGAAGGTGTCATGCAAGCAGGCCAATAAAGACAAAGTGTAATGATCAAACATGTTATTAAATATTGTGTATAACCATAATTCAGAGGTCTAAATATGAGCGTTTAATATCATAATTGTAGGTCAAATTATGAAAGAGGATTAGGACCACTGAAATTTTGGAATTCTGAGATTAAAAAAGTCATTTTGACTTTAATCTCTGAATCTCAGAATTCCGAGATTTTAAGTCATTCTGATTTTAATCTGAGAATTCTGAGATTAAAATCAGAATTACTTTTATTTCTGTCGTTTTTCCAGTGGCTCTAATCCTCTTCCGCACAGAATACAGGAGTTAAACGTTTAACGTCAAAAAAAAGTTTGGTGGTGCGACCTCTGAATCGCTTCCTGAATGAACGTGCCCCCCATCCTGATAGGACGAAGTGTGACCGACGCCTTCGACAGAGCAGCCAATCACAGAGCAGGCCGGTTCCGGTACGTCCTCTTACTCGAGGGTCTCGCCCTCCGTTGCCGGTGTCGTCCTACCCCTCACGAGGAGTCGCGGCCGGTATTCAAAGAACAAGAGAAAGCTGTGCGTGGGAACCACAGACAGCCTCAAAGACAGCCGCCGGTGGTTGTGTGTTTTCTTGAAGTATTTTAACCGCCACGAGAAACCCGTGCAGGGATGGACCCGCTGGTTGCAGCGATTGACCAGGGCACGAGCTCGACGAGGTTTCTGGTGAGTGACCTAAATGTCTGCTGAATGTCTGACGCAACATGTGTGGGTATCTGTCATTAGCTGTCTGCTAACTCCACTACAGACACGCTGTCATTGCATGGAAACGTGCGGGAAGTGAAACAATAACAATGCTTTGCTAATTAGCTAGCAGGCTATAAAGGCGTATAATTGTCTGTATGTGTGAGTTGTGTGTTCTTGTGTTAGCTAGTTAAACGTGTGTTTATTGATAAATGGATCATGTGCAGTTCACATTTAAACATAAAGCCAGAAAAACCAATGTCAGTCATTGATCTCACACTGGTGAACGGACTCCATGACTGAAATCAAAGCGTGTAATCAATGTGTTTAAATCAGTTTTAACGTGCAAAATGGTTCTCCTGCTAATAAATGTAACATGCAGTGATGACCAGTTATAAACACACTTTGGGATAAGTTATTGATTACTGTTTCTAAATAATAAGGAGACTGATCATGTTGATCAAACCTTGTGCTATGCATATGCATATTATAATGTATAATAACTTTTAAATTAAAGTAGCTAAATGTGAAGACACATATTCCAGGTGATCATGTCTCATTCTACTCAATTAGTTCTTCACTATTTTGTTTATCTGGTTTACTAAAAGTTTACTTCCGTAATGGTTTTGTTTTGTTTTAGTGGTGCTGTCATATAAAATGGTGACATTAATCATCCTTAGTTGTCGCTTCTGAACATAATTTAACTTTCTTCAAGTAGGTCAGCTGGAAAATTGAACTTTGGCACAAAATACAGCAACCATGGAGTTCCGTAGAGACATAAAAGTTCTGTTTTGATGCCCAAGTGGAACTGCCAACAGCTTTCAGTTGATTAATTGAAACAAAAGGGTGACCTGTACCAGAGATGTGGAGGAGCCGGCTGAAACTGTGAAACGGATGTCACTAGAGAACGGCTAAAAATAAGCTATTTCTCTCTCAGACTCTGTCACAATTCGTGGCATTGTTGTAGTTTTGCTCACCATGCCATTTCCATCTGATGATTATTCTTGGTTATTCCACTTTTTACACAATTGTGGTGGTGATTAATTATCAATGTCCTGTAGGTGATCTTTCTCCAAGATGTTTTCTTAATCGTTGACCAGTTCTATTCAGATGGCCTATGACCACTCGTATGGTCCATGGCTGAATGCTCATCCGCTGACACTCAGGTCAAGCACATAAAAGGTACATCTACCCATAAGTTAAACTTTAACCTAGAAGGTTGTTTTTGAGTTTCATCGCAAGATCCCGGCGGCAATAAGCAGTCATGATGATAGCTAAAATAAATCCACATCATGACCTTGTTTGTCTCATCAAACTTATATGTAGCAGCAGGTGTATGCATACAAATTCATTAACTAGCCCCCAAATTTTCACACGTATTTAAAAGTTCCTTATTAAAGTCACATGTTTTGCGTGCTGTTGGGGATATTGACGTATTTGTGACACTAAAATGTTTTGCAATTTTGTGTTTTACGGCTTCCTCATGAGGGTTTCAGTAATAAGATAATCCACCATACTACAATGTAGACAAGTGTAGTCGGTAAAAAGTAAATGAGGTCTGCGAATTCTCTGATTAGATTTTTCAGATGTTAAAGGAACAGTTTACCAAATATTTAGATTTCAGCCTTATTTCCAATGTAACGTTTAGCTAACAAGTGTAGTTTCCTAACAAATTATTCCTGCGTAAAATTACTCTCTTGAGTAAGAGAGTCCTGAATACATGCTCATTCAGGCTTGACATATTTATGATGCAATTTCAGACTAAATTTACATCAGATGATGTCCTGCTCTGTGTCCTATGACAGGGTAATGATGTTCCTCCCTGCTCTCCAGCAGTGTGACTTCAGCTGAATGCAACCTCTTTCCCTCTGTTGTCACAGAGATCAGCCGTAGTATGTGTCACCAGTCTGCTATATGGTTTCAATTTGACTCAAATATACTTGTTTTTTAGCTGGACTGTAGGGACACACTGCACCGTGTATACAGGAGGGTAGTGCTGCACACAGGTTTATCCTATTACTTAATTAGAATATGTGCTGACATCTGTCTGACTGCAGATCACACGCTTCCACTATTTTATTCCTTTCTTATCTTGATTTAATTGCTAGCTAGAAATGTTTGATTTCTGTGTCCCCGGCCAGTATGGTGAGATGACTGTAGTAACTGCTGTAGGATGACGTCCAGCCAATGATCATCACCAGCTGTCTACACTTTTCTTTGTTTTACTTTCCTCCTATGAGGATGGTCTCATTGATGCCACTGAAAAAATGTTTGCATCACTGTGCTGCATTATAAAGATGGCTTAAATACTTTATTTTGATTTTACATCCATAGTTTATTTTTGTTCCTGTGTTTAGTTTCTCATGGACTGTGTTTCCTTACAGGTATTCAATGCTAAAACAGCTGAAGTGATCAGTCACTACCAAGTAGAGATCAACCAGAGTTTCCCCAAGGAGGGGTGAGTGACTTGAGTGAAACTTGGGGCAAATTACATATTACTTAAAAAAAGAGCTCTTATTACATTACATTATCTGAAAACCTAATTCCACTTCAGATATTAAATATAAACAAACCAGACTGCTTAGGTTACAATGTAACTGCATTTTATATCCAGCATTCAACTTTGTATGGTGTGTTACACAGCTGTGTCTAAGGTCCACCTTTATTTTATTGGTTGCTCAACAAGCTGACACAAATTTAGCTGTTGATGAGCACCTTGTACACAGTACCACATTATACCACCGGGATATGATGTGTGTTCTGCCTAAAATGTTGTTCTAACAGTGAAGTTCTTTTGAAAACTGCATAAAGAGATGCCATTAAGTTGACTAATTTTATTAGCTCCAGACAATAACTAGAACAATTTCTGTCTAAAATCCAGTATATTCCATACATCCATATAAGATCCAGACGAACAGTTGCCTGCTCAGTTCTATGCACACACATGTTCTATAGATGCATTTTTGTTTGTGTTTGACTCAGATGGGTGGAGGAAGACCCCAAAGAAATAATGCAGTCTGTGTATGAGTGCATGGAGAGGACCTGTGAGAAACTCTGCCAGCTCAACATCGACATCTCTAACATAAAAGGTGAGACCCTCACGTTGTGCACTGCTGAACTTTGGGTGTAGGCTGCGAGTGCAAAACTCAACCACACCTTACAGAGAGTATTGGCTTTCATTGATATTTATCTTGTTGACTTTCAGCGGTTGGGGTGACCAATCAGAGAGAGACTACCCTCGTTTGGGACAAAGAGACTGGTGAGCCACTCTACAACGCCATTGGTGAGTGCATCAGAATTCAAAACGCGTTTGAGAAATTGCACAACACATGACACATGTTCTAGTGTTCAGGGTGTGTCTACTCCCCCACTAACCTGTGGTTCAGTGAGGACACAGTGAGCACACCCATTCTGCCTTTATGTGGTTATATTACAGACAAGACAAGGCTTTGATTCGGACCCACAGGGTGATTACAAGCGTGTTTATTGACAACCTGATGGGTCGCTTTCATTGGAATTTAGATGGAATCTAGGCGATATGTTGGGGGCTGGGTTGTCATTTATTCAGTGTAAACTAAAAGAACAAAAGAAAGGAATGTCACTGATTGTCATTCATTCCTCAGATTATTCCAATGTTGTGAGAAGACTTTTCAGTGAAAATTACTTTGAAAGGCACCTGGATTCTCACAAGATTTGCAAAATCATATTACCAGTACACAACAAGATAATAGAGAATTTTCTGGTGCTCTGGTGACTTTATTGCCAAAAACATTTTTATACTTGTTGCAGTGCTGTTCCTTTCATGATAAATACAATCTGCAGCAAATGGAATTTGCATCATTGTATTTTACTTGCTCGTCTCTGCTATGTACTTAGTTTGGCTGGACCTGCGCACACAATCAACAGTGGAAAGGCTCATCAACAAAGCTCCAGGCAGAAACAAGAACCATCTCAAGGTAAACGAAGGTGGATGTTTTTGTTTCTTTAAGACAGGGGTCTCAAACTCAACTTACCTGGGGGGCCGCTGGGGGTAGAGTCTGGGTGAGGGTGGGCCGCATTAAAAAAAAAAGGGTTTCAAATATTCCAAAAAAGTACAACTGGTCCAATCGTCTCAATCTTTATTATTAACAGGTCAGAATAGGGATGCAAATTATTGATTAATTCATTAATCGTTAGATGAATGACCTTATCGATCGATTAACAATTAATTGATAAGCAGCAATTTTCCTGGGCCTGAATTTCCCTCAGTTTCACTAAGACTAAAATCTAAACATTGTTTGCTAAATAAACCGCATGTCATATTCCTTAATGAGTGATTTGCTGTACCATTGGAGATACAGTACAGACAATCACATTTATGTAAGTTAAAATAACAACATCAATTGTGAATAGAAATTAAATAAAATATGTCCAGCTGCTTTAACATGAAAAGAAGTTTTTCACTGGCTCCTCACACAGACACATGTCCAGGAGTCAGGCGTGTGCGCAGCTTGTTTACAGTGAGGGCAGCTACTGAGAACACGGGTTCTGTTCAACTAGCATCCTGATTAAAAAGAAAGAAAGACATTCCAAGTACTATGTGACCTGCGTATTCACAGCGAGCACAAATGGAAATGCTGATTAAATGCGGCAGTCTCCTACTTTGATCCATTCTGGGACTATATTCTGACGGAGCACTGCTACATGCGCACAGAGATCACGCAGCACCTGAAAACAAACACCGTCAACATACCAGCATGGCTAGGCTGCTGAGAACTAAAAATAAAATGCACAGGGTGAGCTTTAGCAAATAAGTGTGTGAGAAAACACTAAACTTTGATGTCAAGTGGGGGGGCCACAAAATATCGGCTCGCGGGCCGCTAGTTTGAGACCCCTGCTTTAAGACATGTTGATGACCTGTTCTAATCTGTATCTTCCTCACCTCCCCCAGCACAAGACAGGCCTCCCTATCAGCACTTACTTCAGTGCGGTAAAACTGCGTTGGCTGCTGGATAATGTGGATGAGGTGAAACAGGCTGTGCTGAGTGAGCGTGCTTTGTTCGGCACGGTGGACTCCTGGATCATCTGGGTAAGTCCTGTCTATATAAATACTGATGTTGAAAGCGATGAAGTCAACCCTGTGCAATTTCTCCTCAGTGTCTGACAGGAGGCAGGAATGGAGGGGTCCACTGTACGGACGTGTCTAATGCCAGTCGCACCATGCTCTTCAACATTCACACCATGGACTGGGATCCGGAACTCTGCAGGTAAGAAAAAACAAAAAGGAAGTGAGCTAACTGTATTTCCTGATAAATACTGTGTACCAATGGCATAATCAAAATCACAGAGCATTTCCAATAGTGGGGTATGTCTTTTTCTTTTAGCTGAGCAAAGACCTTACAAAAATGACCTATATTGGCTCCAAGTTACAGATTCTGAAGTTTGTGAAATAAAAGTGCAATGATGCTTATAAACGTATGAACCCTGTGTGATGTGATGCCTCCCTGTTGCTTGTAGGTACTTTGATGTCCCAATGGAAATCCTCCCCAGGGTCAAAAGCTCCTCTGAAATATATGGCTGCATGGTAAGCTCGAAGAAACCTGGGGTTATATGTGTGTATGAGAATATCACTGTGTTTGGCCTGATAGGACCTACCCTACATCTCTCTTTTAGTAAAATCAAGGTGTTAAGTGCTAGAAAATAGTCATAAAATACTCTGGTGAATGGTCTCGTGCAATCTTATAATTACTGTAATGGTTATAAAAGTAGATAAGATAAAAGGTGTAATTCATCAGAATAGCAGATAATATGCTGATAGAACTGATAGTGAAGTAGTAAAAGACTTCCAGCCTAAATATTGTTAAGCTGTTGGATTAAAAAACAGGGTTTCAAAATATCAATAGTTTTGTTTTTGGGGAAAACTTTTATGTAAATTCTTGAATTGAGTGGCTGGTGGTGTGTGTGTAGAATAGAGAAGCTGCTGTGATGGATAAATTGCAGCTCACTGCCTGTGTTTGTCTGGGTTTTTTGTCTTATCTTTACACAAAAACTCACTCATTACTGCTGAAGCTTGTTATGTAATGTGCACCTTGCACTGCAGTCCGTTAGGTCGGACACATGGCAGCTTTGTTTGTTTACCTCTTCTTTTATTGGTCACATTTTTTGGCACAAAGTGTCAAAGTATGTAACAAAGTAAGTGGGAGTTTCTTCCCACCTGCAATCTTTTGCAGATGAATGAAATAATCACCATTTGAAAACCTAGAGGAGAGATCCTCATCAAAGACTCTGTTCAAATGTGTGATAATACATTATTATGGCATAATTTCATATAAAGTAATGCAAGCCTTTTGTCATGACTGAGTAGATTATTCAAGGTTCTAACCATATGCCTGTTTGTCTTCTAACCAGAAATCCAGCTCTCTTGTCGGAGTTCCAATTTCAGGGGTAAGGAGTTACTTTTGTCAAATACATTTTCTTAGCAGTCATGCTGTCACAGTTCTACAGTGTGTGTGTTCCATGTGACTTTCTTCCGGACATTGAAGTGATTAAAATGTAACACACAACAGGTACAAGACATTAATCATACTGCATTGTTCATGCCACAACTGAACATATGTATTGGCACTTTTTTAAATAATCAGATATATTATAGAGCAGCGGTCCCCAACCTTTTTTGCACCACGGACCGGTATCATGTAAAACAATACTTTCACGGACCGGCACAGAAAAAAAAAAAAAATTTCTCACTTTCCCAGCAATGAGGCGGTCCCATCTGGGGATAATGGGAGACATGACACCCGAAGTGTGTTTCTTATGTCCAGTCCACTCCGTAATTTTGTTTTGGCCGTCATTAATTGCTTCAGTCGTTCTTGTTCATGATTTCTTCCATGGCTCGTCTTTTAATGCAGGGTGCTCGGTCTCGCAGTTTTGAAGGCTTCGTTGCCTCATTTGCGAGTCTGTCGCCACACATCACTCAGAGCGGACTTGGTGTGTGAGAATCACCTGTTGCAATAAATCCGTATTTTAAATAGGACTCCTGATATAGTCTTTTAAATGCAGGTTTCTTTTTCTTTGAAGGGGTAGGCTCCTCTTCTTCTGTCTCCTCGTTAGGCCTTTTCCCCCTTTCCGAAGAAGCTCTCCAAAGACGTTTGTTTTTTTTTCATTTTTGCTGCTTGTGGGCTTAATTTTGGGGCCGTATCCCGTGACCGAGACAAGCGTCTGGGCAGGTGCTTAAAGGCACAGGCGGATGAATCTGATCGATTTATAAATGAAACAGCTTTCAGACTCAGATAATGAATAATATATGTTTTGCTCAGTCTTTCTGTGCGGCCCGGTACCAAATGACCCACGGACCGGTACCGGTCCCCGGCCCGGTGGTTGGGGACCACTGTTATAGAGAACTGTAAACATGGACGTAGTGGAGTTTTAATTTCTGTTACAAGGCCAATTTGTTTTGAGATGTATTCACTCAGGTATTGTTTGTATAGACAGCTGACCAACCATGTCCTCCTTTTCTCAGTGTCTTGGTGACCAGTCAGCCGCCCTGGTTGGTCAGATGTGCTTCAGAGAAGGCCAGGCCAAAAACACGTAAGCCGTCTGCCATTTTTTCCACCAAGCGTTCTTTTTATTCATATGTCAATGTGTACACAAGTGAATTTTTCCCATTAATGATCCTGAGTATTTTTAGTGGACTACTTTTACTACTATGCAAATTAGTCCCAAAATAGTTTGACTTGACAGCTTTAGAAGAGAATCCTATTTCCCCATCAATGGCTCTGCTGTTCAGATGTTCAGTGTCTTTCTCACAAATCAAAGTGCCTTGTAACATATTTTAAGTTTAATATAAGACAAATAACCATGCAGAAATACACCAGCTATAAATGAGTTTGTGAAGCTCACACACAATCTAATCACATGACTTCATTTGTCTGTTTTTATTCTTTCTAAAGGTATGGAACTGGTTGCTTCTTACTTAGAAACACCGGGACCAAGGTAGAATATTAAATATATTCATAATTATCTCAGTATTAGTAAGATTAGTTCAGCATCTATATAACTTTCCTGTGTCTCTGTCAGCCTGTGATGTCAGACCATGGCCTGCTCACCACAGTTGCCTACAAACTGGGAAAAGATGAGCCAGCCTGCTATGCACTTGAGGTGTGTGTCTCAGTGTTCATCTTTAATCTGGATCCATATTGTGATTACACTGATTAGTAATTGATGGTTGTCTCTTTTCCTTCAGGGTTCAGTGGCCATTGCAGGAGCAGTGGTACGGTGGCTGAAGGACAACATGGGCATTGTGCAGTCCTCCTCAGAGATTGGTACTAGCTTTATAACATTTTTCCTCACCTTCTATAATAAACACATAACACCTTAAATATTGTAAACAAACAAACCTAATGATGTGTATGTTCTTAGATTTATGTGAATAATTCATGTCTTTGTCTTCTTGTGCTGTCATTTCAGAGAAGCTAGCTGCTGCAGTAGGCACATCTTATGGCTGTTACTTTGTGCCGGCATTCTCTGGGCTCTATGCCCCCTATTGGGAGCCGAGTGCAAGAGGGTACGACGGGCAGCTTGACAACAATGCAATGCTTGATGAAAGTGTCTTTGTTGTTTTTTTGCAGCAACAGATTATTTCTGTCTGTGTTTTCCAGCATCATCTGTGGGCTCACACAGTTCACTAACAGGAACCACTTAGCCTTTGCTGCCCTGGAGGCTGTTTGCTTCCAGACCAGAGAGGTGAGTAGTGTCTCATGATGGATGCTGTGGTTTAATCCCGAATAGAAAGAAAGAAACCTTTTCATTCTACATTTGTAGAGGTGTTAAAGTCTGTTTTAAATCATGTTCCTGTTATGTTGTGTGTATCAGATTCTTGATGCAATGAACCAGGACAGTGGCATCCCTCTGACACAGCTGCAGGTGGATGGAGGCATGACGTCCAACAGATTACTCATGCAGTTACAAGCTGATATCCTCTGCATGCCCGTTGGTAAGAGGACAATGACTCAGGGTATATAAGACGGTTTTCATGTTCAGTTCAAAATTAAGCCATACAACAGTAAATCTGTTATTGGGACATAGATAAGAGCTGCCATTGTAGCAATAGCAAAGTTCAAACAGTAACTTGGGCGTTTTAAAATCATTGTTAATATAAGTAACCAGTTATGTGAGGACTTTAAACCTGTGTGTCTTCCCTGACTTTTGCCCCACTTAAAAAACAAACACGAACCTTGGCTTTAAATTCACAAGAGTAGACTTCGAGCACAAATGTATATACAGTACCGTATTTTCCGGACTATAACCCGCACTTTTTTTCATTCTTTGGCTGGGTATGCAACTTATATATGAAAACATATACAATTAGTTAGCCTTGTGTCCTGAGGTCCCATTACAAATATAATGGTAGCTGTTCTGCTCCTCTCCTGACGGTTCTCTCCAGCTTGTCCACACTTTGCATTCCGAGCATAGGTGACGCGTGTGGTCGATATGTCGCTAATTGTCGCAGACAGTTATATGAGCGCACAGTACTCTGCCTTTACTTATTTACAGTATGTTTACAGGTATTTCTGTGCGGTGAAACTAATAATTTCTCTGCGTGAGGACTTGAAATGCATGTGTCTCACTCTCAATGCCCTGCAGCTGCACCACTTAAGTTAAGAGGAATTCAAGAGGAATTCCCGCTGGTGCGACTTATATATGGTTTTTTCTTCTTCATTACGCATATGTTGGCTGGTGTGATTTATACTCCGGTGCGACCTATAGTCCGGAAAATACGGTACTCGTGCCTCATCATTAGTCCAAAGCACTGACAATCTACACCAAGTCCATCTGCTGTTTGAACCTTTTTAATTTGAGGGATGTGGGTACTCTTGCTGAAAGGATTTGTTTCTAATATGATGTTTGTTTCTTTGTGTTAATCTTGGTCCAGTGCGACCCACCATGTCAGAGACCACAGCCCTGGGTGCAGCCATGGCAGCTGGAGCAGCAGAGGGGGTGGATGTGTGGAGCCTGAGCCCCGGTCAGCTCCCACATGTCATGTCAGAAAAATATGAACCTCAGATCAACTCTGATGGTAAGAAACCAAGTCCTGTGGTAATTTTAGTAAAACAGGTGTGTGTTTGATTTTTATCAGGTGATTATTCAGAAAGGTTTTACAAAGCTAACTAGAATGACTTCCCTCCCAACAGTGTCCCACAAAGAGAGCAGTAACTACAGACAGCTGTGTCATGTTCATGTCCTTTAAATTACTGTCCCACCTCCTTCAAATAAAACTTCCATAAAGCCACATATCTATCTATCTATCTAAAAACAATAATTATATTTACTGTGGTTAAAGATGTGTGCTGTGACAAAGGTCGGCTGTTACTTTATATTTGCTGCCATCTAGTGGTGTACCAGCATCATGACTAAAAAGCTGTGTGTTTTTTTTCACAGAGAGTGAGTTCCGCTTTGCTCGATGGAAGAAGGCTGTCCAGAAAGCCATGAACTGGGAGACCACAGAGCCTAGCTGCAATGGGAATGGTATGTAACTGCCATAATAACTATGTATGGTATTTTATCTGCAACAGACAGGAACTCCTTCTAATGTGCTTTTTTAATATATATAATTATACCTGAACTTTGATCGAACAACCACAGCAGTCTGACTGTTCTCCATCTTGGATGCTCTCTCTCATTTACTGAATACAGGTTTAGGAAAGAAGATGAATGGCACCCCATGGGGGGTTCCTCCCACACCTCCCCCCACCAGAGTGGACCCCTAAGGTCCGACATTTGCTCCTGCATGCCTTCACTTGGCGGAGTTATGACTAACTTGTGGCATGGACACGGTTTACGGGTCTTACTAACTTGGTGTGTCAGTGGGTCTGACTGATGCAGAGGTTTCAGATATTTATAGGTTAGGGCACAGAATCAACCCATGTGGATCAATGAACTAATCAACTGCTATAAAATTAGCAAATTTTTAACGTCAATGTGGTCACAGAGGAAACGGTTGTAGATGACATTATTATCTAATATTTAACCCCTGCATCGGTCGCTCCTCGGTGTTGTTCAGTGTGCATATTCCTGTGTTACTTGTACCTGCTGGCAACATTGCTCTGTCACTGAACAGATTTTCCTCCCACACTGTGTGTTCAGAACCCCCTCGGTCGTCATATTTGCATATTAAAATGCTTGTTTCTTCTCATCTCATAGATCAGGAGCAGTAATTTGCTGGATCATGGTGGGAAGATGAAGGCTACTATGTAACAAGGCAGAAAAAGGACACATGCACAGGACAGGACTTGACTGCTGCCTCCAGTTACATACAGTCATCTTCAGCGATGTGTAGTATTCCAGGAGTTTACCTTCCACCTCAAGTGCCGACTGGAACAAAGAGCAACACCACATGTGGAGCTTTTTTTTTTTTTTCTTAGATGGAATTTTCTCTTTTTAGAGAGAAACTGTTTTTTAACCCTCCAGTAAAATCTATGAATTAACCTTCAACTACTTCACCACAGCACAGGAAATCTATTGAACCTCGTCACTGTAACAAAAGTAGATACTGTTTTTACTGTTCTGTACATAGGGTACTTTTGTCTTAAAGATCTGAATGACGCACTGAATGGATGTTACACACACTGCCCAGGACTAATTCTATATTGGAAATGGTCACTTTTTAAAGCATAGATGTAAAATACCGTCCATGAAAAAGTGAAACCGTGAAAGAACCTCAACTCATTCATTTGGATTGAAATAATATTCGGATGCAGACCGTTGCACACTCAGCAGCACTTTATAATTTATCCCGTGTGTGGGGGGGTATAATTTGAGCAGAGCAGGTTGTTAAAGGGATGTTCTTCACCTGTTTTAAAGGTAGGGTAGGAGATTTCATTCTGATGCACTTTTTGTTAAATTAGTGTAACTTCTCTTTACAATCCGATAGCAACCAATTAGTTCGGCAGTTTCGCTTTAAAATGAAGAATATTAATCATCTGTGGAAGCTAGAAAATGCTAAAATGTCAGCCAATCCTCCGGGTGAACCCTGCGCGGAGTATTGGCTGGTTTGGCTGCTCTCTTTCTGCTCTGCACGCATCAGAGAGGTACGTGCATGATGGCCGAAGTCACAGACTGGTTGGAAGGTGTGGCTTCGGGGTGAGCTCCAAGAGAAAGGGGCATGTGTTTACTTTCAAAATCTGGCTGACACTCACTGAGTTTTCAAAATCTCCTACCCTACCTTTAATAATGGACATTTTTTAATTCACAACACTAATTTATAGTCATTACATACGCTTTTCATATTTTTGCCACTTTTACTTCAGAATGAAGTCACCTGAATGTTAATCTTTCATTATGTAAAGGGAATGATGTCAACGTGTTCAGTCCATCTTACTTGATTTACAAAGTTCTGTTCAACTTTGTCATTTATGCAGAAATCCTTCTAATTGTATTGATTTTCCTGTAATTGTTTGAGATGTAAAGCAAGAGCCCTTCAGCTCTGCGGGAATGTACAGATGCTAAAATGTGAATACCAGAGTTGTTTAATAAAATGTTAACACCTTGCATTGTCTTCATCATTCATTCAAATGATTCATAGGAATGTTAACAGAATCAGTACAGATTTAATATGGCGCAGACAAAGGTCCACCGAGCTGACCTTTAACACAGAATGTACAATTACAAAATATCCTAAGCCAAGTGAGGACAGTACAACTGGCAGACCCCTTTACTGAGGTACAGTTCAGTTAGATGATAAAAGCCTACAGAGTAGGATGATCAGCGAGAGAACTGCCTCTTGTCACTTTTTCCTTTGTTGACATGCTTAAAGATTTTTGACTTGTGCACGTTCTTGGTCTTCTGATATCCAAAGCCGCCTCCGCCGCCTCGCTTCTGCATCTTTACTCCTTTACTGCTGTGGACGTCTGAAGAGAAAAGTTGAATTAAGGACAACACTGATAGTATCTGGACACTTTCCTCCGTTTCACAGGCATCACTGAAATCACTGTTGGTAGCATGTGGATAATGACAGCAAAGGATACTGAGATCAACGTATGGAGGGACTTTGAAGCCAAAGGACAGCGCCACCATGGGGAGGTTCAGGGTGTTGACGCTGTAGATCTGTTTGAGCGAGTGGGAGTCGTAAGCCCTCACGTAGGATTTGTAGGCTTCTTGGGCTGATTTGTGGAGATAGTAGTTCTTTTCAATCAGCTTCTCCAGCTGAAACAACAAAAAGGAAACAATACAGACTCAAACGTTAAAAAAAGAAAAGAAATCAGGACTTTTTAAATATCAGAGATATCAATAATTCTCACCTGGGACTGGATATCAGAGATTTTACTCCAGGAGAATTCAAACTCACTCAAAGGGACCTGGACAAAATAAGACAAATGTAAACCAAAACAAAACATATAGTCAAAGCATGACTGACCCACAGCTGACTGAGATGGTCACCTTAGCTTGTTTGAGGAAGCGCAGGAAGCCAAGTTCTTCGGGCCGAAGGATCAGGAGCGCGTGGCCCCTGCCATTGATGCCTCGTGCTGTTCTGCCCACTCTGTGGATGTACTCCTGTGGATGGCAAGTCAAACTAAAAATCAGTTCTGTGACAATCACAATTCCGCATCAGACATATGTGTCGTTTTTTTTTAGTTAAGACCTTGGGGTCATCTGGGGGGTCGTACTGGACGATCCAGTCCACCTCGGGGATGTCCAGCCCTCGAGCTGCCACGTCTGTGCACAGCAGGATGCCAGAGTCAGCGTTGCAAAACTGGAAGAAGGTGGTGGTACGCTTGGTCTGCTTCTGCTTGCCCTGAGAGATGAACACCAATATTAATCAGCCAGCTCTGCAGATCACTGTATAAATGACTGATGGATGCTGGGAGATGAGGCTTACATGGATAGCCATGACAGGCAGGTCAATGTAGTTAAGGAGCTCATAGTGGAACTTGACAGACATGCAGGAAGAGAAGAACACCATGAGCTTCTTCTTGCGGTTCTTCTTTAGGAAGGTGAACAGCAGCAGGAAGCGCTTCTCTGATGGGCACACCACATAGCCCTGAAACACAGGAGACCTCACTCAATCAGACTCTCAGCTCTCAAAGTCAATCCACTTCCTGTATGACGCTGGAACATAGACAGTACCTGCTCCAGGCCATCAACTGTGGCTTTGTCTTTGTTGTCATCCACCCCAACATACAGCGGCTCCTTCTTCAGGGAGATGCGAGCCAGGTCCTCCACTTTTCTGGTCTGAGTGGCTGAAAACAACATCGTCTGCCTCTTCTCTGTAGAGGCAAGAATGGGATGAGTTGAGGTGAGTGTGGTCCTTGATAAAATACTACAAAACTTTTTAAAAAGCTTCAGCAAACGCACTTGGCAGCAGTTTGATGATTTGTTTCAGCTCTTCCTCAAAGCCGACCTCTAAGATACGGTCGGCCTCGTCGATGATCAGACACTGTAGATTCTTGAACATGAACCCTGGTGTATTCTGAAGACAGAGAAAGAACATCAGTGAAGCCCTAACGTACTAAAAACCAAACAAATCTTTCCTCTTTCAGATCTCCCCTTATTGTACCTGCAGGTGGTCCAGCAGACGGCCGGGCGTGGCCACCAGGATGTTGATGCCGTTGGCCAGTTTTTGGGCCTCGGCTGAGCGGTTGCTGCCTCCCATGATCAGGCCGTAGGTGTGCACATGGTGTGTCATTAGCTCCTTCATCACACCGTATGTCTGCATAGCCAACTCTCGTGTGGGGGAGAGGATCACCACACCAGTGCCTACAAAGAGAAAACAAGTTTAATAGCAGCAGGAGAGTCATCAGAGTAACAGTTGTGCATAATTTTACAGGCCACCTCACCATTCCTGGGCATGAACTTGAGTTTGTAGATGAGTTCTATAGCTGGGATGAGAAAGGCCAAGGTTTTACCACTTCCTGTCTTCGCAGCAGCAAGAACATCCCTACAGAAAGGCAAACGCATAAGATTCAGTATTGTATTATGGTATATCAATTCTTAACATGTCTCTGGAGAATCAGACATACCTTCCCTCCAGCAGGGGGCGAATGGATTTGTGCTGAATCTCTGTCATGTGTTCAAAACCCATCTCCTTCACTCCTTTCAGTGAGTTCTCACTCACCAGCCCAGCAAGAGAGGCAAACGATGTGTCCTCAAATGCTCCTGAAACAGTAGTGACTAGTTATGTTATGCTTGAGCACATTTGTTTGACATCTTTGAAGTTTTGCGAGACAGCGAGTTGATCCCTGCTTCGGTACATCTACAATCACACCTTGTTGAGGTTTTTCGGTTCTGACACACAGCCAGCAGATGTCGCTCTACCGTTTGTGTGAAATACTTCAAAGCAGTGTGTGGTTCACTGCTTCATGAAGCTTCAATTTCCCTATCAGTTACCAGCTGTTGAGAAGAGACTAGCTATCACAATTCTAGGAGCCATTACAAGCAAGTATAATCTTCTAATCTATCATGTCCTTGCAGTTAATCCTGTCAGAAGAGTCAGTAGTAACTCCCCCAAGAGAACAACAAGAGTTTCTGTCTGCCTTACTTGACACCCGCTTCATGATGGAAACACTGAAAGGGCAACACATGAAGGCAACATGCAGAGCTAGTTTGTTACACACTGTGCTGTGTGTTTTAAAGGGAAGGAACTGAAAGGTCTTGTTGACAAGCAGAGGAACACCGCAGTCCACAGAGGACCAAACTTCACAATGTAACACGTCTGCTATTATAACAAAGCTGCTGACAGTTAAGGTCTACAGCCACAAGCCATTGTTTGAGTAATACCTGTTAATCCAGAAGGTAACTCGGGTAGATCTCCTTCCTCCTCCTCCTCATCATCGTGCTCTTCCTCTTCAGCCATGTCATCATCTTCCTCTTCATCTTCAGAAGCAGCTTCCTCTGGATCTGCAGTTGCCCTAACATCTTTGACATCTGCTACAGCTGCCTGCTCTTCCCCCTCATCTTCCTCTTCTTCTTCACCAGTTTTGCTCTTCTTTTCAACTGAAATCAAAGTCATGGCATTAACAACAGCTTCCAGAAAAGGTGGTGTCAATATCCAGTGGCTAGTGCTATGATACCTGGGGAGCCCACTGCATCATTGAGCTTCCTTTTCTTCTTTTTCTTCTTCTTCAGAGGAGTTTCCTTGGTGTCCTCCACTGGTCCCTCTGACTGCTGCTTCTGTTTTTTCTTGGGTTGCTTGCTAGCAGTGGATGGTTCCTCAGCACTGTCCTCCGGCTCGTTAGACTCTGACAAACCCTCTACAGCACGACACAACACGACAAATGAACGACAGAACGTATTAGATTAAAACTACAAAATTTTCTAAAGAATCGCATTTGATTAC
Organism: Parambassis ranga; assembly: GCF_900634625.1. Classification (NCBI taxonomy): domain Eukaryota; kingdom Metazoa; phylum Chordata; class Actinopteri; family Ambassidae; genus Parambassis; species Parambassis ranga. Next base: position 15,673,142 of record NC_041041.1, read on the forward strand.
AGGATGTGCTAAACTAGCAGCTAGCTATATGTCCGCGGCGAGCCGTATATGCGGCGACTTAAATACAATTATCTGGTTGAAAATTATAAAGTTATATGAACTAATGTTAGCAGTAAATGTTGGATTTAATCATTCAGATTTTGCCAAAATCGTTCTAGCAAAAAAAACAAATCGTGCCTTACGCACTGCTAGCTTAGCAGCAGGCGAAGTTTGTCACTTTCCGAAGTACACTGTACGCAAATAACAACATGGCGGCTTTCAACACGAAAACATACCGATCTCCTCATTTTGTGCCTGTTCCTTCAATAATTTGCGTTCTTTGTTCTTTTCATTTCTTTTCTGGATTTTCTTTCGGAGCAGTCTCATCTGTAGGTCCGCCATGGTAACGATGCCCGGAACACGTGTATAGTTTAAGGCCCCCTTTGAGTTCCGAGTCAAGTCTGCATCGCCTGAGCGAAAATGCGAAAGACCCTAAAAATAAGTGCCGTCCTCGGCAGCGGAAATGGCTTAAAGTGCAATACCGTTATTAGCCACCAGTGGTAGAATCCTATTAAAAATCGGAATTTTTATCTAATTGAACTTTATATATTTTTATTTATTGGTGCGATATCATGTAGGTGGGCGGGGCATGAATCAGAATCCGAATCGTGTTTACGCCATGTAAGTGAAGAGGATTACTAAGAATGTGCCTTAGTGATCGGTGCATACATAAAACGTACAACAATTAACATGAAATAAGGTAAATAACATAACATAAGGTCAAGTAAACAAGGTAAATAATGTAATCTAAAAGTAAGGCTGTAAATTGACATGACATTAGTGAACAGAACAGGACATGAGTGGTGGGTGTAATGGCAAACATAGACCCTGATGAACAGAGTGTAACAGGTACCACATGGATCTGTGAGGTGGTACTAGTGTGCAAAGTAGTGCAAGATGGAAGTAAACAGATCATCATTGCGCAGTGATTATACTAAAGTGTCCTTGTGAAGTGACAGTGCAGAGCAGTGTATTAATCACAGCTCAACAGAATCATACAGGTTTGACCCTGCAGCTCATAAGGTCAGGAAATTAGCTAGGAAAAATATAAGGTAGCCTGATAAAAGAATTTAATCCTAATATATTGCACACATTTTTAATTGGAACATGAACATGCGCTACTACATGAAAGCATTTTTTTTTTAATTTTGTAAATATACGTTTATTTTATTAGAAATTATTAGGTTATATTTTGCATAGCTTTGGTGGCGGGGACAGTACTTAACCCTCAGGCGTCACTTTAATTTACTACCCTTTTGTGTCATTAGGGGACAAAAAAGTCCACTTCCAAAAAACTGCTATAAAAAATTAACAGATTAATATTTTTTCTTCCTTTTTCTGCATAAATATGTTAAACAACTTCAGCCCTGTTCAAAACTATCAAACATTAAATCATTTTGAGGAATTTAACTCTTTAAATGCAAGTTTGATTACTTGATGTCACAGTATTTTTTTTATGAAGAAAACACAAAAAATGATTTTCCACAAAACAAAAGTTAGGTAGCTGAGGCATTATTTTTATATCTGTCATGGATAGGTCAAAGATTAGCCAAAATATTGAGTTTGATGCATTATTAGTTTTTGTGTAGCAGCAGTTTAAAATGGTATTTTCCACTTAGGTCCCAGTAACTCCTATTATAATACTACATTTTTTAATATCATAGCTATAACAACATATAACCATGCATTTCTTGATGTAAGGGTTTCATTTTTGAAAAAAATAGTTAAATTTGACATTTTCTACTGTTCACCACTAAAATCAGCCATTAACCCATTATATTTGTAGTGGCGATTTTACCAGCCTTCAGCCACTCAGTTGGGAGCAGGGGATGTTGTTTTCCTACGCGCTGTTATTTCAGAAATGAATCGTTTGATGCATTATAATCTTTGGGTGAGGTTCCCTTTTATTGTTAACAAAAGTATTTAAGGTCATGATTACAAAACAAAGAAACCTTGTCAGCGGTAAAAACCGTACGACCTCCCAGCTCCCATACCTGTCTGATCTGCTCACCTGAATCACCTGTGTTAATTTAAGCCTTACCCACCAACCCTAACCTGCCATCTAGCGACAAACAAAGGCAATTACACGTTGACTTCATGGCTCCTACAATATTCCTATGCATAAAATCCTTGTGTTTTGTGGATGTGTTTTGGATTGTGTTCAGTAGGCTGTTTTAAGTGTGTGTGCATGTGTTTGTACATGTGTGTATGTGTCCATGTGTGTGCATACGTGTGTGTGTGTGTGTGTGTGTGCGTGTCTGTGTGTGTGTGTGCATGCATCTGTGTGCTGTTTCATGTCTTTGCAGTAGTCATTGTTGGTGTTAAAACTTATGTATGTAATGTCTGATGAAGTTACTTCAGTATACATCCACAGACACTCTTTCAAGTAAACAAAAACATGCCCCCTTCAATGTGTCAAGGTGAAGAAAACATAATTTTATTTCTGTGACAACCAAGGAGCAAGATGAAGATGGTGTTTCTATGTGGAAGAGGCTCAGGATGAAATGATGCTGCCTGTAACTGCTAGAGAGATTCAGCGAAGTGAAACAGCAGATGGTGGCCAGGTAAAGAGGCAAAAATTACCCAAATGGACAAAAAAGTCCCCAATGACGCCTGAGGGTTAAAGGCTTCCCCAATGACGAAAAATGCAATAAAGTACCAAATAATGTGTGTGAACCTATTCCATGTTGCGCTACTTGACGAGCTCTTTCAGTACCAATATTGTAAAGCTGAATGTAGATTTGATCAAATTCAGCTGAGAAACTGATTCACGCGGATTTTTTATAAAAATACTTCTGACTGCACAAAAACAGCTCACCTGGTTCTGTCCACAGGCAACAGAATCCACCAACTAACAAAATACAAAACAAACTAACAAACAGTGGAGACCAACAGACAACATATCAGCTCCCAGGACAGATACTGAGCTACAAAGTTGAACATAAGCTTTTATCAGCCTTTTCATCAAACTATTCTACCGTTTTAATCAGTCCTGTCACACCGTCAGCTCACCTTGTTTGGTTTTGACTTCAAGTGTCTCCTCCTCGTCAGAATGTACAGTGCTAGCTGACATATAGTTCGCGGACAGGAGTCACTGTAAATCACACCGGTGTCATCTTTGCAGAGCCTGAACTTTCTGGCTGGTGTGGCCCGTCGTCTTCTTCAGCTCTTCTTTGTGCTGCTCTTAGTACAGTGTTGATGTTATCATCATTTTCTCATCCTCCTCATCTGTTTTTCGTTTTACTTCCTGACTTCCTCTTTGACGCCCGGTGTGCCGGATTAAATGGTGCCCGTATTAACTGCTGGTTGCGGCTTCTTCTTCTTCTTCTTCATTTCTGGCAGACTGGATGCCAATTGGCATGTTGCTGCCCCTCACAGGTCAAGTTTGGTAATGGTTCGATGTATTCCCATCAGTGGCGTAGGAAGCATTAAAAATGTGGGGGGGACACCTTCTGTGGGTGGGTGGTGAAGAAAAGTACATCAGTATATTATGAAATATAATATAATAATATGAAGTAGTTGCGTTTTCCTGTTTTTAGCATTTTAGCAGGTTGTTAAACTATTTTACCTACAGAAGTAAACACTTCATGACTATTTCAGAGACAGATTCAACAAAAACTCTGTGACAAACAGAAACTAATTCCAAGTGAAACAACAGTTTTGTCAAACATACTGGTGCTACTACACTAACAGCCTCCATATCTGAGGCCTTCTCTCATTTACAGAGACAAAAAACTGGCAAATCCCATAGAAAAATGAACCAAACTGCTTAATGCAGATAATACTGAAACACTAAAAATACTAACTTACAAAAAGATGCATGTCTTTATTTTTATTTGCTTATAAAACTACTTAATTCACAACAAACCTTGTGGATGTGTTTATAATGATGCGCTGCCTCATCTGCTGCATCAGTGTGTCCCTGTTCATATAATGCTCCACTGTGTCCTGACGGTCCATCACATGTATTTTATTCTTGCTGATAAGAATAGGAGCAGGTGGCTATGTGCACTGGCTCGGCGAGGCTGAAGCTAGCAGGCTAACAGGAGCTAACCTGGCCCTTATTACAACATGGGTTAATGCTGAAAACAACTCTAACTCTCCGTGTCTTTGTTGGGAATCTCCTCATGTCCATTGTGTGTGGGGAGGGAGCAGAAAAGGCAACAACATGTCGTCAGACAAATAAGACTGTCTACTGTAACTGACAGTAAACAGTAGCTTCCTCCCAACTTTTCTAAGTTGATTTAACATCAACCTAACGTCTCCTGGGGCCATGTGACAAACAGTCAGGCTTCAGCATGAGCTGGACTTTGTGGGATGACACTGACGTCACCTCCTCCAGCTTCGACCAGCTTCGACCAGCACCGACGGTTCTCTTTACGGTGTTTTACGCACCGATCTGGCTCACCTAGATCACTTAGCTCCATTTTATCTGGATGTTTCAGAAACAGGTGGAGTTGTGAATGGTGTTCTGTTCCAGAAAAAAAGAGGGTGAGACAGGTATTAATGTATTTGACCCAGGTTCTGCAGGGGGGTTGCAAGGTGGAGCAGGCTTTAGGCCTAAAACATAGGTATGGTGCAGTATATCAGCCACAGTCACAGGGAAAAGTGGAAAGGATGAAACTAAAACCTAAAACAAAAAATGGGCTAAAATCTGTGCACAGACCAAATTAACATGGGTTCAAATATTTTCTATTGACTTGATGTGTGTATGATGTTCTGTTAATAACCATATGATTTACAACCTATGAGCTTCTTGCAGGTCTACAGTTTCCCGGACCAGCTGGCCCGCTGAGACTGAAAGAGTATGCAGTATGGTGTTAATAGAAACCATAATATAATGAATTTAAAGCTTTGGTGTCAGCTTTTGCATTACAGGTGAAAGGAGAGACGGAGAGTCCAGGCGGAGCCACACCACACACAGCCGAGTGGGTCCTCCTGAAGGTGATAAAAAGGAAGTGGTCGGAGCCTAGGTGGACTGGACCAAATCAGATGGTGGACAGGACATCCCATGCTGTGAGGCTTAAAGGGAAAGGCGACATCTGGTATCATTGGATACCATACTAGCTAGCTAGTTGTTAAAATCACAAATCTGAATCCCGTGAATATACTGAAACGTCTCATGTGTTATTTTACCGTACTAACCGGGTGAAGTTACCATGGAGACGGCACACCACAATCAAAACAAAACACTGAACTAAGCTCCACGGCGACAACCTTTGATGACATCATCAAAGGTTGTCGCCGTGGAGCTTAGTACACAAACAAGAGCATTTTGGCACACAGTGATTCAAGCATTCAGGATTATTTTCCATTGAGTGAGGACTATTTCTTTCACAGCAGAACAATATTTCCAGCATTCAAGATCATTTCTTCAACTAAAGATATGTTCAGGAGTGAGAGTGCTGCTCTGCTACGTGCAGAAAACAATCAGCTGCGTGCCGACCTGGCTTCTCTAAAAAAGAAGATGGCCCACAAGGAGCAAAAGTGGGAGGAGCAGGCAGCAGCATTAAAGGAGGATCTGGCCATTAAACAGCATGCATTGGCAGGCATGCATGACTTTATGGATGTGCAGCTCAAAGAAGCCGCCGATGAAAATCAGTGCCTCAGAGACACTGTGGAAGAGCTGCAGGTCTACAAAGCTGTTTCTATGAGATGGTCTATAATTTTGGACAGGAGGTGTGCTGATATGACCTGTAAACTTAGCACTCTGCACTCCCACGTAGAAGAGGATAAAGACATCATCATCACTATGACCAGTAAAAAAAACGCTCTCGACTGCCAACTGAAGGAGAGCGCAGAGGTGATGCACGCACGACTGCTGCACCTGGAAGAGGTGCTCGCAGTTAAAAACGAAAGCCTTGAGAGCATGCAGCAGCTCCTTAACGAGGTTAGAGAGGAGAAGAGGCTCCTGGAAGAGAAACTCAGCGAGCCTAAGATTTCCAAGAAGGAGCAAAAAAAGGCAGATAAGAAGCTGCAGAAAGAACGTGAGCAGAGGGAGAAACAAGAAAAGAAGGATCGCAAGGAGAGAGAGAAGCAGGAAAAGAAAGAACGTGAGGAGAGAGAGAAGCAAGAAAAGAAGGATTGCAAGGAGAGAGAGAAGCAAGAAAAGAAGGATTGCAAGGAGAGAGAGAAACAAGAAAAGAAGGATCGCAAGAAGAGAGAGAAGCAGGAAAAGAAAGAACGTGAGCAGAGGGAGAAACAAGAAAAGAAGGATCGCAAGAAGAGAGAGAAGCAAGAAAAGAAGGATTGCAAGAAGAGAGAGAAGCAAGAAAAGAAAGAACAGAAGGAGGCGCCATGGCGTATGAGGAGCTGACTTCTCTTCTTCAGCTAGACACTGCGGACCAGGCCAACCAGACTGGCTTTGCCTGTGTAGCAGGGAGGCGTCCCACACCTGGAACTGACCTGTTATTTCTTCAGCTTCTAACATGTTTGGTGCTTCTGTTCTTTTTTTGTTTTTGTTGATCATACATGAGAATAATCTGTTCACTGAAAAACTGTAACTGTGTGTGTGGTCTGTTGCATTAAACATTCAATGTCTTACATTTGTTATTTTAAAATGCTGCACAAATAATGAAACCCAGATATGCTGGCAACAGTTTACTGTATTTGGATTTGAATAAAATGCATTACATATACAGGATAGAACAAAAACAGTGATAACAATTATTATCACGTGCTGTCCTCAGGCAGGTGAAGACTGGTCTGGTGCAGCGTCTGGTCATAAGATCACAGAGCTGTGGAGAGAATATCACAATTACACAATGTACAGTAATTACAGCAAGACATAAAGAGAGCAGCAGTAAACTGAACAATGACAACAGCAGCAGGTCTATGACAGACGACGCTGCTCTGCTCGTCCTCAGCTACAACAACAGAGAGACAACGCAGCATGTTTAGCAGCACCCATAATGATAACGACCATCGACAAGAACAAAGTCTTTGTATCCACATCAAGTTTGTCAGATCAGATCAACGGTAAATGGAAGAAAAACTGCTTCAAAATGCAGAAAGAGCCTGTTAGCATCACGTTAGCATCACGTTAGCCCAGGGGTGGGCAAACTACGGCCCGCGGGCCACATACGGCCCGTTTGCCTTTTTCATGCGGCCCGCCAAAGATTGGAACAGAATTGCTCAAATCAAATATCATAATTGTGACAACATTCATTTGACCTTTTCCTGTAATACCTGGCTTTCCACCAGGTGGCGCATTAGGCGCAGCGATACATTGACTTGATTTTGAGGTGCCCGGGCTGCTCTCTGTTATTACTCTGCTACTGTTCTGAACCCATCTGCAGCAATGAGTGGGCCAAAGAAAAGAAAAGTCGACAGTGAGTGTCGAGTGTTTAATAAGGAATGGACAACTAAATACTTTTTCACTGAAGTCCGGTCAAAGGCTGTATGTCTTATTTGTCAAGAAACCGTTGCGGTTTTTAAGGAATATAACATCAGCCGTCACTTTTCGACCAAGCATGCTAATTATGCTAACAACCAGTCAGCCCAAGAAAAGGAAGCTATCGCACAGAGATTGACAGCTAGTTTGCAGGCTCAGCAAAACACCTTTACCCGACAAACTGCCATCCAAGAATCAAGCACGAAGGCAAGTTATTTACTGGCATTCAAATTGGCAAAGACCAGTAAGCCTTTCTCCGAAGGAGAGTTCCTCAAAGAGTGCATGGTAGAGACAGCAGCTATTTTGTGTCCTGAGAGTAAGAACAAATTTGAAAAAATAAGCTTATCACGCAGGACAGTGACTCGCCGTGTTGAGCTAATTGATGAAGATTTAGCTAGCAAGCTAAACAAACAAGCGGAGTCATTTACATTATATTCTTTGGCACTGGACGAAAGTAATGACATAAAGGACACCGCTCAGCTTTTAATTTTTATCAGAGGGATTAATGACCATTTTGAGATAACGGAGGAGTTTTTGGCCATGGAATCCCTGAAGGGGAAAACGAGGGGGGAGGATTTGTACAACAGCGTGTCGGCAGCCATGGAAAGGCACAAGCTACCTTGGAGTACGCTCGTCAACGTTACCACAGATGGATCGCCAAATCTGACTGGAAAAAATGTCGGATTGCTCAAAAGAATCCAGGACCGGGTGAAAGAGGACAACCCTGAGCAGGAAGTAGTTTTCTTACACTGCATAATCCACCAGGAAGCACTGTGTAAATCTGTTTTGCAGCTTGACCACGTTGTGAAGCCAGTTGTAAAACTCGTAAACTTTATTCGAGCAAGGGGACTTCAGCATCGTCAGTTTATTAAGTTTCTTGAAGAAACTGACGCCGATCACCAGGACTTGCTTTACCACTCCAATGTTCGCTGGTTAAGTTTGGGGAAAGTGTGTCAACGAGTGTGGGAGCTCAAACAGGAGATTATCTCATTTTTGGAGCTACTTGAGAAAGCTGACGATTTTCCTGAGCTGAGTGACACAGATTGGCTTTGTGATTTAGCGTTTGCTGTAGACATACTGACGTACATGAACGAGCTGAACGTAAAGCTACAAGGGAAAGACCAGTTTGTGCATGATATGTACACAAACGTCAGAGCCTTCAAAACCAAGCTCGCCTTATTCTCAAAACAAATGTCAAACAAGTCATTCACTCATTTCCCCACACTGGCGACCCTGAAAGAGGCCCCTCGACATGTGAAAAAATACAGGAAATCACTGGATGACCTGCATGGAGAATTCTGCCGTCGCTTCTCTGATTTTGAAAAAATTGACAAGTCACTTCAGCTGGTGTCATGTCCCTTCACACAAGATCCTGAAACAGCACCAGAAGAGTTGCAGTTGGAACTGATTGATCTCCAATGTGACATTGTCATGAAGGAGAAGTTCAACTCTGTTAAGCTGGATGAGTTTTATGCTTCATTAAGTGCAGCCAAATTTCCAAACATCCAGAAGATAGCACAGAGGATGCTGGTATTGTTTGGCTCTACATATGTGTGTGAACAGACTTTTAGTGTGATGAACACCAACAAAGCACCCCACAGATCCCAGTTGAGTGATGAACACCTCAGATCTGTTCTGAGAATTGCCACAACAAAACTGACACCAGACTTTGATGGACTGGCAAAAATGGGTGATCAGCAACACTGTTCTCACTAAAAGTTCATGTAAGTAATAACACTGTAATGCCTTTTTATGTTTATGTTTGATATGTATGCATCTGGTGCTGACCCGGCCCGTGTGCAAAATTTTAAAAGTCAATGTGGCCCCTGAGCGAAAAAAGTTTGCCCACCCCTGCGTTAGCCAGTGGCGTAGGAAGCATTAAAAATGTGGGGGGGACACCTTCTGTGGGTGGGTGGTGAAAAAAAGTACATCAGTATATTATGAAATATAATATAATAATATGAAGTAGTTGCGTTTTCCTGTGGATTTTAGCAGGTTGTTAAACTATTTTACCTACAGAAGTAAACACTTCATGACTATTTCAGAGGCAGATTCAACAAAAACTCTGTGACAAACAGAAACTAATTCCAAGTGAAACAACAGTTTTGTCAAACATACTGGTGCTACTACACTAACAGCCTCCATATCTGAGGCCTTCTCTCATTTACAGAGACAAAAAACTGGCAAATCCCATAGAAAAATGAACCAAACTGCTTAATGCAGATAATACTGAAACACTAAAAATACTAACTTACAAAAAGATGCATGTCTTTATTTTTATTTGCTTATGAAACTACTTAATTCACAACAAACCTTGTGGATGTGTTTATAATGATGCGCTGCCTCATCTGCTGCATCAGTGTGTCCCTGTTCATATAATGCTCCACTGTGTCCTGACGGTCCATCACATGTGTTTTATTCTTGCTGATAAGAATAGGAGCAGGTGGCTATGTGCACTGGCTCGGCGAGGCTGAAGCTAGCAGGCTAACAGGAGCTAACCTGGCCCTTATTACAACATGGGTTAATGCTGAAAACAACTCTAACTCTCCGTGTCTTTGTTGGGAATCTCCTCATGTCCATTGTGTGTGGGGAGGGAGCAGAAAAGGCAACAACATGTCGTCAGACAAATAAGACCGTCTACTGTAACTGACAGTAAACAGTAGCTTCCTCCCAACTTTTCTAAGTTGATTTAACATCAACCTAACGTCTCCTGGGGCCATGTGACAAACAGTCAGGCTTCAGCATGAGCTGGACTTTGTGGGATGACACTGACGTCACCTCCTCCAGCTTCGACCAGCTTCGACCAGCACCGACGGTTCTCTTTACGGTGTTTTACGCACCGATCTGGCTCACCTAGATCACTTAGCTCCATTTTATCTGGATGTTTCAGAAACAGGTGGAGTTGTGAATGGTGTTCTGTTCCAGAAAAAAAGAGGGTGAGACAGGTATTAATGTATTTGACCCAGGTTCTGCAGGGGGGTTGCAAGGTGGAGCAGGCTTTAGGCCTAAAACATAGGTATGGTGCAGTATATCAGCCACAGTCACAGGGAAAAGTGGAAAGGATGAAACTAAAACCTAAAACAAAAAATGGGCTAAAATCTGTGCACAGACCAAATTAACATGGGTTCAAATATTTTCTATTGACTTGATGTGTGTATGATGTTCTGTTAATAACCATATGATTTACAACCTATGAGCTTCTTGCAGGTCTACAGTTTCCCGGACCAGCTGGCCCGCTGAGACTGAAAGAGTATGCAGTATGGTGTTAATAGAAACCATAATATAATGAATTTAAAGCTTTGGTGTCAGCTTTTGCATTACAGGTGAAAGGAGAGACGGAGAGTCCAGGCGGAGCCACACCACACACAGCCGAGTGGGTCCTCCTGAAGGTGATAAAAAGGAAGTGGTCGGAGCCTAGGTGGACTGGACCAAATCAGATGGTGGACAGGACATCCCATGCTGTGAGGCTTAAAGGGAAAGGCGACATCTGGTATCATTGGATACCATACTAGCTAGCTAGTTGTTAAAATCACAAATCTGAATCCCGTGAATATACTGAAACGTCTCATGTGTTATTTTACCGTACTAACCGGGTGAAGTTACCATGGAGACGGCACACCACAATCAAAACAAAACACTGAACTAAGCTCCACGGCGACAACCTTTGATGACATCATCAAAGGTTGTCGCCGTGGAGCTTAGTACACAAACAAGAGCATTTTGGCACACAGTGATTCAAGCATTCAGGATTATTTTCCATTGAGTGAGGACTATTTCTTTCACAGCAGAACAATATTTCCAGCATTCAAGATCATTTCTTCAACTAAAGATATGTTCAGGAGTGAGAGTGCTGCTCTGCTACGTGCAGAAAACGATCAGCTGCGTGCCGACCTGGCTTCTCTAAAAAAGAAGATGGCCCACAAGGAGCAAAAGTGGGAGGAGCAGGCAGCAGCATTAAAGGAGGATCTGGCCATTAAACAGCATGCATTGGCAGGCATGCATGACTTTATGGATGTGCAGCTCAAAGAAGCCGCCGATGAAAATCAGTGCCTCAGAGACACTGTGGAAGAGCTGCAGGTCTACAAAGCTGTTTCTATGAGATGGTCTATAATTTTGGACAGGAGGTGTGCTGATATGACCTGTAAACTTAGCACTCTGCACTCCCACGTAGAAGAGGATAAAGACATCATCATCACTATGACCAGTAAAAAAAACGCTCTCGACTGCCAACTGAAGGAGAGCGCAGAGGTGATGCACACACGACTGCTGCACCTGGAAGAGGTGCTCGCAGTTAAAGACGAAAGCCTTGAGAGCATGCAGCAGCTCCTTAACGAGGTTAGAGAGGAGAAGAGGCTCCTGGAAGAGAAACTCAGCGAGCCTAAGATTTCCAAGAAGGAGCAAAAAAAGGCAGATAAGAAGCTGCAGAAAGAACGTGAGCAGGGGGAGAAACAAGAAAAGAAGGATCGCAAGAAGAGAGAGAAGCAAGAAAAGAAGGATCGCAAGAAGAGAGAGAAGCAGGAAAAGAAAGAACGTGAGGAGAGAGAGAAGCAAGAAAAGAAGGATCGCAAGAAGAGAGAGAAGCAGGAAAAGAAGGATTGCAAGAAGAGAGAGAAGCAGGAAAAGAAAGAACGGAAGGAGGCGCCATGGCGTATGAGGAGCTGACTTCTCTTCTTCAGCTAGACACTGCGGACCAGGCCAACCAGACTGGCTTTGCCTGTGTAGCAGGGAGGCGTCCCACACCTGGAACTGACCTGTTATTTCTTCAGCTTCTAACATGTTTGGTGCTTCTGTTCTTTTTTTGTTTTTGTTGATCATACATGAGAATAATCTGTTCACTGAAAAACTGTAACTGTGTGTGTGGTCTGTTGCATTAAACATTCAATGTCTTACATTTGTTATTTTAAAATGCTGCACAAATAATGAAACCCAGATATGCTGGCAACAGTTTACTGTATTTGGATTTGAATAAAATGCATTACATATACAGGATAGAACAAAAACAGTGATAACAATTATTATCACGTGCTGTCCTCAGGCAGGTGAAGACTGGTCTGGTGCAGCGTCTGGTCATAAGATCACAGAGCTGTGGAGAGAATATCACAATTACACAATGTACAGTAATTACAGCAAGACATAAAGAGAGCAGCAGTAAACTGAACAATGACAACAGCAGCAGGTCTATGACAGACGACGCTGCTCTGCTCGTCCTCAGCTACAACAACAGAGAGACAACGCAGCATGTTTAGCAGCACCCATAATGATAACGACCATCGACAAGAACAAAGTCTTTGTATCCACATCAAGTTTGTCAGATCAGATCAACGGTAAATGGAAGAAAAACTGCTTCAAAATGCAGAAAGAGCCTGTTAGCATCACGTTAGCATCACGTTAGCCAGTGGCGTAGGAAGCATTAAAAATGTGGGGGGGGACACCTTCTGTGGGTGGGTGGTGAAAAAAAGTACATCAGTATATTATGAAATATAATATAATAATATGAAGTAGTTGCGTTTTCCTGTGGATTTTAGCAGGTTGTTAAACTATTTTACCTACAGAAGTAAACACTTCATGACTATTTCAGAGACAGATTCAACAAAAACTCTGTGACAAACAGAAACTAATTCCAAGTGAAACAACAGTTTTGTCAAACATACTGGTGCTACTACACTAACAGCCTCCATATCTGAGGCCTTCTCTCATTTACAGAGACAAAAAACTGGCAAATCCCATAGAAAAATGAACCAAACTGCTTAATGCAGATAATACTGAAACACTAAAAATACTAACTTACAAAAAGATGCATGTCTTTATTTTTATTTGCTTATAAAACTACTTAATTCACAACAAACCTTGTGGATGTGTTTATAATGATGCGCTGCCTCATCTGCTGCATCAGTGTGTCCCTGTTCATATAATGCTCCACTGTGTCCTGACGGTCCATCACATGTATTTTATTCTTGCTGATAAGAATAGGAGCAGGTGGCTATGTGCACTGGCTCGGCGAGGCTGAAGCTAGCAGGCTAACAGGAGCTAACCTGGCCCTTATTACAACATGGGTTAATGCTGAAAACAACTCTAACTCTCCGTGTCTTTGTTGGGAATCTCCTCATGTCCATTGTGTGTGGGGAGGGAGCAGAAAAGGCAACAACATGTCGTCAGACAAATAAGACCGTCTACTGTAACTGACAGTAAACAGTAGCTTCCTCCCAACTTTTCTAAGTTGATTTAACATCAACCTAACGTCTCCTGGGGCCATGTGACAAACAGTCAGGCTTCAGCATGAGCTGGACTTTGTGGGATGACACTGACGTCACCTCCTCCAGCTTCGACCAGCTTCGACCAGCACCGACGGTTCTCTTTACGGTGTTTTACGCACCGATCTGGCTCACCTAGATCACTTAGCTCCATTTTATCTGGATGTTTCAGAAACAGGTGGAGTTGTGAATGGTGTTCTGTTCCAGAAAAAAAGAGGGTGAGACAGGTATTAATGTATTTGACCCAGGTTCTGCAGGGGGGTTGCAAGGTGGAGCAGGCTTTAGGCCTAAAACATAGGTATGGTGCAGTATATCAGCCACAGTCACAGGGAAAAGTGGAAAGGATGAAACTAAAACCTAAAACAAAAAATGGGCTAAAATCTGTGCACAGACCAAATTAACATGGGTTCAAATATTTTCTATTGACTTGATGTGTGTATGATGTTCTGTTAATAACCATATGATTTACAACCTATGAGCTTCTTGCAGGTCTACAGTTTCCCGGACCAGCTGGCCCGCTGAGACTGAAAGAGTATGCAGTATGGTGTTAATAGAAACCATAATATAATGAATTTAAAGCTTTGGTGTCAGCTTTTGCATTACAGGTGAAAGGAGAGACGGAGAGTCCAGGCGGAGCCACACCACACACAGCCGAGTGGGTCCTCCTGAAGGTGATAAAAAGGAAGTGGTCGGAGCCTAGGTGGACTGGACCAAATCAGATGGTGGACAGGACATCCCATGCTGTGAGGCTTAAAGGGAAAGGCGACATCTGGTATCATTGGATACCATACTAGCTAGCTAGTTGTTAAAATCACAAATCTGAATCCCGTGAATATACTGAAACGTCTCATGTGTTATTTTACCGTACTAACCGGGTGAAGTTACCATGGAGACGGCACACCACAATCAAAACAAAACACTGAACTAAGCTCCACGGCGACAACCTTTGATGACATCATCAAAGGTTGTCGCCGTGGAGCTTAGTACACAAACAAGAGCATTTTGGCACACAGTGATTCAAGCATTCAGGATTATTTTCCATTGAGTGAGGACTATTTCTTTCACAGCAGAACAATATTTCCAGCATTCAAGATCATTTCTTCAACTAAAGATATGTTCAGGAGTGAGAGTGCTGCTCTGCTACGTGCAGAAAACAATCAGCTGCGTGCCGACCTGGCTTCTCTAAAAAAGAAGATGGCCCACAAGGAGCAAAAGTGGGAGGAGCAGGCAGCAGCATTAAAGGAGGATCTGGCCATTAAACAGCATGCATTGGCAGGCATGCATGACTTTATGGATGTGCAGCTCAAAGAAGCCGCCGATGAAAATCAGTGCCTCAGAGACACTGTGGAAGAGCTGCAGGTCTACAAAGCTGTTTCTATGAGATGGTCTATAATTTTGGACAGGAGGTGTGCTGATATGACCTGTAAACTTAGCACTCTGCACTCCCACGTAGAAGAGGATAAAGACATCATCATCACTATGACCAGTAAAAAAAACGCTCTCGACTGCCAACTGAAGGAGAGCGCAGAGGTGATGCACGCACGACTGCTGCACCTGGAAGAGGTGCTCGCAGTTAAAAACGAAAGCCTTGAGAGCATGCAGCAGCTCCTTAACGAGGTTAGAGAGGAGAAGAGGCTCCTGGAAGAGAAACTCAGCGAGCCTAAGATTTCCAAGAAGGAGCAAAAAAAGGCAGATAAGAAGCTGCAGAAAGAACGTGAGCAGAGGGAGAAACAAGAAAAGAAGGATCGCAAGGAGAGAGAGAAGCAGGAAAAGAAAGAACGTGAGGAGAGAGAGAAGCAAGAAAAGAAGGATTGCAAGGAGAGAGAGAAGCAAGAAAAGAAGGATTGCAAGGAGAGAGAGAAACAAGAAAAGAAGGATCGCAAGAAGAGAGAGAAGCAGGAAAAGAAAGAACGTGAGCAGAGGGAGAAACAAGAAAAGAAGGATCGCAAGAAGAGAGAGAAGCAAGAAAAGAAGGATTGCAAGAAGAGAGAGAAGCAAGAAAAGAAAGAACAGAAGGAGGCGCCATGGCGTATGAGGAGCTGACTTCTCTTCTTCAGCTAGACACTGCGGACCAGGCCAACCAGACTGGCTTTGCCTGTGTAGCAGGGAGGCGTCCCACACCTGGAACTGACCTGTTATTTCTTCAGCTTCTAACATGTTTGGTGCTTCTGTTCTTTTTTTGTTTTTGTTGATCATACATGAGAATAATCTGTTCACTGAAAAACTGTAACTGTGTGTGTGGTCTGTTGCATTAAACATTCAATGTCTTACATTTGTTATTTTAAAATGCTGCACAAATAATGAAACCCAGATATGCTGGCAACAGTTTACTGTATTTGGATTTGAATAAAATGCATTACATATACAGGATAGAACAAAAACAGTGATAACAATTATTATCACGTGCTGTCCTCAGGCAGGTGAAGACTGGTCTGGTGCAGCGTCTGGTCATAAGATCACAGAGCTGTGGAGAGAATATCACAATTACACAATGTACAGTAATTACAGCAAGACATAAAGAGAGCAGCAGTAAACTGAACAATGACAACAGCAGCAGGTCTATGACAGACGACGCTGCTCTGCTCGTCCTCAGCTACAACAACAGAGAGACAACGCAGCATGTTTAGCAGCACCCATAATGATAACGACCATCGACAAGAACAAAGTCTTTGTATCCACATCAAGTTTGTCAGATCAGATCAACGGTAAATGGAAGAAAAACTGCTTCAAAATGCAGAAAGAGCCTGTTAGCATCACGTTAGCATCACGTTAGCCCAGGGGTGGGCAAACTACGGCCCGCGGGCCACATACGGCCCGTTTGCCTTTTTCATGCGGCCCGCCAAAGATTGGAACAGAATTGCTCAAATCAAATATCATAATTGTGACAACATTCATTTGACCTTTTCCTGTAATACCTGGCTTTCCACCAGGTGGCGCATTAGGCGCAGCGATACATTGACTTGATTTTGAGGTGCCCGGGCTGCTCTCTGTTATTACTCTGCTACTGTTCTGAACCCATCTGCAGCAATGAGTGGGCCAAAGAAAAGAAAAGTCGACAGTGAGTGTCGAGTGTTTAATAAGGAATGGACAACTAAATACTTTTTCACTGAAGTCCGGTCAAAGGCTGTATGTCTTATTTGTCAAGAAACCGTTGCGGTTTTTAAGGAATATAACATCAGCCGTCACTTTTCGACCAAGCATGCTAATTATGCTAACAACCAGTCAGCCCAAGAAAAGGAAGCTATCGCACAGAGATTGACAGCTAGTTTGCAGGCTCAGCAAAACACCTTTACCCGACAAACTGCCATCCAAGAATCAAGCACGAAGGCAAGTTATTTACTGGCATTCAAATTGGCAAAGACCAGTAAGCCTTTCTCCGAAGGAGAGTTCCTCAAAGAGTGCATGGTAGAGACAGCAGCTATTTTGTGTCCTGAGAGTAAGAACAAATTTGAAAAAATAAGCTTATCACGCAGGACAGTGACTCGCCGTGTTGAGCTAATTGATGAAGATTTAGCTAGCAAGCTAAACAAACAAGCGGAGTCATTTACATTATATTCTTTGGCACTGGACGAAAGTAATGACATAAAGGACACCGCTCAGCTTTTAATTTTTATCAGAGGGATTAATGACCATTTTGAGATAACGGAGGAGTTTTTGGCCATGGAATCCCTGAAGGGGAAAACGAGGGGGGAGGATTTGTACAACAGCGTGTCGGCAGCCATGGAAAGGCACAAGCTACCTTGGAGTACGCTCGTCAACGTTACCACAGATGGATCGCCAAATCTGACTGGAAAAAATGTCGGATTGCTCAAAAGAATCCAGGACCGGGTGAAAGAGGACAACCCTGAGCAGGAAGTAGTTTTCTTACACTGCATAATCCACCAGGAAGCACTGTGTAAATCTGTTTTGCAGCTTGACCACGTTGTGAAGCCAGTTGTAAAACTCGTAAACTTTATTCGAGCAAGGGGACTTCAGCATCGTCAGTTTATTAAGTTTCTTGAAGAAACTGACGCCGATCACCAGGACTTGCTTTACCACTCCAATGTTCGCTGGTTAAGTTTGGGGAAAGTGTGTCAACGAGTGTGGGAGCTCAAACAGGAGATTATCTCATTTTTGGAGCTACTTGAGAAAGCTGACGATTTTCCTGAGCTGAGTGACACAGATTGGCTTTGTGATTTAGCGTTTGCTGTAGACATACTGACGTACATGAACGAGCTGAACGTAAAGCTACAAGGGAAAGACCAGTTTGTGCATGATATGTACACAAACGTCAGAGCCTTCAAAACCAAGCTCGCCTTATTCTCAAAACAAATGTCAAACAAGTCATTCACTCATTTCCCCACACTGGCGACCCTGAAAGAGGCCCCTCGACATGTGAAAAAATACAGGAAATCACTGGATGACCTGCATGGAGAATTCTGCCGTCGCTTCTCTGATTTTGAAAAAATTGACAAGTCACTTCAGCTGGTGTCATGTCCCTTCACACAAGATCCTGAAACAGCACCAGAAGAGTTGCAGTTGGAACTGATTGATCTCCAATGTGACATTGTCATGAAGGAGAAGTTCAACTCTGTTAAGCTGGATGAGTTTTATGCTTCATTAAGTGCAGCCAAATTTCCAAACATCCAGAAGATAGCACAGAGGATGCTGGTATTGTTTGGCTCTACATATGTGTGTGAACAGACTTTTAGTGTGATGAACACCAACAAAGCACCCCACAGATCCCAGTTGAGTGATGAACACCTCAGATCTGTTCTGAGAATTGCCACAACAAAACTGACACCAGACTTTGATGGACTGGCAAAAATGGGTGATCAGCAACACTGTTCTCACTAAAAGTTCATGTAAGTAATAACACTGTAATGCCTTTTTATGTTTATGTTTGATATGTATGCATCTGGTGCTGACCCGGCCCGTGTGCAAAATTTTAAAAGTCAATGTGGCCCCTGAGCGAAAAAAGTTTGCCCACCCCTGCGTTAGCCAGTGGCGTAGGAAGCATTAAAAATGTGGGGGGGACACCTTCTGTGGGTGGGTGGTGAAAAAAAGTACATCAGTATATTATGAAATATAATATAATAATATGAAGTAGTTGCGTTTTCCTGTGGATTTTAGCAGGTTGTTAAACTATTTTACCTACAGAAGTAAACACTTCATGACTATTTCAGAGGCAGATTCAACAAAAACTCTGTGACAAACAGAAACTAATTCCAAGTGAAACAACAGTTTTGTCAAACATACTGGTGCTACTACACTAACAGCCTCCATATCTGAGGCCTTCTCTCATTTACAGAGACAAAAAACTGGCAAATCCCATAGAAAAATGAACCAAACTGCTTAATGCAGATAATACTGAAACACTAAAAATACTAACTTACAAAAAGATGCATGTCTTTATTTTTATTTGCTTATAAAACTACTTAATTCACAACAAACCTTGTGGATGTGTTTATAATGATGCGCTGCCTCATCTGCTGCATCAGTGTGTCCCTGTTCATATAATGCTCCACTGTGTCCTGACGGTCCATCACATGTGTTTTATTCTTGCTGATAAGAATAGGAGCAGGTGGCTGTGTGCACTGGCTCGGCGAGGCTGAAGCTAGCAGGCTAACAGGAGCTAACCTGGCCCTTATTACAACATGGGTTAATGCTGAAAACAACTCTAACTCTCCGTGTCTTTGTTGGGAATCTCCTCATGTCCATTGTGTGTGGGGAGGGAGCAGAAAAGGCAACAACATGTCGTCAGACAAATAAGACCGTCTACTGTAACTGACAGTAAACAGTAGCTTCCTCCCAACTTTTCTAAGTTGATTTAACATCAACCTAACGTCTCCTGGGGCCATGTGACAAACAGTCAGGCTTCAGCATGAGCTGGACTTTGTGGGATGACACTGACGTCACCTCCTCCAGCTTCGACCAGCTTCGACCAGCACCGACGGTTCTCTTTACGGTGTTTTACGCTCGCTCGAAGAGACCACTGGCTTTGTTAGGTCTGTTACTATAGTAACGGTATTGCAGCGCTGTGGTAAACATGGAGTGGATTTCAGCGGTGAGGTTATTCTCTTATGAACCAAGTGGAACGGAGTTTTTCACGAGCAATCGAAACAGCGTTAGGTGGAGTTTCCTACTCAGTAAATGTGGGGGGGTCCAAACGGGCCGTTTTAAAATGTGGGGGGGACACGTCCCCCTCTGATATAATGGTAGCGACGCCTATGATTCCCAATTATTTCAGAGGAAGAGAACTCCTGTTGCTGTGATAAAACTCAAAACTGCTTTCACAATCTCGGTTGCGGCCTCGGAGTGATACATATTTAATATAGGACGTCTATGCAGGACCCGGTTTTTACGAAACAGGAAGTAAACAATAAAATGTAATTTTTAATCGTTTCAGGTGTAACAATAAGCGTTACAGTCCTGTCAATGGCAGCCGAATTGCAACAGCATGTTCAACGCCCTCATTTGTGTGGAAAATGTATATATTGTCAGGCCAAATTTAAAGAGAAAACACGGTCACAACTTCAAACACTGGAGGTTTGATAATGGGATCAATACAGACCACAAATTAGCATAGCTGTGATCAGTTTAGGCTATGCCAGCTCCCGTAGGATCCAAATCTTGGAATTTCACTGCTGTTTGTGGATTTCACCTAACAGCCAACATTTATTGGATCATACCTTTTTACGTGTAGCTTGAACCAGAAATCAACAGTGTACTGCACAAAGGATGATGATAATGACACGAACAGGCTGTAAAATAATGTCCTGTGGAATACCAGATGACCCACAAAAATCTGAGTCACAAGAAACTTTAGTCTTGCGTCATAAATTAGACAAGAGTGAAGTGATGTTGTTACATAGTCAGGCAACAATCGACATTAAACAAGGAGCTAGCAGCAGGAACCAGTATTATTAAGCTGGATCCATACTCCGCGAGACAAAGAGCGGAGAACGCGCTCCACGGGTGGTAAGAGATACAAAAAAAAGGTCTTTTCCGCACTGAGGTACCATACTCCGCGAGACGCGTGTGTGCAGAACTCCTCACACGGCCCGCCCACTAAACTATAAGGAAAGACTTTACTGAGTTTTTTAACACACCACAAGGACGTGTGCCATGGCAAGAGGGCATTATACAGAGAGGGGGCCTGCAACAGCGTGAGATGTCCGGCGATGAGCTGTGAAAATGCGACATTAAAAGTAACAATAGCAAAGATTCAGTGTTTGTGCCTTTATGACCACATTTGCACATCTACTGTGTTCCAATATGCCTGCGATACTTCAAACTGTCCGGTGATGAGCTGTGAAGATGCGACATTAAAAGTAACAATAGCAAAGATATACAGACATTGTTAACGAGCCTGTTATGCCCGGGTATGTAGGAGTATATAGAATGGTAATAACAGTCACCATCTGGTATGTGTGAATGGCTGTCTGGAGTTATTGGTGACAAATCACCCTGACTTGCCTTTCTTTCTTTCTTTTATTGCTCATCATGCAAAACCGGTATGGTCTTATCTAAATCTGTTGAATCAGCGCTGTTTATACACCTACCTATATACCTGGAGAGGCTCTTGCGCTTCTCCACTTTCATCACGCCCACAATAAATTCCGACCAATCACAGCATGGTTGCCGCACAGCCTTGAAAGACAAAGTTCGGCCCGGACCCTGTGCACAGGAGTGCGGATCAGCGGGCGGTCAGAGACAAAAAATGACGTCATTTTGTGGGCGTAACGTCTGCAGGGGGGAAAAATGTCTTTGTCTCGCGGAGTATGGATCCAGCTTTAACCACACAGAGAAACAGGGGCTTTCTGACCTTCCTTGTATCACCTTTTATCTTGGAAGCCATTTTGATGCTGTCAGTGCTGATTAGCTAATGGTACTGGCCGGATGGCACTAACAGCTGTTTTGGCATAAACACAACCTGCCCCACAACCTTCACTTGTATATATTAGGAATGGAAATAAACAGAGCCTTAAAATTAATGTTGCATTAAATATGTAAATATTTAATTAACTCAATAAAAGCGACATTATGACATAAAAGTGTCAGGAAATAAATTATTTCATTCTATGAAATACATATTTTGTTTATTTCAGAACCATATTTAGTTATTTTTGTATCTATGTGTTTATTTCTGAATTTAGTCGTTTATTTAATTTTGACTGAAATGCTCTTCCATACCCGCTGAGGTCACCCAGAGTGATGCCGACCTCTCTCGGTGATTGACAGCTGCACAGCCCTGCCTGCTTCGCTCGACCCGGCCTCCGCCATCTTGCCTCTCCCTGCCTGCCAGTAGCTGAGTGCGGAAGTGGAAACGGCACTGTGCGGGCTCAGGGTTCCGCCTGTGGACGGCTTTTGCAGATCTCCCTGCCGACACAGACTGCTAATTCATCACATTTAACAGTTTCTAACAGCAGGGAACCGGCGGAGAGATGGCTGGACGTTTACCGGCGTGCGTTGTCGACTGCGGCACAGGGTAAGCTGTTCAAACCGGACCGCGGTGCAGACCGGCGGCTCGGGTGTCATCGAGAGTACGGTTCAGGGACTGTCAGTGTCAGAAGCAGCGGCAGCAGCACCACCAGCAGCAACTGGGTGTGTTTGTCTGTTTGTATATGCAAACAGCTAGCCAGTGAGCTAATATTGCTAGCAAACGGCTAACTGGACGATGATGATTATTATTATTTTTCCGTTTGCCTCACGGGGGTAAACAGCTGTAATTGGAGCTGCTGTGAACAGCACAAACGACATTTAGTCCGTTAGCTGGTTGCATTATTAGCAGGTTTTCATCACTTGCTCGCCACAGTGTGTTTTCCTTCTGTCCAAGGAATTTTTATTGCAAGACCCCAGCTAGTGTTTGCTGTAAAGACCGAAACCTGAGTGAGGACGGGTTTCCCTCAAAGCTGGTTTCATTCATTTGGAGTTATCGGTTCGGTATAGCAAACACAGTCCAACCCTCTGTGATAATTTAGCAGAATTGCCACATTGGTGTGTTTACCGTGAAGGCAGCTGTGTCTAAATCCTGTGCAATTCATAAATCTTTTACTCAGTAATGTGGGTTTGAGCAGGCGCAGTTCTACTTCCTACACAGCCTACACTTCCTCATTCACGCTTTTTAGTCCATATATGGTCGTTTCTCGGCATCCCGTCATGTTTTTTTGGCTAACTTCTCTAATCTATCCTCTTTGCCGAGCTACTGATTCTTTATCTAAGTATTTAGTCTCAAATGTACTCCATGGATGAAATGCTCGTTGGTAATAAATGTAGTTTTAGTGGACAGGGAAGATGATGCAGGTCAAGATTTTGTCTTAACTCCTCCTTTAGCTTTATTGTATTGATCTTCGGTATGCATGCTTCTGCTTTAATACAGTTTCACTTCATCTTTGACTCAATGTTTTAATCATATATATATCTAACAGATTTATGACAGTATGGGTGATTTTCATGTGTGTGTGTGTGTTAACCCATGCAGGCATGTAGGTTAGCCCAAATCAAATACCATACTCAGCACGATTTGTATGCTCAGCTCATTTTGGGGGCTAAAAGTGGTTTGCATTGCATGCATGTAGAGACTTGAACTCCTCATCTTGACGCTGCAACCCCCCTTCCCTTCAGGCCGTTAACCAGCCTGCTGCCCTGCACTGGGACAGCAAAAGAATGTTAAGCTGAGAAATGGGTTATTCTGTTCTAATTTGTTTTCATCAGGCAGATGGCTTATAGCGTTCTGGTATACCACATATGTTGAGTATTTTTTTTTACAATCTGCAGAAGTGTTTGTTCGCACAGGCATGGTTTAGGCTGAGATTTGTTCACAATTAAGTGGAAACTTTGACATGCTGTGGATTTGCAGCTCAGCCTCAAAGTGCCAGCTATTGGGAGGTGTTGTTAAGTACTAAGAGAGCTCACAGCTGTCTCTGAGTCATGCTTATGATGTCCAAACAGTGACTCCACTTCCTTTAATGCATCAGCCTACTAAGTGGTCTGGCTGCTGCTACTTGACATCAGATTAAAGGGACACTTTCAGATTTGGGTGTAGTTAGGTTGTCTTTTGTGCAAAAGTAGTATTGCATTGCAGCTTAGTGCAATTGAAGAATTGGGTGGAGTCATTTGTCTTAAGCAAACTGACATTTCATAACATGCAGCTGTCATCATTAGACAGCAGCCATTCTGTTTCAGTCATTACAAAGGTGCTTCATTCTGATAAACGCAGCCTGTAACATACATACATTCTCTCGTTTTGCTCCAGCTGTCCTGTGTGATGATGTCCATTGCCAAACGTGTGGTGTATTTCAGGCCTGTCCAGACAGGTTGAGGTAGACAAGCTGGGACTGTTCTGTGGTATGAAGGTGTAGAGTATTGCTGCTACATGGGCGGCCCATGTTGTTACTCCTGCAACAGAAGTGCTTATCTCAGACCAGCAGATCATGATTTCATGTTGATTCAAATCATACAGTAAGGATCTTGGTGTTAAAGTAACAACTGTAATGGTGATAATAAGAGAATTATTAAAAATAGGTTTAATGTGGGGAAAAAAAGCGTTAAGTTGCCCTCTTTTTATTACAGTCTTTATCTATCCAGTCTGTTATACTCACCAGCAAAGAAATCAGCTTTTTAGCAGTGACCATCTTTGTCTTTTTGCTGTTTAATAGAGGGTTTATTCTCTTCAGAGAATGTTAGCTTGCTATCAAGAAGTATGGGTTTTATGGATGGGGTGAGAATGAAACAAAATGCATAGAACTAAAACACACTGGAAGACATTAATAACAGTCTGCTAACCTGCAGAGCTGCTGGATGATGTAATATTAATTGTTTTAAATATAAAAATCTGGATTTCTTCACCCACGCTAATAAACAAGCTAGCCAGCTAGATATAAAATAAGGAAACGGTCCATGTAGTCATACTGCACTCATGTTCCTATACTTATATGTGTGAATACACATAGGCACTTAAAATAGCAAGTATAAGTACGGTATAAACAAGTACTTGATCAAAGACAAACATAAGTCTTTATCTGACAGTCTTATCTGAAGCAATGGGCAGTGTTCAGTCTCACCCAACAGTTAGCTTCAAGTTTATTCTGAAGAGGATAAGTCACTAGCAGGAGAAGTTTCCTGTGTGCAATTAACCCGATCTATATAGCTTATTGTTTCTGTACCTTTAAAGAACAAAGATTGACAGCTCTGTTGATCTTATTTATATATTTTTTAGTTTGCTTGTCAGATAGGGGATGTTGTCAGATAAAAGTATACTGTATGGCTAAAGTTATGCTGTGATTTCAGATCTTGACAAGCAAAGTTGCAAAGCTGAACAGAGGAGGGTGACTTTTGTTCATAGAGTCAGTGGACATACATTAATGTTAAATCAGATCTGTCCAGCTGAGTAGCAGGCTTTGCTTTTTGTCTTCCATATACACAGGGTTATACATGTGCATGACACATGGGCTGTCAGATCTGTTATTGAAGAGGAAAGTATTTTTTCTTTTTGTGGTCTAAGGTCAGGTCATCTAAGGTCGGTTTTGACAGCAAGGAGAAACCTTTCTTTGGCAGGAAACTCACCACCTCATCAATATGTGTGTGGCTGAAAATGAAAAAGTTGTACATCTGTACCTAAGATATGGGCATTCCCAGGTTATTTTTACATGCTTCTTTTTATTTTTTGTAAAGTTGAATTCAAAGAAGCCACTGTTATGACCAGGATGTGGCTTGCTTATGCCCACAGTGCTTTAGCATTTGTCAGCAGTGGCCTCTATCAGTCCCTTGGGCCCTGTGTGCAGGAAGTATGGGAGTCCTGTCTGGGCCTCCTCTAGTCAGGACTACATCTGGTTAGCATGTGCCCCACAACACCCCATTCATTCAGAGGAGTCTGTAAAGTCTTTGATGCTACGGTGTGTTCCCAGTGTCTAACCTGGCATTATATGATGCAGCTGTGAGGAATTCTAGTAAGATGTTAAATATTTTTTATTAGTCTCACCACTTCCCTTTATAATTTAGAGAAGTAAGAGATGCGTCATTTAGCAAACAGACAAGGATGTTCAGTCTATACAGAAGTGATCTTTTACCCCCACCGACTAATATGAATAGTCTTCCATTTACCAGTGCAACATGAATAGCTCTTTTAATGGCTTCCTATTAGTAAACCCCAGAGCTGCTGCTGCATTTGGCTCGCGACCAGCCCACCAAAGGACAGTGATGCATTGATCAAAACGATAGCAGCCAAAAATAATCTTTACTAAAGAAAACTTCTCGCATACAAATGTAGTGCCGTCAGTGTTTGTTCTTGTCCTGAACAAGCAGCTTTTCTTCTCAGTAGTGAGATTTTTTTTCTTCTTCTTCTAGGTACACCAAGCTGGGGTATGCAGGAAACACAGAGCCACAGTTCATTGTTCCATCATGTAAGTATCATCCATGTAACAAGAGTTGAATGTTAATCAAACATTGTGATTTATTAATGCATTTATCTGTGTATGTTAGTTTACAGTATCTGTGTAAGAATGTTTATCCTCTTTTGAATTCTGTCTTTTCTTGTCAGGTATCGCCATCAAAGAGTCAGCCAAGGTTGGAGACCAGGCCCAGCGGAGGATGATGAAGGGGGTGGATGACTTGGATTTCTACATTGGAGATGAGGCCGTAGACAAACCCACATATTCCACTAAGGTACCTGACCCAGACAGCTTAGCTCAACCACAGAAGCCACTGGCAAATCCATTACTGCATGTGATTCTCTAAAGAAAGATTCAAGCATCAATATTTTTATTTAACATATAAAACACAAATGGACTTAAACTCCTGTTTAGCATGTACCGTTTTTTTTTTTCATCAAAACAAGGTGTCTATTTTTAATAGACACCTTTGTGGAAATTCAGGCTGAAAACTCATTTACATCTAGGCTAAACTACATAGTAAGAGTTAACAGTAACTCCAATGTGACACCAGCAGGGTGAAATGAAAATGTAGCTCTTACTTTAGTGTGTAGGAAGCAGACTAGTTTTGCTGCATTAAAGGCGTTATAATGTGAGGCATAAGGTGAGATGGCATTGCCTACACTTAGTAAAATGTTACTTTGCTGAAATAGCTGATTTTTTAACAGATGCTGTTGCTGCCTGGGCCTTTGAGCACATCAGTACCACACACTAAAACTCTTTCACCTATGAGAACATGCAGCTCTCTAACTAAATAATTCATGGCAGTAACCAGCATTTCAATTTTGCGGCTATAATGTAATTAGTAACAGATTCATTCAATCAGTGCTTGTTGCACTGAAGTCTCACAACTGTTGAACCATCATAGAATAGACAGTGTTTCAAATTGTGCAGTAAACCGCCTCCATGTCCAGCAGTTCTGGATGATTGTAAACTGCCTTTACTGCTGACTGCTGAATAACAGCTGCATGATGTCATTAAATGGCTCGCATACTGTGCATTTTCGGCATTGCATTGTTGTAGGACTTGTTATTGGATACGATAAAAATGCAGTGAGGACAACAAAAACTCTGTAACTATAAAATATAATATATAATACAAGTCCTAATCTGGGTTTAGGTTTATAGTGTGTATTTGTGACCATTAGTGATTCTGTACTTGTATTCATAATAATGCCTTTCTTTAGTTTTAATGGTACTTTGTTTGGATTATTCTAATTGGACGTCTGTGCCAACAGTGGCCAATCCGTCATGGAATTGTGGAGGACTGGGATCTAATGGAGCGCTTCATGGAACAGATCATCTTTAAGTACCTAAGAGCTGAGCCCGAGGACCACTACTTCCTCCTGGTAAGAGCCAGTAAACCAGAGATTAAGCCACAAATAAAACTTCTTATAACTAAAATAATTGTACATATTATGGTATTTTACCAAACAATAACACACTGTACTGTGTCTTCTCTTTACAGACAGAGCCTCCACTTAACACACCAGAAAATCGAGAGTACACTGCTGAGATTATGTTTGAGTCCTTCAATGTACCAGGACTCTACATTGCTGTGCAGGTCAGCCTCATATCGATGGATCTCCAGT
Source organism: Parambassis ranga (assembly GCF_900634625.1). NCBI lineage: Eukaryota > Metazoa > Chordata > Actinopteri > Ambassidae > Parambassis > Parambassis ranga. Next base: position 15,700,826 of record NC_041041.1, read on the forward strand.
TTGTGTCCCTATGTAACCCAGAGTTGCAGAGCAACTGTAGACTGAATTAATCTATATATATGTGTGTGTGTGTGTAGGCTGTGCTTGCTCTAGCAGCCTCCTGGACATCCAGACAGGTGGGCGAGAGAACGCTGACGGGCACCGTCATTGACAGTGGAGATGGTGTGACACACGTCATCCCTGTGGTGAGTCTGCGGATTGCATTTACTGAAAGACATGTCATTCTCTCACACAAAAGCACAATGTCCCATGGTCACCATTAGGGCATAAATACTGAATAATCAGCAGTACATAGGACATTGTTGTTTATGCTGGAGGTGAGCAGCAATCCATTCAGACCTTTAATTGAATTCTGTCTTTTTTGTCTTTTTAAACACAGTGACAACTCAGTGACAGATTTTACATGGAGGTTTTATCCAGTATGTGCCTCAGAATGCAGAATTTTCCTCCCTTTAAAAATGTATTTCCACCTGCTTGCTGAGTAACAGGATAGTGCTGATGTCTAAAAGTAGGCCAGAGGATTTCAGAGGTTGGAAGGAATTACTCAGTTTTAGGAAATGTGCTTACAGAATACATTTAGAAGCTGGCAGACTGAATCAGCTATTCTTTAAGCCACTGCTGAACTTGAGGAAAAAATGAGGAAAAAAACAACAAGCCATAACAACGCAAGATGTTGGACATTATGATGTCTTGTCTTTCTGTCTCTGTCTTTCTCAGGCTGAAGGTTACGTAATTGGCAGCTGTATAAAGCACATTCCCATTGCCGGACGAGACATCACCTACTTCACCCAGCAGCTCCTAAGGGAGAGGGAGGTGGGCATCCCTCCAGAGCAATCGCTGGAGACAGCCAAGGCAGTGAAGGTAGGTCCTCCCAGCTACAACTCCCATTAGCCACTTCCTCTGCTGAAGAGGCAGTTATTATTACTGTTTATACTAGTGAATCATCAGGCAGCTATAACACATGACTGTAACAGCACATAACACAACTATGACGTCCCTTTATAGTCACTGTGTGGAAAATGTAAAAATAACTTTATAATATGATATGTAAAATTATATGTACGGTATATAGCCTGAAATTTCTGGTTGTTTTTCAGTCCTTTCACCCTTTTAGTCACTGTGGGCTCATTTCTCACTGCAATATAAAGTCCTGCACATCCGTGGAAACAGCACAATCATGAAAAGACATAGAAAGAATTTAAACCTTTTCTTTAACATGCATTTTAAGCATTTGTTGGCAGGTTTTGGGGTTAAAGAAACACTACTCATATGAGGCACTGTTTATTCCTTGGAGTAAAAATGCTTCGGTTGTTAAAAATACACAGAGGTCCTGCTTCATTTGCCATTGTGACAGTGACAGACTTCATGCTTCGGGTTGAAAAATGAGGTGGCAAAGTGGAAACTTGTCTGTTTTTCCTCAATTAGGGCACCAGATGGCACTATTGGTCTGTTTGTTACGTGGAGCTCTTGTCCTTCACAAACTTATTGCTTCTATTTGCTTTGTTTAGTTTCTGATAATAAATACTACTGAGATTAAATCAAGCTTGAGATTATTGTTTTTTTAGATTTGACAACTCAGACAGCACAACACTCTTAAAGAAGTGTCCTCTGCTGAATAAAATGAAGTATGTTTTAATTCTGTGCCAAGTCACAAACAGATATGAATTTTTGTTAATAGCATTTGCTGTCTCTTATTGTTACTCCTCCTGTCAATCACCACATTTTATTGATTCGTCTCATTTCTCCACATTTCCCTCCATGTTTAATAAATAGCTTGTTATCCAGGACTTTGTTCTTGAGGTCAATGACCATTCTTCATTACCCCGAGACAGACAAACAAGAACTAATGTGAATTGAAAAAACATAGCATTAGCATGGGGGTGATGCATGTCATGCATATTGTCAGTCATGTCTGGAAGTGTTAATTCCACTGCTGTGTGGCTGCCAGCATGAACCACATTTCTCTGGAAATTTAAAATGATGACATCTCTGAATACAGTATTCTGTTACGTTCTGCTCATTTGCTTTCACTGTTACAGGAGCCAGATCAATTACCTTTCAAAGCTGTGTGCTAGATCTAAATTGAATGAGTTTCCCCAAATGGTGCGCAGTGATAATTAAAACTGTGACGCAAATGGAGGTTGGATGATTTGTACCGTGTCTCTTTGTCTGCCGTACCAAAACTTGATGGCTTCTCTGCCCTTCAGGAGCGGTTCAGCTACGTGTGCCCAGATCTAGTCAAAGAATTCAACAAGTATGACACAGATGGCTCCAAGTGGATCAAGCAGTACACTGGCATCAACGCCATCAGCAAGAAGGAGTTCACCATTGATGTTGGCTATGAGCGCTTCCTGGGGCCCGAGATCTTCTTCCACCCAGAGGTTCGTCTGACATTTCAAACACAACCCACATGCTCACACTGAATACAATAAACAATAGATAAGAGTCAGGCATGAGGGTCATCCGGCCACTGATTATATAACAAAAAAGCGTATGTTATTACAGAAAGTGGCAAATAAAAACTGGATGGATGAATTTTTTTTCTGGCATCACAGATTTTGATGTAGTCGTCATCTACACAGCGCTTGAGTTTGTCTAATTCCTGGTTGATCTAAATATGGGCAGCAAGGTGGTCATCCAAGCACCCAAAGCAGTCATCCTTAGTTATGCATGTTTGTTAGCCTTTATATAATTAAAACAAGTGGGTTGTGGAAAGATTAATCCCCTGTGCATTTGTCATGGATTGACAAACTTTCTGTTTTTTGTACCATGTTGTGTCATATCTCAGCCCCAGAGGTTGCTGCTTCAAGTACAGCATATGCTTACTTTTTTTTCTTCACCTTCTCAGTTTGCCAACCCTGACTTCACCCAGCCCATCTCTGAGGTGGTGGACGAAGTCATCCAGAACTGCCCTATTGATGTCAGGCGTCCTCTCTACAAGGTAAGCAGACATGAACTGCATGCATCACATTTTGTGATTTTTACTGTTTGTTTCCAGTACATATTTACTCAGTTAGTCTTGTTCTAGTCTCTTACACTGACATTAAGTTTTAATTATAGCCAACAGATGTTTGTATTTAAGCTTGTATTAAAATCTGTTAAATGATGATTGTTTTGTCTTAGTTTATTAGCAGTATTGGGGTTCTGTGTATGATTTACATCTCCTTGTGTTTATGGTATTTAGGGATATTTCCCATCACAGTTGTGTTCATAGAATCTGCACCAAAGTGTGATGAACTGGGTTTTTCCAGACTGGCTGGCACCTAGTTGCAGGTCACTGGTGTTAAGTGCTTCCTGCTCTACAGCTCTGTAATCCCCATCACCTTTTTCTTTCACAGAACATTGTTCTGTCAGGTGGCTCCACCATGTTCAGGGACTTTGGCCGCCGTCTGCAGAGAGACTTAAAGAGAACAGTTGATGCCCGGCTGAAGATGAGTGAGGAGCTGAGTGGAGGCAAGCTCAAGGTGAGAGCAGACATTAATTTACACGCAGCGCAGATCGATAGCGCTCAACAAAACACAATTACTGTGTGAGGGATTGTGCTGAGAGAAAATCCTCTACACATATTGTTAGTACAGAAGTATATTGAATGCAGATCAACTGATGTTTTTTCCAAATCTAATGAGGCCTTAAATGTGAATTGAAATGTTTCAGCCTCAGGTAAGAAGCGTATTGTTGGTCTTTCTGCTCTCCTCCTTAGCTGGTCAGGTCATGAAGACAATACCCCTGATTCATCCCGATGAGTTGATTCAGCTATAAATCTGCCTTAGGCATGGAGGAAGCTCAGGAAGAATGTAGCTCATTCTAGTTCAGAAAATTGATTTCACAAATATTCTAAGGAGGTTTTCTCGGTGGTAAACTGTATTTGGACCAACATGCCTCAGGCATCCATTCATTTTATAGGGTTTATGTGTTACAGTGTTTTACTTTTACAGTTGTTCAGTTTTAAAAGATTTTTTTTTCTTTTCTCAAAGAACAGAGTTAGTCTAGCCATTAGCACTAAGTAGTGCATCATAGTTATGTTACAACTAGCTGGCTAAGCTCTGCTTGCGCACTCATTTACATACATGTTGATATGATGTATTAATACTTCACCAGCTAACATGATCCATAATACAAACCTGTGGACTGTGTTACCTGTAAACCAACAGTTACTGTCTAGATGTGCAAGACAAGTGCAGTTAGCCTGCTAACTAAGGCTTCTGTAACACTGTGAATTTCCCCTTTGGGGGACTAATAAAGGATTATCTTATCTTATCTTAAGAGCTACACTAGAGATTTGATATATTTTGCTGTGTGTTAAAGTAAGCATGTACAATTATATCGGAAACATGGCCACTAATATGAGTCCAGATGTTAATTTTTCTTACACATAATTCCAGTGTGCTTTAGCTGAATGTTAAAGATGCCTGTTTTTTCTCTGTCCTCCCTCCTCAGCCCAAACCAATCGATGTCCAAGTCATCACTCATCATATGCAGAGATATGCAGTGTGGTTTGGTGGATCAATGTTAGCATCAACTGTAAGTATTTTAAACATTCACTCCCACTGCTTCATCATGTATAAGTTGTGACAGAAAGGCAATATCTACTGTTAAAACATAATGGCTTCTGTCTTGTGTGACATGGAGGGGGGCTTTGTTAAGTCTGTGTAATGTATTTTTGTCCTGCTGAGGGTGGCAGTGACGTGTCCTCAGTTTTTCCCTGTCTTGATGAGTTATTTGTGCGGCTTATAATTTTACCCCTAGGAAATGTGACTGGGAGCAAAGGTCTTTGACAGTTGATTCACAAAAGGTTAATTGATGTTAAAATCTAATAGATTTTACATCCTTCTGTAAAATAGCAAAGCAAAATGTGAATGGTTATAATTTAGCACTGATTTAGTCATTTCTTTTTAATCCCAGCAATGACAGTTTGACCTCAGCCTGTACCCTGAATACTATGTCAGTTGTTTGTAGAGTCTGATGTGTGTTGCCCGCCATCTTAAGGTGTAACAGTGAGAGCCAGTAAAGATGTCCATGACAACTTGTAGAGGCCAGCAGACAAAAAATGATGAGGGCTGCTGTCATTCAGTTGCTTTCATTTATAAAATATCAGACAGTTCAAAAGTGGCCTTTATGAATTCCCATAGCTAGCTCAAAATGACATCTTCAAATCACCATGTTCCTATTCCATTAACTGTGATTGGTCATCTTGGTAGCATTTGCAATTACCTCTAAGATTGACAGGCAGTAATTGGAGCGAAGAGGTGACCATGACAACAACAGGAATTTCTCAGAATTAATTCAAACTGATTGTCAAATGGAGGAGAAAAGACTTGAGTTTCACAGCATGGTATGAACAGACTACTATGCTGTGGCAGAAAAAACACACACTGATGGACTTCAGTTTGTCCATTTATTCTCTACATCTCCCTTTTCGTAGGTCTAGCAGCTGATATTTGGTGTATTGAAAGCTCCTTTAACACCATCTGTAGAAAATATGTATATGTTTATAACTATATACAGATTTTTAAATGTCAATGTGCTTTTGAATTTCTTCTAAAAACCTTTATTTTCCTTGGTGTTTCCACAGCCTGAGTTCTACCAGGTCTGCCACACCAAAAAGGACTACGAAGAGATCGGGCCGAGCATCTGTCGCCACAACCCTGTGTTTGGGGTCATGTCTTAAACTTTTGGACCTCCAGAGAGTCTAACAGTGGCAGCAGACGGTTGGGTTGGGGCAGTGATGTTAGGCTGTGTTCAGTTATGGATCTGTGGGATCAGATGGCGATCCAGAAAAGAGAAATAAAACAAAAAAAAGAGAGAGACCAGACCAAACACAGACGGGCTGGAAACATTTATTGTGAATGTTCCTGTATTTTTTTTCCTGTTTCTTTTGTTCTATTTTTTCCTGTCTTATCAAAATGAGGGAAATGGTTTATAAGCCAAAACAGTAAAAAAACAACAACATTTCTGGAAGCATTCAGTGATGATGATGAGAATAAAGATGGTGTTGGTGGATGTTGGTCGAGAAAGATGACGGTAACATTGATAGTGATTTCCTGACACCTGAACATACTATTTATGGTCGTAGAACATGAGTCCTGGCACAATCGGACAAATTTAGAACATATTATTGTCTCAATTTATTTTCAGCATTTTCTTTTTCCGCTTCAAATGTCTGTGTATCATGGTAAGAGCTTGTTTATATTTCATACTAAAGTTTTTTATATGTAAAACTTGGGAAATCAGGGGTTCAAAAAATAATGGATAGTTTCAGCAAAGTGACTGTTTTAATCCGCGATGCAGCTTTGATACGCAGTATTTTCTTTGTGTTCTCCTGTTACCCGTGTGTCATCGCTGTCTGCCCGTTAATTCTTCATACATGAACTCCCTTCAGACAATGTCACGTTTCCACCTCTGTGGTGTAAGAAAAGAAAGATGACTAACAGAGGTTATAGAGATGAAACTGAATAAGAATGACTGTCAGACCAGTATTGTTAGACTAGATTTTTTTTTTATTATTAAATACCAAATTATTAAAAGAATGGGATTTGTGTATTTAATGCCTTGCAACATTCCAATAAAGGCTCAAATCTGTTTCTAAGCACTGGTGTCTTCTTTATGACTTGTTTTCATTATTTATCAGTCAACTCGTACTGTTATATTACAACATGAGCTCCCCAGAACATCTAAAAGGAAAGAAACATGAATAAAAACTAGATGGTACCATTGATGGAGAAATTGCCTTGGGGTTGCTGCTGCAACAGTCTTTTAACATGTGCTCACAAAACAATATATACAGTGGATTTACACGTACCCTCAAAAAGACTAATTTACCCACAAGGCTGGTGTTTGTCACGAAAATGCACAAACACACGATTACTGCCGCAGACACATTTGATGTTTAAATGCAAAATATCCACACAAGTGAATGGAAGTAATTTAATATTTTAAATGACTTAAATCAATTCAATCTTAAACACTGTTTACTACAGTGCACATTATTCACGCATGTTTGTGTAGCGCTCATAGATCCAGCTTTGAATTATATATTTTTTGTCTGATTTAGCACAGGCAGATCCGAAAATCAACAGTCACACAATCACAGAAAGAGAATAAATATTTAATTTTATATCAAAAGCTGTGACGTGATGAGAATTGTATGGCCACAGTGCCAAAAACTGAGTTAAGAACATAATTTACATATCACACAGATTACTGACAGCATATTACATTATATTGATGAAGATTATCAGTCATTCAGGTCACTTCCATTCAAGACCTTCAACTGCTTGGAGGAGCTGGCAGTAAAGCCCCCCCCCCCCTCTCTGCCTGCAGCTACCAGTCTGCTATAGGGGCAATTAGTGGTAGGAGCTCTCACTCCTCTGAACATTTTCCCTCCTATTTGCATACACAAACATGCAATGCCACAAGCGATCAGATACAGGTGGGACATCTGCAGCACCTAAGCTGAGTAATTATCACATCCACCTTGCACGAGATGGTGATGATGACGAAATGTTAGTGGCTGTCCAGCTGGTTCCTGTCCTGTGTTTCTGTCAGACCACAGAAATGTGAAATTGATGGACGGAGTGTTTCTCCTGTGGTTTGAATGAGTGATGTGAAAGTAGCTCACAGTTACCGTCTACTCGCTGTAGATTTAAAGAAGAGCTTTGTTAAAATGCATAAGGGCCACTAATACAGATAATGATACCATCAAAAAAAGCAAGAGAACGCCTCTGCACTTCAAGGATTTTATTATATGTAAATGCCAGGAAAAAAAAGCAGAGTAAAGAGTAAAGAGGAGTAACAAAGCAGAGAAATCACTTTGCTGGAAAATGTCACACAGTAATGACCTCTGAACTATTGGCCTTTAAATTCATTTTGGCGTAAAACATCAAAGTCACTCTGGCATGGTTAGAAGTGATGATCCCTGCAGACCGGTGTGTGAGGAAAGCAAGAATGATAGAAGCAGATGCAGCATAATTGTTCACTTTATGAAACATGACACAGAGATGATCACTGCAGAGGGCGGAACAGCAGTGCAGTGTTTGGAACGGTTTCCTCACAGCCAGACGGTCTGCTGGCTGATGGAGGCGTTCTCCTTGTGTCTGCGTGGGCTTCCTCTGGACACTCTGCTCAAAGATAAGTGGTGAAGTTGCCCTGTGGCTGGGAGTGACGGTCTATCAGTATGCGTCACCTCTGTGATTGACTGCTGTCTTTCCAAAGTGTATATATGGCCAATCAACACTGGAATATTCTTCACCCCAAGGCAACCCTGCAGTTCCAACAACGTCATGAGGATCCCTGGTGTGTGTTTGCAGCCTTCAGGAGAATGTGAAGAATCTTAATGTGTTCGAAAAGGTACAGAAATGGACAAACAGCATTTTAAATTGGTGTGGTACTGATCTCTATCTATTATTGCTGTGTCTCAATTCAGAGGCTGCTTCCTTTGAAGGCTGTGTTTGAGGGCCATTTATGTTTCATAGCAGCTGGCACAGCTCCTTCAAAGTTTGCTCCAAATACAGACAATTAATACAGCCTCCCATTACTCATTTGAACACGAAATCACTGTAAATGTTGGTGACAGAAATAGGAAGCACACCATAGCCCTGATCAGTTTCAACGAAGACAACTTGTCCACTTGGCCAAGCCTCTATAGATCTTGTCCTCTGAAGGATGCAGCCCCTACATTCAGAATATATACTGGGAACAATACGATGGAAGATTACATACAACAAAGACACGAGAAAGATACACACAATGTGTAGTCATGTAAAAAAAAAAAGTACACCTTAGGAAACATTCAACAACAAAAGAGTGCCATTACACACACTGAAAATAAACATGGATGATCTTTCTGTGAGGTCACACAGCTTTCTGAAGTGCTGTTTTTAATCTCAGTGTGAAGCACTGACAGTAAAAAGCATAAAAAAATCTCCATGTTGTCACCAAAAAATGTAAGGCTTCTGGGGTTTACTCACTTTCAGAGCAACTCCCTAGAGGCCATGTTAGGAACTGCAGTTTTGACAGTCAGTCAGTCAAAGAAACTTTATTTATCCCTGAACGGTAACTCAGTTCATACAGTCCATTCAAGCAGCAGACACTCATCCACACAACGCCAGGACAAAATAAACACATATGCTAAGTGTAAGGAGCCAGAGTATTGGGGGATGTTGGTGCCTGTGTTGTTGTTGCTTCTCAGCCTCAGTGGTTGCTGTTTGGTTGAGACACAGCTTGACTTTGTTGTCCTTTTCACATGTTCATGCTAATTTGCTGCCAAAACGGTTGTATTCGCATGCTTACAGTGATCCACAAAAAGCTGGCATAGTGATTCTGTTCAGAATCAGAGCCATGACAGTGCCTGTGTCGGCTCACAACATGCCAGCTCTCCATTTAAAAAAAAAAAAAGTTAGAATCTGTGGTCGACATTTTCAAATCTCTGCAGCTCCCACCAAAACTATCTGAATGGATAAATAACACCGCAGGCTACAAAAATAGGATGTCACACTGGTGTGAATAGAATAGAATAGAAATACTTTATTCATTCCAAGCTGGGAAATTTCGCAAACAATCCCATTAAAACAGGTGTAATGGGCCATGCGTTTCTGTTGTAAATATCTCCAGCACAGAGAAGATAGGAATTCACAGGTGAAGTATAGCATCATAAACATAAGAAGCAAAAACTTCTGAACTCCATAATAAACACCATGTGAGTTATTGCCAAATATCATCACAAAGCTTTGCAAGTTCAGAGCAGCATGAAAACGTATTTATGACACCCCATGTCCTTGTCGCCCACGTAGACTTTTGAATGTGAAGTCGTCCTTCTGAAACAGTGGTTGTCAGCCAGGCCAACAAAAGCCCAGACTCACAATCACACAATGAGGAGAAATATATTGCAGAGTGTTGCAATGCTCAGGAGCAACAGCTGTCAGAAGGACACAGTGCAATACAGTCAGGTTCTGAAGCCTTATAGGAGCAGATAACAGCAAAAGATTCCAAATCAAATATCCATCAATCATTTTGATGAGAAAAAGGTGGTCCAACAGGTTTGATGCTATATTAGCTTTTCTTAGGGAGACAATGTGGTGTCATGTAAAATTATGTCTTTACTTCCGCTTGCTTACGCGTGTGTAATTTATTAGCGTTGCACGGTGTGACGTCAATGGCCCGTAATCTGATTGGCTAATGGGAGGGAGCTAGAGTCATGTTGTCGAGAAAAGGTGAAAGGTGAAGGAGCGCATCCAAACTTAAAAAAAAACAAGTGTCATGTTGTTTTATAAATTACTCTGCTGCACTGGACGCTACAGTTATTCGACTGCCAAACGTAAATAAGTTGTTCTGAGTGATAGCGAGATAGAGAGAGCGAAGAAGATGACTTTGTGGTTAGCAGTACATGCTAACTGTTTTGCTAGCGACCGACAACACACCAGCAGCCAAGAAAGCGACGCAACCTGAGGAATCCCTGTCAGTGCATGAGGCAACGAGGAGGAGTGGCCGGACAGCCCCAGGACACCTCGGGTAGCTCCTCTGGTGATGAAGGACTTCCCCTCGCGAATGGCTCCGGTCTGGCACCAGTCTGCTTCTCTGTTTCACACTGTGTGGATGTGACCCATGTGGACACCGCGACGTTGACCTTGTTTACTTGTGAGTAGCCATCACTTCACTTAATTCAACTCTTATGTTAGCTCGGTAAGTCAGCCTAGGTTTATATGAGTGTCGTGTGAGTCTCTTGCCATCAGAGTCCATATTAACACAATACTGACTTGACAAAAGCCTAAAAGTAGGCTTGTGGGCCACACCTCAAAAACTGTGCCACACTGATCCAGGGTCTATGGGTGTCATTCAGGTTGTTGTGACACAATGATAATACCAGAAAATGTCGTGAATTAAATCCACTGTGACCAAACTTGTTCCATCACTACTCTGTTTTCTCTCCTTGACCCACATCCATCATACAGTGTGTTCTAGACCTTGACAAACAGAGAGATTTGCTTCCTTTGTGAGTGTTTACCATGCTGTGGCTCATCAATGTGAAGGTGTGCATATACTGTTGATGATGTAGCTGTAGATTTTCCCTCTTCAGATGTTAGAGATCTATAGCACAACAACAGAGACCCCATTACACCCTGTAGAGGGCTTGACAGTTTTTCCTGCCTGTCACTTTGGTCCTTGGGAGACCTGTTATTAAAGTCTTGTTTTCAGCATTTTGATCTCTTCTGTATGAATGACAATTTTCATGGCAGTAGATTTATCTAAATGGAGGGGGGGGTTTGTTGTTCTTGTGCATGTAATCGCTTTTTACTGAAAGTCAAACAATACAGCACAACACCAGGTGGAAATCTGCATTTAAATGGTGTTATCCTCCTGACAGGAAGTCAATTTGGAAAAGGCCTGGGAAATTGTTTTTGTGTGGCATTGTTTGTAGGCAGCAAGGACGAATTGAGCTTCTGACATCTACATTTACTTGAGAGAAATTCTGTTTACCGTGCTAAAACATGCTTTATTGTGTTGTGTATGCTTTCACTTTGTTGTCTTATATTTAGATGTTGTCCCTCCTGTCTTTCCCACAGTTTAATATTAGTTATAATCTTGTGTGTAATTTCTTATTTGTCCAACAGATGTCACTGTTCCTGCATCCCTCAATATATGTTTAAAGTCTTGCAAAGCTTTGCATGAACATGCAGCCAAATAAAAAGCAATTCATTGGTGTCAATAAGCTACGTGCATGCAGCTTGATGGGCACATGACTTTGTGATGATAAAGATGGCCAGTGAGTGTCTTCATATTTTTTCACAGTAATGTAGATGAAAGGTCTGAGGAGGGGTAGGAGGAATTAATGTGCAGACCATCACTGTGTACAAAATGATGTGCAGACACAATCCAAAGAGACTGCAGGAAGGTTAAATACTGATATGTCACAGTGGGTAGATCGATTTGACAGGGCATTTCCTTCTGGGGCTTAAATTGCCACAGCTTTCACTCCACACAGCCATTGTCGTGATTCATTTGAGGGCTAATGACACATACACCGCAGTGATTGCTGGTCCTTGTGCTTTATAGAAGAAAGTAATAACTTTTTATCTTCAATAATAGGCCAGAAATCAGATGTTGACTCACTTGAGTGAGTGCCAATCACAGGAGGAAGCCTGACATACTTGAAAGTTGGCTGCTGTAATATCAAGGCAGCCATCATGCAGGGGACAGCTGGTTGTTACTGCATTTTGCTGATGCAGGCTGCAGTAAAAAAAAATCTGCACCACGTCTCCTGCAGCTACTTTTATTATAACAGAAATAAATACTGTCCTTCAATGTAACATCAGGACAACATAAAGGATTTATATTGTAGAATCTACAGGCTAAGCAACAACAAAGTCTGATTGTGCTGCATAGCTCTGCTGCATAATTAAAATATGGTCTTTGGCAAAGAGTTGCTGTAAGTGACAAGTTGAAAAGGTCAAATAATTCAGAAGAAATGGTGCAACAACAACAAGTTATTTCAAAGGCGTCACTATCTTGTAATGCCTGCCAGTCCTTAAATGTTTGGAGCTTATATAATGATATTTATTTATTGCATTTTCAAAAATAAGGTGATGACAATTAATAGGCAATTAAAATGCTTTTTAATTGTGCTGTTAACAGAGTATATATAACCTTTATTTCCTACTTTTTTGCACATGTTGGCAGTCATTAGTTGTGAGTCCTTTCATCTGGATTGTCTCTCAGATTTCAGTTTAATTTCAGAAATTATAACATCACGTCACAAAAAAAAAACACATTTCAGAAAAAAATCTGAATTATAAGAAAAGTTAGAACTGGAATATATTTGGATAGAAATAGTGGCAATAACACAGTATACAGCTTACATGTTATAATGTGGCTGATCTTCACACAGTGGTTTATTAGGCTGCTCATCATGGTAATCACTGTGCTTACAGTTCTAACAGGCTAATCAGTAGAAAATTCTGTCATTTTAAGATTTGGTAAATGTGTGATTAATAGTCTGACAATTCCTGTTTTTTGTGGCAGTGAGTATTTATTGGACTTGTGTTGTCAAATTAATAAAATCATGTTTTTTTCTCCCAGATACCTAGAGGCACTTTTTAGTTACTGATAATTACACAAGAAATTAGACTTGCAGTAAAAGTTTTAAGATGACATGGAGCACCAGTGCAGACTTCTTGGTAAAAACTGAACAATATCTTCAAAAAGACTCAATCCTAAAGTGCAGTTGTTGAGCCTTTCTCTTGTGCTCTGACATCTTGGCACCTGTGCTTGAATATGGGACAGAATGATTGCAGTACACTATTTTAGCTCATAGCAATGACAAAAAAGCAGAAAATATTGAGTCGTTTAGGAGAGCAGAAATTCGTGTTAACATTATTTACCAACTGCATTTCTCAGCTTCCCTGTGTAGGCTGAAATGCGTGTACTGGGATAGCATCCGTTCAAATTAAAGTTGTCACATCACAAAGGCTTTGCTTCTGTCTGATCTCCTTTTATGTCGATTTTTCCTCAGTAAAGTACAAAGAGCATGGTCAAGTTGAAGAGTGGAAGGAGGACATCAAGGTTGTTTTTTTCTTCTTTTTTTTTTTAATCATTTGGGGCCTTAACTTGGAGGAGTCTGGGGAGAAGAGTGGAGATAAAAGCGGCTGAAGTCCGAGGGTTGTATAGAAGTGGATAAGATAGAGTCCAGGAGGGCATATCAAGGAGACGGGCAGAGATGTTGTGGGTGATAGGAGTTTGAAGGAGGGATGGATCCACTCCTCTTGTGACTGAGGGCAATCAGGAGAAAGGAAGAAAGGAGACAGCTTCAGTCATATTCTCTCCATCAGGACCACTTTCATCTGTGTCTAGATTATCTGTCTGTAAAAAGTCAGATAAAGCTCATGTGAACACTACAGACGTAGGATAAACACATCACAAATTAATCTCCTATTAACCAACCTCAGACTAAAGAAAGTAATAACCTCAATGCAGTGATACATAAAAATATGTGGCAGCTATGTTTTGCAATACTATTTCCACGCAATGGTAAATTATCATCCACAGCCTGTGCAGAATCGCCAAGGTAATATCCTTGGCAGAGAGAAGGTATTTGCATAAGGACGATAATGTGTCTGGCTGGTGATCGTAGATTGGGCGGAGGTAGTTTTTGAATATCTCCAGGAGGTAGAGTGTCAGCCATGCTCAGTTGGCAAATGTACACATTTATGACATAGAGGAGCAGATGGTCAAGCTGACCTTAGTGAGCCATTCCAAAAGCTAAAGCTGTGGTTGCAAAACAAAGGGAGTTATGGGATGTCACATTTTGATAGTACCCATGCCAAATAGGATTATTTTTTCACAGAAATAATCATTACCTGACACTAATGGGATATAGTTGAAGCATTCAGGGATAGAGCTGATGTTCTTCACCTCTATTGTTATGTGACGAAAGACAGCAACCAAAAATTCCAAATAAATAAATCTTCACAATATTTTTTTTCACTCTCATATCTGCTCTTGTTGCTTCATTTTGCATGCAGGCTGTACAGTATTAATACATGATCTGCTTCATTGATCTTACATCATGCTGTTAAGTGCCTGCTTTTAAGTCGACACTATAATGTAACAACGTCATGGCAAAGCACTTGAAAGTGTGAAGACTCTGCGCCCCAGAACTGGGTCAGGTTCGATGTTAATTAGCAGCATTTTTGGCGGTGAAGAGGTCTGGCAATCAGGGCTTTGATATGTGTGGTTTTAAAGTAACATCAGACGACTCACACAGCTCCAATTAGGCCAAAGTATCTGCCCAATCTGCATGTTGATATTTTAACAGTAGACCCAAGTCTCTGTTTGAAGCTAATGGTAGCAACAGAAACACAGCCATGACAGCCAGAACATTGGCCCTTCCTAAAATTTCATTGGACATGGTGTGGCACCAAAATGGCTCATTCCCCATCACCATGAAGCTAATTCAATAGTAGCCCCTCCTCTGATCATATGCCGGTCCTCAACACTGCTGATTAGAGACCATGCCTGATGGGAGATGCCCTGAATCAGTCATTTGGCCACACAGATTTGGCCCTTGTTGAGAGATGCTCAGGTCTTTGCACCTGGCCTTTTCTCCCAGATCCAACTCTAACAACTGACTGTCCACTTTCTAATACACTGTATTAATGTAATACAGCTGTTGGAAGATAATTTGCCACATCTGCTATGTGCTAGATCTGTTTATGTGAAAACATGAATTATGAATTGTTGACATTTTAGTCCTAGTCTCTATTTTAAATAATGATAATAGTGATGTGAATTGGGGGTTACAGATTAGGTATTAACAATCTGAACCTCTTCATGAATCACTGTGAAATCTTTCTTATTTAAACCTTAAGACAATTCTGCCCAGTTTCTGCCCCCACAGCCATTCGACCACAGTGTTTGAAAACCTTATTCTTGTTTTCCCTCTTTATTTAAAAGTAAGTCACTTATTAAGTACCTGTGTGTACCTTATGTCACTAGCAAAAGGCAGAAGCATACAGATTATTAAAAAGTAGAAAAAAAACCTCAGGCCTAGAATCCATACTGTTATTAATAGTTGCTGCTTGTTTCTTTTTGAGATTGTGAAGTGGAAATAGCTTTTAAGTTACTATCCGTCAGAAAAGGATAGTAACTTATCTTTGCTTTCTTTGTTTGGTACAAACTTTACTTCATTTGACCTTGTACATTGCTTTACCTTTGGTTTTATTTTTGTGTGTCCATCCACCAAATGTAAACTTGCATACAACTCAGTGAGCTTTGTTGCCAGCTGGGTGGAGTTTCTATATTAAATTAGCACTGGAAAATACTCCACTACAGTATCAAGAATTTATTTAGAATTTTATTTAGTAAAAATAATCATTTCCCAGCCCATCATAAAAACATCGTGTTGTACTTTTTTACTTATATTTCTACTACAGATTTACTGTGCAGTCTAATGATCCATGGCAACAGCAGGCAAAAGCATGTTGCGGCTCTGTTGTTCTATTTGGCAGATCAAAGTGGTTGCAACGACCACAAAAGCCTTTGAGTCAGGTGACAGGTGTGGTAAATAGCCCTGTCTGTGACCCTGGGGAATCCTTTGAGGATGCTGCTTACAGTTAATAAGGTGTGAGGCGAGATGTGGTGTTGCTGTCAGGGCTGCAGGGAGAGCCCTGTCAGGATTGGTATTTGGAGGTGGGTTTTAAAGCCTGTGTGTCTCACAGGCTGGTCTGGGGTTGTGATACAAGTGTCACTGGTTCAAAGGCACCTATTGTGAGCAGAGAGACGAGACCGTAGGCCTGATGTGCAATCTTCTCTGAGGAGCTGCCTAGAGGGGTTGTGAGTGGTTGATATGTACTTGTAAAAATAACTGGGTGAGAAGAGGAAGCTGTGGACCTCAACATCTGTGTTACATGAAAAAAAAACATGTGTCATGTCTCCACCTCAGCACTGGATCTGGCTAATCGAAGGTTATCAAGAGAAATCAATGTTTCATTTCATGTACAAACTCTTATCTGGTTCAGGCTTCCGGTTTGTGAGGATGTGTTCATTTACTGCTATCTCCGTAGTCGATCAGTGTGGGGCTGGGACTGTTGGGTTTTATGTGAAAATGTCACTTTCTTTCACATTTTGGGGAACGTGGTTGACAGCTTAGACAATTCTTTAGAGCAAATGTTATTGATTATTTGGAAAAAAATATTTGTTAGCTTGATTGGTACATCCCTATCTAACCTTTTTGCTTATCTGACAGTCTTTTTAGCTTCAGCTGAGTGTGATTGAGAAATAGCATTAGCTCTGTGCCTTTGTCACAATCAGATAACCTTAACATTGAGAGCTGGATGCATTTTATCTGATTGCAGATGCAATTTGTGGAAATTCAAAGGAGAAGCTTTGTTGGACACTGATGCATCTACACCACCAGAGAGAGGTTGGCTCACAGTGACATTTGAGCATGCTGACTTGATGCTCAGAGGGCAGTAATTAAGCTACGGACATCGTCTACAGAAATGGAAAGTACGACTGCAGAGTGGTAGTCTGTAAAATAGAGGGTGTTGTTACTGGCTACTTAAAATGTTCTTGTACGATAGTTACCCAACTATGAATCTATTCTCCGCCTGTGAGAGGGACCACCATGTGAGCTCGCTGATAGAAAGAGCAAATGTGTTTGCGCACCCAGTGGGGCTTTTCCACTCAGTTTAATCAGACACAGCAAATGTAGAGGAACTTGTACAAGTGCTTGCACACATCGACACATACGCTAGTTGCATGTGTGTGCCTTCTAGCAATCCTGCCCACACACACACAAGCATGGCACTAATGGAACATGAAGAGTATGATTGATGTGTTAAACGCGTTACCTGCTCTAACCTATATCTTGAAAGTCATGGGAAATTGAACACGGTTCACTCTCCTTGTTCCATCCAAACAGGTCAGGCTAGGCTGCCCTTTTCTCATTCAGGTCTAATCTCAACTTTCCCTCATGTGTATCACTTTCTATAGCTCTTGGTAGATGAGAACACAGAACAAGGGTAAGCAAAAATTAATAGGGCTCAGATAAAGAGATTGCTTGTGTCTCGAAGGATTACTTTCTGTTAGAGTCGATGTCATTTCAATAGCAGAATTTCAAGGTAATGTAAGACAGGAAGAATCCTGTGACTTACTTTCCTGTTCATACAGCTGTTCCTAATAATTTTACAGTGTTAAGTATCATTATTACATTGCTGTCTTTCTGATTAGAAATGGCCTTCTGTAGTCACGGGTTTTAAAAGCTGTAGAACTGACCCTTGCCATGGATGCTGCTCTGCAGGGAAAGTCTAGCATATTTCCTTTTAAGTCAACCTTTTGTGTAAAATGATTGGGTTTTGCAGTGTAGCAACCAAGACAGTATGTAGTGATCCAGTCATCGTAGCAGACTTACCCTTTCAAGGTTATGAAGGCTACATCAGCCTTTTGGGGTCAAATTTGACACGGTGACTAGGTCACAGCACCTCGGAAATTACATAACATAAAGTAACACTCTTAGCCATACTAAGAGGCTGTGTGGTTCAAAATGTTACAAAACTTTAAAACCCAGAAGGCACTCTGCTGCTTTAACTGTATGTTACTATACTGTGATGGCCAGCAGATTTACTATTTAATCCTCAATGTTGTCCTTGAACATTAGCATAAAGCTCTAATACAAGCTGGTGGTTACCAAAACTGAGTAAAAAAATATAAACAATGGAGGCCGTGTTGACAATAACTTCTTTCATGTTGTGGATAATGTTTTCCCATTTTTGTGTCTGTGCCGCATCGATTGTACATTGATTAGTTGAACATGAATGCAGCAGTTGAAATTCAAAACACAGAACAGGATTGACTCTGATGTGTGCTACCTTATTCCTTATCCTTCCTTATTCTATGTTACAGCTTAAATTGAGAATGTCATTGTGTACTTCATATTTTCCTCCACTGTCTGAAAGTGGCCATAAAATCCTGTGGTAATTGCATGTCCCTATGTAGAAAATAAAGTTTCACAAAGGAAACATAAACACTGAAAACATTTATTGTTTAGCTGAGTGTAAAATCTTGACGTGGGCTGATATACATATACATATACATATATATCTTTTTCCTAACTTATCCCTTGCTGTCTGTATGCCGTTGCAAAAATGCAATTTCCCCATTGTGGGACTAATAAAGGTTTCTTAATCTTAATCTTAATCTTAATCTATACTATACTATAGAATATAGAATATACTATAGAATATATTCTATAGTCTTTTGAAAGCTAACAACATCACCTTCAACAAAACATTAATTGAAATCTTGCATAGGAGGCAAGGAGTACCCCCACTGTTGTTTCATATTCATGTAACCCATACCTGTCATTCAACCTTGTATTTGCACCAGATACATACACCATACAATACATGTATTTGTATGTGATGTTTTTGATTGACACTGTTTTTAACAAAATGTTGGTGCCAATTGTTTCGTGCATGAATAGCTGTGTGTACAATTTTGCCCTTTTGTCAGTGTAGCATCTGGCTTTAAGAATTGGTTAGCATTTGTGTTATTGCCCCTAGACCCACCAACACATTTTAACAGATACCCATTGACTGAAAAGATACAGTAGCAGTGTCGGATTAAAACAAAAAATATGTTAATGCAGGAAAAGGGTAAATCATTTTCTGTCTTCCAATAACAATAAGTGGAGAAATGATTTCCCTGCAGACACAGTTCCATAGTAACTGATCCTCAGTGGCCTCAGTAATCTTGTTAAAGCTGCTTTCATGTTA
Source organism: Parambassis ranga (assembly GCF_900634625.1). Taxonomy (NCBI): domain Eukaryota; kingdom Metazoa; phylum Chordata; class Actinopteri; family Ambassidae; genus Parambassis; species Parambassis ranga. The sequence continues at coordinate 15,720,091 of NC_041041.1, forward strand.
TTTTGTAGTTTTAACACGCAAAAAGACAAAGAGCCTTCATCACTTCTCAGGGTCAGATCTGCCAGCCACATTTGAATGAACTCTGAAGGGTTGATGGGGGGGTAGATTGAATCCCGTCACAAGGGGCACTGCAGTAAGGCATGGCCATTTGAGAAAGAAGGGGCAATCAATTGTGGCATGTTGCCAGAGATATAGGCTGTTTATTCAGACAGGGGAAATAAGATAGGACTGAGATAGGCTGGAGGAGACACAAAAATGCTCAGAGGTAATCAGATTTAACACACAGTTCCATTCAGTTTTAAAGAAAACAAACCCTATGGGCTTTTGGCTTTGACTTGATTCTATAATATAATTTTTTATCTTTCAAAATATTGCTTTAATTTGAAAGTTGGAAGATGAGGTTCAACCCCCCCCACCCCCTAACGTTTAAATGAACATGAACCACATTTTACAGTTTAAAACTCTTTAGCTTGAATGGGATTATTGTAAGAGTCAAAGCCTTTATACCCATCCTTCTTGCCTCATTCAGAATGATCATTTTAAGACTGACTCCAAGTAGATATGCATAGTTATCAAGGATACACCATTTTATTGACGTAAGACATAAAAATGTCCAGAAAATGGCTTTAAAATTAGTGTATTTGTTGCCGACCATTTTTTGCATTTGACTGAAAAAGATGCTCCGTAGTTTCAAACAGATTCTTCACATACCGTAATCACAACTTCTAAAAAATGGGGGAGCTTTTCTGAGAATTCTGATTTCATACTGCGTTGGCTGCGTTTGCTCACGAAGGCCAACAGGAGTCTGGCATTGATTTCCCAGAGACAAGCACAAACAAAAATGTCCTGCAGGTCCCCAGTGGTGTTTTGGTTGGTGTTCAGTAAGGCCAGCTTCTCATACTAAGGGTTCCCTCAAACCCCCAGCAGGTCATGGCAGGCAGTAATGTTTACTTGGACTTTGCATGTATTTACTCTGCAGTTAATTTGGTATGTCACAGACATTTAATGTGCCTGTATTGCCATGCAATTAAGTAATAGATTTGATTCATTTTTTTAATACCTTGCCTAGGTGATATTTTTTTACTGTGAGTCACAAAGTTTAACATTGTCAGCATGTGAACAATAGCTTAAAATATTATGCAGATCCTTTAGCTTCATGTTAAGGTTTACAATATACTTTCAACATGCAGGAAATATATGCAAAATGTCTGAGAGAAACTAAATGGGTAAATGTCTCCCCTGGGTTTGCGCTGCTGAAAAATGATGCAAATAAAGACAGCAGGAGTCAATAAAAGTACATATGCAAATATGGCAAGCTTGCAGTGGCCTGTTATTGCCTCTGCGAAACAGTTATTGCTGTGAAAATGAAGCTTTTCCTCATTTCTCTGTATTATCATGGCATTCGGTAACTTGCAGGAAAACCAAATGAGATCAACAGAAACATCATGGGAGCTATAAAACTATTATTTATTACAGCAGGCCCAACAGATCAGAAAGTGATGACATAGTGTGTTTAATCTACATTATCAAATCTTGGGGGATTGTGGGAAAATGTTGGCATAGTATTATTTTTCCATTCTACTCATAAACAGCTTAATTGAATGAAATATGTTACAGTGATATTCAATAGCAGAGATGCTACCATTTGTTAGCATGAATGTTAATGCTGACATTAAACCACCATCTTTATATTTTAGCCTTTATCTGAACTAAAAACACACGATAAAGATGTCACTACCCAGTTTTTGCATCTTCTGAAAACAGTTCCTTTATTATGCCCCCATACACACCCATGCAACATACACAGAAAAAGTAGTGTCATGAACTGTTTTGAACGGAAACTATTCAAATGTTGCCTCAGAAATCTAGTGTAGCTATTATTATAAGATTAAGATGCTAAAAAATAAAATACTACAACAAAGATTTGGTAATACTGAAAAATGACACAAGATACAGGAAATGACAGGTGTCTAGTTTGTAAACTTTGTTTATTTGTGTTCTGCACCTGAGTGGTAAAGATTAGTGGATTGGGTCTCAACAACCTAAAATTATCATCCAAATACAAACCATCAATCACAAAGTCTATACACACAACAAATGGCTCATTAGCACTAAAAAACAACAGAAGCCGAGGAGTTCACCTTACACCAACTAGCTTTCAGTTTCTAATGCCAACCTCTGACTGATGCCTTGTAGTAATGTACAGCTTGTAGTTTAGCCCTGATAAGAAACAGTCTGTTTTGCTTCTTTCCATTCATTTCTACCTGGACCAAGGGTCATTGCTGTGTGCTGCTGTTCCTCTTACTTGTAATACTCAGTGCTGCAGTTAACAGCGGCTCTTCCATTTCTCCCAGCATGTATTTTGTGGTCACTTCTTCTTTGTGTTTTTTTTGTTTTATGGTGGCTGATGCACTACCTCCTGGGGACAGTCTTGAAGCAGAATTGTGGCTGCACATGACCATTTTAGAAAGAAAAGGATTCAGGATTTTAAATTGAACAGGGTTGGCTTTAGTTTATTGTTTAAAGTGGTTTCATGAGAAAATAATTCTACTTCTAAAGCTTTCTCACAACACTTTGTTCATATTTGTGCCTGCCTTTTCAGCATTCTATTCAGATACTGAAATGTTACCTTGAAACATGGCGATAAAATGTGGTGAAAGTTAGAAGGAAAAAATGTCAAAATAAAAGCTTGACATTTTTTTTAAATGACAATAAATTAAGGTCGTTATGCTCACATTTTGTGTTTGAACAGTCACATTCATACATAAAACATGAACACTGACTCATGACCTCAGAGTTTCTAATCCTGTCTGGTGCCCTACTGCTGGATAATCTGAGTTTGGGGGAACATAGTAACATGTTTTTTTTTTGTATTTGTAATCATCCTAAACAAAACCAACTGACACTATTAACCTAGTTTCTAATTCTGCTGTAACTATATACAGGGACTATTTTGCAGCTGCCTCACAACAATTAGATACAGAGTAAATATCTTGTTTCCAGGCTGAATCTGGTGCTTCACTGTCAGAGCCACATCAAGGTGGAAACTGCTGGTTCTTAGAGCAGAGAAATGAACCTCACATTCTAACAGACCAGAGTAAAGTTCTGCAAAAAACATGAAACGTTGCGTTTAACCCGAAAAGCCCTGCATCTCTTACATGTGTTTCAAAGGAGCCTTTGCACTAATAAAGCACTCAGTGTCGATACAGCTCTTTGAGGGAGTGTCTTAGATCACAGTTTGCCATCTACTGCTGTCTCTCTCTTCCACTGCATTGGAATTATGACTTTAAGTATCATAGGCAAAGCACTATGAACAAAGGGAAGTGAGTTGTATTCTTCAAGGATGAGCTACAAAGGTACAGCCCTGTCTATTTCATGTGATTATATGGTTCTATATCTAATTTTGAGGATGCTAGCTAGCAGAATGTCTGTAATGGCAACTGTTAAGCCTGCTTGTAGACATTTGTCATTTAAATGCTAAAACATTTGCTGCTTATATATTCATGCATGTGCACATACTCTCAGCACACACGTGCACTCAGTCCCCATGCAGTGGATATTTGCACTATTTAATAAGACCCCGGCCTTCACATGCAGCCTGAAAATGATTCAAAGGTGTGGGTTTATACATGGTGCACAAGTGTAATTATTCAAGTTCATTTATAATAGACAAGGCTGTTCAGCACCAATCGACCACTAAAAACGGCTTAATTGTGCTCTTTCTTGAAAGCTCATCCTTCTCCCTCTGCTTCTGTCAACTCATGGTATGCAGGTATTGCTCTCTGTTGTGGCAAGATCTGATGGTATACCAGCTATCTTCCAGCTCAGATGGATTTTTGAGACTGGGTTTGAAGGCCTAAAGACAGGCAGTAGTACTAGGCATCCTTGGTGCTGTTAACAGTAGTAGACAGAGGTGACAACTAAACAGAGAAAGAAACAAACACAGGCTGTATTTTTAGGATGGTACCTCATCAAATCTCATTGAAGGTCTATTCCAGTGCCTAGGGACGTTTAGAATCTTTCAAAGGTCTTTGTTCAAAGAAATTTCAAACATGCTTGTTTACTGTCAAAGCATACACAACCCTTTGCCAGATGGCGAAGTATTTAAACACTTGTTAGTCTGTTCTGTTGTTCTCTTGTATGAAGAAAGATTGTCACCAGTCCTGTGATGGAGTGTACTTAAGAAGTCTGTCCAACCAAGGAAGCATCCTTGACTTTGAGAAGCAGCAGATGAAATGAAAGCAATCAAAAAGAAGCAACATTAGAAGAAAGAGCAGAACTTAACAATGAAATTAGCATGAAAACATCTATACATATTTTGTTCTAGAGTTTCACAATTTCCTTTCTGTTCATTTTCAACAGTAGTCAGTGAATGATATGTGTATTCATAGTTGAGCAAAGATGGTAATTATAGCACCTTAACATGTTCTGCCAATAATGTTGTGTCAAGGCTCTTACAAGGCTGTTAAAGTCAAGGATTAAAACATGAGGAATAACAGGTAAATAAAGACATTTCTGATAAACAAGGTTACAGACTCCAAAGCCATTACTGCAAACAAACTGATCATACACCTCAAAAATCACCCTTTGCTGACCCAACATATTAGAGACCATAATAGACCATTCAGAACCTATTACTGCTGACACATTATGTTGCTTTCTCAAAAAGGATGTAGCTGGACTGCAATTTCTTTGAAAATTAATTAGTCTGAATTCAAAGAAATGTCACTAAACATCCCAAACCATTAAAGTTAATAATTTTAACCAACCAGCCACACACAAGCAATGATGTTTGTATTAGGCGATTGCACATCTTCGGTACCTTCTGGTGTCATTTAGTGCGAATGGAGGAAGCACACTGTCTATTTCATAGAGAGGCAGATCATGGATTGTTTGACTTTTTATTTTAATGACATTTTTTTCCACAAACAAAAAATCCTCCTGTAGTGTCAGCTGTCATGGCCACCTCCACCTTGGGAAAGGACACTCTGATAGTTTGCTTGGCCATTGGCTTCCACCAGTGTACTGATGCCACACATAACATTACCAAGAAAAATGTTGACACTTAAATGGCTGTTAGAACGGAGTTGTCAAGTGTCTGTGCAGGCAGACCCCCAAACCTTAGGCATGAATGTCAATCATTCTTCTGGTATGCAAGCCTCATCCTGAAAGGGTGTGGGCAGCAGCAGCTCAGATGCATAACAGCTAGGTATATAAAGGCATGATAGAATGAATAATATGTAGTTGATAAAAAGAGGTATACTGTAGAAATAAAAAAAAAACATTTATTTACTTGATAAAACATAGAAAAATGCATTACGCAAACACAGAAATAACGTCTAAGGGGGGGGGCATCTTCTTTAAACAATCAAATAATTTCCTCATTGACTTTTTAGCAGTCCATTACCCTGATGGCAAGCCATATTTTTGTGAGACCTTCAGGAAGTTTAACTGAAGAATTAAATAGACCACATCCTTGTGAGGACAGAATATGAAGCAATCCTTTTGATAAAGTTTATATGCACTCAAAGACAAGACCGTGATTTCAAAGACCACTTTACAGGTTCAGAAACTAATAGCAAAGAGCTGCTCCATCCAGACGTCTTATAATTCAGGCTTATTTATTTATTTATCTATCTATTTTAAATCATGCAGGATGATACTTTTCTGAAGTTTAATGTTCACATCCAATTTACTTTCACTGCTGTTTTTATTTGCATTGTAAATTTATGACTAATATATAATTAAATAAAACTTCAAAGAATGCTTGTTTTTCCCATTCATGTACGGCTGTGTGCCAACAGCTTCTAACAATGGCCAAATGTGTAGTACCTACAACATCATCTCCTCCAATCAGCCTGAAAAAAGGGCAGAATAGAAATCAGTTTTGTGTCTGAAGTCAACCACTTGAATCACAATAGGCATAAAAAGCTGAGGAGCTGTCGCTGAATATATGGTATGGAAAATGCATAGATGTTTAATGAGGCTAAACCCAGTGAACCCACCATCCTTTATTGCACTTTTGTGAGTCCACCTGTGCATGAAAAGTACTTGAACGAAGCACATTTAACTCAGTAAGAATGTTGATTATGCTGAAAATACAAAGGCAGAAAACTAATAAAGGTGCTCAGACAGTGTGTAGGATAGCATTCAGATACATTTAGGTGGCCTGTTAGCTCCTCCTAGCTTTAGTCACATGCCAATCATCCGAGGCATTCAAGCCACGGCAGTTTCCAGTCAGTGGTTTCAGTTCATTGATTAAAGGCCAAAGACATTAACATTAAGATGGTAACATCCTTTAAAAACCTGACAGCCAATAATCGACTAATAATCATAGACGCGCCGTGACAATCAGTCAAAATCAAACTTTATTTATGCATAAATAACTCTCTGAAAACATAACAAAGTCAAAGCAAGTGCTCAGCCTTCAGTGCTCACTCACTCCTCAGCATCATTTGTCAAACTACCCTTAATATTTCACTTTGATGCTAATAAGATTAGAGTTTGAACAACAGAAAAATTCCACTACATTTCAGCCTCCGTCATGATTTGTTCATAATTTGTGTGGGCATTTTTCATCATTACAATACTTCTGAGTGTGACACTGATGAGGGCAGAAGCTGCTGTGGCTGTCGCAGACGAGCAGTTAGTTCAGCAGCAGGCTGTCAATACTAACTGAGAAAAAGCAAGGTGCTACACGAAAATGGCGTGCTGTTTCACACCCTGGCGAGAGCATAGAGTAAGAGACAAGGTGTAATAGGGCCATGACTTGAAGGCTTAACAAACACACAGTACAATCAGATGCTGAGACTTGGTAATCTGTCAAGAAATATTGCATAACATTGCATTATAGTTGTCATCGTTAGTGAATCTGGACAAACAATGACAAGACAAGCTTGTTGAATGAAGGGATGCTGCTGAAAGGAACCAGAGGGCGGCCTGGTCAGTCTGCTGAGCCAGTCAGGAAATGATCATTAGGCGGGGGTGAGCCACGGTCTGGAAATATGGAAAGGTGCATTGTGCTTCACATTGTGAACAACTAAGTTGAAGCAGCTCAAACTATATAACCAAAGCATCTTTTTGTTTGTTTTTTGTTGTATTATTGCCCAAAATAATGGCAGATCAAAATATTCATCAGATTGGCCATTTTAATAAAAAAGTGTGCAGCACCACAGACCACAGAACTACCCTGCCTTCACTTCTTCTACTGATTTATAGTGGGTACATCGCGCTTTATTTCCTGTTCTGGGGTGCAGAACCATCTCAAATATAATCACCATTTCTCATTCATTTCTGTGTAGTTGATATGTACCACATATGCTGTAGCACCAAATAAAACGAATGTATCCTTCAACTGAGGTGTAAGTCTTGATGTGACTGTGTGACGGCATTCTGGCTACTCTGATAAATGTTTATGAAACAACGCTCACCAACTTTATGTGCTTCCGCTGCTGTTGATATACTGGGCGTGAGGACTGCTCAAGTAATTTTGGATATCGGTGTGTAACAAATTTAATTCCCCCATATGAATGGCTACTGGCCTGGAATAACTGGATTTCATTTAACACAACACTGATTATTTTTAAGGCCAATATTCCTGCCAGAACCAAATGTAATGAATTTGAATGTTACACGGTCATTTGAGTGTCAGTTTAGGCTTGAGTGTGGCTTTGTGGGTGTAATGTGCAAAAGGCTGAACAGAAAGGGTTTTATAAAATCCCATCATGTTTCTGACATTGGCTGCTGTTAGCAGTTCCCTTGGGCCACCTTATAAAGGGGCTATGAAACCCCTATACAGATGTATTTACAGCAGCTTCATTCGGCAAACATTTGGTATCGAGAGCCTGTATTCATCATATGACACTCCCAAACAGGAGAATCACATCTTTCAGAATTCAGTCTTTTTTGAGAAAGTGGTTGTATTCTCAGGACCACAAAGGGTCCACACACAAAGAGTGCTGATTACATTAGCTGAAACTGTTATTGCCTCTAACTCCCAGGGTGATTTACTGTTAATAGTTGTGTAGCTGTCTCCGTGCTTTCCCTTGTATAAGTTTGTGTGGGCCACTATATACTGCATAGCCACAGCAATGTGTTTGCTTGCATGTATTTGGCATTATTATTTTCTGACTGGGGGTCACCCCACAAAATAACAGCATACATTCTGTATTGTGTTAATTATAAAAGCTCAATTATTTTCTGCATTCTGTAATCATGGAGACTAATAGGGTTCTGTGGATTTGTGTCATTGACATGCTTTAGAGAAATGAGCTCCGTGTAATGGCTTAACAGGTGAAAATGGCAATTTACTGTAGTGTATCAGAGTTGACCTTATCAAGGTTCTGAATTTCATAATTCCACAAGAAATAGCTGTTCATTATAAGTTTAATTTGACACTCCAGTGGTGTGTGTCCTAGTGAACTTCTCATTATAAAATCATAATTAATCATAGTGTGTGTGTATGTGTGTGTGTGCCTCTATTGCACAAATAAGTAATCTTTTACTTTGTGCCACTGTTTAAGTGGTTACCCAAACAGCGCTCTCTGCTTGGTCTTACAGAGGAGGCACGTAACAGCTTTGATGAGTTCAGCTCTCTTTATTTGTTTCAGCTGCAGTTGCTGTCAGTGAACACTGTCATTCAGGCAACAGCCTGGGGAGCTACAGTTGCAGGGGTACAAAGGTGAAAAAATGCACACAGCTGGAGGTCAAGTTGTTCAAGAACTATTGAATGATGACTGGATTCACCTCACCCGCTCACATTTCACAGGAATTCCATCAAGGAATATTGTGAACCACTGCTGTAGTGTCTGGTATGTAGGCAACTATATTTAACATTACAAAGATCTGACTGAATATTCAGATCCAGCATATCCTCCTCACCCATAAAAGAGAAATACTGCTGCTGACTGCCAGCAAATCTCAAAGAGTAAAGTCAAATGACTGATGTATACTTTACATGCAGTCAAAGCTGCCATTCTAGCCAGACGTACATTAGAACCCAGCCCTGGGGTACACCTGTGCATCACTGCAGGCTAGTTACTTTCCATGATTTTTTTTCACTCGACTCTCTATGAGAGTTGTGATGCTGAGTGTGCATTTTATTAATTAATATCTAAACTTGACACAAATAGTACTATGTCTATAACAACAGGCTAACAAGCTGGTTTAGAAGTGAATGCAGCCAGTTTCAGGGCCCTCAGGCAGTCTCTTTGTATTCTATAGTATCATCCCAGAAGCACATCCCAGCTGAGAGGAGTACATTGTGGCCTAATATCAGAATCAGAATCAGAATTGTGTTTATTGCCATGTACTGTAAGTGAAGGGGGTTCACATTACTAGGAATTTGCCTTTATTTGGTGCATACAAAGAACATATAATAATAATTAACATGAAATAAGATAAAACTAAGATAAAACAGACATACAATGAACAGAACACAAAAAATGAATGGCGGATGAAATGGTAAACATAGACTCTTATATGAACAAATGGAACAGTTTAATGATGTAGTAATGTAACAGGTACCACATGGGTCGGTGAGGTGGTACTAGCGTGCAAGTAGTGCAAGATGGTGTAAACAGTGCAAATAGTCATCATTGTGCAGTGACTATACTAAAGTGTCCTTGTGAAGTGACAGTGCAGAGCAGTGCATTAATTACAGTTCAACAGTCCAACAGCAGAGGGGAAGAAGCTGTTCTTGTGGCGTGGTCCGAATGGACCGTAACCTCCTGCCTGAGGGGAGTGGCTCAAAGAGTCCGTGTCCAGGGTGAGAAGGGTCAGCTGTGATCCGACCTGCATGCCTCAGAGTCCTGGAGACGTACAGGTCTTGGATAGATGGCAGGCTGCAGCCGATCACCTTCTCAGCAGAGCGCACAACACGCTGCAGTCTGTGCCTGTCCCTGGCAGTGGCCCCAGCGTACCACACTGTGATGGAGGAGGTGAGGATGGACTCAATGATGGCCATGTAGAACTGAACCATCATCCTGGCTGGCACCTTGAGTTTCCTCAGCTGCCGCAGGAAGTACATCCTCTGCTGGGCCTTTTTGATGAGGGAGCTGATGGTGAGCTCCCACTTGAGGTCCTGGGTGATGGTGGTACCCAGGAAGCGGAAAGAGTCCACAATGGAGATGGGTCAAGGTGGGTCAAGGGAGTCTGTCAAGGTGAGGGGGGTGATGGAGCTGGCACTTTCCGAAAGTCTACTGTCATCTCCACTGTCTTCTGGGCATTCAGCTCCAGGTTGTTGTCAGCACACCAGGACACCACCTCCATCCTGTAGGCAGACTCATCCCCGTCTGAGATGAGTCCAATGAGCGATGGGCGGCGAGCACAGCTGGCATGATTAGAGGCAAAATGTGGATCAGCCATTGCCTGAAATTTTCAGCACCTTAAAGCAAACTAGACTTTATCCAGTACTTACTGATTGCTGTTGTTTAGCTTGGTAGTTTGGAAAACCCATGAATCTTAGAGTTAAAGTCAGAGTTAGAATTCTGTGAGCAGTTTCCCCAAGAAGTACAAACCTGTCTCTTTGTATATGTAAATTAAAATCTGACAAGTAGCATGAAATATTTGTTAAGCAATTAATTTTTATGTACACTACAAGTAGACTTCTTTTAAGTATTCGGCCAGTGTGTGCCTTTTTTCTGAGAATCCTGATCCTAATCTTTTGATTCTAATCAAGTGACACTAATCTTCTGGCTCTTGATCTTCTTTTTAGAGTTCTGACTTTAATCTTCTAAGTTCTGAAATTTCAGAGGGGGAAAAAAAACAACAAATAGGCAGAACTTAAATATCTTCCTTTTTTATTACATGCTCTTATCTTCTGCCATAAATAATATGTGAGGATTAAGGGCCACTGTCAAAAACTGTTGTCATGTTCTGTCTCACTCTCTCAGATTTTGATTTTTGACTTTTCTGTCTCTGCTTATCATGATGTTTTTGGATTCCCTTCTGTCTGATTACAGAAGATTATAGTTTACCGTATTTTCGCGACCATAAGGCGCAGTCTCAGTTATGGGGTCTATTTCTGTACTCAACACATACATAAGGCGCACCGTATTATAAGGCGCATGCTACGCTAAAACATACGTTCTACCCAAAAAGGGCAACGGAAGCAAAACATCGAGTTAAGTTGAACTTTATTACAGCAATGTACAATAAACAGTAAACAACTGTGCGAGTTCAAACATGCCAGCTTCCCTCTCACTGTCAAGAGTCACTGTCACTGTCGTTGCCGGCTTCATTAGTCCACGCATCCATAATCCATTTGCATATGGTGGCGTAACAGTCTCACAGGCTCTCAGTCTTAGTAAAGCTGTGCTCGCCGTCTGCCACCCATCGCTCCCACGCCGCTCAGAACTTCACTTTAAACGCCCTGTTTACGCCGATATCCAGTGGTTAGAGTTCTTTTGTTAACCCTCCCGTGTTTACGGCAAGCTCTGAATTCATCTGCTTCACCTGGTTTTTTACACCGGCGGTGAGACGGGTGCGCATGGATCAGCAGGGACGGTGATGTGTGAAAAAAAAAATCCGGTCTCTTTACTTAAACCTCCCTGAGCCACTCTCTCATTTTCTCCTCGTCCATCCAGCCCTTTAGATTGGCCTTCACGATGACTCCTGCTGGAAACTTTTCTTTTGGCAGCGTCTTCCTCTTAAAAATGACCATAGTCGGAAGTTTCTGTCCATTACCATGGCAACCGAGAACAACAGTGAAATCCGACTTCTCATGCCCTTCGGTGCATATCAATACATAGTGTACGTATTCAGCCCTGTGTCAGGTACTCAACCCATACAAGGTGCACCGGATTATTAGGCACGGCCGATTTTTGCGAAAATTTTAGGCTTTTAGGTGCGCCTTATATACCATTGAAAATATGGTATTAAAAAAGTAACATGCAAGTTCCCTGAGATTGCATGTTTTACTACTGGGATCTCTTTAAATTGAATTCAGCATAACTATATGGTCTGCGGTTTATGTATTAAAATATTTGGTAGTATTGCTGCTGTAACTGGTGCGTCTTTAACCTCATAAGAGAGAGTGGTTGTAATCATTTTAATATTTTTAATTGCATCTTTTACTCCACTTATGTGTTTCTGCAGGAAAGTCTGTTCTGCTTTTTTCACACCTCATTTTTATTGCCACCTGGGACAGTAATGAAGTGGGAGCAATTAGACTATTACAGTAATGATGGTAGATCATGAAATCATTTAGAACCATTAAAATATGAAAAGCAATCAGGTAATTCACATCAGTACATTACAGTGATCATCAGACCAAGTGGGGACCTGGACTACTCCTTGACACAAATGTCCTTGGACCCGATGATTATCCTCCACTGTCATTTTTCTCCTTCACCTTTCTCTCTCCTCCTCCTGTTCCTCCTTCAGGTGTTTTCCTTTCTGTCTGCCTAATGATACATGCTAATTGTTTTTAAATGGGTTTTTTTGTACCGCTGTGCTCCCCTTTCTTCAGTTCTATTACATGCAATGGACCATGAAAAAACAAAAATTCACATAGGCTGGTCAGACGTATGAATCAATACATCTGAATTTGATTGCAGGGTTGGTTGCTGTGCTTTGGGCCTTTACATGAAATACAAAAGAACAAAGTCTGCTCTCATATCTGTGCTGCAATATGCTCAGCTATACAATCCAAAATGAAACATTGACATGCCAAACAGAACAGAAGGCATGGTTATTTCTTCCTTAGCCACAGCAATTCAAGTGGACGAGAATGAATGGATCTGGACATGAAACACTGTATCAGTTATGCGCTTTGTTAACTAGTTTCTGATTATAATTTCTGCTTCAGTACACCCAGCTCCATATGGCACATTGTAGCTTTCCATATCCCTACATAGTGTGTCACATTATCTTTCATTACTTGCCTTGTTGGCACTGCTACAAGACACTAGTAGCGCCAGGAAATGGCACAGAGGAACAATGCTGGCAAGATGAAAAGAATAAGTAAAGTGGAAAAAGTGGGAGGAAGATTTTAAAAAAATTGTATGCATGTGTGTTTCTGCATCTGTCCACGGCTTTTTAATTTCAAATGAGATTACAGAGCATGATGAGCTTAGTCGTGTTGCGAATCCCTCCATGCGGGCTTCTCCAGCGTGCTCCCCTCATGCATTGGTGGAGCTCCATGAATTCCCCTTATTGCTGTTTAATGGAGATGGGTATCCAAACAAATGAGCAGCCTTTGCCTGGCTCAGCACCACAGGTTCTCATTAATCCGGATGCTGAGACGCTGATGGCACTAATTTTTCAGACTAAGCGGTGTCTGCGCCTCGCCGCTTCATGGCACTCCCACAACAAGAGAGAATTCAGTTCAATCAGAGACACAGCCCAAAGGCAGAGAGGGTGCAGTGTTCATGTCACACCTGGTCTGTTGAGCTCACTCCTTCGCTGTTGGAAATCTCCCCCTACAGTGCCCATCTGTGTCTTTGGGAAAGCACAAAGTGAGGCAGATTCGCAGTATTAAAGGGATGCTAAGGCGAAACATAAGTACAAATTACATTTGAAATAAAGATGCACAAAACACAGAATTAAGTTTTAGAATATTTTTAGTTAAGGCCAATAATAGAGCAATAGATAAAATGTTTATGAACAAGGTCATCAAACCATAAAGTAAAAGGGAGGAAACACTTACACTTAATAAGTGTCATAAGTGAAAGTCTCACATCTACATCTATAAAGAATGTGTGTAGCTGAGGGATCCAGAAGGACGCTTCTTCATTATTATTTACTGTTCATACAATGTGTGGCACTGGCTGTGGATAAAATTAGCAGAGGATGAAATAACATATTCTGCTCCTAGAAATGACATTTACACAATACAATATTCAGTAAGGAGGTGTTCCCTCCTCCCTCTGCTTTCAGCACATTTTGCATAAATGCTTTTTGGGTCACATTGAGAAATTTATTGTCACTAATAAAAGTGCTAGCAAACAAGGAAAATAAACCTGCGGACAGATCAGGGTGACAGCTGTGAAGCTGCTGAAGTCTATCTCATCTGTCTTTGTGAGTGGTTTCAAATTTTAAAAGTGTCACTTCAAGGACTTCTGTAGGGTCTGAATATTAGACCATATAACAATACATTTGTTTATAACATACCCATTACACAGGATTTTTTTTAGAGAGTAGCTGAAGACGATGGATATTCAATGTAATAACATTTAATGTTACTATTTTTTCCTCATCCTTAAAACACAGAAACAGCTTTTTTGCAGCTTTGCACCATCTTGTGTATTTACTGATAAAACCCCACAAGCCTTTACAAGCCCAGGTGGACATTATTGTACAACTATAAAGTATACCATGGGAGGAATAATAGTAAAGCCAAGACATGATCTCCTCATTGGGGATAAAAAAAGTTAAATAGCACTTTCTGATCATGACACACTCCTTCCACAGCCCCGGTCACTGCAGTAATTATGCCAGCCAGAGTTCCCCAGTTGCCCCGTGGGAGTTCCTCAATCACTTCACAGTCATCGAGCTTGGGATTCCCCCAGGGACATGCTGATATGGAGAGTGTCGGAGGGTCTGATGGTGCTTTTTGAGATTTATTATGAATTTGCATAGATTTCAATATGGGATGGGCAAGTAGAGAGGGAGGAGGAGGGTTAAGATAGAGCTTCCATTTGCAGCAGCGATATGGCCTACTTTAGAAATTCAGCATCTCTAGTGCTGTTGAGAGCTGGCAGTATAGATGAAGGGAGGGTGATGAAGAGAGCTAGCACTCAGGAATAATAACCTCCAGGGAGTGTGGAATGGGTAAACTCTAAGTAAAAACGCAGATGTTCTTCCCTATAGAAGCTCACATGTACCTGTCAGTGGTCTGTTTTGACAGTGCATATACTGATTTGCATTAGAACGTCTTTAATAGCGTTGTGATGGATGCATCTGCTCATTTACCTAAGATGATCTCTCTGCATGAACCATCATGCTGTGTTACTCCCACTGTCTTTTTCCTGCTAGCATGATTCTGCAGAACTTCTCCAAACACCAGAGAGAGCATTCAGTGAACAGCAAATCCCTGCAAGGAATTTAAAAAAAAGAAAAAAAGAATGTTGGCTTCAACAGCATCATATGTGCAATGTTTACAGTGCAAGAATGAGTGCTGTCAGGACTGACCATGAGGTGGGCACTATGTGGTGTGGTAACATGTTTTAGACCACATTTTTTTATTTTTTTCTTTGACAGCAGAAATTCAAAGTTTTTGAATAATTTAGATTTAGAAGATGAAATTCAGATGGAAAACCTTGAGATTCCTCAGTGCTTCCTTGTAGGATAGATGCCACTCAAGAAGAGATTTTAAAAATCTTTACTATTTTGCAGATCAGATAATGAGAGGGTTAAATAAGAAGAGAGCCATCAGGATATCAGTGATTACTCAGAGTGCAACACACAGAAAAACATACTACTACATACTTTTCTTGTTAAGGCAGTTGGAGATGGTGCTCTCACAAACCAACAGGCATGATTAAAACCTCCTTTTGGGTTTATAAAACACAAATAAATAAAGAGGCTGGTCCATCCAGGACACAAAGATTGTTAATGTTATGGAAAAAGCAGCCCGAGAAGCCACAGTATATAGCACATACGAATTCTTATTCCTCCAAAACATTAATGCATTTTGCATTTGACCACCTTTTAACACGTCTTTGGCCCTATCAGGCCATAGTATAGATAATTATTTGTATAATAATATACATTATGCCCCCCCCCATTGTGTAATATTAACACTGAACTCATCTGTTAGCTGTGGCATGAATGCATATTTCTCTCCAACTGTGTCTTCTTTTGCTCTGTAGGTATTTCTCTCCCACTGGCATTCAGTTCATAAAAAATCTGCCCGTTGCATGATGAATGTGGACAGCCAGCTGGGCTACCATTGATGAATAATTTGGGTGTTCTCAGCTCCCAGACTCAAAGTAAGCTCATGTCATCCTTAGTTTTTCCTCCAAATCAAGACGTTTGTCTTTAATTCCATATCAACCACAATTCGATGCCGATCCTTACGCTAAATAAACAAATATATGGCAAATGCTAAAGAATCTAATATTTGTAGCTTTATAGTACTGACGTGGGCGGCACGGTGGTGCAGTCACAGCAAGAAGGTTCCTGGTTTGATTCTGACTGGGGCCTTTCATTGTGGAGTTTGGACGATGGATGGATGAAAGGATCTTCTAAATACTAATACACCTTTTAGACAATATATATTATATATGGTCATCTGTGGAGGGGTGCTGATCGGGTTGTGTTAAAGGGTCACTTTCCTTCCAAAACAACACACCAGCAGCAGCTAACAGTAGCTACTAATGTTGTGAGACAGTGTCCGGTGGCTTTAAAAATTGCACTTCCTGTTAAATGTACTCTATAGTATGTGTGTGAGAGTAGAAGAAAGGGAATTGAAGCAGCTGTTCAGAAACAACGGTCATGTTCCACTTAAAACTTCCACAATAATTCAAAAGAGACATAATGAACTTTTTCAATTTTTTTAATTTAACATGGTGTTCAGCAACCTTGAGTGAGCAGGTACTTCTTCAGTTTGATGAATTTTGAAGTTTCTGTATTAATGTATTTAAGGTACTTTCAAGGGCTTTATAACTACAGTAGCTCAGTGTGATTGGTGTTTAATATTTTATGTGGGCTGATCTCCTAGTATGTAGTCCAATTAATGGTCTCTCTTGTTAACCACTAACTGCTTACTCCATTAGAGGCCATGTAGCGAGCACTGGACTGTGTCACTACTGTTTCCAGTTCCCGGTTTCAGTTCATTGATTGTAAAACAAAGACAATAACCTCAAGCAAAACCTCAGAAGGGGAGTTGGTCCAATATATGTCTGCAGCTTCCTCTTTTTATAGCAGACATTTCCCTGATGTTGCATGCTGCTGGCGCTCCTTATCTCTGCTCCATGAGTCTCTTTTGTGATGTCTGGCATATTTCTTAGAAAGGACATGCCCACGCACATTACCTGCAATCATCAACAATCAGACGTGACTACAACACTACAACTTTACCATTAAAAAGGAGTTCATTCAAAATATTAAAAACTAAATGACATCTGCAAGTTGAAAAATACAAATGCATTTTTATTTATTTTGGATTAGAAAACAAACTGTATAATATTAGAGAGCTATTAGGGAGATATTTTTGTTTTACTGACATTTAGCAAACGCCATTCCCTATTAGGTTTAGCTGCGGATAAATGTCACCACTTCAAAATGACTGGCATGTGAAAAGGCTGCAGATAGTCCTGCTCACGCAGCCATGTCTGAGAGAACTGAATAAGAAGTGTGGAAAATTTAGAAGACGGCATTTGTGCTATCGTGGATATGGAATGCACCTAAAGATATTTGCCTTATTATAAGAAAAGCAAACTCCAGGAACATGCTTTGTTTTTTAGAGAGGCAGATAAAAAACATGCTCAGAAGCCAGTGGAAATGTTATCCCAGGGGTGTAGGACTGCTCATTTCAGAACTTTGTATAGCAGTACTAGCAAAACAGAATACTAGCAGGGTTAGCACTAGATTCAGTACTGAGGAGGTAGATGTACCTACAGTATTGATCTTGCAGGGACAGCAGCATAGTGGCTTTACAATCACACATGTCCCAGGAGGAATCTCTGCACTGTTTTGCATTGGCAGTGTTACTGTAGAAGCATCGGAACGCTGACACACTGATAAATGTCTTGTCACCTGGGGACACTCTTAATAAACATTTTATTAGCTCCTGCTAACAGCCTACAGAGGATCAAAGACATGCTTGTTTAACATTTGGATGCAATCGGCTGATTGGCAATTCATCATCTTGCTTCGCGCTCGGCAAGGTTGCACTCCCATTTATAATTTATACCCCTATTTATTGAAAGCTTTCTAATTCAATAAATTATCAGGAAAATTGGTTTAGGAAAATAATAATGCCACTAATAACTTTCTGGGCCTTGAAATCTGAATACACAAATGTTGAGTTAAAGAAATTCAATTATGCAGAATGTAATTTGTTTTGGCTGTATTGTTGCAAGTCTGTGACACAGAAGTGGTTCTTTTGTTCCCTCGCAGAAAGTGAAAATAAACTGTGAGTGTGAAGATAATTGAATTGAAGCAAGAAAAAGAAAAAGAAAAAGGAAAAAAAACAACACAGCAAAACTGACCATTTGTAGTCAACACAGTATTAAAAAGATTTAACCTTTATTTCAGCTGTATAAGGAGGAGCTGCATATTAAGAGTAATTTGTGATGGCTCATATACTTTGATAGTTTCACTGTACAAACAATAATAGCTTACTTAAATTGACTTTAATGCAGTCTCTAATGCTGGGTATGCTTGTAGAAAACAATTTAGAGTAAAAAAAAAAGGATGCATAAGTGCCACTGCGACATTTCCACAATTCCATTTGTCCACACTTACATAGTTCAAATCAACCTCCACACCTGCCTGGAACTTTCATGGGTTTTTGAGTATGAATGAGGTCTCATATTTTCCACATCCGTGACTCTATAACTCAGGTATATTCTGCAATGAGCTATCTG
This sequence comes from Parambassis ranga, assembly GCF_900634625.1. NCBI lineage: Eukaryota > Metazoa > Chordata > Actinopteri > Ambassidae > Parambassis > Parambassis ranga. Next base: position 15,738,624 of record NC_041041.1, read on the forward strand.
CTGCAAAGCCATGACTCTTATCTTCAAGCTGCAATACAAAATTGTCGTTTTGTTTTGCAATAATTTGATGAGATGTCTGTGTGTTGCCTGCTACACAAGAACCAACAAGCCACATCAGCTTTATAGTACTAACAACCAAATGCATGTGTTGAGGGTGAACAAACTGTATGTATTAGTGTATTTGGTGTGTTGCAAATTATTATTACACATGTGGTCATGTGTAATATTCCTCCCTTAGCCCTTACTCTAAAGACTAAATATGCTCAGATGAGCTTGTGGCAATGGGTGGGCTCTGCTGTCATCCCTATCAGGGCAAGTTTCACTTGAACTTGCTGCAAAAACTACAGCTATGTGGTCCTAAATTAGATACACATCTGCTTTGTGAATATGTACATGTTGCAAATCTGATATTTGTGGAAAAAAATCTGAATTTAACCTTGTGACTTATAGCGTGAACATAGCCTAACTGTCCATTCGAGCATGGACATGACACAAAGTTAGACCCATCATAATTCATAGGATGTTCATTATGTTGTGTATGTTATGTTGCAGTTGAGAAATAATTGTTGGGAAGAATACAGAATAACATTTTATTTCTCTGCTGTACCAAAACGTACCAAAGATCTACAAAACTGGGTTCACCACCACTACACACTTTTTCTGGACAACATAAAAACAAATTTCATGCCAAATGTTCATTTACAACGTCTCCAATGGCATATATTTATATACAAATACTATCCTCAACTGAACAACACAACACGCTTTTGAGAGATGTTCTGTTATGAAGAGAAATGTTAAATTATTAACAAAGTAAAAAGTGTTAGGAATGTGTTTTCACTCCAACAGTCTCTGACACTTGTGACATATCTGTTCAAAGAGCTTACATGGGGGTATAAATAGTATAAATGTGCATGATTAAAGAGCTTCTTGGGTCTACATATGAACATCTATCATAGATATGACAAGCCAACGTACAAATACTTCAGTCACACACACCCACAGACAGACACACACAAACTTGGTGGTTTCTCTGCTCTCATCAGTGCTGTTCTATTTTACCACTAAATGAGTAGGCTGATGCAGAATCTGTGAACGTCCCTGCAGTGCTCCTTTCACTGTGAAACTACATGTTCCTAATAATACCAGTTTTCTCTCTCTCTCTGTGTGAGATAAAGACAAAAAGCAAAGGTGTACCAGAACAGAGTGTATGAGGTACAGAGGGAGACAGGGAGATGGGGGCGGGGGAAGGCGGGCTATCTGGACCTTCTTTCAACTGAGGTAACCCTTCTCAGTAGGAAGGGGAGAAAGTTTGCCCTCTACTATTTGTCATATTGCCTATTTACCTCATGTTAAAAGGATGTTCTTGCTGGGCCTCCTACACACAATCATGCATACATTCATACTACACTATTGTACATGTATTCTTCTGCAGCCATGTTCTGCTTCATCTGATATGAAACATTATTAAAGAGGCTGAATGAATTTAGTAATAAAATTATGTATGGATTTATTAATGATGGATGCATACTGCTGTCCCTGCAAGATGTTTGAGCCCTTTTAGCCTTTAGTGATGCCAGCAGAACTCACAGAAGTCCATCAGCAGCATTTCATATTTTCTGTTTGTTAAAATTTTATTATCTCCATACACACACAAAATCCCACATATTTATAGTGCTGCCACTGAATTGAGTCAGACACTGCTCATCTATCACTTCAGGTATCTGTTCAAAGCTGACACACCGGAACACTTATTTGGCCTCCAGGCTATTTTCTAAAGTTTATGCACCTATTGTACTGTAGAAAAAAGTTTAGAGGCGCTGTAATTATATACTGGGGAGGACACTTTGCTTGAGGCAAAGACATATATGGGGTACTTATGTTGAGCTACGCAGTAGACTAATGCAAGCTACAAGCAGCTCAGAGGAATGATTTTTTTTTTACTGCATCACATAGAGAGTTAAACCGACTTCCTGTTTCCCTGATAATTACATCATATTGCCTATACTTGTTTCATAATCTGGATTCTTCACTAGTTCATTAGTGGAAAGATTATAATATCAGCAACAGTGGGAAGCAGCCAGTAAGTGTTTTCTGACTTGTTTACACAGAGAGTGAATCAAAAAGGGACCCTTTATCTTTGTAAAGGTAGAATTATGGTGGGCTATTGTGTATTGGATTGCATTAAATTTCACTGGTACTGCTCATAAAGTGTCCAGTGAGCATGTATGCCTGAACCTTCAGAGATGGTGTGGGTTTACTAAGGTCTGCAAAGTCTGTCAAGAAATTGACAGCAATGTTAACATAATCCAGCACAACAATTCTTTTCCTCTGCATCAGTGCTTCTTCAGTGCTTCAACATTATTGAGCTCAAAGGCAACCCAAAAACATATCAATTCCAAGTGTCCTCCCCGTGTCACTATCAGGGAAACGACTTCACTGACCTTTAGCAAGCTCAGCATGATTTATGCCTGTCACTATACCACTGTTTTCCTGTATGGTGAAAGTCATAAATAAATGGTTTCACATGAAATGAGAAGGCGGTGGACCACACAACATGACCTGGAGCAGGTTATATCAGAAGTTAAGAGATGAAAACTAAGGGCTACATTATGTTGTATGAATTTGTGCAGCATGTCACTGTATTTTGCACATAAGTGTAAAAAAAGTTAATATAAATTGCCAGCTATAGCAAACCTGTAACCTATATACCATGGCTAATCAGGAATGTTACAAAAATGTTAACAAAAATTTTGATCTTTAGCTGATATTTTGGCCAGTCACGGGCCAGGATTAGGAGCTGCTAACCAATGCAAAGCTTCCCAAAAATGTTGACAAGTAAGCCTAAAAATCATACAGCGTATACAAACGTATACTGTAAATAAATGATATGACATGTTACTTTACTGCTCCTCAGCTAATTGTATTTATTAATAAAGAATTATTTTGTAAATGTTCAATATTGCCACCATATAAAGTATTTGAAATGGTGACACCAACAGCTTTCTTCAGTTTTTAGACTGACAATAAAGTGGATTATCTTGATACATGTAGACACTGCAACAAATACTTCATCAAAGCAACACATTATAATCAGTTATCATTAACAGTTAATAGACAATCATAGAAAAAGTGGTAAATATCCTCATGGTAGAAAGTGGTAGAAAGCAGAAAAAAAGATAAATCAATAAAAACAGTAATGAAATGAAATGAAAATGTGTAACTATGTAACATTACACACACACACGCACACAACCCAGTGATGAATCTGCCTATTAAGTCATTTAAAGGCTGATGGAATTCATGAGTGTGTGTGAATCCATTAAGTGTCATCTTGAGCAGGCAGTCATGAATACTGCAGTGAATGGGGGGGGGGGGGGGGGGGGGTTCTTCATGGATAGATGGCCACAGTAGAAAATATGCAGAACCCTATGCAGAGCCTGTCAGTCACAGCGCTCACATGGTGCAGTATCTGTTTTGCCCTTCTGATCTTTCTGCCTCGGTCAGTGGTGTGATAAAAACCAGTGAATTATAGGAAAATATCAGGAAAGTGACTCAACATACAAACCCTATTCTGATCATGGTTGTCTCCATAGGTGGAGGCTTCCATACATCATATTTTTTCCTCCCCCCTGTTTTTCATGATAAGGAAGGAGCTGAACAGGAGTTAGTCCATTAACTGCTGTGACTGTGTAGGCCTTAAATTGTGCCTGCAGCATTATACTGGCCTCGTAGGCTGTGCTAACTGATGGGGCAGAGGAGAAATAACTGGATGTAATAAATGTGGCAGACTGCATCTCATCATGGACTCTGTCAGAGCACAACAGAAACACATAATGTGGCCTTGAGACAACCAGAAAGTGGCTGACTCACTGTTTGAGATCCGGTCACTGAGTATAACAAAGCCATGTAATCAAGCATGTAATATATTAGCCATAAAGTGGAGCCCATAACAAGTAATGTGTGTTGTCATAAAAACAGAAAGACAATATTTATTACTTCAATTAAGCTCCTCTATGGCTTCTTTATTGGTCATTTGTTTTTGCTCTCAAACTCCATCACATCACATGATCAGTCAGAAAGAATGTGATGAAATAAGATATGGATCCATTTTTAGGGGATTTACTGCTTCTTCTGAGTCTTACATGATACTGTAAGATGTTCTCATCCAAAATTCAATTTAGGCCTGCCCATTCAAGACTAAATGAAAATCAAGGAGCACTAAAGTACTGTGAGTCAGAGCTCAGAGAAGAGTTTCAGTAACCCATCTCTGACGGAGCACAGTGCTGTGACCGAGTGTCATAGCTGCTAGGAGAGGGAGAGAGAGAGAGAGAGAGCAGCAGTGGAGGCGATGATGTTCAGAGAAGGGTGACTTCAAATTAGAGTTCTGATCACAGCAGAGCTTTTTGAAAAATACTTCATCAAGTGGTGACCCTGAAAAACTCAATGCAGTTCAGCTGAGAAAAAAACACATGCTAGCAGAAACTAAGCAAGCAGATGAAAACGTTTGACAGCATATGGACAAAAATACAACTGCATATAAAAAATGCACTACAAATATTAGAAACACTACCAGGTATAGAAACACTTTGAAAACACAGCAATATACAGAAACACATAGAGAGAAGTCATATGGGAAAACAATGAGTGCAGAGGCTACAGCGACACGCTCGCATACAGTCCATCCAACAGGTAGACTTGGATCTTCAAAGCTCTGAATAGCACAATCATAGACACTACGCAGAGCCATGCTGTGCCTTCATTGGCTGTCAGCACAACGGTTTCTGTCATAGTCTTTTCATCAGTTGTTTTGGAAAATGGGAAAATTAACTTTCTGATTGCATAATTTGGACCATTATTGTGGTTTATTTTGCTGCTAACATTAGTTTTCTGATTACCAGCATACTAATTAAAAAAATTGTACATCATTTCTGTGTCATGCAATCAAAAACAAAGCTTATATTTATAGCTTTTTATTATGGCCAGTGATTTGCAGCATGTTTCTATATTGAGACTAGAACCTTCTCATTGCCATCACAGTTTTAGAGATATCTGCTTTCAAGAGACTGTAAGAAAAAAAAGTGAGGATGAATTTTGTTTAATTCCTCCAGACAATGAAATAATTCATATTAATAAGGTCATCACTATAAATAAGAAGTTAAAGTTGGGATCTTTACAGTTCATATGAGCCACACACTCTTTAGGCAGGAATAGCAGAGATAAATAGTGTACACAGTAGGGGTCTGCCATGGAAAAGTGCATGGGGATGGACCAGTGTGGGGGCTCACCTGATGTCTGATGAAGCACAGGATAAGGTCTATTTATCAGCCGGCCTCAGTGAGAGATAGGCCTGCCAGCATATCCCCTGTTCACAATGGGCTACCTTGAATAAATAATGGGAGATGTGTGGGAGCGAGGGAGCACCTCTGCTATTGACCACAACTGAAAGAAGATCCTCTGTCGGCTGAATGATGGATTGTTTTTGCTGGGCTGATGAAGCTTTTTTCTTTTCTTTCTTTTTTCTTCCAAACAAAATGTCAGACACTGCCAGTCCACTAAGCTGATAGGAGAGGGATGACAAGTAGCTTTCAGTTTTAACAATTCATCTGAAGGCTTTGAATTAAAAGAAAAAGTAGATGTGTCTAATGTACATGCTGACTTCAAAACAAATCTAACACTTACAGCATAGTTATCTTTTTAGAGTGGTTTTATCGATTTAAACCTTTTCAAAAAATGTAACTCCTCACTATTAAAGTTCAGTAGGAATAACACATCAAAGCTGAGCTCAAATCACATGCTGAAACAAGATGGGTATTATCCCAGAGGAAAACGTTGGATATAAAGCTTGTGAAAAATGATGGAATGCCCACTTCCTCTTGACAAAAATATTACCTGGTGTCAGGTGTATGTCAAAACACGGAGCAGATATTTGTCACATTGAACAAGAGGAAATGATCAAAACAAGAGGCTGTTGATGCATTATAGAAAGAGAAGTCTGTGATTAAAGTTGAAACTGCCTGAAATACAGGATTTTATTCCCAGGGTTTGGTTGGCTGTTGTTTTAGGCTTCAATTGTGCTGTGATGCCTTACAAGAAAATTGTTCGGACTTAAATAGTATCAGATTGGGCTGGTAGTTTAAATGTGGGCCCACCATCTGCTGGGTCATAAAAGCATCATAGTGGCTTCCATTTGAGCCTCTGGTCCATGTGGTAGCTAATGTGGTCGACTGCTGTTTCCAGTTGTTTCCAACTCTTTCTACAGATAATTGTTCATAGAACTAACACGACAACTTAGAGAAAATATGAATTCTTCAAAGGGAAAAAGATATCGGCGTCCTTCCACAGTTTTAAAAAAATCCTCAACTTTCTCCTGGGCATCTCATCTCTACCCCATTGACTCCAGCTCAGGTTTGATACCCACATATCAAACATGATGTGCATATATAATGGAAGTCGAAAAGCTATTCTGTTATACTTCAAATAAAAATATTATATGATTGCACTAAATGAAGCACCGTTTACCTTGCCCCTCACGGTTTCTGAAGGGTTTGCACACAGCCAGATTTTATTCCCTACTTGAGCCTCAGTGTTTTGATGGGGTGCTACCTTGATTAATAATGTAGCAGTCTTCACATAAAGTGACCAAAACACAGGAGGCAGCCTTTCTACTTGATACAACTAAAAAAAATGCATGAAAAGCACAGTGATGAGGAAGGCCAGGGGGGGTCACAGGCATGACTGCCACAGCCATCAGAGAACATCTTTCTTTGCCCATGATGTGTCTTTACACACAACATATGTTAACATGAGCAGATGCAGAAATATGCCTTCAAAGGAAGTTGTGTGTATTGAAATGACAGTTTTCCACCTGTTGTAAGTGAACCTCCCAGAGATGTATTTTCGCCTGGAGCCAAAGAAGCTCTGTGATGCCTTTTTAATGTGTTTGAAACCTGAGCTCAGCTGAGCGTCATGGATTCCTAAAGAAAGAAAACACATTAAAAGCTTCCCCAAAGACTGACAACCAATTTAACTTCCTGTGTAATTTACATATTTGCTTGTAGTTTTATTTTTACATTATATGGACATCAATCTTAGTCATCACACAGAGTGTTATAGTGAAGCAGCAACCTCCAGGGCAGAGATATAAAACCAATGTGAAGTGCGAAAAACTGCAGTTTTTCACATGACCATTTGAGCCTGAAAGAGGCATTCCTTATAGAACTCCATGTTAAAATGTCCAATTTAAAAGCAAAAAAAAAGTCCAAAGAACAGACCGGGTCTCTATAATAATTTTACGATAACTGTCCTGTACTAAATACTCCCAGTGGCAGGCCAGATGTTAGTTTTATAACTTCATCAAACATTTAACCTACCGTAGTCTAAAACAGTCAGCTGTACTATTTCCAAACTATTTATATATTATACACTTTGGTTAGCACAACTCAAGCTCACAAAACATCATATCATTGAAACGTGTGGTAGGCTGATATCTGGGATATCAGGATGCTCCATCATCAAATTTAATATTTGAATCTTCAAGCGTGAGCAAATTAGAACTGACATTTCAATATGGGGTAGCTGCTTGTTGTGTGTCCTTGACTCTGTGGTTATTTTGTTAGAATAAAACAGCTTGCAATCATTTCAGAACTCATTTAGGCTATCAAGGCAATTTAGCAAAGTGCAACAGTGATTGATTGGTGAAGAGAAGGTTTGATTTCAGTGAAAAAGGATTTTCATTGGTTGTATTGCTGTTCAGACAGTTTTTCACTTGGTGCCAACATTTGAGTCCTCATTTGGCTGCCTTACTGGATCCCACCCTCCGGACCCTGAAGGTGTATTCAGACTGCAAGGAGTGGTTTCCACCTAATCTTAATATAAACACACTGTACATGCCAACTAGACTCTGCTCTCTATACGCCGTTTGTGATGGTGTGCATTTGGTACAACTTTTTCAACTTACCGATAGGGTATGCTGGGTTACCATGGCAACCACAGTTACTGTATTTTACAGGCACTGATTTCTCTGAATGACACACCTCAGAGCACACAAGGCTGAAGCAAGATCAGCTTCTACTCTTTTTTTTATTATTGGTTAGCACAATGGCTTCAAAAAATCATGCCACAGAAATGACTGTAAACTGTCAGTCTATACATAAAAACCTTTAACTACATGATGCATTTGCTTTATGTCGCCCAAGAGCCAAAAAGAGGAAGCCCTCTGACCAAGTGTGTGTATTGATCAGCGAAAGGTGCAGCTGGTTTGGGGGTTGGCGGATTGGTCTGGATTGTGCGGTTAACTGGGTCAGCAGCAACGTTATTGATGTTGAATGGTGACAGGCTGGGGGTCTGATCATAGCAGTGTGTATGTATGATAAATACACACAGAACTTCTTTGTCAACATCAGAATAAACATTACTATGGACAACCTGCTGAAGAATGCCAGGGCTACTAACAGCAAGTATTTATTAGTGGTAATAACAGCAGTAACAGTGCTGCTTCAGAACCATGTGGTCGTCAATAAATAATGCATAACCTCTGGCCAATAACAATCAAGTAGTCTTCTCATGCAGTGAATTCTGTAAGCGTTGTGTGTTTTTACTTGCTCACTGTCTTTAACAAGTGATCCACCTGTTAAGTGATTTTTACAAGTGTTTGTACTGTAGTGCATGTTTGCTAGATAAAAAGACATGTTCGTCTCTGTAGTGATGTGTGCAGAGGCCATGATGTGAAGTAAACAGCCAGTATCACGTTGCACAGCGTGCACTGGGGTGCGTTTAGTAGTTATTTAAATATTATTTTTTAAGAGCAGTCAGATTAGGCTAATCTCTCTGATCTGCTTGAAAGGTGTTTAATTATTAATCGTCTTTGATTAGATGATTGATGTCTCCAAGGGAGGCAGACATTAAGCTTTAAAGGGGCACTTCATCAAAAATGTATAATCTTTTTTTAAGTGTGATTTTTCTCATCGAGTATCTTACAGAGATTAAAGGATATTTGGAGCTGTGTGTAAGAAGTAGCAGGTCAGTGGTCATTAAAAAAAAAGACCTAATCTCTGACTTTGACTTAACGCTCACTGTTCCATGAGCGATTCTTAAGAGTTGGTCGACTAACTGATTTCTCACGTTCAGATGTTTATAATTTGCTTCCAAGTCATCCTGAGCTCTCAGCGTGACCATGTGCATGTACTACAATCATAGGTGGTGATCATTTGTGAGTGTGAATATCAGTGAGTCTCAGCTCAGACTGTGGTAAATGTCACAACTTCACCCACCAACTAAACAGTGTTTCTCATAGGAAATTGCCTGTTGTTATACTTCAATGGAAACAGTAATGAAGTGTCACATCGATGCCTCAGTTTTAACTTTAATAGAAGCACATATATGAAAAGGAACAGATGTTACCAGTGCAGTAGAGGGTTGGGGCTGTCTACTTTTTAACCAGTATCGGTAGCATTTATCGGTACATTACTGCAGGAAAATACTCCATAGACAGTGACCCAGATATGTGAATGTGATGTTGTGGAGAAAAAAGGAGTAACTTGTAGGAAATTGTAGTACCTTATTCTAACCCTGATACGTAAACTACTTTCATTATAGCTAAAATTCTAAGTCGTGTGTTTAGTTATTCACAGGGTTGTTATATCGGTGTACAGTGAGGCTGTTGAGTCGATCCAGGACATTCAGCAGCAGTAACCTAAAACCTGAACACAACAATCAGTCACTGGTGGTATTGTGTGAGCGTATGGTTAGCCTCAGTGACCTCAGTTCTAATATATTAAAAGAATGCACAGAAATCAACTTAACAACCTACAACTACAGAATTATATATGAGATAAAAGCAGAGTAAATATGATCATATGTACACAAAGAGGAAATAAAAATTAAGAAAACAAAAGAATGAATAAAATGAACGGTGTTGGAGCGATGGTGATAGAGAGAATGCAGTTAAGTTTCTATAAAGCAAATAATCCTAAACTGTGAACTGGAGTTTGAATGTAATCGTTAGAATTTCAACAGCAACCCTTTTTGAGGTGCAGGTGTGAGAAGGTTGTGGAGCTGGATGCTCACTAGAATCAGAACCTCTTTGCTGGTGCAGCCGTCCTCTCACGATGGCTCGGGCGGGTTCTCATGAGTGGTTCGTGTGTTGCAAGTGGAGCAGACGTCTTTCCGTCATAATAGGTTGGTGTGCTCAGGTCGTAGGCAGCTGGTCAGCCTGCTGGATCCTTGGTTGTGAGTTGATGTGAAAACTAAGCCTCAACTAAAGCTCCAAAACAATATTTTTATTTAGAGGCAAGGCTCAAGATGATGTTTTTAAGGTTTCTCAAAACAAGGTTGTCTCTTTGCAAGAAGATAAAAATGCAGTGAGGTACACTGGACAGCAAAAACTCTGAAGAGAGCTCTTGCTCATGGCTGAGTCCAATGTGCACCTAAAATTAGAATTTTGAAAAAAATGCACCATCCTAGCTTTTATCAGAGCCTTTGTAACTAATAAATGCATGTACTGTGTAAACTGTTGGTTTGAATCTAAACAGTACCCCTTTAAACAGTATTGATTACTCATTAAAATCCCTGCTGTTGTTGCCCTGACTGTGAATTCACACAATGTTCCTATCATCATTCTTTTGCAACGGAGGCAAAAGAAAAAAATATTATTTCAAAAAGGATCTGTTATCTTTTAATAACTGCTGCACCGTATCAACAGATCCACTTTGTCTGTGCTTAATTTTTGTTGCAACAAACAGCACACATACGTCTTAAAGCACTGAAGTGTTTATTTCTTCAGGGATTCCTTCTGAGCCAGATCTAATCTATGTAAGAAGATGGATTAGGTTATAGATTATTAATCTAAAGATGGATGGGGATGATGAGCTGGTCGAACCTCAGGGTTTTGGCTCTGCCACTGAGAACTCTGGAAAATTGATCTGCGGGTCGCTGCTTGGTTCACCCTGGTCTATCACAGAGTGGACATCCCACTGCAGCTCTGGGGGAGCGGTTATTCATGTCCTGGTGAGTGAGAGAGCAGCCATCATGTAACGTCTGCACCACTTGTTTGCTGACTTGCTTGTGCTCTGCTTACACAAAGCGAGGGGAGGGCCTGCTGAGCGTTAAACACTAACTTCTAATTGTCACAGGATGAAAGATGAGCCATCACAGGCTGATCTTTTTTTCATCTTGTTAGTCGACATCCCACAGTAAGCAACTTTATTACCTTTTTAACTCCCCCTGTTTTTGGTGTGCTCTGTATCACAGAGCCACTTGAAATAGGTTTTTTCCATGAGCAATCTTCACCTTCATCCTGAGCACGTTCCTCATTGTGGCTGCTTTATTGCTTGTATTAGGAGAACAGCTTCATGTGCAGACATCCCCGGGTTGTTTGAGGGAGGAGTGGACTCCAATGAGAAGGGACCTCTCATGTGGGAGGATGAGTGAGTTTGTTGGAGGCAAAATTACTGTCAGTTGAGAAAATAGTTCTTGTAGGTGGTAGAGTTTCAAAAGTACATCTCTGCATTCTTTTCTCTTTTTTATTAAAAGTTACAAGTCCTTCCAAATCTAAATTAGCACCTTATAAAAGGTGCATTGAAAAGTTACTTTTCTGAGCACTTTGTTTGTTTGTTGTACATTTTATTATATTTGCAGCATATTAAATATAGTTTTGGCCTAGTTTTTAAGCCCATAGTTGTGTCTGCGTTCATTTCAGGGTTGTGGTAATAGGCAGAGTCAAACAGTCAAAAGTTCCTTTCTGCATTACTTACTGTCACTTGTTAAGCCTGTTTCTCTGAGGACATGGCCAATAACTGCAACTAAGATGTCTGCACTAAGGTGGCTGAGAGGTAAGAGGATACAGTTAAATGAGACTGGATTGAGAAACGACACAACAGAGAAGATAAAAGTGAAGGGGAAGAAAATTGGAGTTGCTGCTTTTACGGTACAAATTACCCCCTTGCCTAATCATCTAGGTCGGGCTAATGCATGCCCTTATATATTTTTCCCAGGTGTCTCCGGGCTATATCTTTACTTACTTACTGTTGTGGCCTGCATATCTGTTCTGACAGGATAAACTGTTTAAAGCCAGGTACGCAAAGTCTGACTTAGGCTGATAGGTATCGAAGCTGTTATGGCTGCCGGAGGATTCCCTTTTCTATTTTGTCAGGTTAATGAGCGATTTAATTTATATTGATGAGGAAAATTAAAAGTTTGATTTTGATCTATCTGAAATAAGATCTGCAAAGTAAATACTTTCTGAATTCAATTAATCAAGACAGAGAAGGATTTCACCTTCACTGATTACCAGGCCTTATACACATGCTGTACTGTCAGTCAGACATACACTGCAGAGCTACAGAGAGGACCTGCACCATATTCAGAGTACAACAGTGTCTCCAATAAACAAAGGTATTAGTCTGCTCTCTAAAGGTGTGGTGCTTTCATCCTTTGCTGCATATATTAAAATGATTTCTCCTCTTGGAGAATTTGCTTCTGTTCTACATGATTGTTTTTTTTACAGATTTAAATCCCTCAGTAATTATCCTTGCCTCCTCTCAAACATATCTACACCAATTTATCAGCTGAGAGATATAAAGCTTTAATGACTCTAATATAATAATAATAATAATAATAATCTAATAATATTTAATAACTTATTTTTTCATTAATCTTCCATCTTCCATCTTGTTGCTGTTTTCTTTGTAGTTTCTTTATACCCAGCAAACACTGTTTGATGTAGTTTGTGTGTATGCCTTGTGTTGTATGATCATCCATGATTGTGTCTATAAAACCTGCATGACCTATACAGTGGCATCTAATCAAAAGCATTTCTCTACTTTTCATTGTTGCACAGCCACTCAAACTAATCGTTTGCAATGATGTTTCTGCGATTGTGTTTATATCAAGAGTCTTATTGGCTCTTTGTGTAATTGCCTAACCTGATTGCTCATCTCTCCCATCGCCCTCATAGGCTCTACACCATATGGAGTCATTATCAAGTGCGAATGTCTTATTTTGAGAGAAATTAAGCACGATGCCACTGGCCTGTCAGACTGTTGCAGCAAATTATGGCTTTGTAAAATGACTGTGCTGTGGGGTATTATTGTAATTAGGAGAGTGGATCAGTGAAGAACAGAGACACTAAGGCCTTGTTCAGACTCCAAGTCGTAATTCAGTTTTCAGTGTAACCACAAATTGTATCACATTGATTTTAGAACGTCAGGCTAGCAAAAAGCACCAGAAACCCAACGTTTGCAAATTGGATCCAAACCACAGTTGGAAGTGGTTTAAAATGGGATTCTGAGTATTACAGAAGACTCTGAAAACTCAAATTGGATGTCATGTCTTGCAATTTTTTTGTGTAGCAAAAATGGGCAAATCCAGGCAAATCCAGAATGATGGACGTGCTGAGCACAATCTTTGTTGCTACGAGCAATGTGCTGGGTAGGATAATAAGGGCAGTCTCAGGCACACGATGAGGGCTGAAATGGTCACCTATATTAGGCCTAAGGTAGCATTTTGGCTTTACTTTTTGATAACCAGTAACCATTAAATGATGCACTGCAGTATGAGACGGTGTCAGTCAAACTTTTATAGGCAGCGAGTGATACTGTAACCATGGTAACCACAACCCACACCAAGTAAATTTCATCCCTAAATCGAAACAAAGAGAAAGTGAAAGTGATCTAAAATAGTGAGACAAGGTGAAAGTAGGCTGTGACTCAACATGAAACTTAAATGCAAAAACTGTAACTGGACCTGATAAGATTGAATTAAAGTATACCACAACCTCTCCTACCTCGCCTCACTGACTTTGTTCTTGCCTTTTGGTAAGGAAAAAGTGTTACCAGTAACAGTCACTACTCTGCATCATATACATGACACTAACCACCTGTATGTTATGTGACAGGATAGGTGTTAGAATGTGTTAGGATAACAGTCTGCAGACCAGCTGAATTGTTTACTGGCACAAGCACCTGCTAGATATGCAATATCATGGCATGGAAGAAAAGCTCTTTTCAAGGATGGTTCGCTGCGCCATCTGTACTGCTACCCAACCTAATCCTAATGCTTATATATATCTGTCCCAGCGTTGGATAATGTCAAGAAATACCATCATGTGTTCCTTATTGTCCACCCAGTTTAAATACAACAATGTCTCACATGTGGGGTATGTATTATTGACCAAATGTGGTGTTTGTTCATAAGGATCTGTTGTAATATGAGAAAGTAACAAACAACCTGCAAAACAGATGAGTTTCACTCTAAGTCTCCATCAAAAACGCAGGGCAACAAAAGAAAAGGATGTGCTGCCATATGTGTAGTAGTTTGCCCCTCATCCCAGCTGAAGTTTAGCAATTTTAAATTACAATACAGTTATAGTGATTGTTCAGGTTACATTTTGGTAGTGCTCACAAGCACAGCCAAAAAAGACGGGTTAAAAAATCAGGCTAAATTTTGAGTCCTACCTGGCAAAAAATGAAGACAGCCAGATTCAGATCAGAGATATCGTCCACTCCTTGAGAAATGAATTTGTTTACTGTGCATTAGAGACTGCCTCCCCCAGACAGACTCTGGTAGAGTTGCACTATAAAACCAAAACACATTTGTGCAGTCAGCAGCTGCCTGTGTCCATGTTCAGAAGACACTGTAATCTCAGCCTAAGGGTGCACTTTCCAAGCAAAATGTCAGCATCTCAGTAGCTGATGATCCATGTAAAACATGGAATTACAGTTGGAATGGTATTTTAGGTTACAAGTGTGACTGGTGAACTTAACATGCCTAAGTTCACCAGTCAGTAAGTGTGTAGGTGCATACCATACATAGCATATTTTTATGTAAGACAATGAGGCTGCAGCCCCGGTGACCCCGCACTGCAGGCAAAGAGGGTTCGGATGATGGATGTAAGACAATTCTGAAATAGCAATAGCAATAACATACAAAACATTGACACTGAATGAGTTTAAATAAAATGTAATACTTAATGGAAAGTAAAACGGTTCTATTTAAAATCAGTGAGATCTAATGGCCACTGTTTACACTCTGCCTTTTCTTCCACTAGAGCTCAAGGCTTGTGGAATCTGAAACAGAACCATGACATGCTGACCTTTAAATGTAATGGGAAACATAGTTACTTTAACGTAAAGCTTGTCAGGTCAAGATCCATCAGTCAGTTATTATGAGGGCGGCCTCACCTGTAGTAACAAAGGCCATTAGATATGAAAAAGGATGGTGACAGAGTATAGTGTGATGACAGTAATTCAGTCAACGGCATTAGCCCTATTAATCTTGCGTGGGTGAGCTTCACTTGAATCCCATTACAGTGATTAAAACTCACAGTAGTTTTTAATGCCAAGCCTGTGGTATCTGATTAGTACACCGCAAGACCTAGGTCATGGAACATGTTCAGTATTACATTAATAAAAAAGGACATTTTAAAATAAATA
This sequence comes from Parambassis ranga, assembly GCF_900634625.1. Lineage (NCBI taxonomy): Eukaryota > Metazoa > Chordata > Actinopteri > Ambassidae > Parambassis > Parambassis ranga. Next base: position 15,754,055 of record NC_041041.1, read on the forward strand.
TGAGTTATACGAATAAATTGATTAAAATATAATAAAGCAAATCCACATGGAAGACTATGGTGGGAGGGCAGCCTTACCCTCAGTTCCAGCATGAATACACTACAACCTGCTTCAGCCAGCAGCCTCTGGCTTTATACAAGACCCAGACTGTACTGGTCTACTGATGTTATCAGTTATGTGTGTCACTGATATGTGCCAGTCTGAAAACATTCGTTTTAGAGAGCCTAATGGCGCCATTTTGTTTGAGCGTGCTTTAACTTCGGTTCACTATACTCTCAGCAATCGTGTTATTTGAGTACAAAGCTAACCAAATATAGTTTGATGGTATGTATTAAAGAAAATATGGAACTATATTACTTGCATTCATTTATACAATTCACTTCTCTCTGCACGTTGAAGCGCAGCCACAGCTGTAGTAAAATAAAGACATTGTAAAATGACTGTAAGTACTGCAGGTGTCTGCTGCTCAGTTCATCCTTGTCTTGCTGTGATCTTTCTCTTTTGATGCTTATAAAATTGTTTCCATTGAAATCTGCCTTCTCTACACTCAGCTGGATCTTCCACCATAAAATATTGACAAATTGGGGAACAATATTCTTTTAGGAATAGATAGCAAGCACAGGAAGTTGTGTTGCACTGCCATTTTCAACTGTACTTTTTTGCAACAATACATTTTTATTAAGTTTTTTTTACACTGTTTACAACTGTCTACCTCTGACATCTTCTTATCAGACCTACTTCCACTTTGACTGGTTAAGTCCTTGTCTCTATTTCATGCACATGGATATTTTATCAAAGCTCAGCCTCTCTCCACATCGGTCACGGTTTTTTGATTTGATTAATATGTGATATATGTATAACTTTTGCATGAATTCTTCTAGTATAGTGTCATTTTTTTATACATTTCACATTTTAAATGTGGATTACTATTTGTATTATTTCACAGACAGCCTCAGTGAAAGCATGAAGTCCACATCAGAGATGTACTTTTATTAAAAATACAATATATATAAACCTAAAGAGAAACACTGGATTTAAGTGAAGTGTTTGGAAGAGAGAGACAGACTGAACACATGCTAGTTAGTGTTGCCTCAGCCGAAAAGCCGACAACACTTCCAGCTGAACTGACAGATGAAGACTGCCTGTCAGTGGGTCAGTGGGAGGAACAATATGAAGCTATAGTTCTCTCTCATAACAAAACATTTCAGACATATTCTAGGTTAGAAAGGGATCAAACACCACTGATAAGTGACAGTGTCAAACAAAGATAAACACAAGTTCATTAAAATTTAAAGAAATTTAAGCTATTTTGCATTTTAATTACAGAAGTTGTAACAGTTTTTGTTTAATCCTCTAATATTTAACTCTGTAAAAAGCTAAAAGCCTTATATGTACCACAATGTTTAAAGTTTATTAATTTATACTGTTTTCTCTGCATATATTTTTAATTGAATCCGCTCCGCTCTGAATTATTCATGTAGTGTGACCACCTGCAGTACATGAGCCCTGGCCACTCTCTTGCATGTTGTTTGTGTTTTCCTGCTTAATATTTCTCGCACCATCTGTATTCCTTTCTGCCGTGCAAATAAATAGATGCTGGACTTGAATGTCACTTCACACTGCTGTTTTCCCTGCGTAACAGGCAGACTGCCAGCTACATCATAAATTCAGCGTAATGCACATGTGTCAGTATCAGCGCCTACTGTTCCCTTTGTCAGGCTCCAGTCCGCAGGGTAACTACTCCTACCAGTGGCCGTTAAGATTTGGACAGGTAATTCACTTCCCTACAGCCTCACATTTCGTACTAGAAACCCCACAGAGCGCAAGCAGTGGAAGGATTTAAAATCTCATTTGGACTCCATTGCACGGGCAAGGTGAGCAAACCCCCAGAAACGCTGACCCATGAAATCAGGGTGTGGACAACTGCTTCCACTGGTACCCCCATCCTCATTACAATGTCCTGCAAAACAGGGAGGAAAAGGTCAGGGAAGCTGCAAGACTGAGAAGTGAAATGCAACCTTGAAAATGTATTTGAGGGCATATGAGGAGAAATATGCAATCTGGTCTTTAAAGGGCAATTTCTAGTCCAGAGAGTGACATGAAACAAAAGGTCTCATTGATCTTTTTTTTTTTAATTTTGTGCCGTGACCAAATAGGATTGGTACCATCACAATGTGAGGTTAGATGAAAAACCTGTTGATGTTTTTTATTTAGTTTGTGTATGCACAAGTCAGGTAATCAGACATTGTTAAGCCAGCTTTAAAAATGCAAATTGCCAGCTTTTGGTTTCACAACAAAGAGTAAAGAGGGACAAGTCTTTGTGTCCCACTGAGCTGTGATGGACTCTGCGAGATGAGGAAGCTATTTTCCCTTCAAAGCAAATTGAACAGAATTGATTCTGTCCCATCCTCTGCAAGAGCGCGGCTTCAAAGAGAATGTTTCTCCAAGGCCCCGTAACCAGTGTCGCCTTACCGAAGCAAAGCAAATCCCCTGTGTTGTATGTGTGATCCAGTCCCCACTGAACATGTACTTAATTAATTCCTCTAAAAGACAGTTAGTCTCTTCAATCAAATCCTTTGGGTATGTCTGAATTTGGGAAAGTCCAATTTCCCAGTAAAGCCAATGATTAATCACACTGATTGCTCACTGTGTTCATAAATAGAACTTTTTCATCTTCACACACACACACACACTGTAGCTTAACCCTTCTTATCCTTGATCCCACAGTTTTGGTCATGCATGAAGATTTACACCACAGCATTTTGGTTTATTTAAACAAATCATCTTTTAAGCTCATTAAACTTTAATGCTGATGTCTTTTACAGTCCTAATTTACTTATCAAATGACTTCTGCAGGCAGCAGCCACCAAGGCTGGAAAATGAAGAAAATCTAGCAAAGACTGCAGTTTCTCAAGGGGCAAACTGAGGCGAGACTATCAGCAGTTGTCCTCTAGCTGTTCAGTTCAGTCCCCTGTCCTCGCTACATGCTGATGTGTCCCTGGGCAAGACACTAAGGCTGCTGTTGGGGTGATAGGGGTCTCTGTTTGGGAAACGTCAAGAGGATGGCGCACATATAAAGGCTAGAAAAAACATATGTTAATAGAGTCTTCTGGGATCTGAAGGGATGGTGTGCTGTGCTGGTGTGCTTAATTGCTTGAGTTACTTGGCAAAGCTGTTTATGTTAATAATGTTTTTGTGGCACCCTTTGAACTAAAACAGGCCATGGACTTCAAGTCAAGGTCCTCCTGGAGGATGAATGGAAAAAAAGTTAATCCAAATTTTGCCCTTACTGATAATTGGGCTTTATTTATTTTTCATTAACCCACTGCTGTTTCTTTAGGTGTGTGCTTTCTTAATTGTTCAGATTGTGGGTCCCTTTTATTTTAAACTTACTTACTTACATTTTAAAAATCAATATTTGACGTGAACTGAATTGATTTAAATCTGTCTTAGAATGGATTGCTCTCTATTGGTAGCTGTGTGCTTAGCCGTCAGGTCAGAGTCAGGTGCCACTAGATGGTGACAGCTGGAGCCTCCACACTGAGCATCAAAACGGCTTTTCAGTAGGAGGAGAAAAGGTTTGATCGTCCTTACACTGAGTTTACTATATCTGCATATTGTAGCTTATAGTATACCTGTATTTCTTGTACTTTTCTACTACTACTATGTAAAGATCAACTGAGACATTGGATAACAAGAACACACTTAGCCTTGGGTATTCAAGGTTGCAGTGCTTGTCAGCTATACAAGAATGCTTCAGGCTACTGCCATGCAAACACAAACCTGGTAATATTTTCCCTTAAACATTCATTTAAAGATATAAAAACTCAAACAAGAATGGAAGATTCAAAAGAAAAAAATAGCTTGGTCAGTATGTCAGGAGCTGGCAAATTTAATTTGACTTTTTTGCAAGATTTTGCATCTTTTTTCTTCTATTATATATCGTAAAAGGAATGCTTCCAATATCTTTGACTGAATTGAATAAAATGTGGAAAATAGTTTTTTCTTTACTTCAGAAGCATGGAATTCTTTTTATTGCATATTGTTTTTTTTCATTTGAGCAGCTGCTACTATATATGTAGCACCTATTGTAACGCTTCAAGGGGCATATTACTAGAATGACTTTCACATATCACTATATTGAGGGACGTGAAAGGCTAGCGGTAGAAGCAGCTCAGCTGAATGCATAAAAAGTTCCAGTGTTGTGTGCAGGTTGTGTCAATTAGCAACAGCTTCTGTGTGTTTCTTCTTCATATGACATGAAGCATCTCGGAATTGCTCTAATGCTCAACACAGTCAGTGTGAGGAGAGCCATTCATTTAGTCAGTTGAATCCAGTTTTGCCTGCAGGTACTACAGCAATCTATTTGCCCCATCCACCACTCTCAGTCTGCATGGAGTACTGTGCACACAGTGGTGCTTTGTAATGATGGAACAAAACCTGGGAGTCATTGAAAGAATCTATTACTGTGTGTATGCATGCTCAGTCATGCGCATCATCCGTAGGGCCTCGCTTATGGCCATGTGAAGGAGAAAATATTAGTTATTGAGGAGTGATATGAATACCTGTCAATTCTGTGTGTTCAATTTTATGAGTTAACAACACAGAGGAGCTCTTGATCTTGGGGATGTGCCGCATATTCACACACATCTCTGAATACAAATGCACATTCAGTCATATATTTTTTTTTTTCATGTGACGTTTCGATGATGGTGTCAGGCATGCAAAGGCTGCCAAAGTAATCAGAGGTGGACTGTGAGTATAACTACAAAACCTGATTTTTTTCAGATCTAGAAGAACAGAACATTAATAATGTTAAAATGTTTGCTACTTAACGTTATTAATGTTATATTAACTGACTTCAGCACACTGCTTTTATCTCCAAAGTGAGGCAACATACAACTAAAATAAAGTTAGCATTTTGACAATTGTTTTCTTCAGGTGGACTGTCAGATGCATGCATGTACAAATCATCATTACAAGATCACCCCTGCACGAAAACCGTGTACACATCCATGCACGGTGTCATCACCTATTCAAGCATGACAGATTAAAGTGAACCTGAAGCTGTTCATTCAGTCACAGTACACACGCCCCCCTGCATGAAATCAACCCCACACATTTACACAGAGTGCATTGCACAGCCTATTAATTCATCTACCCGTACATATCTGCACATGGGAGGTAATTACCAGAACCTGACCATGCAGCCACCTATAGTAATTTACACCTGGTTGTACATGTTATGTTCCTCAAGCTGCATATAATTAGCTTTCCGTAATTGGCACAAACATATCTTCCTTCTAGTGTTGGCATCAGCCTTTTTAAATATACTTGAACATTCTGCTTTTACTGCGGTATTGAGCTACACAACAGCATAAAATGAATAAATGAAGAGTGCTGTCTTGAGTGGTGTTAGACCTCTTCCCCCCACACAGACATTGATATGCAGACTCAGACACTTGTAAGGCAGAAAGCTAGTCAAGATGCAACGGGTAGACTATATCCCTCTAATGAACCCCCTAGATAACAGTGCATGATGGGAAACAGATGTGCTACAATTGTTCAATTAACCCAGTCCTTTGAAACAGAAGGTCTCTGAATATCTCAACATGCCCAGCCTAAACTATCTGCAGAGCAGGACCCAGGGAGACATGCCGGGGACAGAGAATAAAACAAAAGAGAAAAACAAAAGGGATGAAAGACATTTTTTTAGACAAAGCTGAAACACTACGACACCAGAGAGCAGCGCAACTGTAATTTATCAGCTTCTGAAGGCCACCGCAGACACATTTACTCACTGTGTCATGAAGAAACATATTTCCCCTCTGCCTGTGGAATCACCTCATATCAGTGCCATTCCCCTGTAACTGAGAATTTCCCTTAGCAGTGTAATAAGATTGTGTCCCTGTATGCCATACCATCCATGATTAGGGCATTTTTCAATGTTAAATTCCATTATTGATGCACATAGTGTCAAGAATAGTGAATTAGCTGTGCTGAAATTGGGTGGATGTCTGGCTGACTACAGCTCCTAAGGTGTAATAGCTTTTATGAAGGAAGACTAAGACATACTATTTCTCATTTCACAAGTTAAGATGATATTTTTTAGCCAAAATCCTTTGATGGGTCACTTACAGATGGGTAGTTTTGTAATCGCCATTTACCGCTTTTTAAGGCATTTAAGGCTTATAATGACTTTTCCTGTTTGTGCTTTTTAGTGTGATTGTTAGAGGAAAACCTTATGACACAATACAAAAAAGGAGTAAAATAAAGTACATTATTGGTGTCATTCCTCATGATGTCTATTTTTATTGTATGGAGTGAGCCTTGGCATAGGAAGTACAACTTTCCTTCATGTCATATAATTACTGTCTATAACTGTCAAACCTTAGAAACGGTCCACTGTGAGGAATGTTCAGTCCATGCACTGCACTTCTTCTATTAGAGATGTGACAGTAACTCTTCTAATCCACAATATAATATGTAGACAACATTAAAACATCCATTCAGCCATTTAGATGGCCCCAGGATGACTGTGTCAGCATCCTCTGAACAGTAGCTTGAAGTGCTGCTGTGTAACCTGAAATGGTTTGCACATATTCCTGAAACCTTATGTTGCTGAGGGACCCTGTGTCAAACCACGTTTTATTACCTGCATTGTTTAAGCTGATTTTATGCACACATGGTGTACATTCTGCACCACATGTTTATGTTTAATCAAACTAACACTGACTAATTGAATCATGGCAAACTTAGGCAATAACTGTATTCCACTGTAGCTGCACTGGCTGCTTTATGTTGCTCAGGGGCACAATATAATAAAGCTGCTATGTTTAGCCTGCTGTGTTCACTTAATGGCAAATTAAAGCCATCTGGGACAAATTTGTTATGTGTGAATTGACTTGACTTGTTGGGAGTATTAATTGATTTATTTGCAGCTCAATGGCGAAGGGTTACACTGAAAAAACATCTTTGATATTTAATGACTTTATTACATTAGTGTGATTTACATGTTAACACCCCAGGCACACAACAATATTACAGGAGCTGTGTGTTTCTGTCCGCCTGATATACATAAGGCAAGCAGAACACTGTTGGGCAAAGAAATGAAGTCACTGCAAACCTGCAAAACACAGTTCCTCTAATGGCCACTTGAGGCATGCTCCAAAAGTGAGTCAGTCCCTGTAGACCTCTGTGTGAAAAAGCAGAATCACCTGCAGCTGAGGAGGTAAATGCTGCATAAAAGTTTGTGAGTCCTGTAGAATTTTATATATATTTGCATAAATGGCACCATATAAGCAGAAATATAGAAAATTCTACAGGGTTCACACACTTTTGCGCGGCGCTGTAATTATACTGCACAGTGTTTGTTTTTCTCAAAGCACCAGTGGGCCTAGTGTTTACTGCCAGTTTGTTTATTGGCTAATTTGAATGATTCTCCAATGTAAAGAGGAGCATTTAGCATTTGCTCTGTAGTTTAGCTGGTTGCTAATGTCCCGTGACAGTACGGCTTGCCATGTTTGATTAGAGACAACAGGCATCATTTGATATTTTTGATCCCACCATTTTGTTTTGTTTGTTTTTATTTGATTTTATTACACACAGCTGCCCTCAAACAGCATGGGATATTCAGCCAGTGTGCAGTTGCATACAGTTAGGACACAATATTGTCCTTTTTGATTCTCTCACTTATATAATTTAAATTTTGTCAATACAACAGTATTGGGGGAAGGGGGCACAGGGGGCAGTTCACCTCCCAAATGGAAAAGAAAATGGGGGGGGGGGATCCACTGTATAGAGCAGGGGGTGCCCAATACGTTGTTCATCTATCCTCGTGGTGCGCCAAAGATCTTTTATAACACAATGGTCCCACTCTCATTTCATGTTTAATAGTGTGAATGACCGAAGGAGTGAAAGCTCTTGCTGTTAATACAAGATCATTAAACAACACACAAGTTTTTGTGGGGGCACTCGGAAGGGGGCTCGCCCTGGGAGTAATTCAATGTAGAACTGCCACTGCCCATCAAATGTTGTTCTTGGGAGAATCTTGTCTTATTAATAAAATCAGTGTCAGTTTTCTTGCTGCAAGCTGTTTTGAGCTTTATGAAGCGAAGGCAAGACATTCTTTAAACATAGTGTGTGTGTTCACACAGATTTGCCGCCAGACATTAAGAATTTTGTTTGGTGATAAGTTGATGCTGTAGGCGCAGCCCCCCCCCCCCCCCTTCAGAATGATACTCGCTCGTCCCCGGTTACCAGTCATCCCCGGTCATTTGTGCACCTTCCTTCCTACCTACCGCGCCGCTGCGCGAGCTTCATACAGTATCTGTCAGTTGCGGTTGCGCGCTCCAACCACAGGGAACAAACAGTGAAACACGGAGCATCCCACGCTGTAGAGTTGTTCAGGAGGGCTCGCTCTGCTTCTTCCGCGGCTCCTTTGTCTTACTTGGATAGGAGAACAGTTTGCGCCTTCAAGATGAACCAAACAGCGACGGTATCGCATCAAGTTAAATGCCAGTCTACAAAGGCCATCAAGGTAAGATCTTCCGCGCTGTGATGAACTTATTGGTGTTTTACGTAACTCTGTAAAACTGCAGGAGCGCTGTGGCAGCTCCAAACTTCAGTGCGGGTTTGGTGAGCCGCTATGCGCATTGACGCACCGCGCTTTGGAGACGGGTACATGCATGTCAGCATCCACCTTATAATCCGCTTAAGTTGGAGCTGTTTGAAACGTCCTGATGTGAAACCTGATGTCAGATGCTTCGGTCCCTGTTGGAGTGAGTGGAGCTCCCGAGGTCCAGCGTGGATGTGTTGGATGGCGCAGTGGCGAGATTTCATTCATATCACGTCGTGCTCCTTATTACTGTAGTCTCTATGTGCAACACTACATAAACTGAAGAGTCTCGCTCCACAGACGCCACAGACTTATCCGTATCTTCCAATTGTGGATTAGATATGACGTGAAAATGTGCATTTGTATGTGGTAGGTCGCGTGTACATAACTTTACCTTGAGCAGACCCGGGTGATTTTTTTGTTACCTGTTGTTGGAATAAGAAGAATTGTTGTTGAAGTGGCTGCAAGGAGGCAGCGAGGAGTGTGTGTTTGTGTTTTAAAGATGAGTTGAAATAGAACAGAGCAGTCTTTTCCTCCCAGTTGCGAACAAGAAACGGCTCAGCACGGCGGCATCCGCAATGTCTTCATATTGTGCACCTTAAACCTGGGCTGAAGGAGCGTGGAAATTCTGCTTGCTGGCATGTGTGCGCGCCTTTGCCTCTCGTGCATTGTGTACGCCTGTGTGTGTGTGTGTGTGTGTGAGAGAGAGAGAGACTCAACAGCAGTATTGATTTAGCCGCGGGTTCTGCATCACTTTTCAAGTCCCACCAGAGAAATTTAGCTTGGGGCAAATTTATCGATCCTCCCCCCTCCTCCCTATCCCGCCACTGTCCCCACGGTGTGCAGTTTTGGAATACAAGGCCAAATGTTTGAAATTAGTGGAGTTCACCTCGGGTGGAAAAAAATATGAAATTTCTTAATAGGATCCCCTGATGCTGCTTTCTTCTTGCCATGTGCAGCTATCAGCAGCCATTACACAGCCATGTGCATCATGCTGCTTCCTTCTCTTTGACCCCCTTGTGCTCAAGCCAACTCTTCATGTGTCATCTGGCTTTGTGTTGTTGATGTGCCTCAGTGCATATAATTTCAGTGTTGCCAGACACATAGCAGGATGCTCAAAGGAGCTATGGTGCTGTGTCTAAAATGAGGCTGCTGCTGTCACATTCTGCATGGTTTTCTAGGCAGGACACCGTGGGATACACCCAGCTGGGCAGAACATGCCAAGAACGTCCCCCCATATATGTAAATGTTCTCCTCAAAATGTTCGTAGTGTTCTTTGTCTAAAGTTATTTAAAAATATCCAGTCTTGCTCCTTGTATTGGGCTCTCTGTTAGCACCCTAGGCTCCACAATGGACAAAGGAAAGGTAAAGTTGTTGTACAGACACCAATTTCAAAGTGAACCCACCTGAAATGACAGTAGGCTTGGCTTTGAACAGTACCACCAGGACAATGTTGCAGTTTGAAAACATGCAGGTGGTTCAAATGGATGCAGCATCTCTCCTGTCTCTACTTTAATCTATGTACGTCATAGCTTTATGATTGACTATTTTTCACATAGTTCACATTTTCACATGTCAAAGCAGGAAAAGCACAGGTGTAATAATAACCCCACTCTGGGGATGTCCTGCTATTGTGTATGCTAGTGCTCTGTCCACCATGACATGGCTTTTTGGGCCTCTTATTGAGTCTTTATCACTGTTTTAATTCTGTATGCACTTTCCCCACTGTGTCAAGTTCTAAAGTCTATTCAGCGTGCATCCACTGAAATCTGACATGGCTCAACTTGATACAATACAGTCTGAGATCAGAATTGTATTAACCCAAGCATGCACAGTGGGACATGCATTTGCACAATTGTCACACAGTCTTAACAGCACAACCACATTTTCTGCCACACATCTTCACAAATTAACAGCAAAAGAGGTTGATTGTCAGTGAATCCTGAATGTGGTCACAGCCATAGCTCATACTGAAGTCATTAAGGTCCAGACCTCTGTATTGTTTTCGAGGTGAACGGCAGGTAGTAATTGCTGCTAAGTATCCAAACACACCTCCATATTCATAGTTTCTTGACGCCATTGATGTCTGAGAAAGCAGGCGTTTTATTTTTTTCAGCTCACCCTGTCAGAACAGAAAAAACGCATCCCTTCAGTAGGAGTTGAAATATCTACGAACTGTCACTGTGGAAAAAAAGATCTTTTGGGTGAAGCTGACTGGTTTCAACCAATGAGGATCAATGGAGGTAATCAGAAAAGCAGGAAATTGGGTTTTGTAGCCAGGGAAAAGTAAACAGACAAGTAAAAGAAAAGTAAACGACTGAACAATGAAAGTGAAACCAACCTTTTTCTATTCTTTTCACTTTATACCTAAATGTATAAAGCCCAAGTCACACACAGTGTAATGACAGCTGCTTTAAATGTATTCTATACCTTCTTAAAATACATTACATTACATTTCTATGAGAAAAACATAAAATCTAAAATATTCTACAGGAGCGTGCTGAGCCAAAATTAGTTTCAGGCTCTTACAGTGACAATAAACAGAGCTTGAATTACATTCCTTGAGAATAGTCAGCTTCATATTCTGTTGCCTAGAGGGCTGCTGTGTGCTGATGCCCTGATGGTTTGCCTGATTCTGAAAAAACAATTTCTGAGTCTTTGTGAGCACTTTTCTTGTTTCACGGCTTGGCTTTTCTTTTTATTTCTTTTTTTTTTGAGCTGCTTGCTGCATTCACAATTTATATTGTATAAAACCTCCGGAACTTAAAACAGCAGTGAGCAATATTTTGGAGTGTCTAACACCCCGAGACATCTGCTGCAGCTCGGCATGATGCACTTTGCCTTCAGCTCACAGCAAACCTGCCATAGAAATCAGTAAAACAAGTAGGGATCATAGTCAGATTAAATACTCTCAAACTCCTCTGTGTTACACAAAAACGCCCGCTAATCTTTCCACGTTTGACCCCTGTCGTCTGGCACTGAGTTCTTAGCGGCTCTCTGCTATCCTCTTAAATGCCCCCTCTTCACATAATGGTGGTGTCCTTACACCACAAGCCAAGATAAGAAATCCAATCAGGACAAAGCAGCAGATTTTTCGTGGGCCTTAACTCCTGGGGTTCTGCTGAGTTTAACGAGGCTGTCCGTGCCGAGGCTTCAGCGGTGCTTGGACATGTCAGGTCCACCCACATGCAGATTGCAGCTATAAACCGGGAGTGTCTGAGAAGCAGAGAGCTGTGTCAGTGCTCCTCTCCTGGTGTGTACATCAACGACGGGTGCACAAGGTCGCCAAAGAGAAGGTGCTATATTTCTCAAGCTGTGCTGTAAACACTGTAGATTTAGACTGACTTTACTCTGTAGGAATCGCGACAGGAAGTTTGGGCAGCCGTGACAGTCAGTGATTTATGTAAGTGCCAAACTGAAACTTGTTTTTTTGAAATACCAATTTTAGGACCCTCTCTCATGATGACAAGATAAAGTACATGTGAGTGTGCGCGTGCAGCTGTATCCGACACCCACTACCTTCAAGCCATTTATAGTCACTGCTCTTTTAAGGTTCCTGAGCATCAAAAATCCTGGAACTGAAAATGAAAGTGACATGAAGTCTTTAAGCACTGGGCACAACAGTGTCCTTTGTAAAACTGCACTTTCTGCTTGAGAAAATCACCACCACAGAAACTCGCTGAATTCAGTTTCTGCTCCTGCATGAAATGTCAGAAATATACACACATGCTTTTTCAGACAGCTGCTTACAGCAGCTGCAGAGTTTTTTTTCTGCAGGCGCATCATGTTTACATCATGGTCTACAGGCGCTGGAGCTGATAAATAGCCAATCATTTGACCTGGAAATCAATGCTGTATGTACCATTTCCTTTACAGAATAAGACAGATGTTTGTTGCGTGTGAAACATGACTGTTTACTATTCAAAAGGTGCACAAGCTCCCACAGATGGCTATAAATGGATGTACAAAGGCACACAATTAACTCTTTCTACGTCAATAATCCCTGCTCCACCAATCTTTACGTATGTCAATAAATAAAACATAGAAGAAACAACCGTATTGATTGCTCTGGAATCAGTAAAGGTCTTCACCTAAATTATAAGGTGTGAAAACCAAAGCAGCTGTCACTAAGCATGACAGGGACTCTTTATTATGTCTGTCGTTATCCTGGATTCATCACATGTAGCAGTAAGTCATTACAAGCAGTGACTTCCGATACAGTAAGTGTTGAATCTGTACATGCAGGCATTTTTAGATTCACCTCCAAGGATTTCATTATCACAGAAAGATAACCCAGAAGGCTGTCTGTAGTATACATCTGTGTAATTCTAGGTTTTAAATCACATGTGTATGGAGACTTCAAATTCTCACCTGTAGGGATCCTAGCTGGATGTGCTGACAGTACCAGGGTGTCATATCCTGTTAAGTATTCACCAGGCAAAGACGCTCCAACACAAAGACCCATGGTATAGAAAAGTTCATACTTCCTGTCTCATATATGGGATACAAAGCTAATGAGCAGGCATCCCATTATATCATTTATTCTGCTGTAAGAGCAAACTGAAGAGACAAAGTGTTCAACCCTGAATTACCAGTATTTATCAACTGCAAATTGCAATGATGAATCTCCTCTGTCATTATTTGTAAAGCCTCTTCACCCCACTGATATCCTCTACATTACACTGGCACAAAGTGGAAGATTAAAGACACTCGGTGTAGGCTGTCATGTAGACCATGAATACTGTCTGTTCTCAAAATAGAGTGTTTTTGTCACTGGAGATATATTAGGATTTTAAGCAGTGACGTGCTTTGATCCAGCTCGCACGGCACCTAATTTCAGATAAAGTACTTTGACAAGTTCTTATGTCACAGCTGAAGTGAAAGCCACTCAGATTTTAGAGATAAGTGACGAGAACAACATGGAGACTCTGTAATCAAACCATCTGGCTTGGATTTAAATTTCTCGTTTCATGTTTGCTTCCACTTAAAGTGAGGTCATTGAATCGTTTGTGATACCTGTCCATCTTTACTTTGAAATCCCAGAAGATATTATTCAGCAGTTCAGGTACAGAATAGATTGCTGTGTATTGCGTAATGTGTGTAGGAATCTCACCAACAGTAACAGAGATCTTTTGGATAAAGAAAATTCAGAATTCGGGAAAAACACTTCTTTTCCACATTGTATGTTCAGTGTTAGATCCTGTTTCCCTCTGAGGTTTTTCCTTCCTCTGGCAGGAAGAGCAGCATTGTTTGCAGCTTCTCTGCCAGCAAACGGCTCTGACAGCTCTCATCTCCGTAACTCAGCACCCAGGATGCTCGACAACTCAGGCAGCAGGTTATTGAACCTGCGAGGCGTTCCCCTGTTCAGAAGATCCATCACACAAACAGTCTTTAAAAGCTGCTCGGGACCGGCTCGCTCTGGAAGTAATAGATTGCAGGAATCAGTCTTATAAGAATGATTGCATTGGCTCTTGAGTTGGTGAGTCTATAAATTACAGAGCTATGCCAGCTGATCTCAATATATCCCACCCTCTCTCAAAGTCCCAAACCTCAGCTGGCAATATGTGACAGATGTAGACAGGATTTGTTCTGTGGTTAATGCGCGTCTGATGTTCATTTGCATAACAAAGCTTCCTTACAAGAAGTCTTATTTATCCCTCTAAGGAAAAGAAGTAAGATAATGTAAGTTATTATACTTGGACTCATGGGTCCTATGGAATTGCCCACTATTGTGTGATGACTTCACACTTGAAGATCTGATGAAGCTGCTTCTGTGAATACACTATTTTTTTTTTCTTTTACTTTAGGGAAAAATTGCAATTAGACACTAAAAAATCACTTAAAAGATAAAAAGCAAAATGTGTAGACGAAAGTGGTGCCTGAAAGCTTTTTTAAAGAGGTCATGTTTTCCAAAAGTGTGATTAATGGTTTCTGAAAGAAAAGCTTCTGTTTCAAAACAGACAATAAAAAGATTGATGTGTTGAGTTATTCATGTGAATTGTCTTATTGTAATGTTAAGTGTAAGAAGGAATGCGAACGACGTGCAGGAAAGAAAGCTATTCAGATAGAAACATGAAGTTATGTTCTTTTCCTTCCATAATATTCAATGATGGCACTACATGCTGTACAAAGAAATGGATGAACCCTCTTTGACATCTTTTCATGGGTTTGTGTTAGTTATATCGAGAAGGAAAATTGATCATTATTAAGTTTACAGTGTTGTATTTGACAAATTGGTTTCCTGTCTTATGTTGATGAAGATTCTCAGTCATCCAGGTCATTTTCATTCGGAAGTTTGAATCGAGGCAGCTGGACTTGCAGAGTTTTCTTGAAGACTTTTCACTGCTCAAGCAAAATGGCGGTTTGTTTCTGCTCTAAGAAGTCATTAGGATCATGTAGACCAACTAGGATTGGGAGCTAGCTCATAAAGGTTCAGGATGACCTGCAGTTTTTGATGATTCTGTGTTTGCTCTGTCTCAACCCCAAAGGTCACAGCTTGGCCTCTTTGTCACAACCATATTCTTTGTTCATAAAGTTTGTGTTGGCTTTTGTGCTGGAGTCTTGCAAGAGGGGTGATTAGGATGCACTTAGTGTTCATTAACTTTACAAATCTCTGCAGAACCCATATGGTGTTAGATTCCTGCTTGATGTCTCATAAAAAATCTCCATAAGATGTTCTGTAGGTGTGTAAATCTCACAGGTGTTGTTTGTTTTTGTTCACTTTATTATTTTCCTCTTTCATGGTGTTTCCATATGGAAGTGCCATATGTCTTTGTCTTGTCTGCTTGTGTTGATTGTGGGAGAGATGCTCAGAAACAAAGTTTGACTACGTGCCATATTTCAGAAGCCATTTACAGAAAACTAACTTTGAGGCCTTGGTTGCATTTCTGACTTAAATATACTTAACATGCTGTAAGACAGGAGTGTTTAAAGATTGGCAGCTGTTGAAGAGAGTTTAATTATTGACTGACATCATGTAAAATGGGTGTTTAGAGTCAACAAATTACACAGCCACAGGAGGACATGACAACTCTACATAGAGGTCTTAGTACATTCAGAATTTTGGACCTGATTTAAAAGGGCCCCATGGAAAATCTGCTTTAACCTGACATGCATACATTCATTTTCAAAAAGAGAAACCTGATCTAAGCACAGCCAGACCTGACACGTATAGAATATTTAACCGAACTCTTAACACAATGAGCTTCAAAATGCAAGTGTAATAACATGGAAACTAAAATCATTTGTTTTTAAGCTTTAAATATAATTACATTTAAAATAATATGAAAGCCCTATTTCCACCTTCTGCACCAAATGGTATCATCCTCTTTCAATATAAATGAATTATAAATGAAGGCCTCACTATACCGGCTCATTATAAATGTAAGAAGATTATATGGTGCATGCTCAGGTCCATTTCACTCATGTACTGGACATGTCGACCCCCAAGACACATGGCAGTAATACTAGACCCTGCCCAAGCTGATTTGGCCAAATAGAATCCATTCCGACACTGGCTGGTCTATAACTGGTCGCCAGGACCAAGATAGTCCCAGAGGACCCTTTCCAGATGATGATCAACACCACAACTATTATCTCTGGTGTCAGCACAGAGAGCTTTGTATGAACCTTTGGCTTCTGATAAACTTTATGTTTCCATGTTCACAGTTTGTGTGTCTGCATACAACTCCCAGTTAATCCCAATACAGGCGAAGAGCTGGAGCTGAGGTGGGAGGGCATTTGCATTAGCAAGAAGCTTGTGATGAGCTGTCAGTCGAAGCGGTCACATCCATACTTACATTTTGGCTGTTATGTAAGTAAAGCTAGTGAAATAAAACATTTCTGGAAATTCCTTGAACAGGACAAAGTGGATGATGTAAGGCTTCTAGTCAGCTCCCGGTTGTTTTCGCTCAGCAGTTTCCAGTGCTGCTGTTCGTTGGAGTTTGAAGGCAATAATGAGGGGAACAGCTGGCACAGTGAATCAGAGGAAAGTTTTATGAAGCAAGGTTGCGCCCTGGTGAAGTCTCACACAGAGAGCGCAACCTGGAGCCTCAGTTCTCAACATCTCATGTTGGCAGTGAGATTTGAAGGTTTAGATGGATTTGTGCTGCAGAACTGCCACCACAAACACTCTTATTGTAGACAGTAGTAACTGATGAACAGTGTGTTCCCAAAGCATAGAAGGTAAAAAACTAATATTTCTTTGCTAATATGTCAGCTCATAATTAATGGAACACTGACAGGTGCACAGTATGTATCTTTTTAGACCAAGATAAATGTTAATATGAGGTGAAATGTTTGTCCTCAAAGAAGACTTTTCATTGTTTTTGTGTTTCCTTCGAATCATATTTCAGTCTGAGCATAGAAATAACCTGCATTACTGCGATCACATTATCATGCCAGCGTTGCCTCTGCCTCCACTGAGCCCCCTGATGAGTGAGAACAAAATTTGAATGTTTTCATTCTAATCAACATCAGCACACTAACAACCAAGTGCGTTTGGGATGATTTACAGCTACTGTGACCTTTTCCTTGAATAAGGGTGAACATCACACAGAAGATGTGAAAGACGAGCAACGATGAACACGGGTCTGGAATATATTGCAGGCTCAGATATGCAGTGGGTGGGTCAAACGCTGTTCACATGTTAAATAAAGTCACTAAAGCAACACATATTTAACAGTTATTGATACAATGCTATTGGCTTGTTCTGACTAAATATCTGACATCTGTCTCAGTAAAAATGCCGTCCACTGACCCTTTTAGCACCTTCTAGCTCATTGTTTGCTTTTCATATCTCAACTAGATTGTTGCATTTAAATGTCCCCTGGGTGCACTTTGAGCTCGGTAAAACTGCTTTCTCTTTTTATACACCCAGGGCATAGAATACACAGCAACATACTATTACACTCGCTCCTCTGAATACCTTGAAAGGTCTTCTCCAAACGGCCCTGAGGGAAATGTGTTGTTACATATTCCCTGACGTGAGGATATTGCTTGAATCTTGTGTTGCTGCTTTTATGTAATGTATATGTTTTGTGTTTTCTTGTTATGTAAACTGTGTGTCACTGCTTTGACACAAACAAAATAACATATGCAACATGATAAAATGATAAATCCTGTTTCTCATGGAGGCAAAACTGATTCATTTCAACCAAACACATATTCTCAATCAAACCTTGGAACGTACAAACAGAACTGATTCATAAGTCTGCCAGAGACTCCCCACACAAGGTTAACACATTGCTACTGTTAGCACCATTACAACATTTCCCAGCTTTCTATACTGCAATTGAATGTGACTGTAACAAGTGCTGGTGGCCTGGTCCTGGTTGCAGCCAGTCCATAGCAGTCAAATAGGAAGGCAGCTGTTTTACAGCCAGCAGTCTGTCTATGGGTTTCCTGCCTCCAGATTCTGCCAGCTTTTTAAATTGAAAACTGAGTGAGAGACGTTTGTGATATGAAGTCAAAAGCGAGCACAGTGTGCTCCAAACTGCAGGCATGGAGGACTTTGTCCTCCTCCTAAAGTTGAAGGAGAGGACTCTGTGTTGGTGTTATTGAAGGATTGTCTTGTCAAATTTTGCACCTAGGAAAACATCATTTAAAAACACTACATTGAAAAAGCAGCATTTATGAGCTGGGGAACTGATCCTTACAGAGAGCGCAGGCAGTGGACAGAAGGCTGAGAAACTGCCATTAGCGTATGTTGACATCTGAAAGTTACTCCAGGTAACAGGACCAGTGAGGGGCCATCAGGCCACCTTGGCTTAGAAAGGACTGTCTCCTGGCAATATAAGACATTTATAAAGGTTTAATTCTGAATGTTAGCGTGGGCCTAAAAGGCATGCTCTGACATTTCAATTTTAGCCTGCCGTGTACATTACTGAGGCAGAGTAGAGAATACTCTCTATCTATCTATCTATCTATCTATCTATCTATCTATCTATCTATCTATCTATCTATCTATCTATCTATCTATCTATCTATCTATCTATCTAAAATGATGACAACAAAGAAACTGTTAAATGTCAAGTGATCCCTTCAGGACAGTCGTGCACATTTAACCATCCATCACTGTCAACACACAGTATACTGCAGAACTCACAGATGAGTAATTGCCTGAAAACATTTTTGGATCTTCTCCTGAAACAAGATGAGCAGTGTGGAAAATATTGACACAGATATTTGTCATGAGACCAAGCTAGTGGCAAAAAAACACAGGTTGACCAATCAGTGTCCTCAGGGGAGGGACTGGCATTTAAAGTGTGATGATGTCCACCAACAAGGTAACTGCTATGCACTGTTTTTTTCCTTAATGATCACATTAGTTAGAGAACATCAGTCTAAGTCTTGCATTTTTCTTTGTTTTGTGCTTCTTGTGCTAGTAGTGGATAATCAAGCCTGGAGCTACTAGCATAAGGCACCATTCGGGACAGTTTACAAGTGTTTGGTTAGCTTACTTCTTTCTGTGTGTGCATTGCAGATTATTGCTCGGTGAAGATTAAACAGCACTAAATGAATGTCAGCATTGGCTCCAAATGAGATGCATAAAACATGTTTATTTGGCAGAGCATGTGTAAATCCTTTGTTCCTGGGTGTGAAGTGGGAGGATCAGTGAGAGATGATGTAAGATGTAAGAGGGCTGTCACACTGCAGACTCATATGACACAGCTTCTGCAGCATAACAACTGAACCTGCAACAAAATGATTTATTTATTGTTTGCTTGTTTCTAGAGATGATTATCGATGGTTTCAGGAAACTCCTGACCTCCAACAAGTCAGGACTGAATGTGCAGGCTGCTGGTCAAGGTAAAGCAGAAAACCTGCAGCGGTAGCTGGAGTGATCCTCGACCCCCTCTGCTTCTCAGGGACTATGTGTGGGAGACTGTCTTGCTTCGCTCCACTCTTGGCTTAAAAAAGTAGTTTTGATCTGTCTATCCGTACTTAGCATCTGTTGAAAGCTTGCTCTTTAAACAGAATATGAGAGAAAGGCTGAGAGTGGGGAGCAGCGCTGTTTTGGTCCCAGTGGTTGTTAAAACTGCACCTGGTTGAGGAGACTTTCAGATAAAGAATGTTCTCTCTGAGCAAGGACTGCTGTTAATGTGTAGGAGTGTGTCTTCAGGAACTCTGTGTTGAGATGATTTAACCCGTTATCCTTGTTCAGCTGACAAGGTGTTGATTGGTGCTGTACTTTCAGATGTGTGAAAAATCAGCCAATTAACAGTACATTTGAATTAACCGCACTGCCTGAATTGACTTCTCTCTCTCTCTCTCTCTCTCTCTTAGCTTTTTCTTTTATATATTTTTCAGTCCAACATTAACTTCTATTGACATGTTATTTGCAGGAATAGAATGGGTTACTTATTTTTAAATGTGAAGTTACATTAAAAAAAACAAAGAAACCACTGTGCATGTCATAGTTTGTACATTCATAGTTTAGCAGTTGTAGAAGGTTAATGATGAGCTATCCATGCTTTAAGTTTCCTAGATTGGTGCTGTGTTGGTTCGATGCAGAGCTTTGGACATAGACTTTGGAGGATTTGCTTTGATGCAGCAGACAACACTATCCCATATTGTTTCTGTGTCATTATTTATGGTGAAATCAAGCCAACCTTGTACAAGCTCTTTTAACTTGCTTCTCTTTTTCAGACCTGATGAGAGAAGTGTATTTTTACACATCTGACTGTAGCACACATTTACAGCATCTTGCAGAGCCTGTCTGGATATTCACTGAACAAAACAGGCTGGACTGTGGTATGAATGTATTGCTCATTGCCTTTGCAGTGGCCTGAGGCTGCCAAAGAACTCTGGGGAGAGGAGTTATTGCTTAAGTGTGTTATGTGTGCGCTCTGTGAATTTGTATGTATAAAGTGTTGTAGCAGTGCGCCTGAGGAGGTAGCCGAAGCTCATCCCACCAACACGGTGCAAGGGTGGGGGGGAGGAGGTGTCAAAACATTAATGAACGGTTGCGTGTTCCTCCATTCACCACTCCAATGTGGTGACACTGAAGCAGCACATAATGAGTTGTTGCAAGAGGAGGCAGTACACAGAGAAGCACATTCCCATACAAACACACACACACAACTTGCAGTAAAGCTGTTTAAAAAGACAGCCTGGATAGAGAGCCGCTGGCCCCTGTTGGTTGCCAGAGGAAGTGACCAAGAGCTGGAAACATTTGGTTGGACTGATTTCACTTATTTTTTTCTGCCAGCTTTGAACTTTTCTGCTTGGTTTTCACAAGCTAAATTTACAAAGCTTTGGCATGATATGTGTTATTATTTTGTGAATAAAGTGGGACTGCAGAGAAATGCCATAATGTGCTTTCATGTTCCAGGGCACACAGTTTGTAATACAGGCATCTGATGTCTTTGGTAGAAGTACAGACTTTTCTTATTATAAATTCAGCTTTTGTTCAATATCTCCTCTTTGTTAGCTTCATTTTAGCATTTTCTTTGAATCCTCTGTAATGGTATATGATATAGGCTCATACTACATTTTGTGAAATGAACACACCCAGTTGTATCTTTTTTGTTGTTTTTTGGCACGTTGTGGCACTACATTTCCCATCATTCTTAGGGCAATGCAAGCAGGAAATACAAATTAAGCATGTGGCCTGCCTAAGCCATGTAGGTGTGTTTAAGCTTGTGAGCATTTGGTGAATGTTCCCCATTTAAAGTGGATTTGATTTGATATTGAAAATAAACATTTATCTATGAAGACCTGTCATCAGTAGGATGTTGCGATCCATGGATATCACTGGAGAGAGTAAGTATAGTTTGTGTTTTTTAAACAGTAGTAAAGCCCATAGGTTGGTTGGTGCAGTTAGCTTTTGAACTCTTTAGGCCCTGTTCACACTGGGGAAAAAAAATGTGGCTTAAGCAGGATTTGGCCCCATCCAGATCAATCCAGATGTGTTTTTTTCCGAGTGTGAACACCTCCAATCCGGCTGAATCCAGTTTGATTTCAAGCTGGCTAGATCCACCAGCCAACAGGATTGGCTCAAATGTGGCTCGAATCCGGCTAGCCACATTATTAGCCATATTACGAGGTGCCACCTAGTGGTTTGGAGAACAGCAAACACGCTGGATGAAGCCGGATTGAGTGCGAACACAACTGTGTGCTAGCCAGATTTGAAAATAGGTCTGAACGCATCCAGCTTAAAGGCTGTCTGGGCTCAATCCTACTCTAGCTGAAATGACTTTCTCCAGTGTGAACGGGGCCTTAGATGTTTGAGGTCAGCTTGGTGTTTTCAGGTTTTTCACTTTTAATACATCTGCTTATGTGAAATCCTTTAATTTGTATTATCTATGACACCCAGCAGGTTTCCACCCAAGTAGGAGTCTTAGGTACAATTTACATAATCACATCCTTGGCAGCAATCATGTTTTTTATGCTGTGTAAATGATACTGGCTTATATCAATACTGGCTTTATTGGTCACAAAACTCCTGTTGTTTAATCATCACATTAGACTGACAACATTCAAACAGTGAAACTTGCTCATGCTCATCCCAGACCAGATAATCACTTCCTTCCACACGCTCAAACAAGCACATTCTGTAGAAAAAGAGTCAGTTCATGGTGCAACAGGATTTAATGGCAGTAATAATCTGCAGCAGTAAAACCTGACAGGTGACGCAATTTCCTGGGCCTTTGCTTTCTTCTAATCTGGCTTAATAGGATGTGAAGCTTCAGTTGTGCTTTAATCTCAGTGAACAGGCCACAATCCTTTAGCATGCCTGTAGCCCCAACTTGATATGACAGGGTACTCAGCAAATTATTAACTTGGAAAGAGATTATTCAGTGCACTGAAAGGTGATGTAAGTTTAGCCGAGGATTGTTTTTGCCAGTGTACTGCTCCGGGATGTTTTGGGGGTGGCTGACAGGGACACAACACTGGCTGTTCATTGGTATGCTGGGGCTGCTCTGCCTGTCTTGCTGTACTATAGAATGCATAGACTTTGTGACAAAGTTGATGAAGCATGCATTTTCATCACAGTGCTGGAGCAGAGCTCCGACAGTGGCGATGGAGGCATTAAGCAGCAGTGAAGAAAGAGGTGTGTGAGGACATAAGCAGTGCATACACACAACTTTTGCAGTGTTTGTTTGACAGATTGTAGAACACACGTGTGTTTACTTATACTGACTCTGCGCGGAACAAGATTCACTAGAAGGATTGATTTGTTCAGTATCTTGTCTTATATATCTGCACGTATATATATATTTTTCATTTTTCATTTTTTTTCTACAACATAAAATACACTTGTATATGCTCTGCTAATTATTTTGATAATGCACATTTTAACACGTTCCATGTCGTTAAAACAGTATCTGTACTTTTTTGCAAACTATAACTTCTAGTATGAGGAGATATTGGTCTTTATTACAAAAAAAGTTGATCATATGGTCCTGAAACATGCAGTTCAACTTTTGGAGCACAAAGTTTTGTAGTATTTCCACCTATACTTTCATTTTAAATTTGCAAGTCAGCACCATTTCAGAGTCCACAGTGGTGATGGCTTCCAGCCAGCTATAGGTATTTGAACTCATGCAGCACCTGATCTGGCACACACAACTCCCTCTTACTCAAAATGAGGATGGAGAACATTGGTCGTCATTTTGATGGTGATAATGGCTGCAGTGATTGTTGTTCTGATAGTGATAAGTGGTGCCCTGCTGTGGATACGTTCTGTACATCCTAGATGCTGACTTCTACACAGGTCTGAATGCTCAATGACTCATACTAACTGAATATGTTAGAACTTGTGCTAAAAAATAAAAGTGCTAGTTTTATTCAAATTGGCTCCTTATAATCAAGGCCACAGACTTATCCAACCCTTCTCATTGGTGCCTTAGTTGGCCTCTAATGGTATAAAATTCTAACTATGTGCATCAGGGTTTGCAGTAGTCCTCTGAGAATCTATGTCAGCAGTATACTTCCTGTTTACATCAACTGAAGCATCATGTGGGTGTAATGGGATTTGCGCTTCAATTAGGTCCACCCTGTTAAACCTTGAACCTCATGGAGGCGATGAATATGTATGGGTCAATTAACAGTGCCAGGATCTGATTAAGTAAGTGTCACTTGGTTATCTGAGCTCTCACCGTAATGAGAACTGCCGGCGGCTTGTTTTAACACACCACTCTGAAAGTGAGAATAATGTTTTTGAAGGCAGACTTCATGCTGCGTTCCAGCCGTCACAGTTTACAAGGATGGGATGCATCTTATGTGTTGCTATGCTCTCCAAGTGGCTCTCTCCTTTTAGCGCAAAGCGACTGCAGATTTAAAAGCAGCAAAAACTCAGTGGGACTACTTTGGTGGAGAAATGATACTGTAATGATCAAATAGCTGACTGCTGAGCTGAGTTCGGTAGCGCTGGCAAACTGTGCCCTGTCTCCCACAACCCATAATTAAAGCATCTGAAGAAGGGTGAATTATAGTGATTATTCATGGATAGTTTATGGCACACTCGGTGGGTTACTGCATTACTTTCTTTATCCTGTCATGTTTGCTTGTCTTTTTTTAAATAAACCCCTGTTTTTTTAGCCTTGCCTTTGCCCTGTGAAAAGCTTGGTCAAAGGGTCGCGCTTTTCTGACAGCTTGTGGGCGGTTCCAGCTGCATCGATCATGCAGCTGCAGCACAGTGTTTTTCATTGCCACTGTAGAAATACACAAAAAAATAAGTCTGTAATATAAACTGAAGGAAAAAAAGGAAGCACAGAAAGTTGTTGTTAGTGTTGACCTCCAAACACCACCTCAGCCTTTCTGGTTGCTCAGTTTTAAGGATGAAAGATAAGATGAGTTGTGCACTGTTAGTCACGAAGTGAAAATTAATTATCCCGCAATTTGATCTCAAGGACACAATTATGGCTCAGCTTCTCAGAAAGGCTTACTAAACTCTTGTGTGTTTAGAGTCTTATTTGGTCTTAATACTTGTCAAGTTATCAACCCAAATATAGGTCCAGACATAAAAGGTATATGGATTTTTTTTTCGCATTAGGTGGTAGTAGCCAGTTCACATCAGGCTTAAGCCATGCAGTGAGGAGAAATGATAGATATTCTCAAAAATAGTGTTACTGTGCTGCAATGAATCTGGCCACAAGAGAGAGAGAGTGAGAGAAAAGGCAGACATGATGAATGATTGATCAAATGATCACTGTTTCCCAGACAAAGTAGCTTTGAATAAATTGTAAACCCACTAAGTCAAGAGTGCTTCGGATAAAAAAAACACGCTGGGTTGTCCCGTGTAAACATGTGTGTGTATTTGTGTCAGAGAGAGAATAGATGGGATAAATTATTGATCGGATGATCAGTGTCTTTCAGATAAAAGCAGCCTTGCGTAAACTGTAAAGCCACCACAAAAGCTGGCTTTTTTTCAGGTATTAAAGTGCACGGTTCATTCTAAGGCCTGATGAATAAACAAACAAAAGAACAACAGCCAGGTTGCTGCTAATGCTGATGAATGGTGGTTAAAATTATAATGATGTAATTCCAACAGGTCAGTGTTCAGAAGCTACATTAAAAGATATTCTGGTTTACCAGGGTAAACATAAGGGAGCTAGCTTGCTAGTCACTAGTAAATGTTTCCTAATTATGCAGTGACAGTGCACAGTTTGTATGCTAGCCGCTTTTAATGCCCATATAAAAAAATTCTGGACCACTTTATTTCAGCTTGTGCTGTATATATGAACATTAGTAGACATAGGATGCTAAAATAGTCCTTTGACACAGTGACATCTGCTGTTTTTAGCAAGTGAAAGTTATTTTATTATTGTTTTCAGACTATGATGTGTTATATATCTCTATGGCTAAAATGTGTCCTTAGCAGAGACATGCTGTGGGGTGTCCCTTGCTTTCCTTTCACAGCATAGTTGTCTGGACTCCATTTGATGCATGTGAAGAAAACTGAAGCACTTTTAACTTGATCAGCCTAAGTCTCTGGGGAGTGCATGTCCAGATCTGCGAGGAAAGATGACACCATTTCATGTTTTTCTCTGGGGGTGATGAAGAGAGCTACAGTATTGCTGAGTAGATGGAAAATCTCCGCAGGGTACTGGAAGATCAGTAGTGTCAGTGAAAGATACAGAACATTGTTTGGTCTAAGCAAAATGTGTAAAAACTTTAATCAAACAATCTAATACTATCAACATATGATGGTAAATAGAACTGAGAACAATGGTCATTCAGAGTAGAAGTGACGTAAAGCTGAGCAGGCTCTGGTTGTTGTTGTTGTTGTTGTTGTTGTTGGGGGTGGGGGGTGGGGTGTGATTCAGTCTCACTAAACACAGAAATATTAACTTTACTCCCACACTCGCCTACTCATTCACACACCATGAATAAACCTCACACTCTATAACTTGAACTAAAACCTAAAGCAGTCTTTTGTCAACCATCCCTCTCCTACCCCTCCCCCCAGCGTTGTGATTTATAGTTGCCAAGGCTTTGACTTATTTATTTATTTTCTCTCTAAGAAAGCTGACCGTAAACCAAAAAAAAAAAAAGGTGAAATGGGAGGGAGGGGAAGGGAAGCGGCTTGATAAATGGTCTGTGGAAAAAAACGGACACCTGATAGGCCATTCAAACTGGGCAAAAGATGGATATTGGCCAGAAAAAAAGGCCTCCCTCAGCTCAGATAACGCCTCAATCTGTCTCTTAAAGCAGTGAGAAGAATGGAGCGATGGTTCCATTAGGGGGCACAAGCGATTCTTTTCAATATCTTTCCAGCATAAGTGTGCCTTCGTATCCCCTTCTCTGAATGTCAATTGTGTCTGTTGTCGCTGCTGCTTGGGGCCGCCAGTCAATATGTAAACCTGGCAGAGACGGATTGGTCACCAATAATCAGTTTCCTCCTGGATCTGCTGATTACCAAGCTCAGAAAATTGAAAATAGAGAGAAGACAGAGGTGCTAATATGCGCCTTCAGTTTGGGCAGAGATAGAAAGCAGATACATGGATGGGATTGTGCAAATTGCTGTTTTGTGTGCTGCCTGAATAAAAGAGATGTGGAGCTAAATGGGTTTCCCATTGCTTCATTCAGTTGTCCCTCATTCTCTGCATTTTAACAGAAGCACTGCTGACATAAACTGTATTACACATACACCTCCTCCTGAATTGTGTGCTTTGAATATCCAGTTGTCTTCCATTCAAGGCCCCTTTTGCAATTTCAGGTTTGCGTTTAGAATTATTATTTGAGCTGTACAAATAAGGAAGGTTGATGCAGAGCTTCTCGCACACAATGATCACAACTTCATAGGAGGAGCCGTGTTTTCAAGCAGGGTAAATAGACAGTAAATTCATTCTTCGCTGGTTGATGAGTACGCTCTGCTGCACATGTACATGGCGGAAAATGTCTCCAGAGAGCAACAGCGTGTCACATCTCCAGGCGTCACTCATCACCGGGTGCTAGAAGAGCTTTGTGGCTGCAGCATTTGTGAGAAAACTGTGCTACAGGGGATTCTAGTACCTCTTCAGTAAAAGCTGTTGTACTCCTACGACTCAGCTCGTGCATTTTCCTCCGCTGGCCAGCAGAAGTCACCGTTGTACCACTTTAAATCACTTGTTTTCAAGATGGAAAGGCAGAAACAGATCTGTAGTTCAATACCTGCAGATAATTGAATTATCTGATTTTATATAGCGTCGATGTGTGTATGTGTGGCTGCAGAGAAAGGTTACAATAATGATAATTATGTAACATACTGCAAGTTACACTAAGAAACAATAAAGTAACTCCATCTGTGTTACATCTTCAGTAAAATACTGAATCATTTGGTGACATGGAAACAAATGTTTGCAAACTTTTAAAAGATAACATTATTTAGTGATACAGTAATATGAAGTTTCCTGGCTTGTGGAATGTTCCCCACAAACCAGGTGCAAACAATATAGTTAGCTGTCCATAAAAATAATCTATGAATAATCTAGTATTTTTCTTCTCGTTGCCCCAGTCGGATGAGGTAGATTCTGTCCTTATGTATTTCTTCCATCCCCTTCACTCCATTCTGTCTTCGTCCTCTCCAGTCTATCCGTTGATGTGTGTGTAGACACACATATGTCCCTCTGTTGGCCAAGACCAGCACACCGTTGGTCTATTTTTGCCACATAAAACAGATTTTTTTCTACCTTAGCAACACAGAAACGTCTGATCACGCATACATGAAGCTCCAACTCTCCACCATATGTCTGAATATAGGGCAATATCACAGTTTCCTAAATCTGACAGTAGGAGGGTGGAAGATGAAGGATGATACCAAAGAAATGAAACCTGAGGGGGGCCCATTCTAGACAGCAGGAAAGGATCAAATCCTGAAAAGAAAATGTCACCCTTCACATTGAAAGATAATAGGAAACTGCTCATGCAGTCTTGGATCACCCTGTGGTACTATAGGGTCACACCGTGAGTTTGTTATGTTCCAGGCCCTCCTATCTGACATGCACACATGGCAGGTGTTTCTGCTGCCTCACACTGTCAGCGGAGGATTTGCCATCAGCAGGCCAGACTGGGGAGAGGTCAGACTGAGAGCCCCTCTTCCTGGGTGCTCTCAGTCGCTGCTGGTATCTGAAGCTTTGATACAGCAGCATCAAGAACTTTTTCAATGTTTTCCTTCTATTTTTACACAGTAAGAAAAACAGCAAGTGGTCGCTTAACTTCACAGAGAATGCTTGGTGTCAACATGTAGTATGATGCAAAAAAGGCATGATTAAAGAGAAGGCATTGCTGCTTGCATATTCACATGACCCTGTAGATTGCTTTGCAAAGACAAAAAGAAGTTGATCCATCTTCATTTACGGCTCTTCATGTCTGGCTGGGCTGTTTGTGTGTATATTCCATTGATCTGCTTATAATGTTATGAATTTATATAAGGCTATCTCCCAGAATGAGTACCTGCCTCCATTCCCTGTGCTCATATCTGCCTCTCATCTTTCACATATCAGTATAATCAGCAAGAACAACGCTGACATTCAGAGCCTTGACAGTAAAACAGTGGGGACTCGTTGGCATACTTAATCACACACAATATGAATACAAAACAAAGCTCCGAGGCTCTTGTGATGCATGGATGTGCATAATTATACAACACAGGATTCTTCTCTCAGAGGCACCCCTTTGTCTGGAAATTGTTCTTCCTTTTGACATAGCTGTCTACCCACAGGGGTTTAGTACGCTGCCCCCGCATATATTCTGTATATGATGGGAAGATTTGTGACTGAGGAATGAAAATAAGGATGGTAGCACTGCGAAAGTCTGTGTCATCAAAAAAAGTGATGATGCTGTTGTATATTTGTCAATATCTTATGCTCTGATATTGTGTCAACTCAAAATATTATGTTTTTGTACCTAATTGCTATAATCTATATTATTGGCTAATAGTTTTTAAGGCCCCGTTCACACTGGAAAAAGTAAATCCAGCTAGAATAGGATTGATTCCGGATAGCCTTTAAGCTGGATACGTTCAGACCTATTTTCAAATCTGCGCTCAATCCAGCTTAATCCAGCTTGTTTGTTGTCCTCCAAACCGCTAGGTGGTGCCTCGTATTATACAGAGTCCCTTCAGTCTGCAGTAGGGCAGCATGTGCGCATACATTTTTTTTTTGTCCCATGTTGCTTGTTGTTTCGTTTTTTTCCGGTTCAAAAAGCAGTTTATTCCTTTGTACCCCTGTGGAAAATAAACCTGGGGCAAAGCTGTCGTAGTTCGACATTTGTTTACATACGGCTTTTGTACGTGTCCCGGACACTGTCCCTGTGAACTGGAAGTATTGCATCGCTAGCTGGATTCGCTAGCCTCGTTTGCGTTCAGACTTGAGCCACATTTGAGCCAATCCGGCTAGATCTACCTCCGAGAGGTGGATTGATATATCCGGATACCTCCTGAATCCTGCTCTCGCCGGTTTGATTTTCCCAGTGTGAACGGGGTCCAAGGCATTATATATTATGTGATATTATATGATATTGCCTGACCTTGTAGATTCACTTCACCAATCAGTACCTTGATTATCTGTAAATGTTTAAACCAAGTCAGGTAGAATCTGCCACTGAAAACAGGGAAAATGCAGAGATAGAGGTCTGCAACCTTCATTATCATTTCTCAGCTGACGTTTTTTGCTTCAGAGAAACGTACCCATTCCTTGTTATGTTCTGCTGTTATATATATGCTAGAGTGGTGTGTCTGCTATACAAGAGTTGTTTAAAGTTTAACTAGTGCATGGTCAGAGATGTCTTGACCAGTGTTCTGCAGGGATAACTCTATACACATTGAGAAAGGAATTCAAATGCTGTACATCAGAATGACCGACGTTGGGGCCTTATTGATTTATTCATCAAAGAGAAGTTTTACTGATGTTTGGAGCTTGGCAGGTCTTTGGATCAGATGCTGGTGCTAAAGTTTAGTGCTGAATCAGAATGATGATCGGCAGCCACTGGGATATTTGTTTGTAAGGGAGCAGAATAAAACTGTCTAGAGGTTTCAGCTTTGATTCATAGTGCTTGCAGGGATGCTGGTCCTCTGGGTCAGCTCATTTTTTGGAGGAGGAATGCTGACGTATGGGTGTACAGGAAAACACGTCCTTTTTTTGTTTGCGGTCTTCTGTCTGGGTTAGGATGTAGTGCAGCAGCTGTTTCTGAGAGATACTTAATAGCAAATCCACATAGCCATCTGGTGGAATTAGCTGGTCTTCAGCAGATACAGAAAAGGGATGTTCATCTGTTTATATTCCTGTTTGATCTTTGCTTTCAGTCTGCATTCTGTAAATGTGTCATCTACCTCTGCGTTTTAAACTAGAGTATAGACAAAATAGTTCTGGGTGAGGTGGGTCCTCCATGGATTGGACTTGTTTTTAAGGCACATCTCACAGATGCTTGGTTGAGCCATAACCCCGTCATGGGTTCACAGCTTCGCCCCCATCAGGGCTGCAGTGTTGGGGATGCTCTGACCCAGTCACCTAGCTGTCACAATGTGGCCCTTGTCAAGATCGCCCAAGTCCTTATGCTCCTAGCACTTTGCCTTTGAGAACAAAATGTTTACAGCCCGCCTAATACACCCCACATAGGAGGTAACCAGGTAATGAGTGTTAGTCACTTCACCTGTCTGTGCTCCTAGTGTTATGGCTAATCTGTGTATATAGACATGAATATATTTAGAAAATCTGAAATTAATTTGTTTGCTTTTCTGGCAAAAAACAAACAAACACAAAAAAACAAATAAGTAATTCCCCTTAAGAATTGTGACTTTGCTCTCCTGTTTTATGAACCGCTTTAAATATTTATGAGCGGTGGTTGTGTTAGTGTGCGAGTATGTGAGTGTGTGTGTTTTAAAGCTGAATGTTTGCCCTTTTCTATAACTCTCCCATAGGAATACACTGCTGTGTACAGGCCGCAGTATATGGTTACTTCTCTTCATGCCATAGTTCATTTGTTTTGAAATTCTCACCTTGTATCGCAGGAAGCATCAAAGCATTAGCATGTGAGTGTGGCTGTGGGGGAATTAATTACAACACAAACGGTCACCCACACACAGCAGCAGGAACCAATCAGGTTTGATTTGTGCAATCCGTTCAGCATCTCTATCTGACCTGTGCAGAACACTGCCTCATCAGATATGAATGTTATAATGTGCTTCATTGATCGCCTGGTCAAAGAAACTGATAATTAAAATCTACTCGGAAGAGGGAGAGGAGGGGGAGGAGGAGGAGGAGGAGGGTGGGCAGCAGCCAGATATTCTGTGATTTTTCAGCTTGTTTGAAATGTCCCAATGAACAAAATTTTACATGAAAGTTTTGAAAGGTAAGAAGAATTGCTTTGAACTATCTGCATTGACTTGCAGTAATGTATTTCTTATCTGAGTTATGGTGGCTGTGATGCACAGTGGTTGTTATAAGATGCACAATTCTAGCTTTTAGGGATAATTCGAATTTTTCATGAGTTGGGAGATGTTGCTTTTTTGGCCCAAGAAAACATTCAGTATCCTGAGTGAAAAAATGCTGCTGCAGTAAACCCGCAGCTCATTTCAATTTCACCTATATTCACAACTGTCAACCATTATTTTTAATTTAAACACATTTTCTGTTGATTTTGCATTTTTTTATCAACCTGTTGTATGAATCCTTTATGAGCACTTAGGCTGGAGTAGCCCTGTTTCAAAGTTTGTGTTTCTTTTTACTGCAGCTGTTCTACGACTGAAATAAAAAAGGTTAAGATTTTTACTGCAACATTGTTAACATTCCTTGTTTATATCATGTTGGAGCACTGGTGTAAATTGGCACAACACAATGTCACATCTTAATCTTTTCAAGAATTTCAACATATTCTAGAGATCAATGACCAAAAATAGAACTGAAAGACCAATAAAACATTTAAGATCTACCTCAGCATCCGGCAGATTCATCAGGATGAAGCTAAAGGGTCAAGAGGATCTATAAAATCCTCCTACAGTTCCTAGACACTTGATTAGGATTAATCTTTGCAGACTGATAGCAGCCAAGAAACCACTCTTTGGAAGGGAAACAGGGTGAAAAAACTATGATATGCAGAAGCTCACAAAGATTGAAATGAAGGTCAGGAGTGATGAATCCAAGTTTGGAATTTTAGGGTTGGGCAATATGTGATGAAGAGTTGGAAGCGGAGGGAAGCACGAGCGCTCGCAGCCTTCAATGAAACATGGTGTCCGGGCTTGGGGCTGCATTTCTGCCAGTGGTGTTCATGAAAGCTGAAAAATATGGACAGGTTTTAATACATCATGTCATTCCTTCTGGAAAATGCCTGATTGGAAAATGGGTTTATTTTTCAGCATGATAACGATCACAAGCACACTGCCAAAGCAGTGAAATCATATGATCTGTTGAAAACACTGACAGTCAAGAACTGGCCTTCACAGAGTTCAGACTGAATATTGTAGAGGCAGTATGGGATCACCTGCACAGAGAAAGAAATAAAAGGCAGCCTCATTCTAAAGAAGATCTCTAGGAAGTGTTAAAAGAAACCTGCTGTAATATACCAGAGGATTACTGCAGAACTCCCATAGGGGTTCAAGATGTGCTTAGCACCAAGGGACATCACACTCAATACTGACCTGTAGAAGCCAATTTGTTGTTGTTTGTGCATGTACATATTTAACGAGTTATGCATTATATAACTTGCTAAAGCTGGTAATGGCCTAAGACTTTTACACAAGGCTATAGATACCTGTACATCCTGTGTCATGCAGCGTATGCCTTCTACTTCCCATATTGATAGAAGTCTAATCACAAGAGAAAGTCATGTAGCAGATAAGCAGCCAAGCAGAGGCACCATAAACACACAGGAAAACAGTATTATATATATCAGCTCCTCAAAGTAAGTTCCATGTGACGCTAAATGGCAAAAAAAATTGCCTCCTTTCTCTGAACTGCATTTTGGCCTCCAGTGAACTACAACAGCAGTTAGGGCTAAAACGTCTAACCACACAGAACCTTTTGAAACCAGCACTCTCTTCATTTAATATTCTTGCTCCCTAACCTGATTCCCCTTCATCTTCTTTGCCGTGAGTGGCCGGGGAAATCTAATTCATGAGAGGTCGATGACAGAATGGGGCCTGTGGTCCCGTTAAAAGGCTTCTCTGCTTTTGCCGTTGTAGAGAGAGAGAGAGATTACGGTGCCGTCAAAGCTGGACATCAAAGGGTGAGTGTAAGAGGGAATTTTATTAGATTAGGGTTACTGAAGTTATAATGAGCTTGACGGAAACTTATGAGTGAAGTCGGAGTGTGTTTTTTGTGACATCTGATTAAAGAAGCTCTCTAGAAAAACAGGATTTTAGTGTAACTTAACTGTGATTGGCTAAATCAGGATGCATGGTGACCAGTGGATGATCATTTCTGAGCATCTTAGAGTACATGTGACAGAAACAAATGGGTTGCCGTCCTCCTTTATAACACCACTAATCACTATAAAAATGAATGGAACAAGTCTCCTGAATCACAGCCTGTGCACAGTGGAAACCCATTGTTATGTCCTGATTGCAGGGTTCCTGGGCGACACTTTCATTTTTACAGAGTAGAAGACCACCTTTATGTATAAAATGTAAAATTGTTGGACTCCAAAATATCTTTCTATGATGTTGTCTACCTCCTGCATTAATGCATTAAAGGCCTGCTCATTTTCATGCAGTGGCCTCCAGCAGAACTGAGCAGAAACACCTCAGTAGCATCAGTGCACTCTACACTCTAGCAGCAGACCATTTGCTTTGGTCAATTTATGGTTCATATTTTGCTGCTATTGACCCGCCTCCAGAGAGGAGCAGCAGGGTTGCCCACAACAGCGATTTCCCCCCTGCAGCTTGAGCACCCCTTGCCCAGGCATGAAATTGACCTTGGCCTGCAGGCTTGGTACTGAGATAAGCCCAAACAGGCGCGATAAAAACCTGATTCCCCAGGCACCCATGGACTGAGTAGTAGTAAAGAGAGAGAGCAACCTTGGGGCCTGTGACGTCAGAGGGGTTTTATTATCCCCTTGCCACAAGCTGGGACAGACATGCAGAGAGTCTGAACACAGCACGCCTGCCCACCTGCCTGCCCATACACTCTCATGTGGCATATTAAAATTCATGAGCTAGGTTGGTTTGAATGCCAAGGTTTATGGCAATGTTCCCCCTCTGCATAGGTCCTAGGGGATGAACACTGGGAGAGATTAGAGAAGGACAGTGGAGAGAGATATGGGATCAAGAGGGGAAGAGAGAGAGAGGGAGAGATATGAGGATAGGAGGAGATAAGGGAAGAATGGAGGAAAGGGGAGTTGAAGATAGTGGATGGAAGTGGAATTCTCAGCCGTATTGCCAGACATAAAGCAGATATTGGACACTTTATCAAAACGTTGGAATACGTTTAATGTTTGCAAAATGTGTTTTTTCCCCCCTCTACAATATCGGCACATAGCATGTGCAGTGTGCTTAAGGTTAGGAAAGGTTTGTGGTTTGAAACAAAACTGGCTGCTTCTACATCTTTTTGGCAGTGTCTGTCTGACTAACTCACATTATTATCTCATCCATTAATGTGCAAAGAGGTGAATCATGGTCTATGACTTAAACTGGATAGACTGTTAATCATGCGACATTTGAATAAAATCAGTTGACATGAACTGGCAAATTATCTATGGTTGTAGATATGTTTGTTTCTAATTAAAGGCAGGGATTGACTCACTTATGCAGCAACTCTCTAGTGGCCACTTGAGAAACTGCAGTTGTGAACATTTCTTTGTTGACTTCTTTTTTTCCTGATTATAAGACAATTCCTATTATTAGCATGATGAGATCAATATTAATGTTCTGATGTTCAGAGGTTCAACCCTAATCCGTAGTTTTGTCTCTCAGCAGACTAACATCTACTAATCAGCACTGAATAATACCAGTACTGGGTATTGACCTGATGATAAATTTAAGGCATCACCAATGTTATTCCAATACACAAAGCCGGCCCAAAGCATAAGCAAACTAAGCACCTGCTTAGGGCTCCCCTGGCCTCTAGGGAGCCCCTAAGAGTGATTGAAAAAATAATTAAAGTAATAACGTGGGAGTGATGGTGATTCAGATATCATATATTTTCATTTACAACAACACAATAGTTTAACAGAGTGCAGTCTCCTGCCTCAGAGCTCCCTGAACGTGTGCATCCAGGTGTGCACAGCGCACCGTGCGTCATTCCAATAATATCCCAGCGGCACAAAAGAACGTTCCCCTCAGAGGCAAAAAAAGAAAGAAAGAAAGAAAGAGAGACAAAGAGGAGAAAAGACAGCAAGATAAAGGTATGTGTGCATGTCTTTGGTCTTAGTTTTGAAAAAATTCCTTAAGCTAGCAAAGCCCTAGTAGCTAGCTAATGTTAGCTCAAAACTAGAGAAGACTCAACGACTCAAGCTAACGTTTTGTGTTTGTGTAATTATACTTTGAGTACTTTGATTTTATGCATATATGAAAAATGTTCTGGTTTAACATCCACTACCTACTGTTGGAGCACTCACTGTTAAAATATTTTTCAACCCTGGGCCAGTCCACCACTGAGTCAGGTGAGCGGAAACTGTCACCATACATATTAAAGTTAAACTGTCATATCTCAATAAGATATACTAATATAAGATATAATTATATGACATGTGGCTTATTTTTCTTACTATGAAGTAGCGTGCTATTTGGAAAATAAGCAGCATAATTTTCAAGGATAAAATAACATCTAACAAGGCTAGCTTTTGTTGTTGTTGACGTTTTTCATCTTAGGTCCTTCTCCATTCTCTGCCTCATCCACTGTGCCCACTGTGTCTGCTCTATGCTCAGCTGTACCTGGTAAGTACACAATGTGCTCTGATGACCATCTGTAAAATGACATCTGACATCTAGTTTTCAGATCAAGTTCTTTAATGTTATATTTTATGTATAAACCATTTTGCTACATTGTTTCAGTTGTATCTGTTCTTAAATATTATTATTTAAGTATTTGTTTGATATTTATTTTCTTTTATGCTGTTTTTGTTTACTTGAGCAGTTCATTTAGCAACATAAAAAATCAAAGATTAAAAGATTAAAGATTTTTCCCAAGTTTGTTGTTTGTTTCCATGACCCTCATGGTAATGGCTACAGGAAGATCATGAAACTCATTCATCCAGTTGCTCATCCAGTGTAACACCACAGGTTGTTGATACCTTCCTTGCTTATGTCAATTCTATTAAAAAAACCTTCAACAAATGTTGAATAGTTCAGTCTGGATCACAGCGGTACAGCAGTTTGCCCTACTATCATTTCCATTGCATGATGCTAGCGTGGTAAAAAGAGCATTCTTTGATAGAATGCCCACCAGCCTGACCTCCACACCTAAACCTTGTGTTCTCTGTGGTGCTGAAACTTCTTTTGACAGTAACTCATGCACAATCCTCTAACATAACAGTACAGCATCAGGACTGTTGTCCTGAGATATATTCTGAGAAGGGATAAGAGACAAAAGCGCTGGCACAAGTGTTGACACAGACAGAGGAGGGGAGACGGAGCCAGAGAAGTTTATGGTGGCATAAAGCAAAGAAGTAGAGGCGACAAGTGGCAGGAAGTAAATGAATTGCTTTAGAGCCCTGGAAGAGAATAAATCTCTGAAGAGATCTGAAGTGCAGACAAGGTTTTACAAAATCAAACAAAAAAAAACAAAAAAAAACATGAGGGGCTTTCAGAGAGTAAAAGGTTTGCCTAGTAGAGGGAAAGGCTGACCAATGCAGGCTGCTGACAGTTCAACACCTGGCAACTTAAGAAGTGTGCGGTGATGGATGTGGGGAAAGTGCTGGTGAGTGGGTGAAGGGGAAGTGAGGTGTTCAAATAAGGTACGAGGGATGGAGAGAGTGAATGAGCGGCAGACTGACAGACTGAGAAGCCGAGGCACTGACTGAATAAGGGAATAGGACACGGCTGACTGACAGATAGAGAGAGAACGTGAACGAGGGAGAGATTGGGTGACACTCTTGCTTAGGGAGACATTGGCTGGAATAAAAATCACAGGATCATGATGGAATAAGAGTTGCCATGTTAAGACACAGGGGGGCAGTGTTGCATTGAACACATGCTATACTTGACTCGGCAGGCATGGCTGTCTAAAGACCTCCAAATAATTGTAAGTAGACAGAGCGTGAGTGCATGCATGTGTCAAGAACTATTCTTCTTCTTCTTCTTTAAATCCTCTCTGTCTCTACTCTGTCTTTTAAAAGCTTCAGTCAAATATCACAGGTGCATTTTGTATTGTCAGCAATTTCACCTGAAGTAGTCTCACTTTCAGTTTAGTGTAGAGAAAACTTCTTCAGTATGGTTCACCTTGACAGGTGCACTGCAGCATTTGAACAGGAGGAAGTTTGGAATGAATATTTACCACAAGCTAAGTGCACACCACTCTTGAACTCTGATTAGTTGAAAATATTAGAATAAGTTGAGTGGATACAATGACAACAGAAAGAACTAGGAGTCCAGGATTCATTGTGTGACTGTGTGTTCATAATATTCAAGACATTTAGTCTTGAGCTTTGCTGTGTGATGGGAACACAGTGATTTCGAGTGGCAGTGAAATGAAAGCTTCAGACTTTATTGGTTGGTAATTAACGGCCTGCCAGGAACGTGTTGTAAAGTATGTGAAAATAAAGATTCAATTGCCCTTATCCACATTGCAGCAGCAGCAGTGATGTGAAGAGGAGGTGGAACTCTTAGTGAGAAGGGAACAGATCTTGTGTAATCATGAATATGAAGCATGGTTCCTGGGTTAACTGTACTTCAGTATTTACCGCCTGTATTTTACACCTGCTTTTGGGCCATAAGCTGCAGACCCAACTTTACGAGCATCAGTAATTCGGATTTTGTGATCCTCTTCTACAGATGAGATGTCCTGTTTTGCACTTGTAATCAGAAAAAGGCTTACTAGGCACTTAGGCCGTGGTGTTGTCCTCAGAGTGTGGATCGCTGTGCTGTTAAACACAGTTAATTGCCCTGATGGATGCTGAATGTTCGACCTTCCACACACATCTTTAGTGTTTTTCACCCCTTTCCCCTCATCTACAACCTCATGTTTCTCCTTTTCCTCCATGTAGCCTTTCCTCTCTTAGGGCACTATGTGATGAGGAAATGAGTCCCATTTTAAGATAGACACCCTTGGGTGTCTCTCTCTCTCTCCCTCTCTGCATCTAGTCTTAGTGTGTGCAACTTTTGCAGATAATTACATGGCCGAATCAGAAGCTTTGCTCACAGCTGGGAAATGTTTATTCACATACAAATATGTTGTTTTGTCCCTGTTGCATATTTAGCTGGAAGCCAAATGTGAGATTTTCATTTGGTAGTGAGTTTTTGCTGTATGTCCTGAATGTTTGGCAGGAATTTGATTAGATTTCTAAGGATTTTCCATTAGTTAAATAAATCTTTTTTTTTTTGCAGCCCTCTTGATGATGCCTGAGGAAATGGAGATGAATGTTTCAAAATGAATGTTGAAAGCTAATGATGAGATGTACAGTAGTTAAAGGTACAAATTGAATAATGCAAATCTATCATGTTGGAGTTTGTATAGCATGATGGTGCCAAAGCCTACTTATTTATGACGTACACAGCCGTCCAACATGCCCACAACTTTGGGCCTGTAGAGCCTTAGTGACAGTGAAATATAAGACCAAAGGATTAAAATGGATTCTGTGAACAGTCCGTCTTCTTTTCCAAGTGATTTTGGGGATCAATGAGTTGTATTATGGTGCTAGTAACATTAAAACCGCTTCACATCCTAGCAGCACTTCTGCTTCTGAGCCCTGTCGGTAATTCCTTCTTCACACATACAAAAAATAAAGCTTTAACCTTTTGCTGGCTTAATGCATAGCATATTAGAGGAAGCTTAGAATTATAACTACAAGTAATAACCTGTCAATGACAGGATATCACAACTAGAAAGATGAAAAATCAATGTCGGTGGAGAGCAATGGTGACTTTTGTGGATTAGGGCAAAAATCATTCGGTGTCCCTGTGGCTGCAGTTTTTTATCATGCACGCTGTAGATTTTGTCCATGCTGCTAGGACCAAGCTGCATCAGGCTCCACTGCTACAGCAACAATGTTCGGCTCACCAGAGCTTTTTACCAAGTAGGACAGTTCCTATGGGTGCTTTCACACCTACGGGCTTAGTCTGTTTATACTGGCCATGCCACAGCTGAACACCATGCTGTGTGGATGTTAAAGTCCACATTTGATATGCTGACTGGACATACATTTATAGTGTAAGTATATAAGTAAGCACAAACATTATAGATGCAGGAAGACACAAAAACGTTGTTGGGTACACAGGCTTTCATATGAAGGCTCGTGTTAACCCACTAATGGCAAAATGAATGTCTTATGGATGTGGAAAGTATACATTTGGCTTAATTCACTGGTTTCTAATGTAGGTTACACACTTAATCATCTCTCATCAACTGAAGTTGTGACTCAGAAGTTATTATTAGGGCACAATATAAAACTTTTAAGAGAATGATTAACATGAGAGACAGGATGTCCACCTTGTCCCAGTAGTTTGTAAAAACTTTTGACTTTCCCTTCCGCTGTCTGTACCGCAGGCCTGAGCTGATCAGGCGATGGGGAAAGTTTCATATATCTGCTCCCCAATTAAAGACGAGCATAAAAGAGAGAAGCACCCCAAAGGTGATGTGATTTAAATAACTCCTTTTAATAGGCAGTGGCTCGGAGGGGTTCTTTGGCAATTATCACTTGTGACCCACAGCAATTATCACCTGCTCCCAGCAGACACAAGGCAATTTTCAACTAATTGAGCGCTAAGCCACAGGAATTGCGAGAGCTTGACCTTTCCGTGGAGGTTCAGAGGAGGTGCGGGCACATTTTTAAGGCCAAAAAGCCATTTTGAAACAGTGACAATCAGCTTTACCTTCTTGACCTTAATGATGTGTTGGAGGCTGGGGGACAGGAACAGAACTGCAGGTTTGTTCACCATATGATGCCATTACACATCATTTGTTTAGCCAGTCAGATCTAATGGCACATCAAATTGCACGTTGGTTTCACCGGCATTAGGTCGAGTGTTTGAATTGACTCATTCAATTGAGGAACTCTGTGTCACCAGGGGATGATGTTCACTCCCCCGTGGACTAGAAAACTGATTTCCTATGCTGTATTCTGTTTTGTTTATACAGATGACAGAACATTTTCAGCCTATTATTATACATGTGAGTATTAGCTTCTGTTAGTGATGCAGCTGTGATTGCATCCATTTGTTGAAACAAAAGCTTGCGTTCAAACAATGACTTCCTGTTTTACCTTTTTCGTACAGTAGTTCATTGAAAGTACAACTAAACTATAGTCTTCAGGTCTGCACTGCCTGCTCCTTCCTGATACTGAAAGGATTTAGGACCATGTTCCCTCGCCACTATGTAACAAGCCTGCACAGCCAATATAGAGCTCATTCACAGCTTACTCACTCACTGACTTTGAAAATGCTGCTCAGTCACTTCAGTGTATTGTAGCTGCACAGAAAATAGATGGCTGCAGTAGGGTACTTTCAGCCCTGAAGGATCATTTTCAACTCTATACACTGAGAGTACTATGAAACCTACATCATCATACTGACCTGCCTTTTTAACCAGCTGCTCTGATTAGTTGGTTGGTAGTCCTGTTGTGATTGGTTCTTTCAAAACAACCTATGACAGGATTGTATTTATTTCTTATGTTATTTCCTTTTTTTAAAAAACTGTAGGTAGTATATAATTGAAAAGGACATTCTACGCTGGCAAAGTCTTTCATTTCACCCTCATTGAAGCCAGATGAAGGAGCTATTTTGGGGATGCTGAGTGTGCTGAAGGTCAGATGAGACCATGTGCTTTGATGTGGGAGAGATACAGCCCAGTTTATGAATGAGCTTGTGTGAGCTGCTTGCATCGAGGTCCCGGAAGAAATAAGATTAAATGCAAACATTGAAGTTGTCCTTTCGTTCTCATTTGTGGTGCTCATATCATTAAGCTATGAGAATTTACACTGTGTTGCTGTTTTTAACCTAATGCAGTAAGTGAAATATAAATAATCCTAAAGGAAAACACATGGTCGCACTTATAGAAAGCTTAGTCTATTCTCCTTCACACACAAAGGCATCTATAAGAACGGGCCTCCTGTAAAGTGGCAGTAACCATTTCAGCTGAAGCTTCAGCTCTGAACACTGACTGCACATTACCCACACATGTGACCTCAGATTCACCATACATTTTCCTGCCCTGTTATCTAGCAGCAGTTTGTACCTTCCTGCGTTTTTTCACGATCATGCAGGTGTTTACTGTCTGCCTGGGATGAGATCAGCCTTGCCTGGGGCAAGCCCAACTTCTAAATCATTGATGCAGCTGTGTTTTTATTAGACTGGCATACTGTTCTTAAAGCTAACACACCCACTATCCCCTCCTGGCTACCCTTAGGTTCAGGTATTTTTAAAAAAAAATGTAGACAGGTACTGTGACAGGTGAATGTTATTTTGCGTCTGTTCACAACAATTTGGTTCCTTTCTTTATGTACATTACAATGAGTATGATAGTAATGATAAGAGATATGTATATACCTACACCAATATAAGCATTTATTTACAATATACAAATATACTATGTATGTAGGTACATGTGTGCAGTAGTTTCATCTTAGGTGAACACTTGCTACCTACATAGTTGACTTGCTCGCTGGCGGCAAATCAGCCTCTTTGCATGTTAACAATGGCAAATAGCTTGCTAAGCAGGTGTAGCTAACAAACTGCCCAGTGAGACCAGACAATTTATTCATTATTTCTTTCATGAATAAATTGAACTATTTTTGTCCAATGAGGTATATCGCTTACAGCTCTTGGGTACATTATAGAAGATAGCACCCCTGCTTTGTGTAGGACTGAAGACGTTGCGAGTCTCTTAAAAAATCATGTCAGTTCAGTTTGAGCCGCTATTGTAATAATCCACAGAAAAAATACTCAATTTAGAGAATGTACTTTCTAATATAAAGTGAATTTATGTATAACTTATAATTAACTTTTCGAAATACAGTTTAACACTGTTTTGGCACTATCCCCATCTGCTAGTGTAATGTCAGAGAGAGAGAGAGCTAAACATGCTACACCTCTGTTACAAATCCTGCATGTCTTACAGTGTGCATCCATTTACAAGCAACACCGTTCCTCATCTTCTTTATCAGCGATAAGTTATGCTTGCAAAAAATATATTAATATTAAGTTATGAAAAGTGTAAGTCATCTGCCATGCAGAGACGGTGGTCTGACCCCAGGCTGATTACATCACATGTAATTTTCTCACATGTGACGTAATCACTAAAATACTTTGGGAAATGTTAAACACTGCAGGATGACAGATACAGATTTCAAGTCTTATTTTGTGAATAAAGTTTTTTTTTTTGTCAAAACATCTGTGTATGCTAGAAACCCAAGCTTTCTCTGTCACATTTTATAATATGTTTTTTGAAATGTGTTGTTTAGTGTGGTGAGTCCTACTCCAGGCCCAGTGTACAGACTGAATAAATCATTTTACCAAGCACTCATGTCTTTTTATATTGACACAATCAAGTTTGGTCATGCTGAATAGAAAGCATTGTGTGTTTTTTGTAACTAAAGATGTGTTGGTTCTTGTGGGAAAACAAACCTTTCTAGAACACATTTCTGAGGTGATGGTCAGTCAGGACTGAGCGTAGATGTTTTCGGTCTGCTGCCCACAGAAATAGCAAAGCCAGTCATCTGTTCTACTCACAGACAGCTCTGCTCGTGTGGTCTGGCTCGGCTGATCAGTGATTAGGTTGTCGATCGCTGGCAGTCCTTGTGGACAACAGCAAGAAAATCATTTAGAGTGATGCTGTGAAACATTATAATGTCTCACTTTAAAGTTGTGGTTATCATTGTGGTCAAAAACAGAGAGAGCAATATGGAGTTTTCTGGACACCTTAACTGGAGATTCTGTTGTGGACGTAATGACCTTCTCTGGCCTAGAAATGAAAAGGATGCAGCACATTTGCTATAGACACACAGACACAAATTACATTTGTAGAGTGGTGAGTTCTTTAAATTAGTGATATGCACAGTATTGTGTTGACAATACAAAGAGGTGTATTTTGAGCCTGTGCTGTGACCTCTTAAGTGCTTGGATTCTGTGTCAGTAAAAAGCTCTGCACAGCGTCTCAAGGTTATTTGGAATTTCTTGCATGGAGAGTTTTAACATTGGTGGCTGCAGCTGAAATATGTGACCTCTCAGGTGTATTGGTTTCAGGGTATGTGAGCTACAAGGTGCTAACCTTGAATTGCTTTAACTATCACAGGTGTCTCATTGAGTCTGTCAATCAGGATCAGGTGATTCTATTTACCCCATTGATTTAAAATCATTGACCTAGTTTTATTACTGTCAGTCAAACAAGTTGCTCTTATGTTTATTGAGGTATAAAAAATTGATATATTATGTTATTCAATCAAGTGGAGAGGAAACAAGATCAGAATTTGTGAAACAACATAGAATAGCATGGGCTGATAAGCCTATAAGACCACTGTTGGCTGTTTTTCACTCTTACTCACAATAGTTAATATTCTTACACTTCTATGGAAACAGCACAATAACACATACAAGCAGAGAGGACTCAAAGTGGGTCTTTGTGCAGCATAACACAGTATGTCTGCAACTGTACAGCTTTCTACTCTAGGCACATCAACTGTAGAAAACCTGAAGATCAGGCAATACTCACTTATTTTTGCGTCAATCATGGCTTTGCTATTGCTATTGCATTGAGTTTTTTTATTTTACACAATTGTGTTCTTGCAGATTTGTTTTGAGCAAATATTTAATTGAGAATTTATAATAACTTGTAGTCATATTTTGTGAAGGTATAGTAAGAAGTGCAGTTTCTCATGTCAGTTG
Organism: Parambassis ranga; assembly: GCF_900634625.1. Classification (NCBI taxonomy): domain Eukaryota; kingdom Metazoa; phylum Chordata; class Actinopteri; family Ambassidae; genus Parambassis; species Parambassis ranga. The sequence goes on from NC_041041.1 coordinate 15,798,064, forward strand.
ATAATCCACAGATCCTAGCAGAAAAGCATGATTGACTGTAGTAACAGTCCCCTTTCAGAGCAACACTTGTAAATGTTTCCTCTCAGTAGAAGTACCAAGAGGTGGAGGAGCATTCAGGATACAGCTAGCTGGGTTTAGTGTATTTCATTAGATTCTGACAGCAGTGAGAGAATCGGGTGTGCGTTGTGTCTAGCTTATGTCCAACATGTCACACAGTATTTTAAATAATACAAAAATAATTATTTTACCTATTGTCAAGCCTGATATAGTGAAGGAACCTACATATGCTTTTTGGGGAAAACTGTTCAAAAAGTCAGTCCATCTTATCTTTACTTTTTGTATGGGCTTTAATTTCCTGTACGTTCTCAATACTGCACTGTTGCCGATGGCTAAAGGGGTGTAAGTATGATGAAAAATGAAAGACAAAATGACACAGTGACACAAAATATGCAGAATGTTAAACAAAAAGACCTTGAGTAGAGGAAAAATCCAGAGAGATCCAAAGAGATCACGACGACATATGAGTGTGATGGCACATGACGTCTTGTGCTATTCATATGCTGTTAGGTGACAGAAAGCGGGAGGGGGAGCTGGAGTCTTTGTATAATCTGCCACTGGGCTTGTTGTTTCATAATCTGGCCTTGGTTGCAGCTGTTTTAGAGAGACAGAATTCAGAGAACACTTAAGTATGACACAAAGGATGACACACAACATAGGGAGGGATCGAGCTGCTTGGTGAATGGCTAAAGATGCTGCACATGTTTCTGTTCTGTATGCTACTTTGGGAAGACGCCAGCTTAAACATTGTCTTTGTTGGTAGTTTTGCAATCTGCGTTGGGTGTCTGCCATCCAGACCTCCATTGTTTTAACAAAATTAAATTCTGAGTTATTGTGATAAGTGTGCTAATAATGTGGTCCTTATCACCTGCTGTAGTTTATACTAGTAGACCTGCCCAGGTGACATGCTGTATAGATGTGCTGTTGATGTATTTTTTCTGCTATTTCGCACAGTCGTTCATCTGAGCCAACTCTGCAGCGGTGAATTCATTCTTGCTGTGCACATGTTAGTGTGGATACCATGAAATGGCTTATTGATCACAGTGGTGTGGGGTGATTAAAATTCATCGAAGGGAAAAGACATACAATGGCAGGCATGGCGACAGAAATGCTCACCTCGACCTTACACGCTGTACATAAACTGTACATTACAATCAATTGTTGTACAGTGGTGTCCATCTGTCAGCCTCACCAGCACCAGTCTGACAGTGTGTGTGTGTGTGTGTGTGTGTGTGTGTGTGTGTCTAAATATATATATGAAGTCCTTGCGAGAACCCTAACAGGGTGAGATCAATCGTTTCTGTCTCACTTTTAATAATATCCACCTGATATCTGCTGCTGTGCAGTTAATGTTTTTCCATCTGGATTCAGATGCCAAATTTTGCTGATTTGAATAATGAATTTCACCAGACAAGGAAAGAATGATCATCATCTGTTTGTTGAATGAGGCGTTCTAGAGTTCTCTCTGACAAGGGGTGGGTCCACAGCTATGCTTGTTGTGTTAATAAGAAGTTTCACAAACAACCATAGCTTTCTGTGTTCTGATATATTTCATCTTGCACACAGTATCTATATAAAACACATTATACTGATCAGTCTTCAATAAGGCCCAATAGCCTTATGTATACCCAGCTCTTTATGAGCTGGGTATACACTGTGATACTGAGGCCATGTTTGCTAACAATAAAGATCTGACTTCAAGTTGTCAAACTTCATTGATCAAGTGTTTCACTGGTAGGTACTGCGTTTACAATCAGGCCATACAGTGTGACCATACAGGTTGAACCATGGGTTTGCGTCATCAATAGTTGTTCATGGCTTTTACTAATATACTATCTTGTGCTGTGGTGGTGTCCCTTGTGTGGGATATTGACACCCTTTAAAGGTTGTCTGCAGCAATTTCATTTCACACATTTCACACAATAAGTCAATGAAAGGGCAAATAGGGATTGGTCCTTAGTCACATGCTGTGTTTGCCATTCTGTGGCTGAGTGTAGATGGATACATGAATTATCTTTCTGTAGTTGCTCTGATTTGAACAAATTAAACACTGGAAGTCATCATCTACCTTTTCCCAGCAGAGGCCACAGCAGCTGAAGGTTAACATTATTCAGTATAGTGAAGCAAGGTTGTGAGAGCTTCTGGTGACCTAAGATGTGAACATGGCCTGGAAAACTGCTTGTGAAATTGTAGCAGCAGGTTCAGCAGCTGAGGCCACAACATGAGATATACTCCATATATAGCCAGGTTCTTTATTATTGGAACAATGATGAATAGGTTTATTTGACTTATGTAAACTACCACATTGAATTTGATATATAATGTGTATGAGCAAATGGACATATTGTACATTACTAGCAAACTGTGGTAGAGATTTCCACCTCCACCTCTGTTTGGTGTATGTCTGTCATGTTATTTGACACATTCATTGATAATATGTGGTGCAGCTAACGCTCAACACATACAATAATAATAAGAATCAGCTTTTTTATTTAGCTTATAAACCTAGTGTTACAATTAATAAACATCCACTATACAAAACACAACATTTCAGTTGGTTTGGAGTCAGGACAAATCAACTAAAATCAACAATTTATTATGTCATAAAACAAAAACAATGAGTTAAAGGAAGCTAAAATGTGTCTTATTTTATAGATTGTATGTCTCTTTCTGTACAGTAAATACGAGCTGGTGATTTAGGTAAACTGGTGGCACTGATTTACTGGTCAGTGTTAGTGGCTGGCTGGATGCCAGTGAATGCTTTTTCCCCACCAAAGGAGGAGATTTTGATAGATTAAACATAGAAATGCACTATGGGTAATTTTCACTCGTAGTCAGACTGAAGAGACTTGAATTACTCATTTGGAACTTGTGATAAATGGAAGCATCCTCTGACATGTCTTGACTCTGGTTTTGAATCTGTCCTCTGGCTTTTCAAAATTTATGCCATCAAATTTAATCTGTATTTCGCTGCTGATGTACCGCTGGGCAGGAGAGCGATCTCAGCTGCTCCATGGAGGCTGCTTAAGGGAGGGGACACAAATAACGACTACTATGAATATGATTTGGGTGAGACACCTTATCAGACCAAACTGTTCCAGTCTGGCTCAGCTGGTGTTGACAGTCTGCAGATAAAAATACATTGTGTGTGATATGTCAACATTGTAATCTTATGTTTTCAGATATAGTTGCTGCCAGTCAAGATTTTTGTAAAAACTGGTTTGGTATGTGTGAGTGAGCCTGAGGGAGGATTACAGTACCAGTAAATAAATAGCTTTACCCAAACTTAGTTCTGTTAGCTCACTCCAGCACCTCTCCACTGTCTAAAATGGCTGGTGTTTTGCTAGAAGATGGAAGAACAGGTGTGCAGGTTTTTGAAACTACTAACAGACAATATGAGAGCTGTGAGGCAGGCCATGTATACTCTGCAGTATAGAATATGAATATGAAGTCATTTATCATTCAGCTTTTGAAGCTGCCATAAACCATAGAGACTCTGTGAGTAAACAGAGAGTGTATCTACATCTTCTCACGGCCTGCAGCAACCTTCTCTGTCCCCTCACTGCTGAAGGCAAAACCGATGAGCAGAAATGGGTCAGGCTCTATGCGGTGTATTTATGGTGCTGCTTTTCGTCAATTTGTCATAGATCAATCGGTCTGCACCCTGGAGGTGCTTGCAGCATTTGTCCATGTGACTGCATTGTGACCATTGTGAAATTGATATTGATCTCCTGGTTTGCCCAATAGTAGATATTATTCATTCAGTAAGAATGTAGAAAATCCAGAAAAGGTGAAGGTGAAGTAAATAAACAGGTGTGGCAGGTCAGTGTGGCTTTTCAATCTGATGCCTCTAAATGGAGACACAATAATATTAGACATGTTAGTGACCTGCTCATTGACTTAAACATGACTGCTAAAGGAGAAATAAAGAGGGTGAAGAAGAAGTGTTACGATAAGTAGATAAGTAGAAGTGAAGGGTGCTGTGTGTGTGTTTAGCTGATGGATTTTAGTGTAATAGTTTGAAAAATAGTGAGTAAGTGATTTCTTAATGACAGTTAGCAACCATTTAAATGCTGATAAATTCAAACTTAGAGAAAGGTCATGAGAGAGCTCCCAAATCACTGCATCCGCCCCTGGCAAGTACACTCACACCACACTTACCCTCAAGTACAAGCTATAAATAAAATATATAAAACTCCACTACACACACACACTTACACAGCTACACATGTTGTCCCTTTAGGTTAAAACTGCTGCCACCACACATTTTGATGTTTAAAATGCAAAGAGTCTTGACTTCGTGACTTCTATTGTGTCTTTTTTTTGCTTAGGGGGGCAAATGTGTTTCATAGTGTTAATGGAACACATCAAGCTTTGGCTTTGTTGTTAGATGCAGAACCTAATTCCCCTTCTATATTAGCCGGATAAGCTGAGGTTGTAATTAAGGGGTCCTTTTTAAACATCGGGGCTTCAGTGTGCAGCGAAGAAGAGGTCATTGTCTCCTTAGCCTTGTGAATTACCAATGAAATCATGAGATAGGAAGGAAAGGGTAGCAACCAGAGGGGTGAAATATCTGACCCATTTATGTCACAGTGTTCTAATAGATTTCCCTCTGTGCTTACAGAATCGAAAAAGTACAGTATATGATGTATATGCAGCTGTCCAGAACGTGTTCAAGTAGGCACGGCTACCAACACAGGCACCAAAAAAGACAACTGTGAAATTTAGACTTTTACCTGAGTGTTATATCCTCACAGAAGACAAAGTGCTTCACTGTGTTGCTGAAGTGCACAGCAATGCAGTTGTTAGCAATAAGGTAAACAGCCCTATTGATTCAATGACTCTTATTGACCACACAAAGATAAAACCCAGCGATTCCCACCAGACTGCCTCAGATGAAAGGGGGAATGTTCTCAATAAAAAAATCCACTAGTTGCTATTATTGTACTTACAGATACAGCTGCTGTAAATATTTTATTACAATTATGATACAACAAATTAGAAAACGGTGAGACAAAAATCCTATATTCTGCCTTCGGTTAGGATTTGCACACTTATTTCTCAAACATATTGTATTCGCAAATTTAATTATCTAATTCTCGTCATGTCTTTTTTTTTCGAATGGTCATTTTGTTCTACAAACAGGCATGAATTGGTCATTGTTCTCTGCAATGGTAGGAGGTAGGGGTCCAACTGCCTGTCACCCAGCAGCGTTGCTTTTCTGTTTTGATTTATGACACACAAGACAATTCCAGCAGAAATGCATTCGTTTGAAATTTGCGCTGCCTGTCATGAAGAAAGGACGCCTCGTGTTAGTGTGCGCAAAACAATGCATTTCAAATTGTGTGACAGTTTCATATGCTTGAATGACACTGGGTTAGGTGGGCTGTTTAACCCTCATGCATTGTTCGCAAACACTACCCTAATGTGTTGTTCGGGGACAAAAACGTCCCCTAACTTTAACGGTTTTAAAAATATATTAGATAAATATTTTTTTGAAATTTTTTTGCATAGACCTTTTAATTAACTTCAGTTCTAATCAACAGTAGTGAAAAAATCATTTTCCCCCAGGATTTTAACCCTTTAATCACCAATTTTATGAGGGGTGGTGCTGAAAATTGAAAAAAAAAAACACAAAATGGCTCATTTTTAATAGAAAAGGTGAATGTGGACTGGATTCTTTTGAACCTTTATTACAGTCTTGGTCATGTCAAACATCAGTAAAAAAATTGACTTGATTGCATTATTAGTTTTTGCACAGCACTGGATTTTCTTTTTTTCTCCCTAATGTGTTGTTCGGGGACAAAAACGTCCCCTAACTTTAACGGTTTTAAAAATATATTAGATAAATATATTTTTGAATTTTTTTTTCATAGACCTTTTCATTAACTTCAGTTCTAATCAACAGTAGTGAAAAAATCATTTTCCCCCAGGATTTTAACCCTTTAATCACCAATTTTATAAGGGGTGGTGCTGAAGATTGAAAAAAAAACACACAAAATGGCTCATTTTTAATAGAAAAGGTGAATGTGGACTGGATTCTTTTGAACCTTTATTACAGTCTTGGTCATGTCAAACATCAGTAAAAAAATTGACTTGATTGCATTATTAGTTTTTGCACAGCACTGGATTTTCTTTTTTTCTCCCTAATGTGTTGTTCGGGGACAAAAACGTCCCCTAACTTTAACGGTTTTAAAAATATATTAGATAAATATTTTTTTGAAATTTTTTTGCATAGACCTTTTAATTAACTTCAGTTCTAATCAACAGTAGTGAAAAAATCATTTTCCCCCAGGATTTTAACCCTTTAATCACCAATTTTATGAGGGGTGGTGCTGAAAATTGAAAAAAAAACACACAAAATGGCTCATTTTTAATAGAAAAGGTGAATGTGGACTGGATTCTTTTGAACCTTTATTACAGTCTTGGTCATGTCAAACATCAGTAAAAAAATTGACTTTATTGCATTATTAGTTTTTGCACAGCACTGGATTTTCTTTTTTTCTCCCATTTTGTCCCATAGACTTACATTATAAACACACTTTTTTTGACTGCACAGCCATGGCACTACATAATCATGCATTCTTGATTGTTGGTGGTTTACCCTGTTGGTAGGAGGTAAAATTTGTGATTTTTACAGTTAACAACTTAATTACCATATTAACCCTTTACCTGCAGGCCTGTGCTCATGTACTGTAGTTTCTGGCTTGTATATGGAGTTATAGGGAGTATTTTAGCACATAATTGTGTGTCTACACACTGTGTGTGTATGTTAGAGAGGAAGAGAGCCATTTGCACACTGATCTTGTTGTCTGTGAGTACACACAACCACAGAGTCTTCATAGTAAACAAAAACAAAGAAAGTGTTGCTATGCACGTGTGGCCCTTTGATGTCTACAGGTGCAGACTAAACAAAACAAAAAGGCAAGTGGTCTTACATGTGACCTTGTGGTCATTTGATGGTGAGAAGAGCAGAAAGCAACATGAAGAGAGGATTCACTTGTGCACAATCTCTGGAAATGATTGTGCAGCCTGGCTCTATGAAGGGCCAGGCTGTGAAGCTGTGAAGGCTGCACAAGTAGATCCGTCACTTGTTCACAAGCGAATCCTTCATTCGTTCACAAGTGAATCCTTCACTCATGCACAGGTGAATCCTCTCTTCATGCTGCTTGCTGCTCTTGTCACCATTAAATGACCAGGAGGATGCATGCAAGTCCACTAGTGTTTTTGTTTTGTTTAGTCTGAACCTCTCAGCATCAAAGGGCCCGGCACTTACTTTTAGGGCTGCAACAAATTTACTTTACTTTACTTTACTAAACTACTTTTAATACTAATTTTAGTAGGGGACTAAACTGTAGATTAGATTTGGTTAGTCAATGATTATTTATTATGTTATCAAGTTATCTATCTATGGTGTCTATTTAGTAACATGCACATGTACGTATGGTCGTGTGGAGCGCAACACACCATGGAAAAGGGGCACTTAGACCTCACTTAGACTAATTCAGTGATCTCAACTGAGACACTAACCTAAAAGTAAAGTCACTCTACTGGAGGACGTGTTTTCCGAAAGCTAAAAAAAAAAAAAAAAACAGCTATTTTACCCATCCACAACTTCAGACGCCAGAACTCCTGGATGTTTTCATTTTACATGCTTATGCATTGCCGTTGTACGTCTGAATTAGGTACACTTCACTTACTTAGTAACTTTATTTTCCTGACTTTCCTTCCCTGACAGTGTGCAAATGGCTCTCTTCCTCTCTAACATACACACACAGTGTGTAGACACACAATTATGTGCTAAAATACTCCCTATAACTCCATATACTTAAGCCAGAAACTACAGTACATGAGCACAGGCCTGCAGGTAAAGGGTTAATATGGTAATTAAGTTGTTAACTGTAAAAATCACAAATGTTACCTCCTACCAACAGGGTAAACCACCAACAATCAAGAATGCATGATTATTTAGTGCCATGGCTGTGCAGTCAAAAAAAGTGTGTTTATAATGTAAGTCTATGGGACAAAATGGGAGAAAAAAAGAAAATCCAGTGCTGTGCAAAAACTAATAATGCAATAAAGTCAATTTTTTTACTGATGTTTGACATGACCAAGACTATAATAAAGGTTAAAAAGAATCCAGTCCACATTCACCTTTTCTATTAAAAATGAGCCATTTTGTGTGTTTTTTTTTCAATTTTCAGCACCACCCCTTATAAAATTGGTGATTAAAGGGTTAAAATCCTGGGGGAAAATGATTTTTTCACTACTGTTGATTAGAACTGAAGTTAATTAAAAGGTCTATGCAAAAAAATTTCAAAAAAATATTTATCTAATATATTTTTAAAACCGTTAAAGTTAGGGGACGTTTTTGTCCCCGAACAACACATTAGGGGGTAAAATTTGCCCACAGTGTACCGTTGACCTATGAAAAATTTTAAAATCATATTAACAAAATTTATGTAAAATTAAGCTTATTGAGGAAAAATGATTCAATTTGTCCACATATTGACAAAGTTATGGCCAAAATAAACAGAAAAATTTCTCTCAGAGGACAAAAATGTCCCGAACAACGCATGAGGGTTAAGTAGAGCTGCAGGATTTTTTTCTTGCAGTGATACATGAGACTAAAATGTTCCCAGGGGTTCAAGGGTTAAGAAACAAATAATCAAATAATGCCTTTTTCTATCTTTATGTCCTCTTTGCATACATCCATATATCCCCTCTCTTGCCTTGATGTTACTCTCAGTAGAGTTTAAATGTAGAGAATGTTTTTCAGCGTGAGGTTGGATTCTGTTGTTATTGTTTCAGTCAGATTTCCACCTACAATCCCAGGATCTGCTGCTAAGATGAGATCTGAGTCGTGTCTTCGCATATTAAGAGTGTTTGGTTCTGTTTGTCCCTTTGGATTTTTAGTAAAACTAGACCTTGATAAATAGAATCTCCTTGACACAATATTAAATGTGTCCTTTGCTCTAATAGTGAGATCTCAAGTGGTGAGCGGCCTCATGATGATGGACTGTCTGTCCTCTAAATGTCTTGGCATCCATCCACACCCTGAGCTGTGATTTAGCTAAGTGTCTCACGGCATTGTGGTTTGTTTCAGCAAAGGAGATAAAACACAATCTATGCGTTTAGTCTTTGTATCTGCTGACTATAATACTGTAATGTATACAAGAGTGTCTCTGTGACATTGCTGTAGTTTATACACAGGCAACAAAAGCCATTGGTCCAATACTGTGGTACAGAGTTCCATCATAATCCTCACTCAGGCTGCTGGATACACAATAAGACTGTAGCTATAGACAGGGCATGGTGAGTTTCCAGCTGTGCAATGAAGCAAAGCACCAATATATGTGTTATATTGCACAGCCTGAAATCTAACCACACAGCACAGCCCATCCACTGACAGGATGCAGTGACCAAAATAACCACCGGACACCAGCAGCGGTCCCACAGGGCTAATAACGGCTCTGTCTCTTCACCCCCCTCAGCTTCAAAATATAACATCTGGGCACCGGGGCAATGCTGAAGCTTGTGTTGCCAAACACCAGTGTGCCATTATCACTGCTTCCAGAGTGGCAGTGAGGCGGAGACATTTAGCATGGTGTCAGACTCACTGGAGTCCTCCATCAAACAGCAGCCACCAGAATAAAGGCTGTGTCAGAAATACTGACAGCTGTAATATTTCACCTGGACCCTGGAAGCCATTCCATCAGCCAAAACATGGACGCAGAGAAATATTTCTTCTCTTTATTCCCCCCCCCCCCACCCTTGTATGAATATATATGAATATTTTTGGGGTGTTATTGCCTGTACAGTTGTTGTTGTGTTATTGTGTTAATGCAGAGAAAGTCAGAGGTGGCAGTTTTCTGTTATGGTGCCTTTGAGGACATTTGAAGTGAGGGTGGTTAAGCAGGTGAATAGATATATTTTATATTTCATATTTTTTTACTTACATTTTTAGTCATTATGCAGACTGTAATAACTATATTTTCAATTTCAGCTACTGGTGAGAGATGAAAGTGCCTTCTCTTTCATCCCTCTAACCTTCTGTTATTGCAGCAGCAGTATTAAGATAAGGAAATTTAACTTAATTTATAGCATCTGCAAATGAACACAAGGGCACAACTGCAATTTTTAATCAATGTAAGCAAGTCGTACATTCACATAAATCCTACATTTTGCAGCTGAATGGTTTTATTGCTCAGCTTAGCACCTTAGGAACCCTCTTTTCTTTCTTTTTGTTTTTTGTCATTTCTGCTTTGAATATCACCTCTAATTGTGATGCTGCTGTTTCATTTGTGAGGAGCAGAGTGAAAATGGTGTGCTGACAGGTCAGGAAAGTGACTTAAGGTCACAGATCATTTTTAATTGATGTCATCGGTGCCATGCTTGATGTCCACACCTGCCACAGGAAAGTTGCCTTTTTCCTTATACATTTGATCTGCTGGAGGGAAACGGAGCTGTTATAGTTACTAGATTTTAGTGCAGGTTTCATGTCAGCATGCATTACCATTGGCTAACCACTGTAATGCAATATCGACTCCGTGTACATCAATACAAATACATGCAGCATGCATGCAACTAATCTGTCAGCGTTCTGTCAATATTTATAGCTCCATGGATCCGTCTGCCATCAAAATGCAATGAAGACTGAAACCATAATCTATCATTTAGCACTGTCATGCTGATCGCAGGCTAATGGTTGCTGGAGACCTGACACTGATTGAGTGGACCAGGGGAATACTATAACTTATTTATATGCCACTTCCTCTGCAGGACATAAAAAGGAGGTTTATTTGTGTAGAGCTTTTTAGTCAGATTGCTTTACAAATACATTAAAATGTACCCTATGAGTAGTAGTGCAAGTAATGTCTTCATGAGTGGTTCCTCATTTTCAGTTAGTGATGAAAATGTTCATGACCAGCAGCATGACACACACTCATGCTGCTGGCTCCACACTGTTCAGCCGATTGAATTTAAAATTATTTGGTACTCAGTATTTTGCCTAAAAGTAGTCCCCAGCTGAACGGCTACTACTTTATGACAGAAATCTTGGCATAACATGTTGCGGGTCATTTGAGTGTGTACATTTAATGGGCACAGGCGATGTGAAACTAGCTTCCGTTTGAATATTTAGCAACAGTTGCCTTCTGCTGCTTTGTTTGAACATTTTAATGCAGGTTTAAAAAGTTATTGTGTTAACCTGGACTTCTTCTGTCCCAGTCAAAGTGCATCATCTCTATGAGTTACCATGGTGATTCCTCATTCATTCAGTTGATATCATGGCACATATCACAATGACTTGGTTAGCAGGAGTATATCCACATATCATGGTTACACACACAAGCACCTATTATTGTTACCGGGTCAGACTCAGAGCTTATTTACTTGATCTATCATTTCATTTTTTTGTGGTTTTGCGGTTCTCTCTACATGCACATTCCTGTACTTGTGTTCACATTATAAAAATATACAGTAACCTGATGATTAGAGTTCAATCAATCTGACATGCATCTTATATATATTGAACAAATTACTGTCTGTCCTGTTAATGTACATGAAAAATAGGGAAGAATAAATAAATAGTATAAACAGTGCCTATATGGTGTTGTTGTGTGTTTCTAGGCCATAACAGCAGGAAAGAACCTTTCATTGTTTACACAGTGCATACCCACTTGATGTGGCTACTTCAGAGCCTCATATTAGCTCCAGCTGAACTGGCACTGGACAGGAATTGACACTCTTGTCGCTCTTGTCGCTCTTGTCTCACTTTGAACAAGAACAATTATCACAGCTGATAATAACTGTAGTAATTATACTGTATTTGTGCATGGGAGCTCACTTACAGGTAATTGTTGCCAGTGGTGAGAAAATTATACACAGTGTCAATGACATTTTAACAGTGAGCTAAACCTACAGTGTTTAATATTATGTATGGTATGGTATGGTATTATATTTGGTCCTCTCTAAAGTCTTTCATCCTGTGGAAGGGTAGTGGAAATACAGAAGCAAATAATTAACAATGTGCAACATTACAAAGTAAGTTACTTAGATAACCATATTCTTAGTTTACTTTATCAAGAGATAATGTGAAAATTAAACTTTCAACCTCAAGATTATAGCATGAACAAGTACAGCTGTTTTCAGTACCATGGTAACTCCTAATAAGAATTGTCATTATAGGCATCATTCTGTCTCTTATTATTTCTAATAATATTATCTATTATTATGGTCTTTGTGGTAGTCTTAGGATCTCCCTCTCACAGCTGAGAAGATGTAGAAACATAACATTACAGCAATTGCATATGAAAACAACTAAACGCAGAAAAAAGAAACAGAAAGGAATTACAAGCATAGCAGTTATTTTCTAACCCTGTCATTACAAATTTAATATTTTATTTAAGGGAACACACATGAGGCCCTGATGAGCACTTTGTCATGTTACACACATAATACATCTGGTACGCTACAGCACTTGGAAAAAGGGCAGTGATCCTTTTGTGTCTGGATGCTAGGATGAGGTGGTGTGTTTCAAAAACAGAATCCAAGCATTAACTTCTATTTTTTGAACCTCATTAGAGGATTTTCTCCATTCTTCACACACACACACACATGCACAAGCACATAAGCACACACAGAACTGTTAATCATCACCTTTCATCCATCAGACCAGCCGCCTGGCAGAGTATTACCGCTCCACCTCCGACTGCCTTTATTAATTAAAGCGCCTCAGTAATTGAACTTTCTATTTTCACCTGGACTTCATACGTTGAAGGATAAAATAAGGAGACACACTGCTGCCACTACAAAGACACAGTAATAAGGTCAGAAGATGACTGTGTGCAGCTGACAGGGAAAGATGTGTTGTCTTTTAGGTCATGTTTTACGAGATGATGGCAGAGGCAGAAGGCAGAGGTGTGTGTTGGGATGTGGTGCATCTCTGTGTCTGCAAATGCACAGGTACTCATTGCTTCACATTGTTTCCACCCTAATGCAAGAAGATGGACATTCAGGGCAGCATTGTAAGGGCTGACCGGCTCATACAGCTTCCCTCTAGCCTGACACATTTGCAGGCAGCATGCTGATTCTCTCTTCTGTTTACGAGAACGATTGCATTCAGGAAAAAAAGAAATTAATTCAATTGCATCCTCTCTGGTGTATCGTTTTCAAGTGCATAGTTGATTTAGTGTGTGAAATCCTGCACTGTCTTTGACATGCTTTCTGTGCATGTATATGGGGTCAATTCATGGGTGAGTGCAGGCATGTGAGGCTGTAACTGAGTTTCCCTGCGCCCTTGTTTGTCTTTCCATGATACATACTCATTGGTTAAAATGTCAAGAGCATCAGTCTCCTGAGATAGCAGAGCCATGCTGTGCGTTTTTAGGGGCAAGGGCACCTTTATCAGGATTTGTATTCTGCTTTCGAAGAGATTGGCCTAATCAAATGACATTACAGCCCTCTCTCATTGCCTTGCTGACAGCAACAGAGCGGAAGGAATGTAAAAACAACAACAACAAGCACTTAAAGTCTTTTTTTGGTTAAAGTGAAAAAATGTGACAGGGTGCTGTTGACCTTATATCACCTCAAAAATGAGAATGGAAGTTTGGATTTCATTTGAATTTAAAATATAAAAGGCTCATACAGACACAGGAAGCTGCCCTGTGCTGCCATGGAGTATCTGATGGGTGAAGCCTGGTAAAGCCTGCAATTAAGCCAGTATCAAACTGGTGACACTGGTAGCGTATCAGTACTCTCACTAGTCTTGTCACTGACCTGAATTGTCATATTACCAGATGACCATTTGTTGTCTGTGAACTTTTTCAAATGTCCTATGTGATGGTGTCTCCAGTAGTCACAACAAACTGTGTGACTTGTACAAACTGCATCTTTGAAATGCTGCACCTTTATCACAGTGAGACTTTAGTGCTTTGGGGTAATTGGAAGTTAATTGTTGTCATTTTTCTCCTCATACCCACTTTTATTTCCACAAATGCAACCTATAGTATGTATTTTCCCTATCACTACACTAGCAAGCCTTATCCATGCTCTGTAATGTGCAACCAAGACACGCTGTTACTTTCTACACAGGTCAGGGGGACAGAACGTGCCATTTCTCAGCGCTGCTGCCTCTGTCAAAGAATCACTGTCCCTCTTTCATTTGACACATAGGAATGATCACAGTACCTCCAATTCCTTGGCTTGTCAAGTGATAGCACCCCTTAACACTCCTCTGTCGTCTTGTACCCATCATAGGCAAAGAATAGAGGGTCATTGATAAGCGAGAAGAAAAGACACCTTGACCTTTGCAACCTGTGCTCCAGACAAAAGAAGAATCACTGTAAAAAAGACATTGCCTAGCAACAAAATGGAATCTAGTTGGCTTAGGTGAGGCCCTCCTAAGGCAATTTGTAAAGTTTATCAATGGTTTTTTGAGTGTTCCTGTTTAAAAGTAAAGCTAAAGCCACACATTACATTTGAAGTTTAAATATATATATATTGTACCCTGACAAAATGCAAGATTAATTTTTCTGAGACATACATTGTATTTTTAAGTGCTCAACAACATGTATTAACTACGGAAGCGAAAAAAAAAATTAATCACTATCTCGTTATAACGTCAAATGCTATCACGTTATAACGACATATTATCTTGTTATAACTTCAAAACTTATCTCGTTATAACACGATAAGACGCTATGTCGTTATAACGTGATAAGACGCTATCTCGTTATAACGAGATACATTTTATTGCTGTAATAAAAAATGAACTGTTTAAGTAGCCTAACCTAACCGGTTTGCTGCTGCACAGTAGACGATACTGTGATCAGTATGCTGATCTGTGCGCAGTAAGGACAGAATCTCCCCATGGCTTAATCCAAGCATGAAATAGAACTTTTTAATTAAATCTTGTAAATGAGTCATTTTCCGATGTGAGCAGCAAACCGGTTAGGTTAGGCTACTTATAAACAGTTCATTTTTTATTACAGCAATAAAATGTATCTCGTTATAACGACATAGCGTCTTATCACGTTATAACGAGATAAGTTTTGACGTTAATATGTCGTTATAACGAGATAGTGATTTAAATTTTTTTTTCTACTGTGGCAGTTCAGTGCTTCCGTAATTAACAACATGATAGTGTTTATGTAACAAACTAATTGATCAGCAGTTTGTCACAATGCTAATGTCATACATGGGAAAATACTGTGAAACACTGCATTTCTGCATCCATTGCTTTGACATATTCACTGTGGTGTTAATATAAAAGTTTAAAGTGATGCTAGGTAGCCATGGCTAATAATAATCAGATGGAAATTGAGGCTGAGCTCATTAAATTTACACGCATAGTAACATAACACAATATATTCATCAGATATTAATGTTCAGCACTCAGTCGTCTCTGGGTTGATGCGATGAGGATGTAGGTCTGTGCGCTCCACTGCTCTCTGCAACTTTTGTGAACTCCTTGTTAACACCCCTGCTCCGCTCAGCTCACTGAAGAGGGAGAGCTGCTCTGAAAGCGTAACAGAGAACTACTTTTAGCCAAAATATGACAGTTGCTCATCCAAACAACTTCAACCTCAGAACGGTGCTCACTTGTGTCCTAAGCGATTTATATACCAGCCAACTGTAAAGTAGATCAGATGAATGGTAGCTGTGGAGGCCAGGCAGAGAGAGATCACAGCACTGCTGCTGTAGCATTGTATTATTCTTGTTTGTATACAGTGCCACCATTCATGTGTAGGTGATTAAGTAACAAAGCACACATTTTCATTAAGATAACAGTGTCACAGGCCGACTTTTGCTGAGCTTTGAGGTTTCAGGATGATTTCCAGAGGCAGGGAAGAACAACAAATTACCTTCAGGCAACTACCCATTGGAACAATAACAATGTCTTCAATGCATTGCTCTATAGTTAAGGAAAACACACTTGACATCAGTAGCAATATTCAGTCCTGCAGTAATGTCTTTACTGACTCTGTTTAACCTTTGTGTGATGAAGGTTACGCAGCATACTGTTAGCAGAGATGAGTTACTGGTAATCAAACAGTGTTATTGTGTCTCCATTAATCCTTCTTTAATCCCACTGACATTATATTACAACGCTTTGTCCTCTGCCTGCACACACACACACTACTGTGTTGTTCAAGCACTGTGCGTCTGATCATGGAGGACAATGGTAAATATGAAGCTGGTTATCCAGTTGGAATCAAAGCAGCTCTGACTCATGCTACACAGTTTGACACGTGTTTGAAGGAGAAAAGAGAAGAATACATGCAAGGAGTGGGGTGATTCAAAGCTTGACGGAGGCAGGCCGGCACATTGTCACTGCAGCTCTGATACTGTGTGCAGAGAGGCAGTAACTCCACACAGCAGCTATGCTCTCCAGCAGACTAAAGAAACAGTAGTGTGTCACACTGATGTGTATTCATACACAGGGTAAGACAGTCCCCCGCTCCCCAATACTTTACCATCATGGATGGTACCTCTAAAGCTGTGTGCTGACAACAAGCAGGACAGTCTTTCTACTATTGAATTCTATAACAGGCATTGTAGTCATGTGTGTTCTTGGTACAATAAGCAACCATTGCTTTCTGAAGAACTCCAAATAAACAGCAGATTTCAGTGCCAAGAAAATAAGTTTAGATTAAACCAATATGTATGTATTATCACATTTTCTTTTGAAACTAAGACAGCATCACAAGCTAAAATTTAAATTTCAAATAATACTATAAAGGTAATTTGAGGCCTGTCTGTCTGTTGACTCTGAGATGACAGAGGTAATCATCCCCCTGGTGACCGGTTACTTCTGTATGTTTTGGTGTCGGTTTGCTCCGTGTGTTGTGTCACAGGGGTCCTCTGGGACCTGTTCTTTGTCTTAGATCAGCACAGGGCTACAGTCAGTAGATGGCTGTTGCACATTTATCTCCCCAGAGCATTGAAAGCCGAGTGTAAACACCAAGTCATGTACAGGTGAGGTCAGAAAGCATATCACACAATAAGTGTCTTCACACACACACAGAGTTATTTCCTCTACTGTGTTGGCAGCCATCAGTTTCCTAGTCATGAATGAGGAATGAGTGATGTGTCTCACCTCGAAGACATCCGAACCTGAACCCCTCCCTTCCAATTTCTTTTCTTCACAGCCTCCAATGTATTTATTAAATGTCAAGAGGCCAAAATCGCTCTTTTTTTCCTGCAGCGGAACATCTTCACAATGGGCTGCAGGTTAGGGTAGGTTGCAACACCGATGCAGGCAGCTCTAACCTGGATGGATGAGCAGCCAGGACACAGCCTGTAATTTAGATTTCATTATGATAGCAGTGCGGGTACAGTAGAGGGTGGAGAGGCACTTTGGAGGAGACGGAGATGGTGGGGAGCAGTGATGGATCACCAAGGGGAAGCATTGTACAGTGGAGAGGGGGGTCTAAAGGGAAAGATGGTTGTAGCAGATAGTGATTGACATGGTAGGACTACACAAAAGGTACGTGTCTTTGTCCTAAGAGAAGCAGAGTGAACGTTTGGAGTAGCTCAGATGGTGGAGTTTGATGGAAATGGATGGGGAGGTGAGGAGTGAAGAGGCCCCTACAACAGGGTGGTGGTGAGGATGACCATTAGAGTGGACACTCTCTGTGAAGTAGATGATGTAACAAGAATTACATCATCTGTGCCTCTTTGGCTTTGGGCTGAATCAGATCGGAATAAGAACCCTAATGTTCTTTGAATAAAGCTGAAAACTGGTCAAAACGTGTTAATATTCCAAATGGGTATTTAATAAGCTGTGCAGAACAAGTCAGGCGGACAGTGAGCAGCACACACTGCGATCCTATTAAAACTTTGCCACCTCTCAGCTCATTCCTCTGATCTGTCGAGCCGCAAATGCTAAGCCCTATCCCACATGTACATTTTCTGTCGCTGAAGGTCTGGATGTCATCTCCTGCAGCCACTGGTTAATTAGATGTTGTTAAGCTGTCCACTCTGCCACAGCCTTATCAGCTTAATTGTCTTATTAATGAGCTTTAGTGGTCTAAATGATTTAATCTTGACATTTCAAAGACTATTCAGGATTAATTTTTATTAGAACTGCAGTCAGTTCTCTTGTGCTACAGTATCAGGAGCTGATGGTGAATTTGATGACATTTTTGACTGCACACCAGAGCATTTTCTGCCTAATTTCATGTTTAATTCAAGTTTTCAGCCAATTAAAACAAAACTATAAAATGTCACAGGAGCGGGTGTACTATATTTTCTGCTGTATGCTACCTAAAGCTACATTTCATTTTGTAAAATAATCTGCAATCTGTAAATGATTCATTGAGGCTGCTTCTTCTTCTTTCAATAAAATGCCAGTATTGGTTCTGGTTATCCATCCATTCATCCATCAATTCTCTATACTGCTTAGTCAGGCTCACTGACTGCACTACTGCTCTGCTTCCCTCAGCTCTAGTACAAAACATCGGCTGTACAACTCCCAAACAATACCACAGCATGTAAATCACTTAGCATTACTGCGGGCTGCATCACAATTACAGTGCAGACGTTTTATTTTCCAAACGATCAGAGATGTTTCCTGGATGGCGATAAACGTCCTCCGAGTGGTGATTGTATAAAAGATGATGCATGACAGCAGCATGAATTGAATTTATATGATTTGAAGTTATTTCCTCTCAAGAGGCAATTTGGGGCTCAACAGCAGTGGGCACACTAATTGTACAAACTTGCCAGTATTGTGGCTGGGTGCCATTAGGCTGCGTGTGTGAAAAGCCACTTTTTGCTGCCACCATTTGGAATACAGCGGGGATTTAAATATCATTTGTCGTGACTGGCTTCTAATTCGATTCAAACTGACAGGTATTCCACAAGCAAATATAAAAACTCTTAAATCAGGAGTGGGTGATTGATTCATGTGCTCGATCCAAGCTTATGTTAATACATTTAGTGCTTGTTTTTGAACTGATGTTTGAAGCAGGACTGGAATATAAAATGTTTCCACACAGCCTGTGTGTCCTCATCTCTCTCCACTGACAACGGCCTGCTTGAAGGCAAATGGATCATCACCTCTGTTCCTTTACTAATCTGTACAACCAGATAGGCCTCTGTGGGGGGAAAGGTGCTAACACGTAGCTAACGATCCTGGCTCTTAGAGAGACTGCAGCACTGGACTGCAGTCAACTACACAGTTATCCATCAGGAAGGGTTATTTTGGCCATATGAGCTTTGCTCTCATCCCACACAGTGCTGGGAGAGGTGTGGCTGTGTAGCATGCGGTCTCGTGGTCCTTTTCCTCTCCATCATTATTGTGTTCCTGTCTCTATTCTATTCCCTTTCTCTTATGTTTTCCCTGTCACCTCATTGAAAGGCAGGAGATTCCCCTCTGTTCTTCTTTTTTTTTCTCTGTTGCTTCATTCTACATTTTGTCTCTTTGTTGTTTTAACACAAATGCCCAAAGGCAGCAGTGTAAATCACTGAGTCAATACAACAAATCTCAGTCTTTGTATAAAGCAGCTTAAATTTGAATTGGCAATGGGTAAAAAAATATACATATATCTTTTGTTACTTTGAAAAGGATGTTTGAGCTTGTTTGACACATATCTGCTGCAGATTGATGACGAATATCATACAAAAAAGAGGAAATAAGAGAGATAAAGCCTCTGTGCCGTCACTTCGAAGCTGCGGTAGGCAAAAGGGGTAGAGTGTGAGTGCAGCTGAAGTGGTTTGGCTACAGAAGGGGTGTACCAAAGGTCCATGATGGCCTACACAGAACTTTGCAGACCTGTTGTAGTTATTTTTTACACAACCCATTTTAGGATGAGACTGGGTTGCAACCTGTTTTTACTACCAGGAACTAGGCTGCTCTTGTTGTGTAATGCAGGTGCTCTTTGCACTTTTTGTATTTTTTTATGCTACTTTGTTGGAGACTTGGCTGCAGCCACTCTCACTAGAGTCAGTTGTTTTAATCAAAAAACATCCATTGCACCATAAGCTTGTAATTAATAGGGAAATAACTCTAATGTAAAACCAAATTATAATACATTTTGAAATGGAAATACTTACACATTGAGCTGTGCTGTTCACGACTAGTCTTCACTCTCACCCCTCTTTCTCAAAGTCCAAAAAATAAACTCTTAAAACGTACTGTAGGCTTCCCGCCCAACAACAAACTGCAGTGTGAAACAGTCAGATCTTTAAGTATAGGCTCTGTGCTGCACTGCTTACACAATAACTGAGTGGTTTGGCAACATGTCAGCTGAGGATGCCATCTCCCACTCTGACAAAAATCTATAAGATAACATTAGAAAAGAAGGACTTTAAAGTTCTAAGGGACTCTTTCCACCCAGAAAATGACCTGTTCTCCTCAGCAGGAGTTTGGAAGAAGTCAGGAAAGGAAGCACTCATTTGTTTGACTGAATCTTCGACCTTGAATAAAACAGCTCATGCTTAAATCACAGCCACTCCACTAGTTGGACTGATATTCAATCTGAAGGGTCTGGTGGAGGGTTCTTGCTCCTGTTGCCGCTTTTGCAGGCACTGGCCCACTTAAGGCCCACTGGTGATTTTCTATCTGGGCTATCATTGATCCCAAGGCAGTTGCAAGTTAATGTTTGAGCTAGCTTGAGGTATCTGTCTCACCGATCCTTGCTGATCTCATCTGCAGTCTATGTCTCCCTCTCCACTGTGTACCCAAGGGGGAGAAGTTTGCTACTTTAATTCTTTTCATGTCTGAGCAGAACATGCACACTTGTGTTAGCTCAAACTCCTGACTCCTTGGAGGATTATGCATGGAGGACTGTGCATATTCTTGGTTGTAAGAGACCAGAGTTTCATTCCCTGCAGCAGACCGGAGTGAGGCATATGAGTTTTGGAGTATGTGTAAAAAAATATTCATGTTACTGGGTAGTATGTGTCATTATTTACTTTTTAGTCTTCAAAGAAGCCCAGAGTGTATAATTATATACACAATACACAAATACTGAGCAATACAACCACACATTTCACCCAGTGTTTGAATTGAACCTACGCTACTACAACCTGCTGCAATTTACTATGGAACTACTGTACATAACGTACACAGTGTTGGCTACTAGGCATATAAGGACACTCTATATACCATTTCAAAAACTATAAATAAGCTACCACTAGTATTTCTGTGTTCCTTCATACTGTTTGAAGAGAAATTGTAACATAATTGGAAATCCACTTTCCATCAGAGCAGTTTCCCTGTTTGTTGTAAGCTTTTGAATTTAATGTGTTTTATTTGCCTTACTTCTTAATTAAGCCGCAGCGCATAATATTTTTTAATTCATCCAACCTGTGAGTAATCCATTGGAATGTGCACATTTAAACCAAGTGTCTGAGTTTAGGATTCAAAGGCTCAAAAGCAGCTCTACTGCACTTTGTCAAGGACCAAAAGCATTTCTGCAGCCAGTGAAGCACAAAGTTGTATTTTATATGTAGCAGGGCTCTAGAGTGCGACCATTTTGGGCGCACATGCGACCTAATTTCTCAAAGGTGCAACCAAAAAATATCAGAGGTCGCACCAGTACGACCAGCTGTAAGAGGGAGATACATTCTCCGCGACTCTCAAAAGTCTCCAACAACAGACACACATTGGGCTCATATCGTGGTCTGAACCAATCAGAGACGGTGAAGGGAGGGACCTCCGTGTGTGTATCTTTGAAAACGTGTCTGCTGCGGTCAGCAGAGACCGAAAATTCAGAAGAAGAACGCGGACATATGCTGCGCAGAGCGGATGCTGTGTGATAAAGCTTGTTCCATGCAGCACGAGAACAGAGAGATCTGTTCGTGTTCCCAAGGTGACGAGAACAAAGTCCGTTTCAGCCCGGACTTTTTAAAACGTGTGTGCAGAACTCATACGGCCCTCTGACTGCAGCGCGCAGCGCGCACACAGACAGACAGGTATTAAAGACGTTTCGCGGCAGAAACCGCAGTTTAAGTGAACATGCAGCGGAGGAGCAGGATTTGTTGCTACTATGCGGGTTTTGATAATTTGCTGTTGACCTGAATGAGTGATGATAACGAGCCGGTCATGTTCAGGGAGGGGGCGTGACGTGCTCGTAGCATCATAACAGACTGAACAACAGGTCTGAGGACAGTGTTATCTGACCTGTGAGGTTCATCCATGAAGGCTGATTCACTCTGACTGACAGCAGTCAGCTGGTTTTAAGGAGTTATAGAACATGGTTACATGACGAACGCCCATTTAAAAAGTATTGTTATTATCCTGCTATAGTGGAGCATTGTCTGCCAGGATGATGTCTGCATACAGCTAAACTGTAACAGACAGAATGAAGAGTCTGTCAGCTGGAGCTCAGCTTTAGAAAGAGAGGAGACAGAGGCAGAGAGGAAGAGAGGTGAGGAAGATGAGAGAAGAAGTACTATAGCTGCATTAGAAACGTGAATCTCAATCACAGCTATTAAATAAATAAAGGTGTATATAATTTAAATAATTTTTAATTCCCATTGCCAGATAGATAAGTGAGGAGTGACAGCCAGAAAATACAGAGAGAAAGCAAACAGGGAAATGAAGAGTGCTGTAACTTTGAATCTTCATTATGGATTTCTGACAGGCAGACTTGTTGGATAGTTTGTCCATAATTTGAATGAGTACTATCGGTACATGTATTTGTTTATTTTTATTTACCTGTGTTCATTAAACAAGGTCCAAAGTCAGTTTAGGATGATATGTTATTATTAAGCCCGTTCATATTTACTAGAGATCAATTTTTGGACCTCAGTATTTCTAAAACTTTGGCTACAGCCCTGCGAGGCCGTCAGGTAAACAGTAGATGTAGCTGCAGATGATGAGAGAAGATGAAAAGAACTTCTGCGTTAGGATAGGTGTCAAGTTAAGGCCTGATCCATAACATATATGGACAGCATTTAAAAAACAAACTGCTGTGTGATGTGTGATGCGGTGCACCTAACTTTTGTGCCGGTGCACCCAAGAAAAAAAGGTTAGGCGCACCGGTGCAACCAGTGCAAAAAGTTAGTCTAGAGCCCTGTGTAGTTCAATTAAAAATATTCTCCCTTCATGCTTTAAGAAAAAGTCTATATGTTAGTGGAAATGTTTGATTTAAAGGGGTGAATGAAGCATCTTCAAAGGAAGACTTCTTCATAACATCCTTTTAAATGGGTTCTCCTTTCTTTTACAATATTCCTGTTCTCTTCTTTCACACGTTGAGCATTCTTCTCTTAGTCAAGTCGGCAGCATTGCAGTCTTGTGGAAAGTCAGTATAAAGGGCTTTAAACACCCTTAAGGGAGCCCTCAAACATTTCCCAATTTCACAGTGTGACAGTTTTAGTCCCTCACGGACCTGCCTGGAATCAACCAGGAGTCAAAATCCTGCAGGTCCGGACTGGCAGCAGTCCTAGAAGAACGTATTCAGTACAGTGCTTTTCAGTCACAGTTCTTGTACAAAAGAATAAAATGTAAACCCCTCCCCACAACAATAAAACCACTGAAAGGTAAAATGAATAATGCCACTATGTGAATGTCTTATTACCTGACATGGGTTGAGGTTGTCATGACTACAATTTAGTACCTCCACAGCAGGAGGTCTTGTAAGGTGGTCTCAGCAGGCAGTGGTTAGAACCTATTAAGGGTTGGACAACCGGTGGCATGGCTATGGACAAAAGGTCAAGGCTTGTGTCCATCCCTGCTTTTAATTCTAATGCAGCACATATAGCATGCCAACACTGCATAGCCAATTATCGTGGCTGCAGCTTAGGCATGAGAGATAACCCAATGTTGCTCCCAGTGGTTGCAATATCAGTGTGTGAATGTGTGTGTTTCTGTGCGGAAATGGGTGACTTTGAAGCACTGTAAACAGCGAAGAGTTTTGAGTACCTTTAAAGAAAGTGCTATATAACTGCAGACCTTTTACCGTCTTGGTGCCTGGTCTTGATGAGGCCTGATGGGTCAGACAGTTTATTCTTTGTCTGCCTGATGTGTTTTTGTCTGTTCTGAGTTTATTGCTTAACCTGTTGCTCTGTTACTATTGGCTGTTGGAAAGAAAGGATGTTTCTACAGATCTTCCTTGGGATTATTTTCCATGCATCCCATCATACTACTACCTCACAACAGGCGAGGTTGTACGTAATCACCTGTCATTTCCTGACTCGTCAGCGTAACGAAGCATCCTCATGTGCAAACCTCATGTCAGTAATTAGGATGACATTACACAGCGCATGCTGTCTTGGTTCCTGAAACACTGCACCCAATGTCAAAAACTGCCTGAAGGCTTTCAGAGCCCTTTATGCTGCAGCCAAACTCTCGGCTGCCTCTGTTGATCTGTGATGCACAGAAACAAGCTTTTGAGAGGCGAGAATGCAGAGCGCTTGGGCTTGCTTACGCGGACAGACTGCCTTTGATCATAGAGGGAGGGCTGGAGCTTCTCGTTAACCCCCTCCACATGCAAAGACCCAGAGGCTGTATTGATTTTGAATAATGCTTTGTGTCTGCTCTTGCTGCATACATGCATAATTTGTCTTCATTATGTTTTGGGCAGAGCATCTTTTTTGCTTATATTTGTTGGAAAAGGTCCAGATTGCATGAAAGAGGGCAAGTAGGGAAACATCCACTGTAAGCTGCATAGTCGTTTTGATTTGTTTTGGTATTATGTATATAGTTACTCAGCTATGCATTTGGATAACAATACAAATGTCACGTCAGATGTGAACGGCCCCCAGTTTAATACTGTTTGGTACCTGTTAATCCATGTCTTTTACATTTCTCAGTACCTTCTCACTTCCTGGACCTGCCTGCTGCGTTGGGCTTAATCCCTCTCTGATGCACACTGAGTACATTATAGGCTTTAGCTACACAAAGCACCAATAGTTGTAATAGTTGTACACACCATTGACAGTCTCCTATGGGCTAATTTATGCAACAACTGTACTGTTTTAAAAATCAGTTGAGACTCTTACTGCTCTTACAAATAAAACCAGGTGTATACCTGCTCCAGGCTTTAAACCAGCAAGTTAAGAGTCTTCTTCTGCAGCTAACATTCTGCTGTACCACTAGGATTTGGTGCAATGGTATATTGTTATAATGAAGTGTGAAATGTTGGACTTTATTGATCCCTGTGGGAAATTCTAGCTCTTCACTTTCTATCATCTGCAGTTAGCTGTCAGGAATTCAGTGTTTCAGCTGAGGACACTCAGACAGAGTGGATGCCTGTGGGTCCTTAGCTCCAATGCCTTCCCAGTAAAAACATGCTCCTGCCTTTAGAAGTTGGTGGTGGATAATAGTGTGAACTGTGACTGACTTTCTAACTGCAAGTTTTGGCTTTATCCAGTTACGTAATTTCACATTTTGATTGTGCTTACAAAGATTTAGTTGTCTAAAATCTGAATTTGTAGAGCTGGCTGTCATCTGAATTGCTATATTAATAGTTTTCCACATGTTTAAATAATTGCATGCATGTAGGGGTTCAACAATAGAGACTTGCAGTACTCCATGTGATGAACCACTATGGATCCGAGTCAGACACACTGAATCAGCCTCTATGTTTTTCCCCTTTTCATATACATTTTTTAACAATAATTGTAACAGGAAGTGTTACTGGTGCAAGGATGCTAGAACAAAATATCTGTGTTAATAACACCCCCACACGGTGTTCTACATTGTGTGGGGGTGACTCCGAACTCAGTGGTAAATCTTGTTTTCTCATCTGTCACCTGTTGAAAACCTTGATGTGCATGTCAGCAGGTGTCTGATTGAACTGCAACTGAGAGCCTGAGCTGGTGTTGCCTTCCTCCCACTCCGGGCGACTCTCTTATTAGGATTTCATTCAGCTCATTTGACACACCCCTCGACGGTATCAACAAGCACAGTGGGATAACACAACAGTAATAAATGAATCACATTGACTGCAAAATGAATGACGTTGCAATGTCAGCAG
This sequence comes from Parambassis ranga, assembly GCF_900634625.1. Taxonomy (NCBI): domain Eukaryota; kingdom Metazoa; phylum Chordata; class Actinopteri; family Ambassidae; genus Parambassis; species Parambassis ranga. The sequence continues at coordinate 15,824,052 of NC_041041.1, forward strand.
CAGGGTGCCTCTGTGCTGTGTAATTTGAACCCTGGTGCATAAAATTGAATAATGAATTAATATCGGCGGGACGTTGTGCACGTTGTGTTGATTTGGATCTTGTGACATCTCCGTATGATGGCTTTTGGCCTTCAGTCAGTGCTCAGCATTTATTCTATACAGTAAGTTCATTTACCCAAAGCTCAGACAGTCAGACAGAGCTCAATTGCAATAAAAACACTTCAAGAGAAGATTATTGTAAATATGTTCTGTAATCTATCTATCTATCTATCTATCTATCTATCTATCTATCTATCTATCTATCTATCTATCTATCTATCTATCTATCTATCTATCTATCTATCTATCACAGTTTTATATGCTGAAAACAGTAGAGATGTCGTTGGAGGAATGTAATAATCTTAAGAATGATTTTCATCCTGTTATAATTGCAAAGTTTGTGCAGTATGTGTTGTGAACCGATTGAGCATTATTTTTGCAAACTTATAGTGACATATTCTGCAAATAATTCTTATATTCGCTCCTTTAGCATGATGAAAGCAGCTTCTGCTGGTCATTTGAAGTGTCAGATGTTAATGCACCCCAGGCAGATTGTTTGAAAGCACCAATTGACCATTTTCATTTCAGTATTCATGGCGTTGGGGTATTCAGATTGGTGCAGATATGCAAATAGAGACTGTAAAATGAACTCATGTTTGATGCAGAGCCTTCAAAATGGTACTGTGTGGTTGTGCCAGACAGACCAAATAAAAGGCCATTACAGTCATCAATGCAGTTAATAGTCTTCTCTTTTTTTGGGATGTTTAAATAGTTCCATCTGCTCTCCAAGGGCATCACTCCACTGAGGATCAGATCACTTTCAACAACATTCTCATTCAGTTATTGTTTGAGGTTGATTTTCTTAAGAAATCGCTCAGAACTCTGTTCTTTTTTCCCCCCACACAGAACATAGAATGCTGCAGTTATCTGTGCCCCTTTGGGCAATACATTTCTGAACTTCATTTACAGTTAATGTTGTTCTATAAAAGAACTAAAACCCCCCAAAAATGTGGTCTAAACCTTCTCTTGGACTCGGGGATGAACTGATTACTGAACTGGTGGTCAGTGGCCGCTGTGAAGTCATATGTTCCTGAAACACTTTCCCTGCATGTATTAGAAGAGTATTATACAACATATTTAATAGAAGAAGCCCGTGGTGGTGGTTCTTAATGAATGCAGCTTAATGTTTGTATTGTTGACGTACAGTCTGAGGCTTCCCTGGTGGTACAAAGTGAGACCAGTTTGATTTTCTTCAAGCTGGATCCACTATTCTTTCACAGCTGTCTCTATTGATTTTTGATTTATACAAACACACACCAAAAACAATATATCTTCTATTTTCTTACCTATATCCTCCAACCCCAGCTGTCACTCAAAGGTGGAAATATTTCTTTTCATCAAATAGTTGATGAACCCTATACCTCCTCTCAGAGTGTACTTGCTGCACCATTCAGGTAATTCGTGGCATTTAGTAACAATCATTGCGACTAAAAACGCATGACAAAACAAACCTTGAAGTTATAATGAAACATTACGCAGCATAGGCATAAAACTGTATTAGCAGCTGGACCTCCATGTATCAATAAACTGGCCTATTGATTGCAGATTCAGGGTGGTAGTGCTGTTCCCAGTCAGAAGTGCCAGCACTTGCTGTAATGATGTGATGTACTGAATGTGGAGTTGCTCGGACTAAGCCACAGCGGCACACACTGGAGTTTGGTCATGAAACTTTCATCAGCAGCTAGGTGGCGTGGAGTTCCTGAGTGTCTGCACTAAATTGCCCCAGGGTCATAAATACTTTATCAACAGCAGACACCTCAGCAAAACACCTCCCCAGGGCTCTCTTTCCCTCTCACTCTCTGTCTCCCCCACCTCCTCCTACACACACTGTTTCTCTGCCTAGCCATTCTAGTTAGTACCAGTTTTTTTAAGGATTTTACTTTTACGTTATATCAGTCTCCACGATTTAAATCTTACTATCCACATGCAGGGTTTCTTTGACTCCTAATTATTGACCAAATGAGCACCAACAACAACCTCTTGTCCCTTCCAGCAGACAAAAAAACCCATCAAATACACCGAAGCAAAACTCCAAATGTATATCTTTTAAAAGGCTGTCTTTGATCTTTGCAATGGCAATTCAGCCCAGCCTGCTTTGCTTTAATGCCACCGCCTTTATTCTTAGCATCATGCATCATAGTTCTTGAAGCTAGGCAGCAAGTGGTATTCATTCAGAGAACCTCAGCAGACCTTAAACAAGCTGCACAACGAGCACATCTCAAAAAAAAAAAAAAAAAAAAAAAAGCTGCCGCTTGATGTGAAGTGCCGAGAAATAACGGTCGGATCCTGCAGCAATCCGGCTGCAATCAGTGTAACTATAACTCTGCTCTGCCTGTAAACATGAATCCAGCTGTGAATGTCTCCAATAGTGATATTCAGTCTCAATTTACATTTACATTTACGCTTTCCTTATATTTCTGTGTGCATTTTGAAGGTTGATTGATGTGTTGTTTTTAGACACGAGTCCAGGAGAAGGTTTGGACCACATTTTATTTTATTTTTGTTATAGAAGATCATTACTGTAAGTCAAATATCTATATGACAGTAAAAAAAGAAAAATATTACCTCATTATACTAATGCTAATTTATACTCACAGCAAAACCACTTTTTCTGTACCTTTGTGATTGGGGATTTTCTCACTTTTGGAACAGCCCTAGAGGGTGCAGGGGGGAGTGCAGGTTTCCTCAAGGGATTTATTTCTCAACCCCAGATTTGCTGCTGAATTAAAATCATGAACTACTCGCAGTCAGCCATTAGCTGTCAGTTAGCTAGAATTTTACCAGGATACAGTTTTTTCTTCCCTTCGTCTCTGTACATTCTCTCCTTTTCTTTTTACTTGCCTGCATCTGTCCATTGATTTTTATATGCATATTTCACTGCACATTTAAAATTCACCTTGAATTCTGTCTGAGCCAACCTCAAAAGCACTGTCTGGTGTCCACTTAAGACGCCGCTGACACGGTGTAGTGTCATCATGGCAGGAATCAACCTTCATATTGTGTTCAAGCCTATGGCAAGTAAATACTGCAACTTTTTATAGACACTTATGGATTGTAACCAATGTAGAATGTCGATGTATGTAACCTTTACCTTCACTGGAAACAATCGTCTAAAGGTTATCTCATATATGCACCATCCAGGCAGATCCAATGTGTGTATCACTCCCTCTTACAAACAGGCAAACCTCCCTCTAAAAGTGGAGCGCACAAGCAAAGGTTAAGAGGAATTTATGCTAATGTGAGCTCCACTAATGCACTTCACTTACCCACAAAGAATCAAACAGATTTTTTTTGTTCATATTTTTTTTTTCTGTCTTAAATTCTTTGTCAGAGCCAAAACCTTTGTTGACCTTCACTGCCACCCAGTGCAGTTTGGACATTTGGTACACGGTTTACTTTACATTAATTTCACGTCTCTGACATTCTGAAGGTAGAGCAGGTCAAACAGAAGATGTCAATATTTAAGTGTCAGTGTTTTGGACGAGAGATATCTTCGGTCTTCCCTCTGTGCCAATGTGAAGGTCTTCTGCTTGTATTTCTTCTGATTCTTTGAAATATTAGACAGGAGATTTACTCTGTGTTGTCAGTGTGCTGCAGATTAGGAGGAGTCTATGTTCTGCAAATGCCCCTGTTCCCTGTTTCTACAATGGTTAGGCTTGGATACTCAGAGACTCAGCTCCACCACAATGACGAAGGCCAAGAGAGTCCACAGTTATTTGGTTTTCTCTGCCAGCTATTGACCTGAAAACGTGAGGTGTCAGGAAGGAAAATGAGTACTGCTGTTAAACCTCTCCTCTGAGTGGATTGTCTAATTTTGGTTTTCTAACTCAAACTACTAGATTTGTTAGGTCTATTTGCTATGTTTTCTCCACATGCTTGCTGTGAAACAATTTCTAAGATTTTGGTAGGTGCTTTTAGCATGTTTGGCTGACATTTACAAGCCTTTAATCATGCAATGCAAACTACTGGGTTATGTTACACTGAAATGACCAGATATGATATTAAGTTGATGAAGCTGAGTCAATAGAAGTACTGATTCAACAATATTTCACAATAATATTTCCAAGTGTTTAGCAGCTGGTGAGGATGCTGATGTTTTATACTTCTGATTCAGTTTATCAGAGAAATCACAGAGTTGAGTAGAGGCTATGTTTAGAAATTAAACCACTCACTTAGCTTTAGGTATAAATCTACTCTGTTAGACAAAACTAGGGTCTGCATTGATCTCATGGTGTCTGTTCCTGCCACTCAATCATCATTCACATTAAAAGCCAACATTACAGTGCAGCCTTTGGCTTCACAATGTGGTCGCTAAATGTGTCACAGTCAGAGTGAGGCTGCCTTGTGTGCGAACAGTTGCGTGGTAACATATTTGTACAGTGCTTCTTTCACAGCTGCAGCTTCCACAGAGTTTTTTTTAATGCTAATTATTTTGTTGCTGCAAGTATTGGATGCTTGATGGGCGCGCCACTGGGAGACAGTGATGACAGATGATTGACTGACCAACAAAGAAAAAAAAAATCATACAGCCTGCAATGCTGCTTACATAGACAACCAATGGGAAACATGGAAATAACAGAGCCTGTGGATATGTACCATTGTCTTGATAACATCTGCATCATATTCCTCCTCAAACTCCCCTGCGTAAATGTGTTTTAGGAAGGACAATAGAGCTTTTAAGTAATGCTATCACAATGTTTGGTAAGTGTCCAAGCTGCAGTCTGCCTTGTCATTTGGCCAACTCAAAGCAAGAATAACGATCTCTGATTACTTCATCTGAATGTATGCTTCAGTCTGTTTGGCTGTGGTCTTAAACTGAACCTTTCCATTCAAGGCGTAATGACTGTCATGACATCTGAAGTGGTTTTAAAAGGAAAAGTGCCCAACATGACAACCCTACTCAATATATACTGTGCAGTATGTACACTTCATAGGAGACATGATAGAGGAACACTCACATATACAGCTGCACTTGCAGGGCTGAGCTGTGCCGTACGCAGACTTGGACCAACTTCCTCCTCAAAGTGGATTGATTACCCCTGTCCACAAAATAGAGCACACAGATCGATTTGTATCTTTATTATAATACAAGCAGACTGGTTTTTCAACACAGCTATATATCGCACTCCACTCCTGTCAAATGTGATCTCATCTGTACAGCTCCACAGACAGCTGACTAATGAAAGAAGTCTGAGAGCAGGTTCTCCCATATGAGACACAACAGGTCACTGAATGATTTTATGATGATGGCCGCAAGACCTCAAATGAGAGAATACCATTTGCTGTTCATTTTTTTTCTCTTTTGAGAGTATATGCTAGAGAACTAGACAACATGAATTCCATTTATGTTGTTTATCCATTTTATTCCCCTGTGTTTCATTCTCAGTTTGTAGCGGGCGTTGGTTTTAAGTGAACTCATTTATGTGGGGTTGATTTTAAAAGGTAATTTGCAGCAGGTTTGAGAAGAATGCTTAAACAGGATGTGGAGGTGTGTCCCTGTGGGACAGTGAGCGTCCAATAAGTGCAGAAAAGACGCAATTAGAACATGATGCACTGCTGTCTCCTTCGTGGTATAGGTTTGAGTTAGCATTGGGTATGACAGTACAGTACAAAGTTCAGATTGCACATAAAAGCCCTACATTGGAAATGTTAGAGTACTGGCAGGACATAATATAAAATAAGCAGGTATAGTGTGAACCTGCTGTGATGTTGCTGCTGTTAAGTTTGTCCTTGGATTTAAAAAATCCAGCACTATATTTGTGCATGTGTGCAAGAAACGCATGACTTTCACCAAGTTCGCAATTCTTCGGAGCACACCAGTTATCTTTAAGCTGTAGCATGGCTATTATATTTGATAGCCCCTTTTATTGTATAAAATATAATCCAACACCTAACACAACCTTCAACGTTAAAACCAATGGGAAGGTTGATTTTGTGACACTCAGGATCACTGAAATATCTGAAATTGGGGTATATGTAACCCAGCAATTTTCAGAGTGTGACTACAGAGAAGAAATGACACTTTTATTCCTGGAGCCTCCCACACCAGGCGTGGGGGGGCCTCTGCACAGCAAGTTCCGCTCTATAGCCCTACAGAAGTGCCCAAGGGGAGGCCTGGAATAGCTCAGCTATATTCTTTTTAAGTTGAGAGTCATGTTTGTATTTTACCAAAACCCAGCAGCAGGTCAGCAATGATCTGGCACACACACACACACACACACAGCTAAGGCCTGTTCATTCTCTGTAGGTTCATGGCTGTGTGTGAATGCTTCTTTTACTTTTTTTACATTTTTTAATGCTGGTTGTAATATGGTTGTTTTGATGTATGTGTCTACAATTGACGTCTTGGTTATGCCTCCAAATACAGCAGGAGAGGATCCGGTAACCAGTGTATGCTCTTATGTGGTGAAGGAGTTATTACACCTCACAATCCTCTACAAGTCTCACCGTAATTCACCACAGGAGTCAAACGCAGATATAAAGTATCGATCCTCGTCTGGCGCAGGCATTATGAGCCTCAGCCTGTCTGTGTTGTCAACGCGGCTTCTGCATGTGGGCTCTCCACTTCCATAAAGTTGAGTCTCTAACCACAGAAAACACCGCTCTCTCATAAGCCCCGCGGTAAGTTTGCTATAGCAGTGGGTTCACAGGTGTCATTTCTCCGCTAAGTACTCCAAACACCGACGCAATTGCATCCATGCCCTGCACACTTTTACCAGCCCGCGGTGATCCGCGTTGAATCTCCTTTTTATTGACCATTTAAGCTCCCCGCTTGAGGCCAAGTAAAAGCGCCTGAATAACAAAGCAGAGAGATTTTGGAGGTTGGAAAAGCGGCCTGCCTGGCTGTGGCTGTGGCCGGTGTTTAGTGCATCAGAAAACGCAGAGGTGGCGTGCTGTGTGTGTGTGTGTGTGTGTGTGTGTGTGTGTGCGTGCGCCTATACGCCAGAAATGATGATGAATGTGCAGCGGGCGTTCAGCACCGCGGACAGTTCCCGCGCGGCTCTGCCTCTGCGTGATGCAGGATTTTAGTAAGTACAAAAAACCACAGCTGGGACATGATCTTCACACTCTTATCAATGCGCCCCCACCTTCTCAGAAACACCATCACAAGACCACTTGAACACCCCCCTCCTCTCCTCCTCCTCCTCCCCTTTTCCTCTCTGCTATATCCTCAAAAACACCAGCACCAGGAGGACAGAGACCTCCTCTTCCTCACCCAGACGCGCAGCAGAAGTGGCGGGGTGCTAAAATGTGAGAGCAGCTTTCTCAGTTTGATGACGAGCGTGTCCGAAACTCTCCTCCCTTTTTTTTCCTCCCTCTTCCCGGAGGGGGTGATGTGAACGCAACGGGCTGCGTTGGCTTCTCGTCAGACGCTCAGCAAGACCTCGCAGATATTCAATCGTGACGGATCCGTCCCTGTTTAAGATTCCGCAGTTGACAAGACGGCGTTTCTTGCCCTCCCCTCTTCTCTCTTCACTTATTTTTTTGCGCGTATAACGGGATTCTTCTTCCTCAGGATTCAGACAAGTTTTGCCGTAAGAGGAGTTTACAATGACAGCTACAAAGGAGCAGCCGAATCAGAGACAGAACCAGCCGCAGCAGGATGAGGTGGGCTTTTTCTTTGCACTTTATCCATGTGCGCTAAACTCTACATGTTGTGCCGGGTTCATACATAAAGCACGTTTATGATCTGCTCAAAGGCAGCTACACATGAAGTGAAGTGTGAGGAGGACCCAGTGGCTGCCTGGCTGTGCTGCCTCTGGCTCTTCCTCTCCATCATCCTTACAGATGATGAGACAGTGAGAGGGGCTCATTTAACTCAGGCTGCACATGCCAGTATTGAAACGGTCGACCTGTGCGCGGAGCTCATTGTCAGCTGTCAAGACTGGGTCACAGAAATCTTGAACGCTATGGGCACATGCACTGTCAGTGAAGGGGGGAGAGAGGAGGAGGAGGAGGTGGAAGACTGCGCAGGGCGCATTGTAATTCAGCCGTTGCCTCCTGTCAGCTGCCCCGACACCTTGAAAGAGAACAGTCCTGGAAATCACTTTGTGAGGGTGGAAAATGGCACAATGTGCTCATTTTCTTCAGCAGGACGCGCGCACTGTGCGCCCTGTCTGTGCCTCAGGGACCTCCAGACGCTCTCATTACACCGGAGGGGTTAAATGTTCTCGGCTTTGGCACCTCCACTCAGGTGGCGTCGTGCACTGCAATGCCTTTAAAAAAAAAAAATCAAGATCTGAATGTTTGCCACAACTGGCATTTGCAGCTTGACAAGAATGCACAAGTGTTGAGCTTTGATCATCATCAATTATTGATTTTTCATTCTAGAAATGTTTAGTTTGTGTCCTGCCATGTGCAGCTGAAGGTCTGTTGAGCACACACTTTTCTATTAGGCCAATAACTAATCCAACAAATGATGTAAATTGTATTTGTTTCACTGTGGGCCTTCTTATGAGAGAGCCAAATATATTCTCCTAATTCAATTTAGCCTTGTAGCCCTATTATTCTAAGAAATCAAAACCTCGGCCTCATAATTGAGTTTCTGCGCCTGAAATATTAGAAGGCCTCATGAGATGTGGCTGAAATTTGATAGCTCACAGCGTTCAATACTCCCTCCTCTATATTTAAAGCTCAGTGGGTACTACTCAGCGGCCCTCAGGCCATTTCAAAGTCAGGTTGTTGATTTTATGTGTGAGCAGTGTTCACTGATTTAATTAGTGATGATACTGTTCCAAATGATCACAGCTGTCAGGAGCCAGCTCTTATTGCAGACCTGCTGTATGTTCTGGGGCCTTTGCTGCAGAGAAGAGTTAAAGATCTCAGATGATTTGGTGCACCAAGCGTCTAAAAACCTTCAGCACGCTATATCTGGAGTTGTTGCGTAAGGTTCGTGCAGCAGTCCGACGTCATGTTTGCAGGTGTTTGGGGTGGTGTGTGTGTGTGTGTGTGTGTGTGTGTGTGTGTGTGTGTGTGGGGTGGGTCCCAGGTCCTGTCAACCAACAGCATACTGTATGCACAGCTCTTTGCCAGGCTCTTAACAGGGTTACTCCTCATCAAAGTTGCATGGGAATGCTGAGGGAATTACAAAAGAGGAAAGCACGTGGGGGTCTTTAAATAATGGGTGAAGGAGCTGCTTTATACATGCATCACCAGTAATTCTGTTTTTCTACAGTACTTCCCTCTGCTGCTCTTTAGTGCTTTGTTGATGCATTTAATGCTTGTGTTTTTCAGTGCATTAAGAAGCTCTGAATACCTTGGCAAACACATTGCTGGGAAGTATCAGGAACAAATTTATAATTCAAGCCTTCTCTTGAGCTTCAGCATGTTTGGTAGAAATGTACCAAGTCCAGAAACGACAGATGGTCACGTTATTTCCAGATGGCCAGGACGACACATCTGGCTGTTAAGAGGCCACCACAAGTCAACAAAAAGAGGTGGAGGGGTGACTACGGCTTTGATCAAGACCTCAGTTTCCACCATATCTGTAATTTATTTATTATTAGTGACCCTCTCATTTTAACTCTAACTAGGTTTAGGCATTAAAGCTATTTAATTTTTATATTTAAAATTTTATATCTATTTAAATATTTAAGCATCTGACAGAAATGTGACACAACAACACCAAAACTTGCCATTCAGCGCAGGTGGTTTGTGTATTCTGTCATAGAACAACCACATTGTCATTTTAAATGTTGTCCTCAAGGTGCTGCACAAACACATATTTCATGCTTACACAGTTTTACTGTGTTTCTTGTATAGGGCCTACTTGCTAATGAACTACTAAGACACATATTTGGCTGCTACATGTGAAAAAAGTCAGATAAATCTTTCTGTGGTTGTGCAGGGAGCTCAGAGGAAGTCTGTGTCTTAAAATGTCCTGAAGTCAGGGGTGTGGTAATAGAAAGAGGAGAGCTTACCTCCTCTCCTGCTCTGCTTTAGGGTAAAGGCTCGAGGCTACGTTAGCTGCCACTACCATGTATGGCTCAAACTCCTAGTCTCAGTCTGAACTGTCAGTGTGATAGTTTGTTGACCCAGCATATTGGTTATTAAGAATTGATTTCTGTATTTGGTAACTCATAAAGCAAACAGGTGGATACTTGCCTTAACTACTTATACTTTTCTTCATCACATGTACAGTCAGCCAGCTCTGAATGGGAGCAGTGAAGCGCTCTTGGCAGTGAAACGATCCAGCGTGGCCAATCCCTCTTTAGTTTCCCTGAAAGAAAAATCTTAGAACAAACCGACTCATTTGACGTTGGCTGGTCTCAGGCTGCGCTGCTGCCTCCTGTAACTGCAGACATAATGCAGGCTGACTGGGAGCTTGACCTCTCAGTGTGACCTCTGTGACCAGACCAGGCTCTGGGCATTCAGTGGGGTGTTGAGGCTCCTACTCATCAGCTCTGTTAGCCGTTGTTGTCTGTGCTCAGAACCTGAGGCAAATGTGTGAGAGAAAAGGATGGCTACCCTATTGTGAGTAAGAGGTGTGCCTTCACATGCTGTGATCCTCTGGCCCTCTGCAACTGTAATTCACACTAATGGAGAAAATGTCCAGGACAAACTGCTGCTGCTTCACAGAGAGTTATAAAGGAGGGGCAGCAGAGAGAGGGGAGTTTTAGATGGAGCTTATAAGTGTGAGTGAAAATATGTGAAAGAAATGCAAAGGGAAAGTACAAAGAGAGGTGAGAGGAGGAGTGTGTGTGAGGATGGGTTTAATAATACAAAGAGAAATGAGTAAAGGGCAGATTTAGAAAACAGCCTTTGTGGCTGCTTTCGGACTAATATTGGTCTGTCATTAATATCAGTGTTAGTGTATGTGTTGGTGTAATTTTCCTTTTTCAATATTTCTGTTTGCTTTGTTGTGTCAAAATATTTGTTTAAAACCCGTTGCCACTGTAATTTAGTTTCAGTGTAGTGTTTTTTTAAAGGAATCATTGTAACAGGAGTTATTGTAGTGATACATTTGTAAAGAATGATCACTACTTCAACTTTATTGTTTTGATTCACTCTCGTAGTTCTAATTGTTGATAACAGAAAAACATCTAAACTCGCTCTCTATGTGCTTAGCACCAAAGAGAGGAGCTGGAGATGGAGCAACAGCTAGAGAGCCAGTTTAAAGTATGATTTTAGTAGGCAGAGCATACATCTTAAGGTGAAATTTAAAGAGATACACAGATGGACTTGTCATTAATGTTGACTGTCTAAAGCTTTTCTGTTATGTTACAAATGATTGTGATCCAAAAGAAACTTGGTTGTGAGGCAGCCCAGCACTGCTTTCCTCGCTGACTGGTGGCAGCAGCCTCTTCTGTCTCCTATACCCAATTCCTTTGTATTGTCTTTGTGCTTATATACATATCTAAAGTCTGACAGTAGGCTATAAAGACCACTGTAAGCATGTGAACTATGTACAACTGTAGTTTAAGCAGCAGATCCACCGAGTCCACCAGATCATGTGTGACATTGCCTGACTGACTTTTTGTAGTAAATAAACAGGGAGCACTGGAAGAAGGCTGCTTGGAGCAAGGGGAGATATTTCTCATGTATTTGTACACAACCAGTTTTTAATATTACAAAGCTACAGTTTCTCTTTAACGTGAGCACAGCTGAAAAATCCAAATGACAAGATTTTAGAGGACATAAATACATTCACATCCACAGACAAACTGTAATAAATGAGTCATGTGACTAATTGATAGTAAAGGGATTCATGAAAGGTCATGAGAGTGAGACGGAGAGGTCATTTTAGGATGGAGCCCTGGCTTTGGGAAGTACATGCTGTAGCAGCTTATTAAAATTCAGGATGTATATGAATGTGATATAAGGTCACCCTAATAGATGTTCTGCCCATCTTCATTTCTCCCCTTCTGAATACTGAAATCACAAATGTGTTTTGTAATAATTGAGCAATACATTGGAGGCACTCTCTGTGTAGCAGATGGGTTTTGTTTCTTTACGCGTTGTGTTTAATTGAAAGCAGTGGTGGTGCCTCTTTTCCAGGATAACATCTAGATCTGTCCAGATTGTCCCAGTCTGGGTGCAATTGCTACCCTCGTGTCATAAGCCTCTCTCTCTCTCTCTTTCTCTCTGTATCCTGAGGCAACCAGTGGTCCCGAATTAACTGAGGCTGACACATGTTCTATCCTCGAAAGGATTAAAAGGCAATTACAAAGTTTGAGTCATCACTTGTGACACAGACAAGAGGACAGGCTGCAGTCAAACCTGAGATAGCAGGAATTAAGAGGAGGGGACAGTCAGACCCCGTGTGTGAGAGAGAGAAAGAGAGAGAGAGAGAGTGTGAGTGTGTGTTCACAGGTAAAACATACAGCTCAGCTGCATCACTAATCCGTTTCAGAGAATGTATGGCTGGATGCAGATAGACTCATCGGCCTCAGAAAAAAATGCATTTAAATTTTAAAGGCGCTTCAGGCAACTTTCTCCAAGCTCTAATTGAGATGCAATAAATTCACCCAGGCTACTCATACTGTAATTTCAGCACTGGGCGTACAGACACTGAGCATGCATTTTGGCTTCAGAGTAAACCACAGAACTGCCTCCTGAGCAACAGAAGCAACAAAAGAAGCAATTACAACAACAAATGTCCCCAGAGGCAGGCGCACATGATGCAAACTCTCTTTTTCTTGTGTGTTTTCATCTTTGATGTACAGTAACACAGGGAGCCTGAGATTTGTGTCTGTAATGACGATACTTGAGGCATATGACTGTCAGCTCCCTCTAAACTTGTGAGGGTGAGAAACACTGACGTAAAAAAAACACTTTTTAAATGGTGTCAAACATTCCGGCAGTGACAGAGCTGCAGAAATGTTGTCCAGATCCCCCTCATGAATATTGTTCTCATTATTATTGATAAGGCGGCTCCTGCCAGGCTTTTACTCACCACTAGTTCATCAGCACAGCTCGGATGAAGTGCAGGAGTGTTTCTGGCAAACACGATTTTCTGCCCTTCCAGGACTTCTAGTATGCACTGAGGGCAGGCGAGGGATCGATCCCACTCCCAGAGGCAGATAATCAAAGGCTCATTGGAAAGGACAGTGATATTGATAGCACTCTGCAGACAGACAGGCAGGCTGACAGACAACTGTATATTCACTGGACATGAGTGAGAGTACGGCATGTGGATCTGTAGTGAGCACCAGCTGCGGCACCACTCTGATTTGAACGTTTTGTTGTTTAGTTTCTTTGAATCAGGTGTGTTTGTTGTGGCTCTATCTGTCATGCTCTGTAGGGATTTAGGGAAACAAGGACTTGACGCAGCAGGTGTGAGCGCTCCTGCTGCTCTCAAAAAATATGCTTTTCTATGTGAATCATTTCAAATTTTTGTTTCCATGTCTGGCTAAAAACACAGATATTAACTGCATTAGACAGCGAATTTGTTAATGACATTAGGAGCAAATCAAACATTGCATGACTTTGAATGTAGTTAACATCAAAACCATCAGAAGTGTCACTATACTTTAGCTTTAAATACACGGTTTAAAAATGTTTTATGCGAAGTTTGTAAAGGCGAGAAAAACATAAAGTTCCTCAAAGTCTGTTAATTAGTTTTGATTATTATGGTTCTTTATGGTGTGATTTTGTGTTTTATGGAAATTTCTGCAGACTGTCCTTCACCTTACTGTGACTGTAATCAAAAGAAACGCTTTCAGAGGCGCTGCCACACAACACACTTTGCTTAACTTACTGTTACACCACATAATGTTTACTTACTGGTGAATGGTAACCTGATTGCAAAGGTCGCATGCTAACAGTCCAACATTATGCCAACACTGGCAGGTTGCAAACACTTTAAATACGAAGCAGTCCCTCCTCTCCTCCCCCTCGTGCAGCCTTGCTGTGGAGTCTTGTACTGACATTGACAGCAGGCTGCAGTCACAAAACATTTTCCCTGTCAGCATTGTTGGTGTTTTCACAGCTCACTTATTCAGACAGACACATCTGATACACTTTTTTTTCCACTTGCTTTTGAAGCTGAACTAAGCGCCTCCTCAGGGCCCCTGTGGCCCCTAAGAGTACCTGAATGTACTGATCCTTCAGTGCTGTTTGCTTTCCGTTACAAGGACACATGATATAAGCAATGTATTTGGTGCTCACACAGCTTAGGCACAAAAGACAGTAGCTAACCTAAATCTGCTAACTATTGTGGAGTTTGGCCACAAGACACATTTTATTATTCTCAGTTCACCTTAGAAACTCTTTCAAATAAGTTTCAACACTTCAGGAGGCACTGACACACAGTGTCATGTGGTCTTTTGTGATGGAGTGTGTTTACTTTAGGCCTGGCCTTATTTATCTGTCATCATTTTATCATGCAACTTGTTTCCACACTCGCCTGATCAGGTTCACTTTGGCTCATATTAATTTAGTGGGTGCTATTTTTGTGTTTTAATGAGCCGGGTAGAGGTGATGATGAGGCAGAGGCAGAGGTATAGGTGAGTGGAGACAGAAAGAAAGCCTAGGTTAAGTTCTTACCAGGAGCTGTTACTGCTCATGAACATAAGTTCATTTTCAGCTGCTATTTGATCACTTTGAGTAATTATTTGGTTGGCACAAAAAACTGGGTTCAAGAATTGTTCATGGTTTCAGTTTCAGGCTGCTTCGGGCTTATGGCATGTATTCCTGCTTTCTTATCACTTCCATTGAAGTCTATAAACTACTGTTCACAATGAAAACTGATATAAAGTACGAAGTGACACTTTGAGAAACCTACTGTGCAGCCAGCATGTATGACATAGGTCAGCTCACTGGTATAATAGACTGTTATGGCTGCATTGGGGACAACAGGAAGTCATGAATACTGTATTAACAGCTTAATTCAGGGACTTAGCCTTTTGGTCTGGAAGGGTGTTGACAACAGTTTAACCCAATTAATATCCTAAAAGGGTAATCATTGTTATCCTGTGCAAGCTGTTGTCTTTGTTTTTAGTGGGACAGAGTTTTTTTTTAATTGTGTGACTGGGTATGCAGATGCCCTTTTTGTATTCTGTTGTCAAGACACTGGGCAATAGTGAGAGGGGAGGAGGGAGGCAGGCCACTGTAAACACTGCTGATGGTGAGATGATGAAATCAGTTGCTGAGGCACACCTCTTCATCCGACTCCCAACTGCGCTGTCCTTCCCTCTCCACCTCTCCATCCCCACTAATTCCCTCTCAACTAGCAATTTTATAGCTCAGTGCCTGCTGAATCCTCCAATGTCACCCTATAGGTATAAAAAACACACAGTGCCACTTTTACACCACACACAGAGAGACAATTTCCTGCCTGCTCCAGACACATTCAGGTCTGTGTCGATGAGTGTCTGATCCTATTGCTGCTGATGTCAGGATCCCCCTTTCAATTTTTATTTCTCCTGATAAATGAGATTTGTTTCTGAATTCAGAGGAAATGGTTTGAATCTTACCCACAGCCCGGAGTGTAATTTGCCTAGGAATGTAGTCAGCTGTGTCTAATTGCATTCAAATTGGAGATTTGACTGCTGCAGGACAGACAAAAGCTTTGGTGCCCACCACGTAAATGATATAAAATCACATTTTAAATGTGGGCAGAAAATTCCAAGTAAAAGCTGATTAATGGAATTAGCCATATTGTCCTGTGTCCTTCACATGCTGTAGGTGGTTTGCACTTACATTTATCTGCTATAATGGTCTAAAGCAGACGAATACATCTCATTAAATCCTCTCTGCTCCTTTGTTTGTCTAATAAAATCTGGCTTTGCTCTCTTTTAGCGCATCGCTGACTTCTCTGCAGCAAGCATTAGAATTAGCGAACCTTAATACAAGGAGGAATATTAACATTTCTCACTGAATTCAATATTGTAACAGGGTAAAAAAATGATGTTACATCTCTAAGTGAAATCCTGTCTTCTAGAAAATAGATTTCTTTTTCTTCGTACTCCTATAATCTGCTGTAGTGCTGGCACAGTGAACAACATACTGTGACACATCATGTGACAACCTGACAAACACATGTGCATCATTTCTAATACAAGTCCCAGGAGCAGTCTGTTTTCATTATGTGTACTACTTCTGATTTAAGATGATTTTAAACAGCCGGAATATACATTTTTAGATCATACTGAATAAGTCTTGTTGTGGCTTGATGACATGTGAAGTAGTGTTCTTGTCATGTATACTTAATAATACTTACGTATTTAGAATACAAAATATTAGTAACTGTATTCCGTTACAGTTACACTCTAAAGAGATGGTAATCAGAATACAGTTACATTGTCGAAATCAGTGGATTACACGACGGTACGTGTTTTTTCATTCTGCTCGATGAAACAAGTGACGTAAAAAAATCTTTGTCTTCTTACAACAAAGATCTTGTTTACGGTAGATGTCTGACTCTGTTTATGCTTTTCTCATTGTGTGGTCATATACGTGTGTGTGTATGACGGTGACTAGTCATTGGAGTGAGAGCTCTTACCATCAATACAACATCTTTGAGCAAAGCTAAAGTTTTTGTTCAGCAAACTGGACAGAAAGCTGCAGCTGCGGGCGACAGAGAGGACAGAGCAGCCGGACTGATGGGGGTCAGAGTCTGAGTCTGAAGCACTGCATGCTTAATGCTCCTCAATCATGATGCCGGTTCACTGTTAGCATCACTTGAATGAGTGAACTAGTTAGCTGCTAGCTGCTAGCTAACTCCGTCCAAAACTGAGGCTGATTAACATTTAAGTACGAACATGTCTCTTGCAGTCAGCTAGTTTTATACATGGCTCTGTTTGATGTACGTATTCAAACACTGTATCTGTGTGTAAAATGACCTTTGGTTGCATCGTTTAAAAAATATATTATTGTGTCATCATTACGTTTTTTTCTGTTTCTCTAAATAGAATAACATTGATGTAAATGCAGTCAGCTGGAACAATCTGGAGATAATGTAATGTATCGGAATACATTACAAGTTACGTCTTAGGGTAATCTGTATTCTGTAACTAAATACTTTTTAAAAGTATTCTTCCCAACACTGTGTAAACAGTATAGTAGCTATTGTTGAGTGTAAATGTCTAAACCTACATCTCAGTTGTGAGTTCTCTGTGTGGCTAATGATATGTTAGCTAAAGTTGCTAGCTGTCAGCAATGTCTCTCGCTAGCATTGTCAGATGTGACTGCAGCAGCTGTGTAGCTGTAGCTGCCATCTAGTGGTGAAGTAGCAGAATGCAACCAGCGCACACCGTCTTCTTGTGTTTCCTAATTTCCTAATTGTGTGATCATAAAAAAATAAACGTATTCAAAAACAGATTTCTCTCTCTTTTAAAAAGCAGCTACAGCTATACTACATAGCGGTACGATTTCTTACGTGTGAGGTGAAATGGGCCGATTTAATCTGATTTCATTAACACGCAACTTAATTATTTTCACGTTTTTTTGTGTTTGTACAGACAACATATTTTTGTTGTGCTTTATATAATCATAACTGCAAACATAGCTATAATTGCTCGGTTTAATCACAAATAGGTTCACATGCATAAAAAGGAACAAAACAAACAAAGAGTGTAAACTCCTGCACACACAGCTTTACCTCTGCTTTGAGGCAGCTCCACTCCCTCACTGCTTCGCTTTTCACTTCACCATTCATTACTTCACTTTGCTCGAGCTATTTAAAGCTTTTTTTATGAACACAGGTGAAGGCTGCTCTGGCTCAGGGGCACTCTAACTGATGGTAGGGGATTATTTGTTTGATATGCAGAATTACCTCTGTGCATTACTTTTTAATGTCACATGTATTTCCCTGTGCAGAGCGGACAAAGCTTCTGGTATAATCAGGAGCATTATTTTTGAACTTTCACTGCAAAAACAGAACTTGATTGTTGCAGCTCATTCCACATGGCAGAAGAGGAGACAGAGAGGAGAATCTACATTTAAAACAACAATGGCTCAACTGTTGGACTAAGAGATTAAGCATTTTTCGGCCGGTTTGTAAACTGCAGCCATGATTTTAATTTTTTAAACATACTCTATTATTAAATAGCGAATGATTAAAGCATCACTCCTGCTGTAAATACAGTACAAATAATGTGAATAATCTTCTAAAGCTTATTAATGCATGGATAATAAACTCATTATTTTTAATAAAAAGCTGGATTCAGATTAATCTACGTACATGAGGGGGGTCGTGCAGGCTTGTGTCTGACATGATAGATGTCAATGCCACCTTTTATTCTGCATTTTAAATAACGATATTTTAAGGGTATTTAAACAGGTTTGCAAAATGTGTATAGTCAAAGCAGACTGGGTGAAGGCTCTTCTCATTACCACTCATTGTCCCTTTGGCACCGTCTCTGTGTGGTTCTATTGATTCTATATTGCTAAACTCAGCAGTCATATTATTATGCGGTGCAGCTTGTGTGGCCTTGTGTGTGTGTGTGTGAAGCCAATATGGCAGGACAGTAACTAATTGAGAATTATCTCAGATGGACCAAAGGCCAATGACAGCGTCCTTCAGGGCAGGGCTGATAATGCTAAATACAATAAGATGACAACATGTATAAGCTTGCCATTTCCCATTAGCCTCCGGATCAATTTCAGATGTTAAGCCTCAAGACCCCGGCACGGCTTTTATACTGTGGCTGTCAATGATTTGTGAGAAAGTGAGAAATGGTATTTCATGGGTAAACAAAAATAAGCCTGTACAGATGGTGTTATTTTTTTCTCTGACCTGCTGTCATTGTTAAAATGGCCCAGCTTCTGCTGAAATGCTGCTTGTCATTTGTCACACTATCACCAAGGTCAGAGTCCAGGCGAGGCTAAGCTCACAGCTCTATAAATAGCTTCGCTCCCCTTAACAGTGCTGCATGTGCGATACAGATGTGAAGGCACATATGAAGTAAAGCTTATTAGCAGGAGTGTGATGAAGATGGTGGGGGTCCTAATCAGATTCCTAACATGGCGTTTGCATTCTAATTTTACTAAATGTCTCATCATCCACACTTACAAATATAAAGTACATTTAATACTAAACACAGTGCTGTGTGTATGGGAAAAAGTTGCTTCCTTTAACCCAGGCAGGTGGGGGGCGGGGGTTATGTAATGAGGCTGCTTTCAGGTGCTTCATTGCACTTGACAGCGAAGCAACACAAAACTGATAACAGAGAGCATCAGGTGATCCTCCACAATACACACCACAGTACAAAACGCTGCAAATGGTGTGTTAAAAACATCTTTGTAGCAAATAAATAAACAAAGATTATAGCGCCAAAGGCAGTAGAATTTTGAGAAAAATTCAATAAGGATGCACTGATGATTTATCCCCCCCAGTCTGAGCATATTCTCATTAACTTCCTGACTCTGCTGCTTTGCACTTGTATAATTATGTGTCACATTTACCCTTCCGGGTAGCATCTTGTGATGAGGTTCTAACAGCATTGCAAAGTGAAGAAATTGTTCATAATTTTTATCAGTTTTTTTTCTCTATCAAAAAACATTTGCACATCTTATTATACATGTTCTGCTCTAATATAAATATTGTGTAGAGATTAATGTCAGAAATTGTCTGCTGATCTGAGGCTTTAGGGGAATATTTGTGTATTTGTATGACCCTAATGTCAGAAAATCTCTGCTCAGCTTTGTGTCCAGTTGTGTGTCATCTCATTACAATCTTATATAAGTCATTGTGATTATGTAGTTTGTACTGTTACCACAGATAATGTGATTATAGAAAATAACCTCTCTTACAGCCCAGCTAAACAGTCTGACTGCAGAGGCAGCGCCATGCATGTCATATTGTCCTCTATTGTCCTATATGCTCTGCTTTACTGCTGTGTGGTACAGAGGCTGGATGTTGGAAATGGCAGAGAACAGATATGGTAATACAGTGAATGTGATGAGTCACTGCTCTCATCTTACACATAGAGATCACTTTTATTAATCAGAAGGTGCATTCACAGAGCTTTGGGCGGTGGGTAAATAACATTAAGGTCATCTAGGGTGACATGGGTGAGCAGCACTGCTGTGGAGCGTCATTAAGGGAACTCTTACTAAGAAATAGAAGGATATCTCAGCTATGCTAAGCTGTGAGGCCTCCAGAAGTAAAAAAAAAAACAACTTATTTACTCACTGTCAATCTGCACTTCACACGCTCTGAATATTGCATTGTTGGAATTGCCTGCTGGAATTCATGTGACCTGTTATTTTCTGTGGTATGCTCAGCCTGATGAATAATTGACTGTATTGATTGAGCGTGATGGCATTTGTTCCACAGAGAGCAGGTAGAATTACAGGCAGACTCAGATTAATTAAAAGGTGCTTCTAATCGGTTGGATAAATAAATAATCACTGTAAGTTAAAGTGAGGGAGTGATTTTTTTTTACACAAATTGAAAAACTGAGGGACCTAATGTAAGTAAATCCTAAAATATCAAATGTAAATATACATAACCAGTATTTATATTGATTTATTTAATACATCAAACATAATGTTTTGTATTAAACAACCTTTTGTCCGAGATAGTAAGTAAGTAATAGCTAAAACTTATTTTCCACTGGTGATATTCATTGTTGGATGTTTCTCATTTTCCCAGCCTAGTGTAGGTCTACTGTCTTCCTACAGTGAAACAGGACATCCCACAGAAAAAGTGCTGGCTGTAATCAATAATGCAGAGATCAAAAACAGTACCATTTTAAAATGGCTGCCTGCTGAGCTGAGGCTTCATTTTACCAGAGGAAGAAAACTCACAGTTTGTTTTTTTTTTTCATTCAGTCAGTGATGCAACGATTGATTGGAATCAGATTTCTATCATTTCCATCTTTGTGTCTTTAGCCTAGCTTAGCACATGGCTGGGAGTGAGAGGAAGGCAGAAGATTAATGTGGATTTGAACAATTGGTTGACGACAGTATTAGCTTAAGAGTTAAATTGATTAAATGTTGTCCTGTTAGCCAGCGAGCTAACAGGCTAATTGCTTCAAGATACATTGAAGGAGTCTAATTAGTGGACAGCCATGTGTGGAGTCACGGTGATTATTGAAGGTGGTCCTAAAATGTTTCAGTTCTAAGCTGCTCATGTATAAAAATGCATATTTTTTTACATGTATTTTGACATGTATATAGCTGATTATATTGATAATCTTCAATGATTTTTGACAGCTAATAATGCAACATAGAGGTACAGAGAGCAAAGCATGTTGTCAGTAAGCTAGTGTAGCTATGACTCCCTAATAGGGTGGGAATATGTAAAAGCACATTAAGAGGGGACTACTGGTCTGAAAAGAGACACTTTGCTGGAAACAGGCCTTTGTCCTTGTACTGATACTTTGAGGCACAGAAAAAAAGGGACAGGCTTTCTTGTGTGTAGCACCCTGCATGTCAGGAGGTTATTTATAACCCTGTCCTGTGTGTGTCCCTTTGTGAATCAGACCTGCACCTTCGTGTGAAGTAAATGAACACATTTTTACTGTGAATGACGTGCTGACAGCAGGTCACAGAACTGTGAGGCAGAACCAATCAAATGTGTTAATTTGCAGGTTGCCACTTATTATTTAAATAAATATGCATACATCTTTTATACATTGAAACTTAAGGTATATGCTTGTCTAGATTTCTTTGGTCTGTTGTCTCTGATTGAAACACTGGCTTTTTTCCGTTTCATTAGAACAGAGCAGGCCTCATCCTGTCCTCCAGTCTTCATACTGTGGATTTATTCAGAAACTTATTTCCCTCTGATGAGGGTTTAATAATTGCTATCTAACCGTTTATAACCATTGAGGGTCCTTCCTATGTGGGCACAGTAATGGTAATGGAGAGACTCAGCAGGTCAAAATTCTCTATCATCACTTGTAAATGAGTTAATAAATTAAGAATGATGATTCAAAAAATGGCTAAATCGCAAATTAGGAGAGGAAAAAAAACGAGATGAAGAGAATGTGCACAAGAATTTCATGCACTGTGGCACAAGGGCAATTTAGAATTGCTGTCAGTTTTCAAGGGCACGTCAGCCTTTTGTGTTACTAATGAAATGAGCAGCGGCCCTATTCCTGATAAGATCTGTCTTATGAGTCCAGGGGGGCCTGTGAATGATGTAGCCATGCATTTATGTAATGTACTACTGGGCTCATGGTGACACTGAACTTCCTCTGTGTTCACTTGTTACTAAAAAGTTACTTCTTTTCAGGTACTTTGTGGTCTCTAAAACAGAGTAAGAGGTGCTTCAGTCAATATATGAGACACTGGTAACCATAACTTACATTAAAAGCTCATAACCTGCTGCTTGAAAAACATTAATATTTCGAACTAATTTATACTATTGCACATGGTTAGGAAATAAAAAAATACTAATCTCAATAAAAAAGAGTTGTAGTTAAAATAAAAATCTCACGTTAAATTCACTCTTCAGTCTAACTAGGACTAGACCACAGTGACTAAAACATATGACGTGTTGATGAAGATTCTCAGTCATCCAGGTCATCATACATAGAGAGGACTGAAGCGTCTGGACTTGTAGAGTTTTCTTGAAGACGTTTCACTGCTCATCCAAGCAGCTTCATCAGTTCAACATATGACACCCAAAAACCTGGGTGTTTAAGGGTTAACAAGCGACCTTAGCTGCTTTTAATCATGTCCTTAAAGACAGAGACAGTTACAAAGACTGCTAAAGCGGACCATGGCTATCATT
This sequence comes from Parambassis ranga, assembly GCF_900634625.1. Classification (NCBI taxonomy): domain Eukaryota; kingdom Metazoa; phylum Chordata; class Actinopteri; family Ambassidae; genus Parambassis; species Parambassis ranga. The sequence continues at coordinate 15,846,778 of NC_041041.1, forward strand.
TTACATCCCCCCTACCCTCCAGCCAATCAAAGTATAGTAGTAGCGAATAGGTGGGAAATAATCACTGCATTTCACCTGCAGGGTTTTGTGGGTAATTGAGGCCAGGAGGAGCCACAGAGAGAGGAAATTTACCGGGAGGGGGGAGGGCTTAATTCACCTTATCAGAGGAAGCAGATGTGGTGGAAGACCCAGTTCAAGACTTTCTAATACCAGGATTCAGAGATGGAGTTGCAGGAAAAAGCTTCACAAACACTCCTGGATAGCTAGATGCTATCACACACGCTGTACTCTACGGTCACTCAGATTGCTGGAACCAAGCCTGAGCTCTTGAATGCAAATGCCTGCTGTATTCTTTATCCATCAAAAAATGTGGCAATGTGTCTGTCTGAGGGTCATAACACCCAACTCGAATGCAGAAAGAGTGACCCCTGGCCCTGGCACAAAGTGTGTGTTCCATAGATCAGACAGCGTCATTCCAAAGAAAGGTTAGATGTACAGTGAGTAAGGCTTTTTTTTCATATTTTCACCATATCAGAAACACAGAGTTTCATTTTTCAGGCTTACGGTGCGGCTCATGCAAAGCCCTCCATTGCAAATCCTTCACCGTGCAGGGGATTGGATTGAAAATACAAAGCCTGGATGTGACCCATGTTAATAGGCACTGTAAGCGGCACTGCTGTGTGTGTACAATATGTGATTGTCAGGATGGAGCTACGCTGCCAAGGCTTTAAATAGTCCTAAAAAAGTTGATCTTTTTGCATCGTCTGTTGTCACACTGTGTCCACATTCATTATAAAATACATTGTGCTTCCTCCTGACCTCTGTCTCACCCGTGCCTCTGTCTCTGTCTGCAGGACCTGGGTGGAGTGAGTCCTCCTCAGAGGAACTGGAAGGGCATTGCCATCGCTCTGCTGGTCATCCTGGTGGTCTGCTCCCTCATCACCATGTCCGTCATCCTCCTCACACCAGGTACCACTCAGGCTTGATTGTGCTCTGTCCTGTGTTTACTTCAACCATCCCTGATTTCACATCTGTGCAGCTTAAAGTCTAAAACAAAAATGACTACATCTTACAAATACTCAAGGTATTAATCCAAGTAGTTTACCACCAGTGAGTTTTGCCTAATATATGAATATATTCAAGAGTACACGGCCCAGACACCTGATTTCACTCAGATCAGAATCCAGTGCCATTGCAGCCACACCGTCCCCTGCTGTTTTTCCACGCTTGGTTAGACTTTCATTGCCTCCATATACAAACATGTTGTGTGGAGTTATCAAGGAAAGCCAATATGGCTGACATTCAAAATGATTTGGCCCTCCTATTCTGCTCAGAATCAGCAGTTGTCCTATTCAGAAGGCGCTTACAATTGGCACCTTTCCTTTCTGCTAAAGGCAGAACATTTCATAATTAAAAATGAAACATTTCCAGGGGCAACGCTGGAACAGCTTAAGGATTTTCGAGCCCAGTAATGATGATGTTAATGAACATACAGTATGAAATGCCATTGTCACAGACGTGTGAGTCATTTACGTGGGCTTCTATGTGTGTGTGTGTGTGTGTGTGTGTATCAATGCGAGTATCCATGTTTATTCTCTACGTCTACACTTAACACATCTGTCAAACAGAGGTTGGTATCCACATGAATCTATTGTCCTTAATAACATTTCAGCCTTGTGGCCACAGATCCTTTTAGTGTTTTAAAGGCTCCACAAATGATCTGATATCTTTAATTAGGCAGAAGTGTGCTTTAAAACCCAAACCATAATGCTACATTAATCAACTTCTGGCTGCTAACAAGGAAAGTAATTAAGATCTTTTGAGCCCCCACAAAAAAAATAAGTCCAGGATTTTCTCTGATTCAACTTGTAAAAAAACATATTAAGCTTTTAATGTGCAGGCCTTCACAGGCACACATGCACTCGCATGTGCCGCAGTTTACTCCCATTCCGTTGGAAACACTGAGGGGTGATGTCTAAAAATTGGAGTGAACTGTCACACCTCTCCCACACTTAACAAAGTTATGTTTTGTTTTTACAGCTGACAACCAAGCTGGAAGTGACACTAAGCTGACCGTGGAGGATTTGTTCAAACCTGAGTTCAAGGTGCATGACCCGGAGGCCAAATGGATCAACGGTGAGTAATCCCCATTGACTGTACCTGCTGATGTCCCAGATGTTGAAGGCAGATATATTGGCTATGATGGAAAATCTTGTGTTTACAGTTAAATGTAATGAAGTGGGGGCCACGCAACTTTACTGGCTGCTTGTAGAAAACTTGAACTGTACAAAGAGTTGAGTGGCAGTTTGGGAAAATGTCGCCTGACTTCATGCTGCTGTACGTACGGACTATTTATACAAAACACTCCTCGACTCTTTACTTGACACTAATGACATCTCGATGAATCCTGAGTGTACCTTGTGAGAGCAAACAACACACTGCTTTTGTTCGGCGGCACGGGGATGACATCTCTGTGCTGCCTGTCTCCTGTTTTGTAATTGAGGCTCAGTAAAACAGCCAGCAGACAGTTCAGTTTTAAACAAGGCTGGCATGTTTCACCCTAGCTTTACCTTGCATCTAGTTATGCAAATTTAGATGTTCTGATTTATTTTCCCTCTCCTTATTTACATTGTATTGATTCCTTATTTGCCAGAAGGGGATCATATGTTAAGCCTGGAAGGCCTTGGCTCGAAATAAACCACATCAAGTGAAGTGCAAGTGAATCTGATTATGGTTTGCTTAGAGGGAGGGAGAAGATAACGATACCTCCGAGGGAAAGGATGGACAGGATTGTGGCTTTCCCGCATTGCTCTCCGTCTGTCTTCTTTCCCGCGGATTAGTGTGTTTGTTTTGGCTTTCCTCTTCGCTGCCCATCGACTGCGTGACTCACTCAGCGCCTGAGGGCAAGGGAAAGAGGCAAGGCCTTTCTGTCCATCAATATTTCATTCCTAGGTGACATTTTTCCACTATCTTTGCAACGCCATCTCATTCCCTGATCTGACCCCGGGCAAGACAGAGAGAGCGCCAATGTTGTGCGATGAGGCAGTCAGAAAAGTCAGCTTTATAGGGTGGTTTGTGGATGGATGGAGCAAAATAGACCCCGGACAAATGGGAGAAGATAACAGACAGACATGCGAAAGAAAAGATTGATCACTAGGATTTGGAACAAAAATGAGATCCCACTCCCCCGCTAACCTAAAGGCTTTGGCTCAAAGTCTTCAGTCTCTGTCTATATAACTAAACTATAAATAGTCATGTGATCTCTTGAATAAGTGAAAATGTGTTGCAGGACTCCATGTTTTGTGCCATATGATGCTAAATGATGCTTAAAAAAAGTCTGACAGTGAGTGTTTACTGGCAACTGTTTCAGTATAGTATGTTAGTTATAGCATGTAGTATGTATTTATTAACTTATGTGAATAATGAATGACAGCAGGTGTGAGGTATATTCTATAGGAAACAATAATACTCATTATTCTACTCTATTTGCTTTTGAAGAAAGGAGGAAAACAAGACAATTAGCGTAAATCAGTGTAAATGTGGCTGATAGCTTATGTGACCAAGTGCTTATAGTCTGCTATACCTGTCACAGAGACTAAAGCATAAATAAAACAAACCTTTTTTTTTGGCTCAAAGTTATGCTGATAGTGTTCAATGCCCTTTGGCTAAATGGTTGATATATGCACATTTTTTTACATCTCATTGCAGACAGCATCATACCTTTACTGCAATGCAATCATCATATATGCAAAGTTGTAGTTTTAAACAGATGTAATTTGGCTCCTTCTTATGTGATCACTACTGAGCTATCATGGCCATATTCAATACTTGATTCTGACTGGTCGATCATATCATTCTGCGAACAATTGTTATCATAGCAAATTTACCTTATTGCAATAATGACCAACTCACTGACACATTATCCCTTATATATTACCCAGCTCCTTACTTGAAACAGTTACATGAAATGTAAATACATGTCATGAAATAGACAGCATTTTGAATAAATAAATATTACTACATACATTCTCTTAACACATATGTTTTAACACATGCTGAAGAAATGAAGAAACGGGAGCAGCTGGTCTCAGAGCTGTGAGAGCTCTGTTATTTAGATAACAGCAGCCAAAGTGCTGCAGAAAAAAACAATCTCTGATTCCTCACACTCTACATTGCACATATATTCCTAAAAAGTCGGTGCGCTGTGATCACAGTCTACACATTCACACCTCTGTTACAAGACACAAAAAATAGACTGGAAGTGCTTTTTGCTGGAACACACGAGGTCAATGTGAAAGTGTAAATATCAGCAATGTGTTTTTTTTTTTTTTGGTCTTTTTTGGTCCACACCAAATGTGAAAAATCCACGGCTAAATATCTGAATGTGATTGACTTCAACAGCCAGCTAATGGATGGTGATACGAGCCTATGGATGGTTGAGTTGCTACAGTGTGACATTAAACTTGATGATAAGTCAAATGAAGTGTATCGTTACAGATTAAATTTGCTGCTAAGAGCACTGCGATTCATCAGGTGTACCTTCATCTCTTTGGCAGCAGAGGGTTTCTGGGGACACCGCTTCCTGAAGTACATTACAATGGAACACAATGTGAAGGACTATAGCTTTTAATTATCAGTCGGTCTTTGTACTTTTTGTGTATCATTTTACACAAGTCTGCTTATTTTCTATCACTATTTGTAGAATATCACTATGCAGCATGCTCTGACATTTCTGCAGAATTCCACTGAAACATTGTCATTCAGATGTGGCGAAGGATGTTATTGATGAGGGTGAGATTATAGGAAGACATCTGGTTAATGCTGGGCGCATGTGGGAAAAATGACATGCACACTCCTCTCCAGCTGTTGCACCTAAGTGTGTGTGTGTGTGTGTGTGTGTGTGTGTCTGTTTTTTTATGCATGTCATGGAGAAAGTCACATTCAGCTGCTGCCACATGTGATTCAGAGAGCATCGCTCTCCACCAGTGTTGTCATGGGCACAGGCATCCTCAGCCTGTCACTGACAATCTGGTGAGAGAGGGGCATCATGCTGTGTTCACATCGGCCCTGTCTGGACAAATTAACACACCAGTTGGTTTACTTAAGCTCTCAAAACCAGAAACACTTCAACACACTCAGCAGACTGTCAGTGTAGGGAAGTTACCAACTGTTGGCCAACTGTGCTTTCTTTGTATGTGAGACAACATTCAAACACAACATGTCCAGTGACTAACTACACTGTGCCATTACTCAGTCTTAACAGAACATGGAACCCAAATCTTCCTGTAGCAAAGCAAACTGTCATGCAAGATAAACCAAGGACTGCTGCTCATCAGACTGTATGGAAGCCCACTGTTGTCAGTAAAAGACAACACAGAGACCTGGAAAAAATAGGTTTCTGTAAACTTCAGATCTGTTGGTTATTGTTATGTTTTAGGCGGCAAGTAACATGACATGACACAAAAAATTGTCAGGAGCAACATGGGCATGGAGAATGGCTGCAATATCCCTCTGTACAATGTATGTTTCTCGGTCTCTTGCTAGCATGTTGATCATGTTGATCATCCAAAACTATGGGTCATCAGTCTGAGTGTTTATGGAGCTGACCAATCAGAGCACAAAGGCAGACTGTATAGTCCAATATATATTATAGAAAAGATCTCGGCGTTTACAGTGATACAGTACTGCAGGTGTCACTGCCTTTCAAGGTTTGAGGTCCGACTCTGTGCACATATTTGAAGCAATGAGCTCATACAAATCATAGTTCTCCTCAGTAAATGGCCAGTACAACAGTGATCTGTGTAAATCCATTATTCAGCCTCTGGCTGTCAATACTCTTTACCTCAGATATGTTACCACCTGACTTCACTCAGTTACTAGTCCCTGCACCGCCTGTCAGCTGTGCAGTCAGTCTACAGGCCTCTGGCTGATACATTAACATGTAGCTGCTGGATTGTTTGAGTGCACAATTTTACTGATCATCTCCCAGAAATAAACACATGTAAAAATGAAACTGGGTAGTGTTAAAAAGCGGTTGTTTATCAACTTGAAAGATAATCTGCTGAATGTTTTCCTGTTTACTTTCATCTGACACAACCACAGAACACTTTCTGTGTCTACACGTCCTCTTAAGACGTCTGATTGCTTCTCTTTGGCTACTGACTGTTATTAACAGGTGAAAAGCCTGTAGCTAAACGAAGTGGATAATAACACTTAGAGGTGTAAATGCAGTAATGGGAGGCGACATCTGCTGAAGGAGAGTCATATCTTCGGTCAAGTGTGCGTCCTTGCCAGTGATAAATGCTTTCCCTGTCTGGCCTAATTACTGACATAAGCCGACTAATGCTGGCTCAACTAATGGAAAATCACAATTTTCATTCAGCACATCTCATGCTTCTCTCATGCATTTATGCAGGACAGCATCCCCACTCATACTCTACATGTCTGAATAGACGTCAAGGATTTGATCCATTTCCTAATGTGGACGTCTTCTGTGAATACTCTTACTGCTTGAAATCCAGGCTTTGTCCTGGCACTCTGCTTCTGCCTCAGTTTAAGTGTCTTTGTTTTGCCTTAAAGGAGAGTGAATTTTATTTAAAAAAAACTGTATTGTTATTGTGAATTCCTTTGTGTTCATTGATCTTGTGGTGAAAACTCTGACATCACGACCTCCCAGCAGTTAATACCTAGAGTTGGCATTCCACTGCAGACCTGCAGTTACCATGCTAACCTAGTGAAAAGATTAAGAAAACAGTGCTGATATGTGTGCTGAGATATATAATGCAATATTATTATAATGCACATTATCTTTAGTGTAAATATTTTGTATGTAATGTTTTGTGTTTGTGTAGATTTTTTTTGTTGGAGTAGTGGGCACCTCCCACATGCTGCCTTCTATAAATAACCGTTAAGTTAATCTACATTTGTACCATAGGGGTAGCTGCATGTTTGATTTATATTTACATGGGATTACTCCTGTCGATATACTTGCTGCATAATGTATAACCATTCCTTGCAGTGGTCATATTTGTATTCCTTTATCGATGGTGATATAACGCCCGAGGTTGTGGTGAGATTTACGCTGGCTGTAAAACACAAGCAGCAGCTTATTGACCAATCACAGTTCTGCTTCTGACATGATATTTTATTCTTGTCTGCACCTTTAAACATAAGGAAACAGACCTGGAAATGAGTGCTCACTGGCACCGGAGTCAAGATGATCTTTGCCACCAGAGACCCCTCCCACGTCCCTCCCTTCTCTCGCTGCGGGGCACTGCTTGGCGAATCCTTGTTTTTCTTCTGCACCTTTTATTCTAAATGAGGAATATGGCATGCGGCGCGAAGCTCTTGGCACATATGCTGATGACTGGGCTGTGACCCAACCTGCAGTTGGGTGGGGTGTGTGGGTACACTGGCACACTTGTATTGAAGTTATATGCCTGTGGGTGTATTCCATGACTGTTTGGACTTAAGATAGCTCACACGCTTTCTTATACAGAGATTGCATGTCAATGCCGGATCATGCTCTGATTTCAAATAGATGTTTGTGTGCCAGCTGACTTGTTTTTCTTCACTGGGAGGACTAATCACTCTGCTGCTCAGTTCAGTAGGTCTTCTCGCGTTGAGCCTTCAACCTACCTTGATTTTCTTTCATTTTCCTAATTAGCTACATGATCACGCCAATTAATCTCTATTCCCCCGCCACTCAGCTAGTGGCAAAAGGAATAAAAGATCAGCTGTGTTGCTGTCAGCTGCCACTGATCTGCAAAGTGGTTTGCAACATATGGATCGGTAGCAGGGAAACGGGCTGTTAAAAAAAGTAAATTGCATTCTTTTTAGACTGTTTTTCCACTTGCATGCCTTTGCAGGATCATTCTCAGGGGTTAATTAGGAACTGCATGCTCTGGTGCCTCCCATTAATTAACATTAGAGACTCCCCAAGCTGTTCTGGGAACTGCTGCTAAAAGCAGGAAAAGTGTGTATGTGTGTGTGTGTGTGTGTGTGTGTTTGCCATGCACACATCTGTTGGAGCATGAAGGTGGCTAATGGCTGTATGCTGATGTTTGGCAGCTCTTTAGCTGGACAGTGTATGGACAGACTGACTAACATGTTTAAATCAACTCTCTCTTTTCCATTGTACTCAGAAAAGCTTCTCCTCATTTGTGGGACCTCCAGTGTCACCCAGCACTAACCCGAGCCCTCCTAAGCCTCGTGTATCTCACGCTCTTCTCCGTCTTCCATTAAGCTCCTGTTAGCCCATCCTATTTTTGCGGCTCCTGACACAGCCATTATCACGACTCTGAGCAGTGAAAGACACTGATTAAAAGGGAGAGATTGAATTCTCCACTGTCCTCCCTGTGCCCCAGCTCACTGTGTGAGATTTTCAGTGCTGGAGTCAGACACGAGTGCAGCCATTAGTGCATCACGAGTTGGGTTATGTTGTTATCAAAACTTCTGACAAAACAACATTTTCTGATCCATTATTTACATAGAAAAACATGTGAAACCAAAAATAGAATCGCAGGGCTGTCATGTCAGAGTGATGTTTGTAAGAGCCTGAAGCAATAAAGGAGAGACACAAAATCAGAGGGAAGAGCTCCTCTCGTCCTTTATGTAAAAAACAGAATGACAGCTGGGGAAAGTGTTAAAATGTAACCCTCAGTGTTGATCCATGACATGAATCTTAACACTCCCGGGATTTCTTTTTAAAATATTGTCTGTTGAACCATAATGATAAACTGTAGCACACATAGACTCCTGTCCCTGAAGGCAAATCTCCAACAGGTGCTCTCTTCATTATGCCAGCATCAGAATCTCCTGCACGTTTACACAACACAATATAGTCGACACATAAACAATACGCTGAATTTATTAGCCTGCCAAGGGCAGAAAGACACTTCCTCACAGTGACATTTACGGGATGAGGAGTGATCTGTAGGTGTCAATTGAATGTTAATTAAATACATTCTTATTTTACAAATATTTTGACCTTCTCAGAGGTTTTTTTTATCTGACTGTAACTGAGCCCTGCTAAATTATTTCTGCAAGTAAAAATGTTTCTATAATCTCTGTTTGTTCAAAAGTTTAAATAACCTCAATAGAGATGACTTCAGTATATTATTTAATCAATGACATCCAACTGTTTCCAGTTAGACACGATGCTCAACATGCCAGCTCTTGGCTTGTTTTCATCTTGCTCTTTGTTTTTGAGTCCGACATGGTTTTGAATGTAGTGTAACTGTAAGACCAAATGAGCTCATGTGGACAGAGCGTTACATATGTGAAGCAGGGGAAGGCTGTTTTTTTTGTTCCAGTTTGTAATTTCATGTTTATTTCTGCTGTAATTTTGCCTCTTTTGAACACGTTTTGACTCAACTTTGGAGCCAGCCCCCTAGAGGCCACAAGGGGAAGTGCAGTTCAGCTTCACTTTTCCACCCTGTATGTTTCTCCACATGTAATTTTCCTGCTATAATCAGCAATTATAGTTTTACAAAGGCGTTTTGGAGGTAGAAGTCTTATGTTCATCATGACTGATGAATTCTGTGCAGTTATAATTTTTCATTATTGATGCATGATTACAGGCGTTAGCTTACAGAACATACAGTACCTTTCACATATTTTGTGAATGGTTTTATGTCTAACACAGTGTGAGTCATTATAATATTGAAAAATATGCCCTATAGAAAAATCTAATGTGCAGCCTAATGTTGACAGATGATCAGATACAGAGTGAACTGGTGCCAGATGGTAATTTTATTTGATACACTGTACAAATCTGAATGGTTTAAGCCAGGCTCTACGCTCGGTATTGATAAAGGCTCTATGAAAATCCCTGCTAATGAATAATTTTGTGCTGTGCTAATAAGACGGAATGTTTACTTCACTGACAATGCAGAGTAATTGTTAAAGGCCATTCAGTGGGATTCTAATGAGGCAGGGTATTGATTGGCTTGCACCTGGCTGTGGAGGGAAGACAGTGATATATTGGTGGAAGGTGAATAGCTGGCAGATCTCAGCAGTTGGCCTGCGGTGGGTTAAAACTACGGCCCATTCACACTGACATGAGTCAGGCTGGATAAAAACATGGGAACTGTGGGCTTCAAAGGATAGATGACCACCTTTTTGTTTTAACTTTCTTTTTAGCCGTCTGTGAAATGGCTCTGTGCTTCCAAGTTTGCTAACTTTTATTCTAGTTAAACTAGTGGAAAGCTTTTTATAGCACTTTGTTTCAAGTACTGTCCTTGTTTTCTTCTCATTGTGATTTCCGTCCAAAAAAAGTAAACAGGCTTTAAAATTGCAGGTGCATCTCAAATACAAGTAAAGCACAGTTTGCATGCAAATGCCAAATGATTTGGAAGGTAATGAATTACCTTTGGATGATTAAAACTGTCTCAAAATACTCTCTCTCTTATACACACACACATGTTTTTGTTTTCATTCCCAGCCACAAGGCGCATTTAAAAATAATATGAGTGTGTCTCCTGTGCTGATTACTGTATCAAAATGTAGGCCCAGTATTTGCTTTCAAGAGCTGCATGCAGCTATTATACAAATTTTACCAGCTGACAAACTGCTTTATTTTGTCCTCAGACATATTTTTAAACGTGTAATCTAAAGACATGTTCCTGGCTGCTTCTTGTCTGTGTGTTTAGTCGTGCTATGTTGATATGAATTTCACAGCAGGGTCTTTCCACTGAATTTTTCTCCATCCACAACAGTTGCTTAGAAACAAAACAAACAAAAAGATGGAGAGCAGTGTTTGCTGAGGCAGAAAACAACATTCAGAAAAACAATTCATGTAAACTGTTGTTTCAGTTTAGGCTACTGAGGTGTAGTCTGTCACATACTTCAGGATGGTGTAGTATTATTTTATGTCATGCTAAGATGCATGATGGCCCCTGACTGGTGAAGTCTGATGAATATGATTTCATTAATTTTAATATAATATTCTTAATTCATGTTGTTTTTATTAATCTTGTTTTATTTTGTAATATATATTGATGGATGAATATTTTGTCTGTAAGTGTTCATTTATTAATGCTTTCTTTTTTGTACATTTAGTTATTAGGTAATGAATTACTAGTCATCCATAGTTAAATAGTTTCGATAACATATCATGATTTTGTTATGATTTCTTTTTTGCCAATACTGAAAACAAAGCTGAAAAACCACTGACTGCTAGTTTATTCCTAGAATAGTTCAAGCACAATTGTGTTTTCTTAATGAATCCCCTTAAAATTCATGCATTCCATACCCACCATATTTGTCTTTGGGACAGTGATGAATTATCATCATTACAGGTGCTCTCCCCTCATATTTATTGTATTAAATGGAGTTGATTATATTTACTTTTTGCAAAAATGTAGCCAATCTGTTTTCTTGTCGCTGCGTTCTGATGTTGTTCTTATATGTTTTTGATTTTGATTAAAAAAAATGTAAACACCAGAAATATCGTTTAATATGTCACAAGACATCTGAGAGCGGCAGCTTCCACCAGCAGGCTGCTGCTCTGACTCACCGACCGTATGCTACCTGTCACTGAAATTCACCGTCAATTGTTGACTCACTTACTCGTACTGCAGCCGTCAACCTGAGGCTGGAATAGTCCTTAATGGCCTTCAAAACAATGACAATGGCTCTTTACACCTTACAATCCACACTTGAACTTGTACCAGGCTATATATTTTGCTCACTCGACTTGTATCTGTAAATATGCCGTTTATGTTTTTCCTGCCTTGTTGCACTCTCTTGGGGATGTATCACGGTGAAGGCCTTAAATGTTGCCTTTTGAGCTGTCACTTATGGTCGAGAGGAATGTGTTTATAAAGCCAGGCTGGGCTAGTGAAAAGGTTTGTTTTTGCTTCGAAGGTCACACATGTGAAACATCACTATACGATTCAGCATACTAGAGTATAATCTTGAGACCTGTTAATAATGTGTTCTCTATGTGGTTTTTAATTCCAAGGTTGTGTGAGTTTTCTAGTCACCTTAATGAGGAATGCTGCATGTTTGCATTTCCTCATCCATATCAAATCACTTTTCGAGGCACATTTGTGTAACTCTAAATCTTTGACATATTTTCCGCTCAGAAGTCTATTGGGGTCAAGTGATTCACAGTTTGCTAATCCCTGTGTAATCCTCAAAGGACGCCAGCAAGACATCCATGTTTATGCATTGACATGCATGCTCTGTGCTCCTACCCCCCCCATCCCCCTCATTAATTCTGAGTTCTTGTTTAATCAGCCGTCTGTGGTGTTTAGTGAACTCTTGAGACAGAGACATTTTGCTATTCTCCAAATAGCAGGACTGACACTTCAACATGAAATAATTTACTTCATAAAAAAAATTATTAGAGACTTTATCCTACCGCTTTCCATGAAGTAGTGGCTGCAGTTGTGTCTGGTTGTGCAGTGGTTCCTGTGTGTATCCACCACACCTCTCTGCAGCTGTCCCCATGGGTCACAAGAGCCGATGCATTATGGAGTGACATTCATATCCCATCTATAACCTGGACAACCTCGCCATAGGCCTGTGACATTTCACTTCATTAAGTCCGCAGTACATCTGATGTCCTGTCTCACATACAGGCCTGCTGTGAGAAGATGGCGATGAATTAAACATGGCGGGTTTAAATATAGACTTCTTGAGACAAAGGCGGCTCTATAGTGTCTCATTCCCAACCTCCTCACATCCTCTGACATCATCGGCTCACAGACACAGATGGAAAAGCATTCCAAAGTCTCCACTTCATTGATATGTCAAATATGCTCCATGCTTATTTTAATATAATTGTTTTGACACCTTCCTGCTGCTCAGTGTGGATTCTGTTTAAATAAATCGATCATGTATATTACAAAATTTAAATACCTAGCAGAAAAGCATCACTTGTGTTATCACTTATAAACCACTGTGTACAAAAATATATGTTGTGTTACTAACATTCAAAACCTGACCTCAGTTTAATCTGTAACCCAGGTGGCTGCCTTACAACACTGATGTCCTGCTGAGAATTCTGTAAAACTAAAAAAAAAAACCCTCACAGCATTAAATGAGGCAACATTTTTACAAATCCTACTCTGAACAGCACATTGTATACACCATATAGATATTGCCACAGGTGGGTGCCAGACACCTACACACAGGTTGTTTCAAAGGCCTGGAAATATCAGCCTCTTTTACATGCTCCTGCTGAAGGTGGGCTGAATTCATGCTGATGACTTCCTAAATTCTGTAAGAATTCTGTTTAAGACACCAGAGAACATAAACATAACCACAAGTATGCACCGTCTGAACTGGCATCATGTTTGATCCTTTACAGTATCCAGTAAATAGCTTGACTCCAAATGTGTGGTATGAATTATTACCTTGGAGTTTTATTTGTTGTCATACAGCCCTAAGTTTTTCCTTTCCTGTGCAGATAATGTTACTGTACTGACTGCTGGTGAGGTGACCTACTGATGAAAGACCTTGAGATAATGGAAGCTTTCCCGTTAGAGCCACAGGGGAAGTGCAGGTTACAGTCATAAGTGCTGACTGCACGGAACAATGCAGCATCCAGGTGCAGCCCTGGAGCCAGGAAAGGCACCTTTGAAGAGCACTCTGCAGCATCCCTGAGGTGTAGAGTCCCCCCTTTAAGAGAAAGACTGGGACCAGTTTAGGTACATTATTCTCAAGGGGGATTTTTGTTTTTATTCAGCTGCGTTTGGTGCTTTAGAAGGTGGAGAGAAGTATGATTTGAAGAGATGCTGACGGAAAAATGATGAATGACAACGATGATATGCGGTAATACATGTTCCTACTCTATTTTAGCTTGCGTGTCTAAACGTGAGCAGTGACGCTCGGCACACAGCCGAGGAGGCTTTTGAAACCAGCGGTCCGCTTTCTTGCACTCATAAATTATCTACACTCCCGACGAGAATGAAGCGTGTCATCATTAACGTGTTGTGTGGGTGGAAGAGCTTAAATGAGCGGGGATTAAATGGGCATGTTCGTTATGATGGACAAGGCTAATACAAATGCAGGATAGGACTGACCCGTTCATTTGAGACTGTTTTGTTTTAGACAGTTCAGTGCATTGTGGGAAACAGTGGAAGCAACTATTAAAACTGAAAAACTCAAACCCACACAGGGTCCTTGGACACAACTCCTACAAGTCAATTGCAGCAATGCAGAATGGCTTGTTAAATAAAGCTCGGTAATTAATTAAATCTCTTTATTGATGAAGTCTAAAAGGTTCGTGTTGCAGAGAAGGTGTTGTGCTAATCTATCTCTTAATCTTCTAATCTAATCAGAATGTTGCTCATTTATTCCTCTGGAGGAGAGAAAGTGAGTCAGAGTGCTGGAGGGAATGCAGGGGTGGGCTTTAATTAAAGGCACATGTCTGTTCTTATTTTTGTCAATAATAATCACAGTACACCAGAAGATGATGAGCAATGGGACGCAGATGATTGGATGAATCACTTCCAGGGATCTCAACAGAACAGAGCAAACATAACAGACAGAAGATAAGAGCAAAAAAATAGCTATGGACCTTAATTCTGTATAATGTAGTTTTATATTTTTACTCCAAACTGTATTGGGGCCTGCTATATGGAATTATTTCATTGTTGGGTTGGACAGCTGAGATAGACTGCCGACCTGTCCGGGGTGTACCCAGCTTTTCTCCCATCGACAGCCGGAATAGGCTCCAGCCCTCCTGTGACCGTGTAGAACAGGACAAAACAGGACAAAGCAAATGGATAGATGAATGGGTTAGAGAAATTTAGAACCCCAGCAGCACCAGAGGGAGAGTTCAAAGTGTCCTTCAGTAAGCCGCTGCTTCTGTGTGTGTGTTTTACCCTGTGTGGATGGGCTTGTTGACTTGTGAATGCTACTTCACTTTCGGCTACAAAATCAAAAGCACAAAATTTAACACATACTATAAGGAGGAATACCTCCCATCTCTCCTCCCACCATTTTTATGACGATTCCTGTCATAAACAAGGGATGCCACGGTGCCCGATAAATATATAAACATAAAAAAAATAAACTCCTCTGGGCACTATGACTGTCTGGGTGAGATGTTGCAGCATTGCACACAGTAGTAGTAATAGTTCAGAGCCTGCACAATAGTCTTAAGTTGATGCGTTCAAGAGATACAGTGAACATTCTTTAAATGATGTACCTCTGTCAGAAGGCTTCTCTGTTTCTGCAGCCACATGTGGGGTCATTAGCATCATGAGAGTGAGAGTTATTGAGCTCAAATGTAAGTCATTGACCTCCATAGCCATCATGTGTCATTATGGTCACATGGTGTAAACCACCTGTCTCATTTTCAGGAAGGCTGACCCAGTCTGACATGGACGGCTTCTTTTACTGTGTTACGCCTTTAATAGGTGGAATGATGACAGGAAATGAGGAGCGAGAGAAAGATGTGCTTTCTTTAGAGTGTTCAGTGAGCTGACTGCGTGACATTATTTTTAAAACCACTAGAGACACGTACTGTACAAGCTGTGAGGTTTGTTTGACCAGGGAGACGCACGGCGACTCTGCACCATTAGTCACAGGGCATTTGTGGAGTACAGTCAGAGCAGGGACTTTGTGAGGGTCAGTAACTACGGCACAGAAACTAAATTTAAACACTACTGTCCCTGGTGAAAAGACACCAGAAGAGGTGTAATCTATACTCTCCAGCTCACATCAGTGTTTTGTAGCAACACATGTCCACAGAAATGTCTAGAGGAAAGTCCACATTACTGCAGTCCCAGTTTGATGCACTCTTGGCTCCACTTACATCCTCTCACCAACACTTACTGGCATTCGTTAACGGCTACTGCTGCGAGTGTTTGTTGCATGTTATATAACGTTGTTGCCATGCAACAGTAGGTCAGTGTCATTAATCTTATGTTGTGCACCTTGGGGTTTGTTTATTCAGCCAGCATCCTAAAACATAATCCCACTAAGTGATGTGATGAGATTGGCTCACTGAAGTGGGATTAGCCGCCATATGTCTGATGGCCATCACTGTTTTCTACACTTTTTCTTTATACATGTTTAGGCTGATCAACGTCAGGTATTATAGATAGTGTTATGATTATTGATTTTCTCATGCTCAATGGATCGTTAAATTTGGATGGTTGTGGATTTACTTCAGTGTTATTATTATGATGATCTCTTGTGGGGCCGCATCCTCTTAAAATGACTTTTGCATAAAACCTTATTTATGTCCTTACAAGGTGATGGTACTACTGTCTTACTCTCAACACTGAATCACAGGTGCCATTTTTAATTAAACACTCTAAGTGCTAGCAGTCACTGGCACTGAGTCCTTTCGCCACAGCTCAGCCTGCCGTATTTACTGTCAGTATCTGCGGAACCAAGCACCGGCATTCTATCTTTAACAAGTTGGCTTTGAGCTTGACCAGCTGTGACATTTGGTGGAACCTTAGGGACTGCAGGGACATTACGCAACCTTGGCTAAATAATGCAGCATGTGCTATGCATATTACATTGTGCCCAGAGTTCCCATTTGGCCCCTAGACTCTGCACTGCATCAGCTGTGCATCTTTCCCTGCCAGTGGGAAGGCTCTCAGGCTAAACCTTTGCTCTTCCAACCTCCCACCGACCTGCACCTAAGAGACTGCAGCCAGCTGTAGCACAGCGTCTAATACATCAATCATTACAGTGGACTGTGGAAGATATTGTGGTGTTTATGTGAAAGAAGTGGTAATTGTACAGGACAGAACTGGAGCATTTATAGGCCTTTACAGAGAGACGGTGTACTAAACATGTTTACAGTAGCTCCATGTGTAATTCCAAAACCATGGACTCTGATTGCTGGTATTTGTTATAATTACTCCTCATTATGTCCAGTGGTAAAGCTTGGTGCCAGATGCTGGGTGTCGAAGACAAGAACCAATGCCAGACTCCTACTTATTGATTTCTGTGTGGCAGTCAGTTCCATGCAGCACTTTGAGCTTACAGAGAGGCTATTCTACGTCTTTATGTCCTCGATCCTAATCTGATTAGTGAATAATGGTCTTTTTACAGTAACTGGTGGGTCACAGCCGTTTTAATTCTTCCATACGGTTCCCTTCAGCTTTCTGGTTTCTCCCTCCTTCTTTACATGATGCACACTATCAGCAGCACCTGTCGGGCTCCTGGGTCAGGTGTGAATGACCTTGTGATGAGTCTGTCCTCTTTTTTTTCATTAATTTCATAATGTCAACCCATGGTGTTTGCAGATAACCTGATGTGACCGTATTACAGAAAGGGAAAGAATTACACCTTAATACTTTGTTAACATTAGCCTTTATTCTCAGGTTACAATAATAAAGTTAACCTTGTAGAACAGTCATAGTTAAGATAGAATGCTAATAGCTAGTTTAAAACCTCCAGATGTTTGTTGATGTTTGTCTCCATTAACGGTAGGGTAGAAGATTTCATTCTGATGCACCTTTTGTTAAATTAGTGTAACTTCTCTTTACAATCCGATAGCAACTTTAAAGGCAGCCTATATTAGTGTAACAGTTCAAGTAGTCAGATATCACATATTGTACTTGAACCATCATCAATGCTTTAACTGAAAAAATGAAGAATTATTGGCCTAGCCCAGACTATGATAATCAGCCAGTACTAAAGAAGATTCCAGGACACCTCACTAACAGTACAACGACTCACACTTTAAGCAAAAGATTATTATATCTTCTCCGTCATTACCATTTCCTCCAGTGACCAAAAATAGGTCTGCTATTAGAGAATATGACACATTATTACTGGCTTCTATAGTTAGTACTGAATGCTGTTATTCTTTATTGCCGCCTCCGCCTGCAGTCAGCTGGCAGAATTAATCTCCTATTTCCTGACAGTTATGGCAGTTATGTGGGAAGCAGACTCTGAAGCTGGACAGTTAAAACCCAAATAAATATGCTTTTTTTTCTTTCAAAGGAAAATTACAATGTGTCCCGTGGCTCACTAAGCACAAACAGTGGAAGGGAGGTATCATTACCCCAGCCTCAGTTATGTCTTCAAGCTGTTTTTTTTTTGTGTGGCTGTTTACCTCTCATGTGAAAATAAATACACACGTCTGAGAGAATTTGGAGTGATTATTAGTATTTGACGGTCCAGGTGATCGGGAGTTTCTTTTAGGCACATTTGTTTTTCACCTTTTGGGGCCATAAGCTAGCAATCATGTTGTGAAAGGCAATTAATGTGAAAATGAACGCGAGAATGGCTGCGTAGGGGCCAATTAGTTGCAAAGACAACCATGTGCAGGTGAACTGAAAGTGTGTGTCAGTTTGGATTATTCAGCTCTGCAGATGCCAACCTTTTATGGTACACGGGTATAATCCCCACCATGAAGGCACATTTTTTGTGGTCTTGGGGGCAAATCTTTACCTTCAGTACCAGTGTCAACCTACAGGACCGAGAAATGAAGCAAAGACTGAAGTGTCAAAAACGGCAGTTACTTAAGTGACCACTTCAGGCTGGCTCCAAATGTGTGGCGATCAAGGCCCCAAATGTTAAATTTTCATCATCTGCCTTCCCACTTAAATTCCACTTAAGCTCAATTTCTTTGCCTGTATTTGGATTTAATAGGTTTTTTCTTAACAAACCAATCTATGGGTCTGTCCCAGGGTCAACCTAAAGAAAAATGGACCCACCAATTTTTGCATCCCTACAAACCTGCCTACAAGGCTGCTCACTGCGAGGGCCCCAGCTGCATGCTGTATGTGTCAGACAACTAGAACAGTCACACTGCAGCATGCATCTGCAGCATGCACAAATGAGCAATGGATCTGACCAGATTTCGAGTGTGTCTGCTACAGCCTTCTTCAGTATGAACTTGACTAAAACAGAGAAATTCTGTGCAGTCTAATTAGATTTCAGTCCCTTTATTTGACAAACTGTTATGACTGTGGGAGGTTTCAGAACATTACAGAAATAGCATTCATCACAGTTGTATAGGTCTTCGTTGTACCCTGGTTATATCTCTTTGACCCTTACACTATTGTCTCTATTCACCCAGCAACAGCAGTGTAAATATTGGAGATGTAGATAACAGAATTTGATGAGATAATAAAATAAGCTGCAGTGACCTTTACATAAGGAGAATTCACATTTACCTGGCTCAAAATAACACACCCCTTCAAAGCTGCAGTGTTAGCATGTGGCTTGTACAGTGACCGTTATTTAAGTCCACAGAAGGCTGGTAAGAGTGGAGTTGAGGTGTTTCATTATTCATCTGGTAACAGACGTAGGGCATTACTTATACATTACAGTCTTAGCTTGTTCTTTTTCAGCTGCGAACATTCCATTATTTAAGGAGACAAGTGCAGAGCAGTGCAGAGACCTATGGTAATGTTTTAAATATCACTGGAATGAGTTCCTTTTTATCAACTCTAAATATTAATTTTTCTCTCCTAGGTAGGCACGGATTTGAGTTTTAACACTGCTGGACATTAAATGAAAAAGATGTTTGTCATTTTGAACATCACCTTGACATTTTTGGGTTTATAGTTCCTGGGAAGTTTTAAGTTTTTGTCTGCTACTATTATGAGTGAGCTAAATCAGGTAATTGTGTGTTCTATCAATTTGAAGCAAATTACTGGCACTGACTACGTATGCAAAAGGTCAGATTTCACCAGGTCATATCCTCACACTGTTGAGGTGACAATTAACACTGGTCTATTCATCAGGCACTCATTCAATCAAATCAACTCACAGCTATTGTTCATCTGCTATAAATATGGCTTTGCCTTCCGGCAGTACAATGCTGACTAAGTAGCAATGTGAGAGGCTGAACAGCATCACAGATAAGTGAAGGTGTCAGTGGTCAAATTGTTATTCTAAACAAAGAGGAGATTTTTTTTTATGGCTGGAGGATTGCTAGAGGGTAAAAATGACACTACCACCTAAACACTTTAAGCCTAGGAAGACATACAGAAGCGCCTCACAACTACTATTGTTGACAAATTCCATCTGCAATAATTAATATTAGGTGTTAGGGCTGTTTTTGTGACCTGCATGCATATGTGGAGAAGTTTGTGAGACAGCGTTGGACATCACTGGCAGTGGAGTCCCTTTATAGTCTGCATTACATTCACATACAGCAAAGTAAGATTGTATAGTTATACAGACATTGTCCCTGCACTCCATCTATCACTGGAGCCTGCAGCCCCTTAATTATGCAAAATGATGATGTTTTCTGAACCAGGCTGGAAACATGTCTAAGAGTAATTTGTACTGGGGTTTGTCTAATGAGATGTGTAAGAGTGAAGCAGCTTAATATATTAGACTTTTATATATCACTAAAGGTATAATGCTAACCAATCCAGAATCATATTTTTGCATAATCCCAAAAAAGAGTGGTAATTTTCGACATAAGGACAGGAGAATTTTGAAAATAATTAGTTTGAGTGTGTTTGGATCTGTAACCACATTGTAGCTAATGGGTCCAAACTGTAGGATGGCATTGTAAGTCAGACAGATGATAGCATATAGCAATAAATGTAAATCATGTAGAAATGCAATACAGAATTAGGTAGGTTTAAAAAAAAAAAACAAGACACAGACAATGCACATGAAGCCCCAAGGGCATTCAGATGTGCATGTCAGTCCATATGAAAGGACAATGACAAACTGTGCAGCACAGATAACTCCTAAATCCTTTAACTCTACATAAAGCTGACAGTCCTGATAGAGGCCCTGGTATTTCAGCACCTCTATGTCATCAAAGTGCCTGGTTAAGTACACCACAGACAGGATGTGCATGGATCTGACGAGACACATTTTCTACAAAATGCTATCTGAGCTGGGAGCCAGCAGCAACATATCATGATGTGTCAGAGTTAGTGGCACTCCGCTAATTATCTTGTCACAGTCCTTCTTTTCCCCTTTTCAGACATGGAATATGTAACATCAGCGACTTTATCTCGCCTTTAGAGTAATGACTTTGTGCCATCTAGTTTGACTTTTACATTAGCGTAGCTCTCTTTCAGTATTTGAGCAGTGTTTGGTATGTAACGAGAGGCTGTAGGGCGCAATAAATGCAGAAATGTTACTATACAGACTGATAGGGTAAACCAAAATTTAGTGCCTGCATAACTTCAATTACATTCCCACAGTGTGAATCCAAGCGTCTGTGAGCAAACTGTTTTTTTGTGTCAACGCAGATTTGTTTGCAAGGCCACTCACTGCAAGGGCACCAGCTGTGCATGTGCTGGAAAACTAAGCTCTGAAGAGAGATTGAGTGAAGAGGTTGTTTCACTACCTTTACTTTCAGCCTCTTGGTCATTTTAAGGAGTAGACACACATTCTCTGCCTTTTTCTTCAGAACAGTCCAACCTATCCAGATTCTTCCATTTTTTTCAAGTTCATGTTGGGTATGAGCAGCGACGCCCTGATATATATTCCGTTAAAATGTGATTAAATTTCACACATTTGCAGAATATGTCTTTTTTTACACTAACACTTGCAGCTGGTAGCTTTAGAAAGGTCAGGTTTTGTAGTTCTGTTCAGTCTGTGAGATGTTACACAGAGAAGAAGTGGTGTCAATGGTGGTCTTTCAGTGGTGTTGACTTGACTGTGATATGATATTATTGTGTGCAACTGCTTAGAGGCTGAGATCTCCAGCAGAATCCTCAATCTTGTTTTGATTTTTTTAGAGCTCCATCAAAAATCAGAATGTTGTAAATAATTTGAGCAAAGATGTTTGAGTGTCTTGAAGATGGTAACTAAAGTGCTGCTGTTGTCTTTTGCACTTAATACACCTATTGTTCTGCACCCTCTGCTTGCCTTTTAAGCAGTTATGGTATGAGTGTATGAGATGGCCTTAGAAAAATCACTGCTCTGTGGTCCCTCAGTATTTGATTTATCAAATGAACACCACTTCTCTTTTGGGATTTTGCCATATTTTTTAAGATAATATACTCATTTTTAAAAATATTTTTAGCTGGAAGTGTGCTGCACAGTAATGGAATCCACTTAGTGGAATGGAATAATAACCATGTTGTGTTTTCCAGCGAGGATTTCACTGACTTTCATGTATGTATTCATGACAGCAGTTCATTACTGCATTCCTGGGATCATTCTAAATCAGGAGGCACAGACGTCATTTCAGTGGAACTGAAAAGATGACTCAAAACTCACAAACAAGCTACTAGAGCTCAGTTTGCTAAAAAGGTGTCAGAACCCACAGAGCATCCACCACTAATCATCACCAAAAGTCCTCACCCATCATGTGCTATTCAGGATGTGATGTTTAAAATCAATAGTAATAATAATACATCGAACTTATATAGTGCTTTTTAGGACACTCAAAGACGCTTTACAGATGCATTATTCATTCTCACCACTTTTACACGGTGGCAGTGGTAAACTACCAACTAAACTAAACTAGTTTGAATGGCCTACGGCCTCTCCGACCACCGCCGATTCATTCATACACATTCATACACCAGTGAGTGCACTGGAGGCAATGTGGGTAAAGGGCAGCTATAGTTGGGTGTCATCTGCATAACAGTGAAACAATATGCAACATTTCCCAAGAATTCAGCCTTCAGGAGCATTTAAAGAAAGAACATTTTTTTCACACAGTGATGGTTCCAAAAAGTGATGGTTCTGATTGCTTGTGTGTCGCACATCCTGGCTGCGTTGTTCCTTGTATGGTGTTCACATCCACATTACTGTCTTCTCAGCAGTCTTTCTTCTCTTCTGCAGCATATTAAGGCTCGGCATGATTTCCAAACCAATCACCACTCTGTTAGCTGCTACACCTTCTCTCTGCATGCTGACTTGTTCTTGCTCTTCTCACTGATGAGACACGCCACAGTCTTGTCATCTACAAACTTGATGATATAATTCAAGCTGTGCGTTTGTGCGAGTCAGCGGGGTGAACAGCAGTGGACTGAGCGCACAGCTGGGGGGTTTAGAAATGCTGCTAGCAATCTGAGGTAAGGTCACAAAGAGGTGAATGAATTTTCCCAGCAAATCCACAATAATTTCAGCAGAATAGAAAATTAACCTTAGCAGTCTCAGGCTGTTAGTAAGGTGATGCATAACGAAGAGAGAGATGCACCTTGCAGCCTCTGCCTGCTGCGCCTCTTTGATAAATACATACAGCACATGTGATTGGGGCAGAATGCAGAAAACTACACTTCACAAAGCTTCTGTAACTTAGACAAAGTTCCGCCTCCCTGCTGGGCCGCGTGCACTTTGTTGTTTAGAGCTGTTAAATAAAATTTTCCCAAAGGCTTCAGCTTGATCTACAGAGGCTTGGTTTGTATACTCGCTGTAAGCCAAGATGGAGTCAAAAAACTAAATTTTGGACAAATTGTCTTTTTTTTTTTTACCTTATAATGCCAACAAATGAAAAGTCAGAGAGTCTTAATGATCCATTATCTTTCATTAGAGTCCATTTAATGGTTGTTGCGATATTTCCCACTGTACCAGAGAGGTGCACTGATGACCATCCAGCAAGCACTGCCAGAAAAGTCTGCCAGTTATTTCTGGCAGTTGGTCCACAGTATTTTTCTTTCTTTTTTTTCTTTGTTTTGTAAATCAGTCACTAGGGGGGATGAGTTGGCCTATAGGGACGAGGTGGAGTGGCTCTTGGGGTGGTGTAAGGAGAACCTGCTCCTCAACACCACAAATACAAAAGGGCTGATCATAGACTACTGGAGGAAGAAAACGGACATATGTATCTCCCATTTTCTGGAACACAAACACCTCTGAACTGCTAAAAAAGGCCCAGCAGAGACTCTTCTTTTAGGGTGCTGAGGAAGAATAACATCACTCAGAGACCCCTGCTGTCCTTCTACCAGTGCTGCATAGAGAGCATCCAGACCTACTGCATCGGCTCATGGTTCACCAGCTGCACAGCGGCTCAGAAAAAAGTGCTCCAGAGGGTCAGAAACGTGGCCCAGAAGATCGTCGGCTACCCTCTCTCAACACTGGAAGAACTACACAGTTCCCACTGTCTCAAGAAGGGCCCATACATCCTCGAGGACACATTATATTGTTTAAAAGTAGAATGTATGTATGACTGCGCACCTGATCTATTCTATTCTATTCTATTCTCCCACTGTAAACTCTCATGTACACTATATAACACTGTCATTCCCTGTCACCAAACAATCCCTCTCCACTTGTCCTTTGTTGAGTTTCTATGACATTGCTGGCTGCACTTTTTGTTGAAGCAGTGATTCATATGTTCTTTGTCATTCTATGCATGTAGTTCAGGTTGTGTGGCTGCTTCAGCCTCACTGTTTGGTTCCTTTCTTGTCAATGAATACCAGCTCAAATGTAAAAAGGAGCTGCGTTCATGCCTGTAAATTTGACAACCTGGAAGGAGTGAGATGTAATTGAGGGGGCGCCGTTTTGTTGTGTATTATCTCTTTAATTTGTGGACAGGATAATGAAACTCCACTCTTCATGCTGAAGCCATGAAATGTTTATTACCTATTCAATTATTATTATAATCTTTAATAGGAAAAGTATTTGTTTTTGTTAGATTCCATCATACATGTGTGTACACGCGCACGTCTGCTCCATGACATTTAAGTTGGGCTCTGTTCTTCGCAATTTGGCTCTGACACAAAACAAACAATACAGTCACGTCCGACCAATCCAGGTGGATACAATGGGATGTTTTTCTGCCTGTGCCGGCACAATGCTGTTTCCATCAATACACAACACACTGCGTTACCTGAAATATGAAACATCTTGGGCCTTTGTGTTCATCTGGCAGTTAAATCTCAATTTTGATTCTCACAGTTAATCACATTACATTCCTGTTGCGCACATCCAGGCCCCTTTGGCTGTCTCCTGCGTTGTTGCTGTTATGAAAAGATGTTTAATGTCATTTTTGGTATTTCTAAATACAGTCGGAGCGCCTGCTTTGCTTTGTTTTGGCTTTTAAGTGTTTCTCTGTATGTTTTTTGACAGCTTTTGGAATTCAGTTTACTTCATGTTGATGTTTTTTTTCTTTGTTCTCTCTCTTTCTACACACAGACTCTGAAGTCATCTACAGGAACAGTGACGGCCATGTCATCAAGTTCAACATTGTCACGAATGAAACTGAAATTGTGCTGACGAACACAACATTTGTAAGTATATATTGGTCCTGTATAGTAAATGATATTATACAAGTCAGAAGTTTGTCCACACCTCATGCAAGGGTTTTTTTATTATTCTATTTTTGACAATATAATATAATAAAAAAGACATAAATTGGTATGTAGCATGGTTGTGTGCATTTTATTCATTATTTTTCTCTTTCTGTGTAATTCTCACTAGGTTAATTTCAATGTGGCCAAGTATTCTGTCTCTCCTGACCTGAAATATGTGCTCTTTGCATATGATGTGAAGCAGGTAAGTGGCTTAAAAGTACATGTATTATGATTGTTTCTGCAGAAAGAACATCCCAGGCAAATATAGCATTTGAGATCTGCTGGTTTTCATAAGATTCATCTGTCTATGTGAGATTTCATTTGAGTTCACACATGACTGTTCAAGTGTGTGTTAAGAAGTTAAGAGCAGTATCTGTTGCCTGGTATCACCTGAAGCCTTGTTTGTGTGGATCCCATGTTTCATACATGAACACTGGATTGTATGCTTGTCTCTTTTCTCTAAGTCTGGGCAATTTCCCTGTGCATCAATTCCTGCAAAGAATGTTTTCAGGCTCTCTCATTCTCAGTCAGCTAATTGTCTCACTCTTGCTCTGAGTATTCTGTCCATTTTCTTGCAGAAGCTTTTACATGTCCAATTTTGAGAAAGACGCAGAAATATAATGCTATCATATTAAGCCACATAAAAAGTCATTAGAAGGCTGATCAAGATACAAAAACATACCACCCTGTGTTGTACCATGTCATACTGTGCCTTTAATGTCCTGAAGAGTTCACATAGAGAAAACCAAACAGATCCACCTTCCGTACCTCCTGACACTTACATCTCAAAAGAGCAGTGCAGACTTGTAGAAGGAAGTCATGCTGAAAAGCCACGTCAGGGTTGAATAAACATGTACACTAACAGCCATTGGAGGCTTAATAAATTTTGACAGGGGATTGGGTCAGGGGGTGATTAAAATTCCATTGTGGCCTGTGTGAGAGTGGCAGGTAATGTCATTCACTAATAGTGTAGCAGGGGCAGGCTTGAACCATAATTACCAGCTTTCCATCAGAAAAGAAGTAGATGCAAAATGAGATATGCAAATTGGACCCTCCACTCTTGAAGGGATCAACCATGAGGATTAGTGACAAGGCGATTAATCAAAGCTCATTTGCATATTTTGAAATGAAGGGTTACTTCTACAATGTGGAACAATGCACCCAATACCCAGAGGCCAGGTGTACTTTTAGCACAAGGTTACATTGAAGAAAGGATCTGGAAATTGCATTATAGATTGATGAGACATTTGTGTTGATTGAGTGACTTTGAATCGAAAGAAACTTCTGAAAACATTCTTCTTCTCAAACCTTCTACTTCACTGCTTGACTGGCTGCAGGTCTGACATGAGTATTAAAGGCAAAGAGCAGAGTAGAGTTGATTTGGTAAAGTCATAAATATTAAAAAATGTTGTACGGTGCATTTTGCCTTTTGAAGTGCTGATGAATAATTAATTACATAACCAGGATGCATGTAACAACTTCACAAGTTAATATGTTTGCAGCTGCAACTGCAGAATGAAATAGAAAAAACAATCCACCAAATCATTTTGTTTTTAAATGAAGCTTTTAATACAAAGTTCATTACCATAAAAATAAATGATTAGCTGCTTAGTTTCCTACTTTAGTATTAAGAATAAAAATCATTCCAGGTTCCTGTTCTTTAGCTTCTTTCATGAATGCAAAATGCCCTTTATATTATGTTGAAGGCACACTGGGGATTCCTGTTAGAAATATGGAATAAAATGTTTTTTAATACTATGCTACAGAGCTGAAGCGGGACCAAGGCAGGGTCGTAGTCTAGGCTAGGGGTTGGTAACCAGAAAAGCAGTCTGGGAGGCAGGGGGAACAGGCAGAGAATAAGCAAAGAGCAAACCAGAGTACAGAGTCCAAACCAAAGTCCAAACCAGAAATCAGTCCACACAGGCGAAGGCACAGACAAGACAAAAAATCTAAAACTAGGTCCAAAGGAGGTAGTACACGAGAAAGTAATCAAAGACACGCTGGAACTGACAAGAAAATTCACAAGACGATCTGGCAGAGAATGGAAGATTAGTGAGAGCTCAAATAGACAACAGGTCTCAGGGAATCACAGGAAAACCAGGCGTGGTCAGAGTCACGACGACGGAAGTGGACCGGAAGTTACCGTCGCTGTCCAGGGTGTTTCCCTACACTAACGGTCCAAAGCATCAAAGACAATGAAAGCTCAGAAAACATAAGATGTTCCATTGCTGCCAAAAACAACAAAAATGACCACATGGAGACGCTCTTCATCAGACTGGAGGTGATGAGGAGCGTGTGTGATCCAAATGTCTCCGCGGTGATCACTGGATATGATTGTGTTTCTAATCATGAGCTTATCCTTGTCCAGCAGCACTGCATCAGATGGATGTGTGTACTTTGCAGATGCATTTCTCAAACCAAGCAGTGACACCAAAGAGAAACAAACAAACCTCTGAAAAAGAAATGATGGTGTCAGTCTGTGGCTGGAACAGCTTACTTCAGCCATAGACCGACTTGATTTGGACTTATAAGGTCCCACACAGTATATCCCTTTTCCTACATTCATTTTTGATTGTGCATCCAATTGCAAAAAACAAACAACAAAGAACATTGAGCCTGACACCTTAGTGATAAGGAGCAATAACAGCAGTTTTTCTTGGAAAAATAAATTGCTTTTCTAATAGGTTCATCTCTGGTGCGCTGAATGGAATAAAACATTCATCACGGCTTGTGGACAATTTTAGTACCCTGGTAGAGATGTGACAGATTGATTCGAGTTTTTTTCCCTCCTCTAATTCTTACATTAATCATTTGTTTTGGTTCAGATATTACAATTTGTTTTACAGAAGTAATGGTGCATAATAATCAGCTTTTTTAACCATAAAATTGTTTGTAGTCAGCAGCACCAACATCATGACTTATTTTGCGAAAATATATTGAAACGATGTTTCGCCTGTCCACATAGCTTGATTGTTTTGGAGTGTAGCCATATCTATAGTATACGTATGACCTCACAATGTGATGTGTGAATGGTTTTGACCAAAGCCAGGCAAAATGAGAGGATTGGAGCAGCTCCAATCATAGATCCTGTCCAAGACGGAGACAGAGACATGCCCCCGCTGGCAGGCTTAGCTAAAGGAGAATCATATGGAGGGCAAGGAGCTTGATCAGCCTCAGTCAGGCAGCAGGAACAATGCACATCAGTCCAGAGGAGACAGACAGAGAGCTCAGATCATCCTCCCTCACTGTGGCTTTGTCTGGTGAAGTCACGTCATCTTCTTGCGTCTCATCACATCAGTGAAAAATACCCTATGACTTTTCAAAGACAGGAAGGTCTTATTTTTAGTGGATTTCACAAAAGACTAAAACAGCTGCTAAATAACATTTTCACCAATTTAACACGTGCACATACTCACAGCCTTTAGCTCTTACTGAACACACACATCTTAGGAGTCAGTCTGGAGTTGGTCCACATGGCTACAGAGCTCTGCACGTTAGAAATATAATCTTAGCAAAATGAATATATAGCTTGAACGACTGTACTTTGGTTGGTAGCTGTGGCCGTGCCTTCCTTAAATGTCCTGTGGAGTTCAGGGCTAACGCCAGCACTCTGACAGCTACTGGCTCCCTCTTTAGTTTCTTGTTTCAAAAGCAGTTCTAAACATCAGCTCTGTATGAATGTTCAGAATTTTAGACCTAATTGTAGGTGGTTTGGCCATTTAACTTTTATTCAGCGTATATTAAATCAACAGTCATGGCCAAATCTTTTAGGCAGTATGTATGTAAACACCAGTGTTTACATACGTTGAAGATTAGATCATTTTGCCTTATAAAAAGTGGTTAAATACTTTTTGCTATGTCACTGACACCTTCAGTCGTCTCTTTTTGACTGTGCAATGACAGATTTTTATCCCACAGAAACAGCGTTTGAACACTTCAGTTCAGTAACACAGGGTCATGATCTGATGTGACAGATATTATCAGCAGAAGGTGAACATGAGTCGCTGCATGTATATGGAGCTACTGAAAGAGTTTCACATATTGAGCCAGGCAGACACCACAGTGAGAGCATTGGCAGTGGTCCACTGATTCTATATAAACTTCAATGATTTTTTTGTGTATAGTAATGGAGGGACATGTGGTGTATATGTGGTTTCTAACAGCTGGACAACAACGGAGCTCCATGTCAGAGGAAAATGAGATATATACTGTGTATATATATATATATATATACATACAATCTGGCTTAGTATCAGTTTTAATTTCTTCTTTTCACAGCTCATTCAGTGTGGGTCTCTGATTGGGTTAGCCCCCCTATATCTCGTTGCTTCTTCCTACTGCATCCTGGGATATATTAGAATGAGTATGACTATTGAAAGGTGGTGCTTTAGTACATGTAGGAGCTGCTAATAAACATTAAGGAAATGTGGAGGAAGTGCTGAAATGTGAGACAGACAGACTTAACACAGACCTCTGGACACTTAAAGGAAGTCAGCTGATACATTGTAAACATAAAAACATAGTATTCATCATCTTCATCCATAGACTTCTTAATGAAAACTAACCAATGATTTCTTTCAGTAGCTTTTCCCTCCAGCCTACATTACAAGTGTTTGTTTACCACACCTCGCTTCAGTTTCATGTTTTTAATTATATATATATTAAATCAATAAGATTTTCTGATTGTTTCAGTGAGATCATTAGATATCTATTAGACTATTAGATAATAGACTCAGCCTGCAGATTTATTAGTTGTAAAACTGTGAGTGTAGTACTCTTATATTTGCAACATACAAACCCCATGTGTTTGCTGTCTATAATGAGCTGTGTTCTGTATTCAGTATTATTTGTGTGCAGAAATGTTTTATTTTTCCTTAATGGCCTTAATGTGGGCTTGTGGTGGGCTTTGATCTATAAAATCTGTAATGTAGCGTGTGCATGCAGGCAATCTGTAATAAATGATGAAAAGAATAACAAAGTGGTCTGGATCTGCTCTAAAATAAGTAAAGCAGCATTCTTCTAATCACTTTGATCTGTTGCTGGCTTTGAACTGATAAGTTGCTCTATAGAGCAGAGTCTTTGTACTCACAGCTCATAGCTACAGTGCTTTCAGGTGGTTATATGGATTTTAGAGGAGTTTTCCTGTTACAAGGTGTTGAAGAAAGCTCCTGTAGCTTCACCTATCTATAGGATTACATACGGTTATCTGGCTGCAGCTGTGTCTGAGAGTGATTAAGCTCGATAAAAGCCCATAATCTCCTGGATTCCTGTTTGTCTCTGCTGACAGCAAGCTTCTGTTCATCAAATCTGATGTGAGACATTTGCTACTTTACCCTCCTGTTTTAATATGCATATGCTCCTTTCTATTTCCACTGAGAAGGAAGAAACATTAGGAAAAAAGACAGACAATTATCTTTAAGGCACAGACGTGTGGGTTTGAACTTGACAGATTTTTCTTATTCTGAGTGACAGCTTCCACTGTTTGCATGTCGTGACATAATGGGATTAAATTACTGCACTGTTATATGCTATAGAAGCAGACAAGCCGTTTCCTTCCTTTGCCTTGCAGAGATGTCTTAAAAACATTGTTCAAATAAGAAGACTTCATATTCCAGTGACATACCTGAAGAAATTGTTGATGAAAGAACAAATGAGTTAAGTGGTGGAAAGCGAGTGGGGAGTCACAGTTATAATGCTGAATAACAAAGGAAAAGACGAGACGGAAACTCTCACAGCTGAGCCCACCTGGTATTTTCAGGAAAAAACAAACACATATCCTCCTAATGTATAATTTTATAGTGGAAAACAGCACCTGCGTCCCAACACAACATGTCTGTATGTTTGTCTTTAAATAAATTCACAATGAGCCCTTCTGAATGGTGGCCGCTGCAGCAAATACTGATAGCATCTCATATATTTATACAATCACGGCAACAAAATCAAAACTACGCCTTTTGTGGGTTTGTTGTGAAAGTGCAACACCTGCCTTTCTGACTGCGTCCTTTAAAAGCCTGTCAGTTTATTTACTGCACCACAACCATGAAGGACATACAGTGACAGAGATGATTCATTCATTCCATGAATTTATGATCCATCACTTACATAAAGTTTTTACTAGCTGTTAGCATTAGCATTTACAGCAGTCAATTATGGAGCTTTTTAACTGTTGCTGCTCTAAAAAGGCAGCTGGATCCAGTGGACTTAAGCACTTATATAATTTCATATTGTGTTTGAACACATACCTCCGACTAATAATTTCAATTTTTAAATCAGATTTTTTTTCTTTTAGTGCCGTGAGCAGCACCTGATATATCTTGTATAATTATAATACTGAAGTTTTTTTTTCCCTATCTGAAAGTTTTGACCATGTAAAGCAGAAGCTGTACAGTTTCCTTTTGAAGTTTGGAATGTTAATGTGTGAGTAAAACTCTGGACTGTAGGAGAGATAAAATATTTCTTCAATTTGTCTTAGAGCAAGTTAATGGTGTGTTTTTGTGTAATGTCTGAAAATGGGTCTGTTATAACAAGAAGCCAGTGCAGAAACACAAACATGAAAGTTCAAAGCTTTGTACCTGAAAGCATACCAACAAGCTATGTCACCATAGCAACTGGATAGCTACATGATGCTGCAGTGTCTGTTTTTTACTGTAAAGCATTGTTGTTCTTTGATAGCATTTTGGCCAGCATGTCTTTCACTGTTCACATCTGTCCAGGGAATGACTCACAGGATGATATTGATTTTTCTCTATACTGGCAAGTAGGGGTGTTGTAAAGGAAGGGGACAAGGAGACCCACCTATTCTGTGGTGACACTTATAAGATTCTCTTTTTTCCTTTGTCTTGCTCAAAAGATGCAATTTCCCCATTGTGGGACTAATAAAGGTTTCTTAATCTTAGGCATATGTTGTTTAATGTAAAGATCATGTCTTAAGGGCTGAAATTGAACTTCTGAACTGGGCTCATATTATACAAAAGACACACATACATATTTTACACCAAGTATTTATCCAGTCCATTCCAGTGTTGAATCACTAGCAAAATTTAACAAAAGGTCATTTTGACTCAGTGATCTTTTTATTGGATTCTGAAATTAGGAGCAAACTATTTTTTTCTGCAGTGAGAAAGCTTTTATTATTTCCCCCAGGCACAAGAAATGTCACTAACATGACAGACTGAGGCCATTCGAGTAGCTACAGGTAGAAACACAGACAGGACCTCCAAACACATTTCTTGGTCCCCAAGCCAAGAGTCACATTTATGTTGTTTTTTTTTGTATTTTTGCTCATGTACAGCAAACTTAATGTCATGTTTTGAATGCAGCCATTTAATAACTCTTTACCTTTGTTAGTACAATGACAAAACTTTGACTTAAGTAACATTAGCAGCCTAAACCTTTGTGTCAGATCCATTTTATCACCTGTTCCTCATTTCCAGTTTTCTGAGGCTCATTACCCTGCCACCCAAAACTGTAGTTTCAATTAATTACAAAAAATCTGACCAGGAAGATCGTTATTTTTAACCCTCAGCTGCAAATATTGGAAGCTGTGGCTAATTAAATGCAGGTTTTTCCAAAGGGTTTGGATCAAATAAAATACTATAATATTAAAAAAGAGGGCGTTTTTCAAATTTTCGTTATGTTGGCACCTCTCAGCAGCATTGTACAACAAATCTCACCACACCCCTGTGAGCTCTCTAGCGTTATATGTAATGGAATACTGTGAAAAAGTTCATTTGGGGCCCGTAAAGACTTTTTCTATTTAATGGAAGAAATTTGTCAGAGTTTGAAAAACGTGTCAAATGCACCTTGGAGAAAACCAGTTTTACTTCCAGACACAGTTCTCCACAACAGAAAGACATTTGTAATAACGCGTGCAAATTCATAGTGAGCACACTCAACCCCTGTGTCAGCACTCAGTATGCACTGAGAAGATACACTCTGAATAAAGTCAATATGAGTCACTTGGTTCTCTCCTCTCTGTGAATCCTCTCCCCTTCTCTCTAAACAGTAATTCACTTTCTCTATTAACAAGAGTCTGTATTATTGATGTTCCACCTTATTGTTATGGGTTGTGCATGAGCGCTTCAGGCTCTGATCCAAAGCCATAAAATTAATGAACACCTGCTGTGTTTCTTAAAATACTCTTTGGAGAAAGATACAGTACTACAATCAAGGCTTTTAACACATCCTCACAATGAACGTCACATCTACATCTATATATCTATGTCTATAGATACACTCAACAAAAATATAAACGCAACACTTTTGTTTTTGCTCCCATGTTTCATGAGATGGACTTGAAGATCTAAACTTCATTCCAGATACACAATATTACCATTCCTCTCAAACATTGTTCACAAATCTGTCTAAATGTGTGATAGTGAGCACTTCTGCTTTGCTGAGATAATCCATCCCACCTCACAGGTGTGCCACATCAAGATGCTGATCTGACATCATGATTAGTGCACAGGTGTACCTCAAACTGCCCACAATAAAAGGCCACCCTGAAATGTGCAGTTTTGTCTCACAGCAAAATGCCACAGATGCCACAAGCATTGAGGGAGCGTGCAATTGGCATGCTGACAGCAGGAATGTCAACCAGATCTGTTGCTCGTGCATTGAATGTTCATTTCTCCACCATAAGCCGTCTCCAAAGGCGTTTCAGAGAATATGGCAGTACATCCAACCGGCCTCACAACCGCAGACCACGAGTAACCACACCAGCCCAGGACCCCCACATCCAGCAGGTTCACCTCCGAGATCGTCTGAGACCAGCCACTCAGACAGCTGCTGAAACAATTGGTTTGCATAACCAAACAATTTCTGCACAAACTGTCAGAAACCGTCTCAGGGAAGCTCAACTGCATGCTCGTCGTCCTCATCGGGGTCTTAACCTGACTCCAGATCGTCGCCGTAACAGACTTGAGTGGGCAAATGCTCACATTCGATGGCGTCTAGCACGTTGGAGAGGTGTTCTCTTCACGGATGAATCTCGGTTTACATTGTTCAGGGCAGATGGCAGACAGCGTGTGTGGCGTCGTGTGGGTGAGCGCTTTGCTGATGTCAATGTTGTGGATCGAGTGGCCCATGGTGGTGGTGGGGTCATGGTATGGGCAGGCATCTGTTATGGACGAAGAACACAGGTGCATTTTATTGATGGCATTTTGAATGCACAGAGATACCGTGATGAGATCCTGAGGCCCATTGTTGTGCCATACATCCATGAACATCACCTCATGTTTCAGCAAGATAATGCACGGCCCCATGTTGCAAGGATCTGTACACAATTCTTGGAAGCTGAAAATGTCCCAGTTCTTGCATGGCCAGCTTACTCACCGGACATGTCACCCATTGAACATGTTTGGGATGTGCTTGACCGGCGTATACGACAGCGTGCACCAGTTCCCACTAATATCAGCAACTTCGCACAGCCATTGAAGAGGAGTGGACCAACATTCCACAGGCCACAATAGACAATCTGATAAACTCTATGCGAAGAAGATGTGTTGCACTGCATGAGGCAAATGGTGGTCACACCAGATACTGACTGGTTCTGAGTCCCCAGACCGCCAATAAAGCAGAAACAAAATGCACATTTCAGGGTGGCCTTTTATTGTGGGCAGTTTGAGGTACACCTGTGCACTAATCATGATGTCAGATCAGCATCTTGATGTGGCACACCTGTGAGGTGGGATGGATTATCTCAGCAAAGCAGAAGTGCTCACTATCACACATTTAGACAGATTTGTGAACAATGTTTGAGAGGAATGGTAATATTGTGTATCTGGAATGAAGTTTAGATCTTCAAGTCCATCTCATGAAACATGGGAGCAAAAACAAAAGTGTTGCGTTTATATTTTTGTTGAGTGTATATATGTATATGTCACCTACTCCAGTAATGACATGTTATCACGTTTTTTCCAAGATGATGAAACTTGTTGTGATGCTGACATATATGTGTATGAATGCCACCAGGTGTCCACAGAAGTTAAAGGGGTGCCACTGCAGATGTTCAGTCAGGAGGGTGGGGCTTCATGCTTCCTGTGGCATGTGGTCACTTCACTTCTACTTTCACTTACATTGAATTACTCATGGTTAGGGTTAGGCTAACTACTTGCTTTGGTTTAGGTAAGGTCTGTAGTGTCATTGAACATGAGGAAGTTTTCCAGCTACCATTAAGACATGTAATAAAATAATTGGCTACTCTTTAGTCATTTATTTATGTTTCACCTGGCCATTACGCTAGTGTTTCCATGGTACCAGTCTGAGGTTTCGTTAGCCCGTCCATCCACTCTTCGTCTTTGCTGTTATCAGAACTACTACCAACACTAGGACTACAATATATTGGATATTAGTCTCATCTCTCAATTCAAATCTTTGAAACGGCATCCAATGTCAAATATTTGAACACTGTAAGAAACATGTTTGTTTTTTTTTGTAATTGTTGCTTAACAAAAAGCCATTTCCAGGATTGGCTTGTTGAAAACTTTATTTGCATTCATTCATGCAAGATTAGTTCCATGAGACTCTGGGATTTGACAAAGCCATTTGATAGTTGCTTTGTTTTGTTTTCAGTCCATTTGTAAGCTAAGGATCATCTCATTATTTGAATCCAGAGCACATTATTCCCTCCATCAGATCTCACAAATTATTTGCTTCTGTGTTTTTTCTTTTTCTTTTTCTTTTTTGGACTGCAAAGGCTTTTCTTTGACGCTTTGCTCATGCGGGTCAAATCTGTTCTGACAGTTCTTGACAAATTGAAATTGTTTTAATTTTATATCACATATAGGGAAATATATACAATTTTCTATAAAGTTTAGCATCTGCTTTATTAAAACAGGTCTGGCACAGTCAGCAGTTTTTATTGGTATTATCATTTAGGAATATCTAGGGATAAGGATGGCGACATCTCTTCATCAGAATGTGAGCAAGCAGCTTGATGTGTCCAATATTTCCAGGAAGTGCTCAACCACCCTGAACCAGAACAACATGCCGACATCATATTGACAGATGACATCCTGGATGTCAACACCATCCCCCTTAACCTTGCCAAGGGTAAAACAACCATCCTATCCCTAAAGTCTGGCAAGGCATGTGACCTGGATGCTATCCATGCGGAAAGGTTGAAGGTCGACATCTCACTGACCTCTTCCAAAACATTTGGAAAACTAATCTCCACACCCACAGCACTCATCCATGTGAATAGAGCAGCACTTGAGTTTGTGGAAGACTTTACCTACCTTGGCATCCTTATCGGCAAGGACAGCACAGTGCAGAAGGAGATAATAGCAAGACTATGAAAAGCTCAGGGTGCCTTCTCCCAACTGTGTTACATCTGGAGGTCTGAACAATACAAAGATGCTTCTGTACAACAGCAATATCAATCTGTTCTCCTGTATGGTTCAGAGTGTTGGTGCGTGGTCAGTACAGACATGAGGAGACTTGAGGTCTTCCATAACAGATGTCTCAGACATACATGTCAGATCTTTTAGCCCAACAAAATGTCACCGGGGATGAGGAGGAGAAAGTAAGTCTGTAACATTTACCTATCAGAGTGTAAGTGTGTGGCATGCTGGACTGATGAGACCTGGGTTTTGGATTTATGGCTCTCCTGCTGAGGAAGTCAAGTCATGTTTTTGCCATTGTGTGCTGGGGAAGAAGCATGCCAGCAGGCATAACTCAATTTCAAAAAGAAAGGAGAGAAAAAAAACCGTTTATCCTCTGTTGGGCTGGACAGCCTGAAGGAACTGGCTGAAATGAACTCTATCTTGGATGTCACCTTCCAAGATGATGTAGAGCACTTATAGCCTCTGGCTCACCTGTGCTAGTCAGACCAGGGAGCACTCAAAGTTCTTATTTGTGCCACTGGGATGTGCAATACATCTTGAGGTAACATCCACAGTAACATAAAAATGTGCCGTAACCATTTCTCAGGATTGTTTTTTTCAACGTGCACCTCTTTCACTGAGGCAGCTCTCATTCACAGCCTCACTCACACACAGTTTGTTCACATGTTACTTAAAAGAACTCTCAAGTACCACTTGAGAAATCTTCGGTTTACATCAAAATGTTGTGCATGTGTCTTCATTGGTACCCAGTGGGTGCATAGCACACTGCAGGGAACACAAGCATCTGCCAGAGCCATCAGAGTTAGATCTGTTTCTGTCCCAGCTTGGGATGACGCCCATGGTGATTCTCTCTCCTGTTTTGGTTAGAGATGCAGTTACTAAAGTCTCCATAATTGATGGTCTGTATGCAGATTTACTATTATTAAATGCCCATCCATCCATCCACCTATTGTTGTCGATACACATTACTTTAGTGTCATTTATTGTGCTGATAGAAATGCCACAATCTGTATCTGTTAGATCAGTTCACAGATTTCTTTCACAGTTGATTCCTCTAGTTGGCATCATTTTCATGATAGAATGCACAGCTCTGACCCGTTTCAGTTCCTGATCACCATCCACGGTCTATCATGTCAGACGCAGCTTCTCTAGTGGGGCAGGACCGGGGATCTCCAGACAGCTTTACATGCAACCCTCTGTCATTTTAAATGCC
This sequence comes from Parambassis ranga, assembly GCF_900634625.1. NCBI lineage: Eukaryota > Metazoa > Chordata > Actinopteri > Ambassidae > Parambassis > Parambassis ranga. The sequence goes on from NC_041041.1 coordinate 15,884,484, forward strand.
TTCCCCTGTCTCTCCCTGTCTCCTTCGAGCCCTCGTCTGTGCACCGTCTCTCCCGGCGATGATGGGTTTCTAAGATGGAATTAAAATGTCTCGTCCCACAGCTGTCACCCATGCAAATTGCATTGTCTACAGATTCTATCGCAGAGAACAGCCAGCAGTCTGTTTTGTTTGATGCCATTCTCCTTTTTTCAGTTTTTAGTCCTGATGTCATTATCTGTGGCACTGCTGCTCCTCTCGTTAACATTTCAGGCAGTCATCTTCTAATCTCCCTTACTATCTGTCTGTATTTTATTTCAGGTGTACCGCTACTCCTACATGGCCTCCTACAGCATCTACAATATTCACACACGGTAAGTGTTGCTCAGCAGTTGAAAAATAAAAACCAACACTCTGCTTTGCAGATACAACACAGACACTCTCAGTATAGAAGAATAAACATGTTATGGCTGCTTCAATTTACATATTATGACATGGATGAAAAAAATACAGGTGTTTCTCTGTGTGTCTGCCATGCTACAGATGCTAGCTGATTAATACACAAGTAGGTAGCTGCAGCCTAAAGGTCCCACGTGTTCAGGGGTAGCAGCTTGACTAGAATTACATTATGTATTTGGTAGATGGATTTGTAAGATGGATAGGTTGAAAAAACTAAGATAAGATACTGCAGTTCTGGTGGTTCTTAGACCTTAGCCATGTTTTTACTGTTTCAGCTCAACAGAGCCAGAAAACTCACTGCTGATTTTGAAATATCGCTAAAATTATACCATTCATAAAAGAAACAGGTGCTGTAAAAACACGTGGAACCAAAGGACTGTCAGCATTACAAGTGCATACATGTCCACACTGGACCAGCTGTCATATTTGCTGGTCTGCAGACTTTCTGCAGCGGATGTGTTGTGTGTGTACTGAGGTAATCTGGTTTGTAGAGGGTGTAAAATGCAAGAAAATATATATTATTAGGAGCTTATGTTTTTTTTAACTTCTCTAAATCAAATTAAATCTTCATATTTTGCCACACAGAGGCATGTTTGAGATGTCTCCATAAGTGTGCTGCTTCCTCAGAGGTGCTAGACTTTATAATGCATTTAAAAAGGAACACACAGTCATTAAGTGGAAACTGTTCAAAAATCTGCTTGGGGTTCTGAGGCTTTTTATCTTAACTGCCATGAAAGACAAAGACTTTGAGGGGCTGAGACAGAGTCAACACTCCTAAAAAGTCCAATCAGAGCTAGAGCAGTGTGCCCCCTACAATAAATTTGTTATTCACTAGCTTACGAGTAGCTTCTGATCCAGGACATGCTTGGATGTGGGCATGGTGCCAGTCCAATCAGTCACAGTGATATGCAGGATTCCCACTACTAATCAGAGAGAGATTAAAACTTTATGTGGCTGATAGGATTAGCCTTTTCAAACATGACTGTTATTTTGGCTTCCTGATAAATTCCTCAGATATTGCACCATTTTGGGGTGCCGCTCTAGCATTTTCTTTTATTCTCAGTCAGGTCTTTACTGGTATGAGGCAAATGGGTCTGCAGCCAACTTGAATTTGCATCTCATTGTCGGCTACATTGGGAAAATATAGCATGTAGCTGAGGGAGAACAGGTCAGATCTGCCCTCGAAGTGTTTTTCCACCTCTGTTTATACCGTAACCTTCAACCATGACCTGCTGCCACCAGTTAATACGATCCTGTCCGTGTTAGTGTTTCCGGACTGATGAACTTGGCTTCCTCAGTAGAGTTGCCTTAATGATTGGATTCCTGGGCATTATTTGTCGCTTACTAAAGAATAACATCTGTACATACTGCATTCATCAATCTTATATACCACAACAGTTTGTTATTTTTGAAGAACGCACCACAGAATCCTGTAATTGACCAATCAGAACTGAATATTCCCCACAGGGATGCAATGAAAAACTAATCTCTACTTGATTTTCTTGAATCATTTTATGTCTAATTATCTTCCCAAGGATTCATCTTGGCAATGGAATTGTGGACCTATTACAGAACCCTGGATAATTATTCACTACATGTGAAAACAAAGGAAATATCCTATTTAAAAAGAGTCATTGAGCAATGTTACTTGAGAAATGATTGAAATAATTATCAAAAAATGTTTGGGCTAGATTCCAAACCATATTTTTACAGTGACAAACTATGGTGATTGCTTTTTGGGTGCCACAAGACAATTTAGAGTTTAATTGTTTTTAAATAGAAAGGCAGAAGGCAGGAATCTCTATGGCTTATATTTCCAAAACACTGGAACACACATCAAAATATTCTACATGGGACTGTGGGACATCAATTTGTTTATTTATTTTTTTTGCTCCTTACTGTCTTTTTTTAGGGAGGTTTGGGAGCTGGACCCCCCTGAGGTGGCAAACTCAGTCCTGCAGTATGCTGCCTGGGGAGTGCAGGGCCAACAACTGGTAAGAAGCATTTCACACCCTCGCTGTGTTGCAGGTTTAAACCCAGTAATACACAGATGAGATGAGTGTTGCGCCTTATGAATTTAATTCAGTATGTTTTCCTTCAACTGCAACATATTTGTTGCTGAGTCCTGTAGTCTTTATCTACAGTAACGTCCGGCAAACAGCTAATTCAGTATTCAATTCAAAGTCTGTCTTTTTGCAATTGTGAAGTCCACATAATGTGAATTTATCTTCAGCTCCAGGCTTGTGGACGACATTGTGCCACAACGTACAGTGTCATGACACTTTCAATGAGCTTCAGGTGTGTGTGTGTGTGTGAGTGTGTGAAGAACAACACATAAAAAAAATTGCTGGCATATGTAATCCACATTTTACTCATAATGTGCTCAGGTTCACATTTTATAAGGGGACCCTAATTAAATGCAAATTTTCTCCCTTCATAATTTTTTTATGTATCTGCACTGGACAGATGGAGAGGCTTTTTTGTTGACAGCTAAAGGGCTTAAAAAGCACACCAGAGCTGATTTGTCCATATTTGCACATTTCAGCGTAGAATATTTGAGCATAAATCAAACATGGCTCCATTAGGAAGTCATTATGGTGATAAGGAGGTGAGAGCTAGACAGATGTAAATGTTTTCTAGCTCTTGAGTGGCATATTCAGCATCATCAGCCAGAAGTGTATCTGTGGAAACAATGACATAATGTGTGTTTAGCTGTAAAAGGCTGTAAGTGAGCCTCACAGCCTTTCTCTGGGAATCTGTGTATTCTCATTAGAAAGATGCCAGAGAGTTACGAGTAGAATATGAATTAGCGCTGTCCGTTCATTGCCATAGAGGCTTAAGGAATGCATTAGACACACAGTGACATTGAGTAACAGGATAATGCCTTTTCACAGTTTACTAAATTGTTGAAGCCTGATTATAGCTGTAGAAGCATAATTCTATAATTATAAGTCTTAATTCCCTCTTTGACAGGACACTGAGATAACAGTTGCAGCTTTCAGTGTTATTCTTCCATAAGTACAGTGTACTTATTTGTGCACCATGCATGCACAGATACATACTAGATACAAGGGAACAAGATGGAAAAGGGGGGGGGGGCAATTTGGGAATGTGTATAAATTGTGCAATCAATGCAGCAGCTTTGGTTTGGGTGATAAAGGATATTGTCTCCTGTATTAACCAAGCGGCAACCTCCAGGGGTCAGACTTGAAGCCCATGCGGGCTTTTACAACTTACTTGTTTTAATTATATTCAGGCTTAAAATTACACATAATTATGGGCGTTGCCGCTTTGAGTGTCAGGTGGTTGACGTATCACAGTGCAAGATTCCTGCTTCCGCAATCGCCCGCCCCCCTCAACTCCGCTCGTGCTCCCTCTCTTTGTCCATGTTTAGAGTTTTGGTGTACGTGACGCTGCCAACATGGTGGCGGTCAGAGTGTCCTGCAGCTTCCCACCGAGCCTCAAAACGGCTCTTCAGAAACAGGGGGTGATGTCACAGACGTTTTGTCCATAGTTTCTACTGTCAATGATATTAACCCAAAACTTGCTGTGAGGTTTGAGATGTATATTTAAAAAGAAATCTTAAAAAGTATATAAAGATCAGTGAATAACTTTTTATGTTGAGTGTAGTTAATGATCTTATTGGTGAGCTTTTGTTAGTGGGGTAGTGATCATCACAGCACACAGCAGGCAACACCACAAGGTCTTACAACAGCCAGCTATTCAGCTGTAGGATTTTAATCCAGTTTAAAGGCAGCAAAAGAGAAGCAGTAGCAGCAATCCTACTGCACTTTCTTCAGTGATTGCACAGTCTACCATAGAGGTCAGGGGCCTCAATGGATACAGTTGACCGTATTGTTTGGGGGAAGACGGTCAAGGATGAACTGATCCTTTCAGTCCTCCTTGAGATTTGTTAACATAAGTAAGCTCTCCATTTCCCATTAGCTTCCACTATGCACACTAATTCAGCAATGTTCAATTGAAATTCAAACGGAACTGCTGGCCTGTCTGTAATATCATCTAGAGATAGTGGATTTTTTTCTTCATAGCAGAAACATGGAACTTGCAGCATGTCATGTAGATTTTTTCTGAAACTGTTTTTTCTTTTTTAAAATCTCTAGAAACACTCTCAGCCCCTATAATTCGATAGAATTTTCTGCAGAAATGCCTCAATTGGCAGATTAACTCCACAGTCTGAAGAGAACTTCATTTTTGCAGATGTATATTTAAAGAACCTTTTTTTTTTTAGCACAGACTGCCTTCTGGACTGATGTTATCTTGATGTGCTCTAGTCAGACAGCAGAAGGCTCAGCTCACTGTGGGGTGGGCTGTGCTAATGTATTCTTATGTAAGATCATATCAGGCCACAGACATCTGTCACTTTAGAAAGGCCAAAATGAGACTGTGTTTCCACCTGAGACATGAACTTGGTGCTGTTTGTTTAACAAGTAGGATTAACAAATGTGTAAAATAAATTCATATTGTTTTTTCCCTTCAGATAAATGGAGTGTCTTTCCAGGAGAGGATGCTAATGCTAATGCAAACAGATAATGAAGTGATATATCCTGTAAAGATGGATGGAATACATCTTTGTGAAACCACTAATACAGCATATCTCACCACACAGTTCTGTAAGAGTATAGAAGTCATGAATAAGCATGATTAACTGATTAAAGGTTAGCAAATTATTGAATGGGAGATGGAGTTTCCACAAACACAGTGCACTGGGGTTTATCATGTAATGATATAGTATTTAATCCTAAAAGTACAGACATTGTGTGTATTTATCATAGGACTTGTTAATCTAGTGGACATATGATACAGATTATAATCTGGCACATACTTTCATGCACCACTTTTTTCTGTTCTGTATTGTGTCATGCAGCATTAAGTTGTGGTTTTATGTGCTTTTGTCTCTACAGATCTACATTTTTGAAAATAACATCTACTACCAATCTGATGTCAAAAGTATCTCCCTCAGGCTGACATCATCAGGGAAGGAAGGGGTCATCTTCAATGGGATTGCCGACTGGCTTTATGAAGGTACACATCACCTCACAGCCAGAAAGCAGAGCTCAGCAGAGCATGTGGTTGATACTTTTTCATGTTGTACATATAATGAGTTTTTAATAAACGGTGTTGCCACAGGTTTAAAGAATTACCAAGGTATAATAAATAAAAATGTGTGTGGGAGCTTAAACTTAAAGCATTGACACACTGTCTCATTAAACTGAAAATGGCCGTGTTTGAGAACATTACTGTAAAAAGGAAAGTCATTAAAAATTCATAATGTTTGTTGTATTTCTTCCCGATCAATAGGTGTAAGGAGTCGTTTCATGAGCTAAGCAAACACACACTGGATACATTTAGCCACTGTGCCCCTTTTCTCAAGAGAAAATGGATATTTATGCAAATCTTTGTATTTACACTAACACAGAGGTACTGTTATAACTGCTGTGCTGTTTTTTTCCATCTTAATTTATTCCCCTTTATTCTTAATTATATTTGTCAAGAATAATAATGCGGCAATCAGAGATGATTGACCCCAAATTAGAAGCTAATTTAATGTTCAGTTGTGTGTGTGAGTGTTTGTGTGTGGCCATTAAGGATTACATAAGATTGCTTTTGCTTAATGAAAAAACAATTAGAATACATTTAAACCTTTAATTACTGGCTGTAGATGAGCCATGAGCCATGAGCTGCATTATGGGTTCCTGTGTTGTAATTATTGTAAGTATATCATTACTAAATTGAAAGTTATCAACCTATCTGTCATCATATTTTAATTGCATCTGGGCCTAAGTTCACTGTACACCGCTGAGGTAAACTGATATAAAGCAGCTATAAATAAATCCACTGTTGCTTTTAATTTGTACAGGTTTTACTACCTTTTCTTCAAAACGGGCTTAAATGAGCTAAAACTATACCTAATGTCTGATAAAGACTTGCTAAAACTGTAGTTCAAATGAATTTTCTGCGTGTCCGTCCAAACAGAGGAGATCCTCCAAACCCACGTGGCTCACTGGTGGTCTCCTGATGGAGAGAGGTTGGTCTTTCTGGTACTCAATGACACTCTGGTCCCCAACATGGCTTTACCTCGCTTCACCGGCATGCCATACCCAAAAGGAAAGCAGTACCCCTACCCCAAGGTAACCAATATTTAGAAGACACTCGTGCTAAAATATCTCTGGGCATAAAAACACATGTATAAGTGTCTTACTGTATGTGTTATTAAAAGTTTCAAAGACCAGTTCTCATTGAATTATTCATTTTGATGCACTTTCGAAGCCACAGTTGCCGTTTTGCATAAGACATTTTCCACTGCAGCAGTTTGTGTCTAAACTCTGGACTGATGGTGTGTGCACACAGGCTGGCCAACCCAACCCAGTGGTGAAGCTCTACGTAGTCAATCTTTATGGGCCAACGCACACGCTGGAGCTCATGCCTCCAGAGACACTCAAGCTGCGGTGAGAGGAGCTGCATTTTGTCTGTCAAACTGTTGCATCAGCTGCAGGGCCATTTTAAACTTTTAGATCATTTTTATTTGATTTTTATAGGGAGCATTATGTGACCATGGTGAAGTGGATCAGCAAGACCAAGACGTCTGTCAGGTGGTTGAACCGAGCCCAGAATATCTCCATCCTGACTGTCTGTGACACTACTATTGGGGCCTGCGTCACGGTCAGTGTGTGTGTGTGTGTCTATGTGAGACAAAGAGAGAGGTACTTTTATAAACCTTTTTTTTATGTTTATTCACAAAAGAAGATATAGACTGGTTTTGTATAGGATGAACCAATGAGTATCACTACCTGTATCCAACAACATGACTAATAATAAACCTGCAGAGGATTCTGTACCTTTTACCTGCCAGGAGGGAGAACCAGCTGTGAAAAGGTGGTGGATGTATGATAGAAGTGGATAGATCCAGGACAAGGAAGTAACGCTGTATGTGGGCTTTCAGTGGTTCCTCTGTAGGTGGCGAGGTGTCGGGTGGGGACGCCTGCCCTTCTGAGGGGGTGGAGCGGCTGGTGGGCTTTTTTGACAGCTGCTGTTGATGTTGTCAGGTCATCTGACAAGTGGACTCCCATGAATGTAATGTTGCTAACCCTCACCACGGCAGCACTGACAATGATCAGTTTGTTGCTCCTGAAATCAATCACCATCTTTTTTGTTTTGTCCACATCAAAGGCAAGTTTGTGACAACTGGTGACGCACCGCTGTGGTGTGGCATACTTAATCATGTGGTTGGTGCTTTGCAGTGATGGCTGAGCAGCTTTGGGTTAAGATGGTGATAATTATTGATGTTTGGCTGCCCACCCTGGCTGTCTGCTGGCTGTCTGTGTCTAGAAGTTAAGGAACCAGTGGTTCCGATTCCACTTAAAACAGCTGCAGCTTTTCCACCGGCTGTTGTGGAATGGTTGTTTTTAAAGTTGAGCTGAAGTCAATGGAAGATGGCCCAAATGTAGGTGTTCTCTATGTGTGACAGCATGAGGTGAGTGTATTGGAGACAGACAACTGTAGGGGGTCCAGGTTTACAGGGTGACATTTCCTAATGTGCAGCATGGCCAGCTGTTTGAAGCATTTCATTAATGTCGGTGTGTGAGGGCCACAGGACAGAAATCATTTTCACTGATTCAGTGAAATCTAAAATGTTTTATTATTCTCTAGGATTGTAAAACTGAGGATGAACCATTTAAACTACTAACTATTTTGACTTAAGGAAGATTACGATTTCTAGACCCTTCCTCGTTCTCTCCATTGTTTATGATAACACCAAGTGGAATTTTAACCCCTGCAGTAGTTGAATTGTGGGGCTCTCCAGTTCTGCGCTTCCTGATTTGGTGTGATTTGCACGAACAAACACGTCACCCAGCCAAGAGGCAGCTTAGCTCAGGCCTGGACACGGTGCCCGGAATCCCCCAGCCAAAAGCTCTGGCTCCTGCTCATGCATGCTGGTTTGAAACGAGGACTCAGACTGGGAATGATGTCCCCAGTGGCATGTTAAAATAAACAGTAAAATAAGGGGCCTATTATGTGACAGATGATTCTGAAGTGCTATTCTAACCTTTACATGATATCAGTAATATAAATATACTTTTGATAAGGAAGAAGTGCATCTACTACCTGCATATATATAAACAGAATCAGAGCAGCAGATAAAGGGAGAGGCTGTAATGTAGGATGAATTCATGTTGTTTTCTTCTCATATGTTTTTCAGAGACATGAAGAAAGCTCCGAGCTCTGGCTTTCCAAGCAGGTAAGGTTATCTTCCTTCTCCCTGTCACAGTCTATACCTATCATTTTGAAAAGTGCCGTGATTTCCCTTGATCTCTTGTCTGCCTCGATTGTGTGACATAAATGCCATCGTCTTACTCATCTCTGTATATTTCTGTGGAGGCACATCTCAGCACTAGCTGCCTCTTGTTGGAAGGTTCTATTCATGCACGATATCCTGAACTGCTGATGATGTAAGCTCAGGCTGAGCAGCAGCAAGAAGAACTCTCAAATCACCTTCTTCAGTCTTCAGTTGCTTGGCCTCTGGCTCCACCATCAGATGTTGAAGTATATGTTAACAATGTGCCACGTCTGTGTGATGTTTTCACTGTAAGAAAAACATTTAAACAAGCTCTCCAAGCAGCCCCTTTGCTCAATGTGAATGGGAGAGCTGTGAACACTAAAGTGTGCTAACTAAGGAGAGCTAGCACCAAAGTAGAGCCACAGGGCCGCAACACAACACTTCCCTCCCATGTGTGGAGAAAGTGTATGATTGATTGATTTATTTTCTTTCAAGGAAGAGGTCTTTCTCGTTTTTAGTGTTTTATCCCAGCAGTGGTGGAGGCAGAGCAGTGGGGTGTCTGGCAGGATTTAACCATGTAGCCCTGCGGCCATACATGTTTTGTCTCTGGTAGTGGGTGATTTACAAACCAACACTTTTGGCACATCTGTTTGTGTTTATGAAGGTGTTAATCTAGGAAATGCTCATTTACTTGCTGTGAGGTTGAGGCAGTGCAGAGAGGTGGCATTTGCTTATGGATTTTTAAGATTTGTCCTCACATGAGTCCTCAGAGATCCACTGCACTTGTTTGGAAAACCCCAAAGCTTACTCTGGGGAACCTCTCACAATCTGAGATATTTGTTTTGAACCCATCAAATATAATAAGGCCTTTTTTATGTGAACGTTTGCCGTCCAGTGCTATGAGGATTTACTCAACATTTTAGTTAAAGTAAGACAGTGTATGGAAATAGAGGATGTGTTCACCAGAGCTGCATGGTATTTTATCTTTGAAGGTGACTATTACATGATTATGTTACTCTCTACTGAGAAAAGTAACCATTGAGTACTCTCACCTTTACCAAAAACATTTGCAATTTCCTGCAGAAGAGAACAGGATGCAAGTCTATCTGGACACCATTTGAATGTCTGACCAAGGGGAACCATGTGGAGAGAAATTGAAACTTGTCCCAAAGCTGAACCTTGAGGAACACCATATTGATAGGCAGAACAAGACAATGTGTGGTAACCAACCAAGACATCCACCCATTTTAGGCCAGTGTGTCCAGTAGGGTTCTGTTTATTAAAAGCCTCTATTTTCTTGGATTGTGGAAAGCTCCCACAGAGCAACGTTATACATTGCACAGGCACTTTCATCGGCTGTGTTTTGCAGACTTGTAAAAGGCATTAGTATGTTTTACCACAGTTTCAGATGAAAGAAAATGGTGCTCTTTCCTCTGCTGGCCATTCTAACCACCCATCTTTCCTTTCTGGGAATGGTTTCTCTGTCAGTCAGACAGCAGGGTTGACAGTAGTAAAATGCACATTTATTTATATAAAATTGTGGCAGATTGCTATTTTCAGGCTGAAAATGTGCTTTGACTGTGGAGGCCATTTGCACATCACTTTGATCCACTTGTTCATGTCATTGATTCTCTCAGTAATGCAAACCTTTGAAAACCAGATACTTCAGCACTGCTTCTTTGAGAGATAAATTGTGGTTTAAAGATCTGATATGTGTACACAGTTTGCATCCATAATAAATAGATGTATGTCATGGACCTAATGTGTCTTTGGGTTCTGCAGAACCAAGAGCCTGTGTTCTCCAAAGATGGCAACAGATTTTTCCTGACAGTCCCAGTCAAACAAGGAGGAAGAGGAGAGTTTCACCACATCGCCATGTTCACTACACAGGTGAAGGCTTTATGTAGTCACTTCTCTGAAGCTGATAACACATCAGAGTGTCAGCATAGATACAAATACACGCTTTAGTGTACTTGAAGTTTAACTGCTTTTAAAGCTGTGTGCACAGAATTGTGTTTTTTTAGTGGGTGGAATGCCACAGGGTCAATACAAACAATAAGGTGTATTTACAAAATCAGCCAAGTTTGTATTGATGTGGTCTTTACACAAAATCACGCAGCATGGGCACCAGAGAAGAGAGAGAATGTCTGGCTGACTGTAGGAGTCTTGTTGCCGGACTGATAAGTCCATTAAGACACAGCCTGCCTAAAGAGGGCATCGCTCCCCATTTGTTATCAAACAGTATGTAAACCTCAGTTTTCATGGAGCCATGTAGAGATGTGACCTGCTGCACGCTTGTCTCTTCTTGATTCTTTCAGTTCAGAGCAGATCAAAATGAAGTCCGACATCTGACATCAGGAAACTGGGAGGTGACCAAGATCATTGCGTATGATGAGAACACTGACAACCTGTGAGTCTGACCTGATGTACACAGAACCAAAAAAACTGTAAACACACTGAGCAGTGCATGATTCATACACTAACACAAACTCAAACTCAAACTGACTGCATGTTCCTTAAGGGTTAAATTAAAGTAATTTAACTTACAGACAATGAGGAGATAATGAACTTTAGCGTTAATTGATTTTTTTTCTCTTGACAGTTATTTTCTCAGCACAGAGGGTTCACCACGCAGACGGCAACTTTTCAGGTGTGTGCCATTGTGCTCTCAATGCGTAGTCTTAGAAACTAGTTTGATTATAACAGAAACTTCTTATAAATTGCTGTCAACATTTTATGCATCATTGCCTCATGTTAGGGACACAAAGTTTACTCTCTTTTCATTTCTGTCATTTATTTGTTATTTCCTTGTTCAATCATTATTTGGTCTTTGAAATATCAGGAAATTGTGAAAAATTCTTTTCTTGGTGTCTTTCTACAGCTGACTGTGACCAGACATCTCATACTTTTTTTGGTCAGGTGGATTTATTGTTTTGGTTTTGGTCTGTTTCGGGCATTTTTAGGCCATACCATAAACGTAAAGTTATGCCAGCTCTACCCTTGATCTCTTCCTCCTCTTCTTACTTTCATCATCTTCTCTCCTCAGTGTTAAAACCGTGGGTCTGTTCCCACGACGGTGTCTAACATGTGAGCTAAATAAAGCTCACTGCATGTACTTCGACGCTGACATCAGCCCAACAAACCAGCACGTTATCCTTCACTGTAAAGGTAGGCTGTCCACTGTCTCATTTTTAGGGCTCCTACAGTATTCCTGCTATTACACACACACACTCACTGTCTCAGGTTTTTCATGTGACAGTGTATGCCTGTTTAAAACTGCATATTGTAAGCACCAGAGCTGTGAAGTTTACTCACTCAAAAATACTTTGTACTTGTACAAATACAAGTTTACATGAGTCACATATAAAATAAATCAGAATAACATTATGAGGGTGTCTGGGGCGATGTGTTTAAACGGGCTTTAGGGGAACTACGGATGGAAAACCTGCTGGAGCCACATTTTAAAAGAAGTGCGCATTCTATATTTTTTCTGTCCAACTGAGAGCCATAGACTGTCTAAATAAATGAATAACAGCCAAAATATTGTTAGGAGAAAGAAAAGAACACTCAAGTGTATTATGTTGTTTACAATAAAGAAACAACAAGTTTCAATGTGCACTGGAAGACTAACAATATCCATACTCAAGAGACCTGAAGTCTTGTTGTGGTTCTTCATAATATTTTGTAAAATCCCTCTGTTCTAAGATAAATATTGAGAGTTGGTGAATTGATTAAAGTTACCACTCTGAGCTAGATATCCTAATGGTATCAAATGGTACACACTCTCTGCTTCGTTTGTGCGCATGTCAGAATACTTCCAGAAGTAAATGTCAGAATTTATCAAAGATATATTGTTTGAATAATGTATTTTTATTTTCTTTACATAAAATGAGATGAGAGTTGGCTTGGATGATTGCCAGCAGTAGTTTCAATATCTCATGAGAGAGTGCTACTAAGAACCAGGCAAGTCTCCAACAAAGGTTATTTTCTCCTGATCTGTTTGTGTTAAAAGGTACAATTTTGGTGTCAAAATGTTCCGCAGATGTGTAGCTTGTCTATATTTAGTCTGGTAATTATGGGCCGACAGGAATCCGAGATCATTATGAAACCAATATGAACCAAGTGAACCAAGCCAATGAGCTAATGCAAAAGTGATAAACAGTGTTCAGGTTAAAACAAGCATCTAATGCACAAGCATTCAAAAACACACAAACAATACAAAACAATATTGATTCAGCAGAAAAACGTGAGCATCCAGAAACACAGCATAATGACAGCATGTCAGCATAGGTCACTTTCACAGCATGGCATAGGTCACTGCTTTCCTTTGCTTTGCAAGAAGGTGATTTTTAAATCTCCTTCATCCTTCATCCAAATACACCTGGTGTTCATGGATAGCTTTTATCTTTGAATTCAAATGATCTGTCTAATGAATTACACTTAAAAGACAACAACAAATGGCTGCAGGCCAAAAAAAACCATGTGATATCACAGCTACTGTGTTTTATGTTGCATTTTATTTATTCATCTGTCACACACCAAGCTTTACTAGATGTGATCTGTTGATTTTAAAATCTCCCATCAGTTCCAAATAAGTCATAAAATGAAACAACTTGCCGCTTGTGTATAAAAACATTTAGCAATTTCATGAGGCCGTGTGTGGTCTGCTTTTGTAGTCTCATATTGTGAGTCAGGCTGTGACAGTGTCATTATTGAACAAGTAGCGTAGATTAGTTAATAGAGGATAACTCATATTGTTTGTGGTTTCAATTTATTTTGAGCAGATGAGAGCTCTTGGGCGATGGTGTGATGATTTATTGGACAATAATGCTGTTCCTGTTCTCAAAAGCAATATAAAAAATAATGCAGAGAGCAGACTGTCTTCAGAGGGCCAAGTTCATGTTGTCCCAACACCTGTTTTCATAGAGAGCAGCACAAGCCTTTATCAAATACCTGGTTTTCAAGCAAGCATACAGTGAATCCATTTCTCTGTGTGACACTAGGAATGCAAAATGTTGAAGCCAATACAGCCAACCAACAGATAAGCGCGTATAAGGTTAAAAAGTGAGAGCTGTGGTTCATGTTTTAGTTCAATAAAAGGAGAGCAGCAGGCACATGGATGTACCAGCCAGAGCTTGCAGCAGCTGGGAAAGCATTTTAGCTGCAGCTGAGCTATTGAGCAAACTGCCATCCTATTAACCTCTGACTAAGTATTTTGCAGAAGGACATTGGAAAGAACTGACTTAATCTGACAGTCTGAGGCCAATAGGGAGGCAGTGTGATCAGCCTTTAACCCCTAATTGATCCAGGTAAAGTAGGAAAGGTGAAAAGTAACAGATAACTGCCCAATACCATTTGTAATGTCTGTGTGTGTAGAATGTCAAAGGGTTCAGTTAATCAGTCTGAAAAGCCCCGTATTGATTATTGTTATTGTTATTGTTGTTATTGTTTTTCTTACAATTTTTTTTCTCTCTTTCAGGTCCTGGGGCTCCTACTGTGATCCTACACAGCCTCAATAATTCAAGTATGTTTGATTGTACCTCACATCTTAAACAATGAAGAAGCTAACATTTGTGAATAATGCATGAAAATCTGGATTTCAAGCAAAGAACTTTACTGTATCTGTAAAGACAACAACAACAAAAAAGTGCAGAAAGTGTAGAACTATAGAAGTAGACTCACTGATCGAGCCACCCTCATATGGCCACTCATGGAACTGCACTCTAGCTTAAACTATAATTTTCAGCCCCAGAGGTTGAAGTTGCTGTTTTTGTAGTCAAAGAGCAAGAACAGCTTCTGAAGAGGATCATTATGTTTTAAAGGTAGGGTAGGAGATTTCCTTCTGATGCACTTTTTGTTAAAATAGTGTAACCTCTCTTTACAATCCGATAGCAACCAGTTATAGTGCAAGTTTGGCAGTTTCGCTTTAAAATGAAGAATATTAATCATCTGTGGAAGCTATAAAACACTAAAAACATCAGCCAATCCTACGAGGCGCCCCTGTGCGTATAGTAGTCACTCTCTTCCTGCTCTGCGCGCACCAGAGAGGTACGTGCATGATGGCCGAAGTCACAGACTGGTTGGGAGGCGTGGCTTCGGGGTGAGCTCCGAGAGAAAGGGGCGTGTGTTTACATTTGAAATCTGGCTGACTCTCACTGAGTTTTCAAAATCTCCTACCCTACCTTTAAGGGTGGATACTTTTTGCTGTAGTTTTAATTCCTAAAAGAATCTGGTCTGGGAGATCAGATGAGGCTACTGAAATGTTAGCCTGGCCAGCTACCCAGATACCCAATAAACCTTTAAAAATTCTCTCTGTCAGATGGGTCAGGACTTCCTCCCCTTCACAGCCAGATCCCCTTGGCACTAACCCTATTGTACAGATTGGAACTACTATGTCTTAAATGGGGCAATGCAATGACCTGCTGCTTGTCTTCTAAAACATTTGCAGAATTGCCTTGAAATTAATTTGCTATACAAACCTAAGTTTGTATAGCAAATTAATTAAAACAGCCATTCACCGGTGTACTTACTCCACTGTTCACTGTTTTGAATGTCTTTTATTGATAGAAGTTTAGTCATCATTCTGCCTGTACGCCTCTGCATGTCACATGCTTTGTATTCCTGATCGGTGGTATGTCTATACAGCTGTGTCCAGAGGGAGTTTATACTGCATCTGTTGACACTGCCCCCTGGAAATCCAACATGAACCTGCAGAGACCAGATTCATTCTCTGTGTAGAATAGATAAAGAGTTAATTAGAATGGCTGGCCAGGTGACTGAAATGTGCCCTGCTGAAGATGAAGGCAGTAAGAGTTCACATGATTTTTTTTACCCTGTGAATGTGAATATTAAAGTTGATTTAGTGGGGGGCTTTAATGGGGCTGGCACTGTGTCTACTGAAGTGCAGTCAGTGTAAAACTTGAACAGGGTTGACTTTCTTTTGAAACTGGCCTTCTGTCAAAGCCAGCAGTGTTCAACCACATGAGCCGTCATTATTTGAATTGACTCTGGTCAACAGGGGGCTGACAAATCCAGATCCCCCCCCCCATCTTCCTTTCCTTCATCATACAGACACATATGCTATACACACACATCATTCCTTCTCTGTACACACATGCTTCTTCTTGTTATCCATGACTGTATGTCTATGTTCACCAAAAAGTTAACAGCTGTGCTGCAGAAAAGCAAGCAATTTGCCCAGGGTTATTTGGACAGGCCCTCCATCCACAGCTGGGAACTCAAGCCCCCTGGCGCTTTCATAATGAGACGTCTATTGATTTTGGGTTTTCCATTAGAAATGCTGGATGAATTCCATTTCATTTAGCTGCTTCTCAGATGGCTTGAATGGAAAAATGGCCAAATCAGAGAGGCATTGTTTATTACGTGGGGAGAAAATAGTGTTTTTTCCTGTTCTGTAGGCCAGATAGAGTGAGCGGCTGCCATGTGTAAAAATGCCTCTTAGAAATGGAAACTTTTGACTGTATGTTAAACTAATGACCAAATTAATATGGTTTGAATTGAAGCCAGGCTTTTTCCACACTATCCGGCAGGTCATGCATTTTAATTGAAAAGCTGGAAACAGAACAGAGAAGATAGAATCCACAAATTTACTGAACCTGAAACAATCCACTGACCTCAGGTTTTACCTCTGTGTTCCAGCTCCAAAAACAGCACTTTGTGTTATTGTGGGTCATTTGTATTCAGCCAAACTTGGATTATTGACAGCAATTTTTACACCCTTTTCTTTCCAGATTACTACATCCTTGAGAACAACTCTTTGCTGAAGGCAGCCTTGAAGTACAAAAGGATCCAGCTGACTGACTTCAAAAGTGTTCCAATGGAGCATTTTGGTAAGAATAAAAAAAGCACTGGATTCTGCATCGTTACTGTGAATCACGATGAAATGCAGTTCAGACACTTTTATTTCTTTTTACAGATTTACCTTTGAAGATCTCCTACCCTCCAGACTTCTCTGATTCTCGCCACTATGGACTGCTGTTGGTGGTGTATGTACTACAGTCCAAATCTTATACTGAAGGACAGAAAATGTATGCATATTTACTGTAGAGTGCCCAGTTGTAATCAATCCCCTTATAGTAGAAGAGACATTTGCATACAAAGTTACTGTGGTCAAGTCAATTTGTGCTGCAGTGTGATTGACTCCTCTTTACATTAATTTGAATAATCAAACAGAAAAACACAAATAGGTGTTTATATGGTGGGCAGACATTCAGTGTTTAACAAACAATGATCCCGCTAACAGGTGTTGTGTGTATCCAGCGCCTGGTACACCTCATTCCTTTTAACACTGTTGTCCAAAAACTACTAAAAGCAAATCAATAAAGCACACAGCCAGCGAACGGCTGACATGTTGCTTTATTACCATGAACACAAACAGTAGGTCATTATAAATCATTCCTGTCATGCTGCTGTAAATACTCACCAGAGCAACTAACTTTATTTTCCTGTGGCTGAAAGTAGTCCCCAGCCAATTCACCATGTATTCTATTTTATATAACAGTTTTTAAAATAAGACAAAAATAATGAACACAACACTTTTAATAATAATCATTTTTATGTATGCTGAAAATTTGTTAGTGCAGGTTCTGGGTGTAACTAACTGTGCTGTATGTCCTTTGTGCAGTGACAGTGCCCCTGGTGGTCAGACTGTGAGTGACCGCTTCTCTTTGGGCTGGGACTCTGTCCTTGTCAGCTCTGACAGTGTCATCGTGGCCCGTCTGGATGGCCGGGGCAGCGGCTTCCAGGGTCAGAGGATCCTGCACGAGGTTCACCAGAGACTGGGAACAGTTGATGTTCAGGACCAGATCGCAGCAGTCGAGTATGTTTTCAGATTTAATTTTTAATCAATTCTATTTTAATCAGCTTTGTCTGCACCTGCACAGATTTTCTTAATAATACTCAGAATACTTGTCTGATTTAGGTTTTCATCCGGTTTTAATATGGATCAGGTTGAACACTTTCAAGTTTCCTGCTTCTGCTTTATTATTCACTTCTTTCCCGAAATACTTCCCTTGCCACAATAGGATTTTAATCTTAATTTCCTTCCCAGTTTACACGATGGTTGTTACATGTGTTTTCTTTATCCTACACAAACAGTGTTTACTCTAAAGAGGACACAGTCATATGACATTACATTACAGTTTCACCACAACAAAGAGTTTACAACTAATAAAAGTTTTTAAAGAAATTTTACTCAAGGGAAAGTTAATTAAAGAAAACACCTGTATATAACAGTTAAGGACAAGTAAAGGATAATAAATCATAATCTGGTCATAACTCATGTACTGTGTGCATCCTCCTCCAGATACATGATGAAATTTCCATACATTGATCGGACACGGATAGCAGTGTTTGGAAAGGTAAGCCTGTGTTTTTGCTGTTTTTTTTCATACACATCACACACTCTTCTTTACTTGCAGTGATGTGATGATAAACCTACAAAAAACACTTTATCAGCTGACGTTTAATAATTGCATATGTGTGTTCACATAGGGCTATGGAGCCTACATCACATTAATGATGCTCAAGTCAACTGACAGCCTGTTTAAGTGTGCATGTGCGATGTCACCGGTGACAGACTGGAAGCTTTATGGTGAGTACAAAATATCCCTCAGAAGCTGCATTTACATCAGAAACAGGTAAAACCCACAGCTTCAGACTCATCCTTACCTTAAGCAGGAGCTGAGGTACCCCAGGATTTTAGCTGCAGACCAAAATAAAAATAAAAACCTCTGTAATCAGTTGTAATCAGTAACTCAGTTGACGCAGACGGCTCTTTGACCTATATAAAATGTAAGTCAGGTATTTTAGGCTGACAGGTCCACCACTTTGTTCAGGCACTCACCTGCAGCTGAGGCCCTGTCTACTAATGGCACTGTTAAGAATGCAACTCTTCTCATTTGCACAGCGTCAGCGTTCTCTGAGCGATACCTTGGCATGCCATTACGGGATGACAGCAGATATCAGGTGCGTGTGTTTACCGCCTCCCTGCGCTTGTTTGTTGTTGATCTTTTGAAACCATGTAACATCGCTGACACGCCTACAGTTAAGCTCCCGCAGTTGCAGAACGCCGCTGCTATCAAAGTCAGAGGCAGCAGTGCTTCACTTTCCTTGTGTGTGCTTTCTGTTTTTTTTTTTTTTGCTCATGCTCTGTAGGATTTTGTCACTCATCTCTCTTTGGTAACTGTGTGCAGTAGTGTGTCAGATCAGATGTCAGATTTTTTATTTTTTATAAGGATCACCAGGCTCTCACAGGCCTGCTGATATAAAGTATCTCTGTACTGCACATAGAAAATAGCTGGGACAGAGCACTTTGTAAACAACCGACAGAATTGCATTTTACTCATCATTTGCACCAAAATGTGACATTTCAGGCATATATAATAATATCTGTGGGAGACACTTTATCACTAAAAGATCTCTAATTGACTCTATTGACTGTATCATTCCATTTGCTACCCATTCTTTTCATTTGATCACATTCTGCATCTTTGTCCATTGTATTCCTCATCGCCTGTTTGAATATCTATCAATTCATTATCTCCTCGCTATTTCTGATTCCTCTGCAGTTTTCCAGTGTGCTGCAGAACGTTCAGGCACTTAGGGAGCAGACACTGATGCTGGTGCACGGCACAGCAGATGGTAAGAGAAAATAAATCATAAGATAGAATGAAAATATGTGCCACATCACTGCCGAGCGCAAAGAGGCGTACGATCCTGGAAGGTAATGAGGCAAATGGTTTTTAATCAAAAGATAAAAGGAAAAGTGGGTTATCTAAATTGATGCTGGGATTTCCAGAGGAAAACATTCCCTGATGAAGCATGCATGTCAGATTTTGTTGGGGGTATTTCCATCCTTCCAGAATCTGATTGTCTCTTCTTTTTCGCCTGGTTAGGATTCAGGCTGAATCTTGCTGACATATTTCCTTTCTTTATCCCCAGCCAACATCCACTTTCAGCATACTGCTGAGCTCGTCAAGAACCTTGTGAAAGTTGGAGCAAACTACTCAATGCAGGTGTGTAGAGCGGAGACAACAAGTTACTGCATTTGGAAAAAAAAACAATGAGGCAAATGTACAGTTAGTACAGTGTTACTGCACCACATGCAGATGATGTGAATATGCATTCAAAATGCTGTTGTAGTGTGCAATCACACAGCAAGTTGCAGCTGGTATCCTGGTCATACTGTGCATGCAAACAACAGGAAGTCAGGAGTTATAGTTTGATAGTGCTGATTTGGCCACAACCAGCAGTTGGAGATGCTGCAGGAAGTCTTGATTGCAACAGTGTTCACAAAAGTGAACTCTCCACTTTTAAGAGCTGTGACCCAGTCAAATATATACACCCGCATTTATATGCATTATTAATTGTGACTCTTATAAGATTATATAAAGGTCTGTGTCTTGGCCATCACTATCAATCCAAAACAGGCTAAAAGAAGAGGATTAGATCCAGCCTCAAACTCACATATTAAGCCTTAGTGAGGCTTCTAGACTGACCAGGGGCCGCTAGACTAGACTGCTACCTCCGTCTATCCAGCCGGTCTAAAAAAATATATAATTTATTTTTATTAATATTTTTATTTTTAAACCACAAACTTCCCACATTATGCAATGTAAAATAAAAACACAGTGCTATTAAAAATATTTTTGTGGTGAGTGGTGCATTGTGGGCTAAGATTTTGCATTTTTTGTATGTATGACAGAAGTTTGTCATCAGTGGAAGTAAAATATTTTCTGCTTTCTATGTTTTGGGCCTTCATCGCCTCCTGAGAGGAAGATTTACTGCATAGCTGTACAAAGGCTCCACATTGTTTTCCAGCTATTCACTGATTTTGCTCTTGGGTCGTGAGCAGGTAGTGCAATAATAAAAAAAGCTGTTTTGATAACGGCCTGCTGCTAATGGAACTATAATCTGAAACAATCTGAAACTAAAACAATGAGCTTAAGGACACGAACACATCCCTGACTGAGATGAAAGATGATGTACAACTTTTACAATCACAATTCTAAAGATGCTCTAACTCTCCTTTACCTTGGCTGTCAGATCTACCCAGATGAGGGCCACTTCCTGTCTCAGCAGAGTCGCCTGCACCTCTACGCCACACTGACCAGCTTCTACAGGGAGTGCCTGAAGGAGGAGCTGCTACCGCTACCTGATGAGGAAGAGGAAGAGGAGGAGTAATGGAGGAAAGGCTTTGAGGAGCAGACCTGTGGCAGAGCTTGAAGAATTTAGCTAAAATCCGTCAAGGCCTTTTGCGTTTGGACCAAGTGTTTAGCCAGATATGGACCCTGGGAAAGAGCTGTTACTGCTCTAAACGTTTGTGACTGTGTGTGTGTGTGTGTGTGAGTGTATGGGTACTGGAGTGTATGAATGTGTATGTATAAATGTGTTGAAAAGATAACTAAGGGACAGGACAGTGACACTCGTATTGCCAGGACTTGAGGCCGGGACTGCCCCATAGCATAAAGTCATTTCAGTTTTGGGGGGACTGTCCGTTTCTTGGCAAAGCACACGGAAGACTGCCTCCATCTCTTGCAGGCTCTCTGGGCTGCAGTCACCCACACTTAACCAAGTGCATGGTTTTTTTAACCCCACCTTTAGCCTTCACCCATTTTTGCTATGTCAGTCTCCTTTTGTGGTAGCACTTGGGAAGAAGAGAACATAGATGTACACTTTCTGATCTCACCTCTCCTTTGGTTGTTATATCGTCGCACAAGGAATTGCTCCAGTCATCTAATCATCTGCAAAAAAAAAGAAAAAAGAATAAAAGTTTAGTCATAAAAACTTCACCTGGATCCTAAATAAGTGCAATTTCCTGCTGAAACCCTCCAACCATCGCCCACCTTTAACGGAAACAGTTTTATGAGGTCACACTTTATTGTACGGGGGGGGGAGTCTTGTGTAGACATGTACAATGCCTTATGAGGTTCAACATACTGTACTTGCTGGCATTGTTAGGCATCTGTTAGCAGTGTCATGTTAACCTATGTCAACTCAGGTCCTCAAGACACAGCAACACGGTAAGTTTAGAACGTTCTACCACACTAACAGTATGTGATCATAATGGATGCTGACCACACTGCAAAGGTTCTCCATCTTAATCTGTATTCCTAAATCGAATGACAGAAGTAGGTGTGACATCATTTCCAGTGTTAGATTAAAGAGACACTCCTCCTATTTGTTGGGATGCTCATATTTCCAGGAAATAATATAAGAGAATTAGACGGTAATGGCTATACTAGGATGGACAATTTTACCAGTGTCAGTAAGGTGTTTGCATGTCTACAGGGAATGTGTCAAGTGTTGCCACATTTTGTACAGTACAATACAGCAGAGTGTGTACATAAATATATTTTTAAGATGTCAGATCTCATAGAAAGTTTAGTCTATGGGGATGGATTGATTTGACCTGGATGTCTTCTGTATTTAGTTTTTTTTTCTGTTATCCTTTCAGCTGTTGATTTTCTTCTTAGGATGGATTTTGTAATGCTTGTTCAAGTTCTTTTTGTCATTTAAAAAGGGAATGGGCAGGGTTGAAGTTTTTTGGGGTTATTGTGATTGTCCTCTAGTGATGATTATAAATAAAAAAAAAAACAAAACACAAAGTAAACTCTGAAGTATTGTTCTCTGATGTATAGAGCACATATGACAGCCAGACCCACCACGGCCTTTGATTGCTGCATTGATTGTCTGAGTACACTTCAGTCTAATGTTTGTTTGTGTTTGTTTTTTTCACCTTGGGAATCACATTAAGGAAAAGAGGCCTCAGGACTCCTGCAATAATGATTTAGCAGACAGGATCTGCTCATTCAGATTCAAACGTCACTGCATAAACACTGCACGTCTGTGCACATTAATCAACACCTTAACGACCAAGCACATGTTGCTGCAGGAAGTGAAGCACCAGTATTGGCATTTTCCATCCGCACACACAAGCCTATCATTTTGATTTTTTCCCCCATATTTTTCATTTTCTTTTTATATTTTCCATGAAGGGTGTTGTTGTTACATCATAGCTGAGTCAAACTAAGGAGCAGGTTTTCACGAGCTTGTTTGTGGTACAGTCACGTAGACTCTGGTTGCCCCGCTTCTGGCTATGCAATGAAATTAATAATCCAACAAATGAGCGTGGAATGCTTTGTTCATCTACTCCTTATCTTAGTTTCTCACATATTAACTGCGTTATTCATGTCTTTGCATGTTCACAAGTAAAAATGCAGGTTGTACATGACTGTGTGTCTGCTCATTGTGTGATATATAGACTGAACTTCTACTTCCCACATAGTCAGAAGCTAAGCATCACTATTTTTGTCATGTCCACACTGGACTTACCAGCCTGTCAGCTAACTTGGTTGTCATGGCCGCCCTCACACTGGGAAATACTTGTTCCTGAAAACTACTGTTAGTTGACTGTTTTGTTTTAGGTGGCTGACTGTGTCAATGAGACACAGAGAAAGGTGGACATTGATTATTGAGTCCATGGGATGACTGATTAAACCTTGGTGTGACACCTGGCTGACATCTCTTCCTGTAGCTTCTAGCTTCATCCTGGTGATGAAGACCTAACTGTTTCCAGTGATCTCCAAGCCACCGATGTCACATGCTGCTGTCTAAAGCCACTTCCTGTCCTGTTTGCTCCTCCGATCTGTTTTCAGTGCTTGTCATCCTATGAGAAAAGATCAGCCAACACACATATCGCCCAAAGTCTGACAACCGAGACAACAGAGACAACTTAAACAACGACGTGTCTGCATGTCAGGTCAACAGCAAGCTCATGAAAACCTGTTACACCAACAAAGACAAACCCTTGAATGAGCAAGTATCACAGCATTTGGCTGTTATATTGCAAAAGACTTTACTTCACTACAAAGGCCCTGGTTGTATTTTTATTGTGTGCTCAGATTTAAAAACACAAAATAAACTAAACCTTGTACAGGTGCACCTCTTTTTTGTGCTAAGCTAGCCTAAACACATAAACACTGTCTTGGCACGATGGCGATCTCTGACAATCTCAAGCTAACAAGCACACTTCTTATAAAGTTAAAATGACTTTATCACTGGAAAAATCAGCTGATGATGTGATGTAAGGCTCCACAACAGCTAGTAATGGATACTGTGGTGAGTTTATCTGACAGAACACTGACAGAAGCAGTGTAGCAGCCATGGCAGTGGATGATAGAGGTTATTGTTAAAATAGTCAAGATAAACCCAGATGACAAACAGGGGCTGGTCATAGCTACACACACCAGACCCACAGAATGTTTTTTGTTAAGCAGTGTATGTTTAAACATTCTAAGTGTTTGATGTGACAGAGAGGTAATTCATAATGGAGACGATAAGGTGATGGCAAACAGACATTACAGTTAATGAACGCCCTGAGTGATGGGGAGTGGGAAGGTAGGGAGATGCTGTCAGGATGCTGACAGAAATCCAGAGCTTCAGGTTCACTGAACACTCTATCACAGCACTGAAGGCAAACACGCATTTGTATCCATAAGTCAGACAAGCGTGGTTATTATTAGCTATCAAGCATCCAACTTACAGTTGGGTTCCCTCAACACCCCATTGTTAACATCAGGTCATGATACAATATCATACATGTCTGTGGAGCTGCTGTGGAGTGTGTCACTTTATTTTAACACAGTGTCTGATAAAACTAGTTTACCACAGTCTCCATAAATATGGGTATCATCAGTCATCCTGCTGACTGAAATTAACATGACTGCAGCACAAGATTATTATTTTTGTGTATTTTACAGAACCTATTTAATGGTTAAGCAGTTTTTTTCTTTTTTTGAGCCAATGTAGAAAAAAACGGTGTTGATTAAATATCATAATTTCAGCACCAGAAAGTCCAATATCCATTTGGCCTATTTTTACAGCTTCTTTTCCTGATGAAATACTATAATATATAATGCAACTGAAAAATTAAATTCCACTCTGGGCAAAGCTTTTAGTGAAATTCTTTCCAGGTGGTGATCATTATTATGCAGACACACATTTGTGTAAAGTTGTTTTCTCACGCCCAGCAGGTGGCAATCATCATTAGCTGGTTTGCCATCATGACAGCAGGACAAGGAGTCATGTGACAAATGGACATAGCAGCTAATTCCACCAACATTTTGGATTACTGTACAGTTTATGATGACCAAACATCGAAGGTAAGACATCGCTCTCTTCATTACGGCTGTTTAAAGTGAAGCGTGTTGTTTCTGCTATAGCTCGGTGAGTGTTGGTGGTTTGGTGATGACACGCACCTGTAGAGCACCTGCACGACACGTCATGTTGTTGTTGTTAGCCTCAAGTAGCATGGTGGCTACTGACAGTTTGGCCCGGTGTTCCAGTTTAACTGGTGATCATGTTGACTGGTGATATTTGTTTACATTCCAGGCAACCAGATGTGCTTGGTGTTGGCCTCCGCAGATTCGTCACAATCCGAGACAACTCCTATGCTGTGTGGCCGTCAAATGTCGCAAGATATAGATATCCGCGTTGAATAAAAACAGCCGTCCTGTCGATACCGTGCACAGAAAGTAATGAAAACGTGCTTAAAACAAAACAGCCACATGTATAAATAAAGCCCCATGCGGGATTCGAAACTCTGCACAACAGCAATATGATTACCAACCCAGCGTCGTATTCTCTGCACCACGGACAAGCTACTGTCTCCTGTCGCTTTACCTGCACATATCTCCTTCACGGTGTTGGCCGTTCAACACACGTGAGTGATGCGGTGAACACGCCCATGTTAACCAGTGACAGTCACAACTTAACATGGGCAGATGACCCTCTTTAAAAGCGAAATAAACCAACACAAAGCAGCGTTTTTCACAGCGAAACTCAGCTATAGGGAAGAATACACAAGCACGGACACCGTCACGTTGAATGGATTTGATGTGAACCATGTGAAATATGTAACTCTGGCCTTTTTGATCGGACCACCGAACTACAGCCACCATTCAAAACATAAGCAGCGCTGTGTGTCACAGCGACACTGGTATTGTGAAGAACATTCAAAGACAACCACCACGACGTGACCACAGTCCAGTTATCATCTTCCATGGTGCCCTATAAAGGAGCTAAATGCAGCTTTATCCCAATATCTGTGGTTGATTCTGTCACTCGCTCACATTTAGGCGGCGAGGTTAACGCGGCCATGTCAACTAGTGACAGTCACAACTTAACATGGGCAGACTTCTGCATCCTCAAAAACGAACGATCGTCTCTCACGGCAAACTCAGGTGATGTAAAAACACACAGACATGGCCACCGAGGACACAAACCGTGGGTTGACAGCGTTTTTTGGGTTCGATGTAAACATTTAGAGCTAGTTTAAAGCTCTGTTTGATTACACTGCTGAGCCACAGACATCGGAAGCGAAACGCACCTTTCAAAATAAGAGCAGGTGGCACCATGCACAATACCAGTGTCGCTGTGACACACAGCGCTGCTTATGTTTTGAATGGTGGCTGTAGTCACAGCTTGATGTTGTGACAACTTAACATGGTCTGACTCTGTACAACTCTTACACATGAAAAACTGTGAAAGGTGATGTAAAGAACGCACAGACATGGTCATAGCAGCGTTCTGTGCCTTCGATGTAATCATTAAAAGCCTAAATAAGCCGTGCTTGATTACGCTACATAGCCACACACACATTAAGTCAAAATAATGTTTATTGTTGTAACGATAGCTTCCATTTTACAAACACACTACACAATAAAATGCGGCATCCACAGGGGGTTGACCTATGCAGTTCCAGTGGAACCACCTCCCACACAGTGTACACTCGATCTAAGAGAAAAAAAACATGCATGACTGTTCCACAATCAATATCTTAAATTCCATTTAGAAGTGTAGAAGAATGTCCTTACCCATTTAGCGTGTGCATCATGCGTACCACACATTTGACACAGTTCAGACAGATCATCTGTTGATGAGAGATATTGATTATATTTCCTGAAATAAACACCTGTAATACGATATAAACCAACCTGTTTCATTGAGTAGCCTTTGGGCTATTTCCATCCGATATTGTGTGATTTGCTCTTTAGAAAAGGGTTCATTCAGCACCTCTTGGCCTAAAACCATATCTGCCAACTTAAACAAATATGTAGATGTAGGACCATTAACTAGTTCAGTATAAGTTGTATAAACAGATGACAACACATCCACTTACTTTACACACAATAACCCCACAGGAAGTTGCATCCTGCTGACTTGGATGAGCAACTGTACTACAAGCCCAGCGGGAGCAGTTCAGGCCTCGTTGTCTCATGAAAGCCCTGTTTAGCAGAAAGTAAATACCGGTACTCTGTTCAAGTTGTTGTCACAGCCAAGTCATTAAATGCTCCTTAAAGTTTTCCCCACCTTACATCACTGCCTTGTTTTAGTGCTGCTGTCTGAGCACCAAATGGATCCAGATAGAGCGTGCGTTTGTCTTGTGGGTAAATAATCTAGAAAATAGCAATCCATCACAATCAAATAATCAAAATGTAAATTCTAATTGAGAACAGAAAAAACTCCTTACAGCCAATGTCCAATGGTTGTTATCACAAACTGCTCCCATCATAACGTCATACTCTGCTGGATTAACCTGTAATTTTGCCATACAGAACAGGGACTGTGAATGACTCTTTGTTGCCCACAGTGTGATAAAAGGCATAATAACTTACCTTCCTATGTCCTTTTAGTTTCCCCTGCCAAATTGCAGTCATTTGAAACGAATCGATCAAAAACACCCTTTTGTTCATTTGTTTTAACTTTTTAAAAACAACTGTCAGGTATGCATTAATAATCTGTAATGAAATTAAATAGTAATATAATTAAATAGTTCCACAAAACACACAACTTCTCCAAGGCCAAGTTTTTTGCTTACCTCACTTTCTACAAGTTTACCAGGCCCAAGGTGTTCCTTTAAGTTTTGGGTAAACAATTTATATGGGCCAATCTTACTCCATAAAATGTCTGGCTTTTTCCCAGCCCAAATTTTATTTACTACTGTAGAAAGAAAGTAAAAGTACTTGTAATGACAGACATCTGCACAGACAAAATACTGAAAGTCCATAATTACCAGTTTCCACTGAATCCGGTTGTATTGCTGACAGCAGTAGAGTAGTAGCAGCAGAGCCAGATGGTAGAGGAGCAGGGCTTGATGATGGAGGAGCAGGGCTAGGTGACGGAGGAGCAGGGCTAGGTGACGGAGGAGCAGGGCTAGGTGATGGAAGAGGTGAAGGGCTAGGTGGTGTTAGAGTAGGGCTAGATGACAGAGGAGGTGAAGGGCTAGGTGGCGGTGGAGCAGAGGTAGAGGGTATGGGAGCAGGTGAGTTGTATGGGGAGGAAATAGTGGATGGTGATGCTGAAAGTGTGGATAAGGAAGGCCATTTGTGGGGGATGCGGGGTGTGGGCTGTGTGTATTTGGTAAGGTGGTCAATGTTTACTTTATGCACCACCTTGTTCCTGTGGGAGATCAGGTCAGCACTTTTCCCTTCAATTTGTATGATGGTGAAGGGCCCAAGGAGTGATGTTTCTAGTTTTCCCCCCTTTCTTTGCTCCTGACGGATGTTTTGCCTCATGACCTGATCTCCCACAGCAAAGTTGTCCTCATGCCCCGTCTCCTCCCTCTTCCTCTTAACTTTAGCCCTGACCCTCTCAGTGTTTTTCAGGGAAACTGCATAATTTCTTTTCAGTGTTTTAAGTCCTGCTGATAATGTTTCCTGCCCCAACACATTCTCCACAATGCTATCGGTTACCTGAGAGGAAATATATCACAATGTTGGTAAACCAGATTGATGGATTACTGTACCATGCACCACATACATGTATTGAGAACACACCTCATACTCTTCTGGAATCTCAGTAGGATATCTTGCCTCCCTACCAAACATTAGAAAATAAGGCGAGAACTGAGTTGTCAGCTGTTTTTTTGTTCTCAGGGCAAACATTGTGGACTGCAGGTTGCTGTCCCAAGTCTCAGGCTTCTCCCCAACTAGTTTATTCAAAGTCCTGTAAGATCAAAGATAAACACAGTTACAGGATTGCAAAAAGTAACACAAAATCCACAAACATTATAAAAAAAATACCTTTGAATGGTCCCATTCATTTTCTCTACCAAGCCATTGGTCTGGGGGTGGTAGGGAGAACACAAGCTTCTCTTTATTCCCAGCTTGTCACAGATCTTATAGTTCATCTGGATTAACAATAATAATACTGAGACAAAACTTATCATTGAAAATAGGGGCAGATAACATGACAAGTGGTATTACCTGATTGACAAATTCACGTCCTTGGTCGGTTAAAAGCCTTTTTGGGGCACCAAATTTATAAAAGAAGTCCATAATACAGTCAACGACCTCCACTGCTCCTTTGGACTTCAGTGGGTATGCCTCTGTCCACTTTGTAAAGTAATCTATCATTACGCAAATGTACTGGTGGCCCTTCTTTGTTGGTGTGAGCTTGCCAATAAGGTCCATGCCCACTAGTTCCAGTGGCTCAGTTATCTTAAACATAAAAAAGTCAAGTTATGGACATGGCTTCAATTGGAAATATGTTAAATGTTTTAAAGCAGTCACCTCAATGGGGATGTATGCCTTCTTTATTTTCATAGTGTTTCTTCTGGCCTGGCATTCAGGACACTCAAATATCTACAATAAAAGTATGGGGTGAATAAAAGTTACCAAAAATTACCATGCACAGATTAAAAAAAAAAAACTTACCCATTTCCGTATGTCTTTTTCCATACCAGGCCAGTAATATCTACGTGAAATAGCATCAACGGTTTTCTCCATCCCACAATGGCCACCATGTTCACTAGCATGCAAATCCTTGAACACCTGGTTTGCTTCCTCAGGTGACTTAACCACTTTTGCAAGGTGTTCTTCCCGCTTGCGTCTTCGGCAAATATAGTAGAGCTGCTCATCTAATGATGATTCAGTTTATTTTTTTTAATGAAATTGTAATTTACAATGGAAAATAAAACAACAGTTACCACTTACCCTTAATTAAGTAATTTTCACACCTTCTCCGGATAATGAACCGGCTCTTTGCCGAAGAGCCCACAGGATAAGCATTATTTGTCAGAAACCTTTCAATTTCCTGAACCATTTGGGGATTCATTTTTCCCTTCCTACACTCTCTAATTCTTACCTTAACAAACTCCACTTACCTATATCTTACCTGTTTCACTAATCTACTTTTAACTATCTGTATTCTCTTGCTAACTAAATTGCTATTGCTACTGCTGTTTCTGTTTCTATCTCTATCTCTATCTCTATCTCTATCTCTATCTCTATCTCTCTCTCTCTCTCTCTCTCTCTCAAATCCACCAAACTCGCCACAAGTAGGCAATCATGGTTTACCTATATATATACCTTTTGTCATCTGTACCTTACAAGGTGGAACGTGTTGGGGAAATTGCACACAGATAGTTATTGGTTGAGGACTTATCAGCAGGACTTGTAGCACCATGGTTATTTTACCACAGGTGTAAGGAGGTGGACCCTTGATCCTTGTAATTAGAAAACCTTTGGAACAAATTCTGTTTGAACATCCTGCCTACAAAGTAGCCTATAACCTCACTACAAACAAATACATGCAATGTCTAGGGGTGGCCATGCAGTCATGCAAGCTTTGATTTTGAAAGGTTCATCTGGCTTAATGTGTGTGTGGCTATGTAGCGTAATCAAGCACGGCTTATTTAGGCTTTTAATGATTACATCGAAGGCACAGAACGCTGCTATGACCATGTCTGTGCGTTCTTTACATCACCTTTCACAGTTTTTCATGTGTAAGAGTTGTACAGAGTCAGACCATGTTAAGTTGTCACAACATCAAGCTGTGACTACAGCCACCATTCAAAACATAAGCAGCGCTGTGTGTCACAGCGACACTGGTATTGTGCATGGTGCCACCTGCTCTTATTTTGAAAGGTGCGTTTCGCTTCCGATGTCTGTGGCTCAGCAGTGTAATCAAACAGAGCTTTAAACTAGCTCTAAATGTTTACATCGAACCCAAAAAACGCTGTCAACCCACGGTTTGTGTCCTCGGTGGCCATGTCTGTGTGTTTTTACATCACCTGAGTTTGCCGTGAGAGACGATCGTTCGTTTTTGAGGATGCAGAAGTCTGCCCATGTTAAGTTGTGACTGTCACTAGTTGACATGGCCGCGTTAACCTCGCCGCCTAAATGTGAGCGAGTGACAGAATCAACCACAGATATTGGGATAAAGCTGCATTTAGCTCCTTTATAGGGCACCATGGAAGATGATAACTGGACTCTGGTCACGTCGTGGTGGTTGTCTTTGAATGTTCTTCACAATACCAGTGTCGCTGTGACACACAGCGCTGCTTATGTTTTGAATGGTGGCTGTAGTTCGGTGGTCCGATCAAAAAGGCCAGAGTTACATATTTCACATGGTTCACATCAAATCCATTCAACGTGACGGTGTCCGTGCTTGTGTATTCTTCCCTATAGCTGAGTTTCGCTGTGAAAAACGCTGCTTTGTGTTGGTTTATTTCGCTTTTAAAGAGGGTCATCTGCCCATGTTAAGTTGTGACTGTCACTGGTTAACATGGGCGTGTTCACCGCATCACTCACGTGTGTTGAACGGCCAACACCGTGAAGGAGATATGTGCAGGTAAAGCGACAGGAGACAGTAGCTTGTCCGTGGTGCAGAGAATACGACGCTGGGTTAGTAATCATATTGCTGTTGTGCAGAGTTTCGAATCCCGCATGGGGCTTTATTTATACATGTGGCTGTTTTGTTTTATAAGCACGTTCTCATTACTTTCTGTGCACGGTATCGACAGGACGGCTGTTTTTATTCAACGCGGATATCTATATCTTGCGACATTTGACGGCCACACAGCATAGGAGTGGTCTCGGATTGTGACGAATCTGCGGAGGCCAACACCAAGCACATCTGGTTGCCTGGAATGTAAACAAATATCACCAGTCAACATGATCACCAGTTAAACTGGAACACCGGCTTTCAATGTTAACCTGATTTCATTAGCCGCTTGGCGTTTGAAATGTGTTTTGGAAGCGTCGAGTTTCTGCTAGCAAGGTGTTTGCTTTTGTTTTCAGTACCTTTATGCTAATGATACAATTGATTTAGGTGGGCCGCCTGCAGGGTTTCGGGTTTCAGGTTTCATCGTGCATATCTATAATAAATTGTGTTACACAGTTCAGGAAAGAGTATCCACTTAAGTGAGTATTGTTGTGACCTAATCTGGTCACCCCGGATTCCCAGACTCCGTCCCCGAAGCACAGAACATTGAATGAAAACCAGTACTGATCAGTTTCAGTTTCGCCTTTATAAAGGGAGAATGCACAGCTCAATACAGACCCCTCGATCTGCTCCTGCAGCTGACCATTTGCATTCTGTCCGTCCCATGCATTAGGCTCGTTTTATTAATCTTACAACAAGGTGTGGTTACATTTACATAGAAAGGCATAAAAGGTAATGTTTTTCAGTGAAACATGCATATTCAATAATCACAAGGTGGAAGGCGTATACGAAACTAAAAGACATTGAAGTTCTCCCACTCACATCTTTGATGTGAGTGTGTGTGTGTATTCTCACAGGTCCTCCTGTTACGGCCTTGAGTATATCTTGTCTCTTTGGCAAGCTTGTATGGGTCAACTTAGGGGTTTGCAGTTCGAATTTCTAAACTAACCATTAAACATCAGAATGCTTTATGACCTCAGTCAGAGGTCACGATCTATGAGCAACCATACGCTTTTACCATATGTGCAGACAAACATATATTTTGACCAAGTTTGACCATACATTTCCACAGTATCCACTTAATGAGCAAATGTGTAAACTTTTGTCTGGTGGTATTAATTTGTCTGACTGTCGTTATTATTTGACATAGTCATCTAGTAGAGAGCTCAAAGACGAGCTCAACATTCAAACTTCTGCATTTGCTAATTGCTAGGCTAATTAGCGATTAGCATTAAACTAGTGCGGTTCTTGTCATGTACTATCGCAGCCCAAAAGCAAGACTTTTTAATGCTTCACATATGTTTTATATTTAAGTGAGCACGGATAAAACAACACACGGGTGCAAAGTTATATGTTGAACTATTTATTTCAGCGTACAAATTCTATACAAATGTCACCTACAAAGGGCGTGTGGTTCTGTATCGTACATGATATAATGAGATGCAGATGACGTCAGGCGAGTTTAGAGAGGCGTACCAGCACAGGGGTCATGGTCGGAAAACAATCAAGGAGTGACGTAACAGCAGTCTGACAAACCACTCTGTACAGCAGACACAGCATTCTCTTATCAAAGTCTCTGTTCACATTTTGGGATATATCTGTAACGGTGAGGAGTCCAGTTGGTTATAAATGTTTAAAATCATATTGCTGTGAAACCAGTTATATTTCCAATACATTGTAATAATCTAACATAATAGATAAGATGTATTTAAATAGATGCACACAGGTCCTTGAAATAGCATGGGAAACAATACAACACATCAACTTCCTGTTCTTGAGTCCTTCAAAATAAAGCTCATCTCTCACTGTTGTTACCTACTGGAATCATTGTTTGACGTTTTGTATTGCTGTGGGCAGTGTGTCGGTTTTGAGTTAAGAACATAATGAGAGCTATAATGCAGTAAAGGCACCTGCAGGAGCTGTTGATATGAATTTATGAAACATATGTAGGTTAGTTTGCAGTAAATATTCACAGTAGATTACAGCAAAACTCTGACTGAAAAAGTTTCCTTGATTCCCTGACATTTGTACTCAGTACATGATACAAACATTCCAACAGAAATTCTTACCTAAAACAGCAGATTACAGCAACAACTCGGTCATCACAAGCGTGCAATCACCATGCTGTCCTTCTACTCCACACAGATGTAACTTTTACTTGTCTTACATTTATCAAGAATGTTCATGGAGTGCTTTTATAGGTAGTCCCTCTTCAGGGAGAAGAGTTTGCTTAACAACAGTAGCAGTCCTTCTGTAGGCTAGTCCTCCTCTTTAGTTTTCTGCGGTTCATCAGTGGGCGGCTCCTCGAAGCAAAGCTTGAAGAAGGTTAGCACTGAGTTTAGCATGTAGTGCTGGCTCTTTACAGAAACAATGTTGTGTCCCTCATCTGGAAAAATCTAGGCAGCAGGAAACGGAAAATAAAGCTTTTAGTTACTTCTTAAAAATAAAGTATACAGTTATGCTACTTTTAGGGGCTTTAAGAACAAACTAACTTGTCTTTGGGTTATTTTGTTGTAGTCATTTTTATTGACAGGCTAAATAATGGCTCAATGGTGTTCAAAACAAAAACAAAATAGGAATAGTTCTCACTCATTTCATAGCATGATTTGTTGAGGATAAAACATTTTTGATTAAAACTATATTGCAATACTATATGTTTACCACTTTAAAGTCTCTGCTCTGGATCAGAGAAGCAGTCTGCCCCCTAAGGTATCAAATATTACGGTAAATTATACTCTTGCAGTAAAATTAAAAATTTTGATGATTACTTCTCTACAATTCAAGCTGTGGTCAGTGCATGCAAGTGTAGGGAGGTATTGATAGGCTTTTTCTTTTCGTTCCATTGGATTAGTGTGCATTTCCAATTTTGTTCAGTTGTATATGTGTAGTTAATTGTTAGAAGCCAGAAGTGTGATGCATGATTAAATTGATTAATTGTGATTTACTACAACATGCTTTTTGATATGTGCACATTTTGGACTGTTTGGTCCCTGTCAGGAGGCTAGTGAACCTTTAAAGCATAAGAGTAAGAAGGTTACACCTATGAGAGAGCAGCAAATGTCAGATGGCAGCAGTCACCTGGAGAGTGTAGTTAACATTTGATGCAGACAGCAGTTTGACCAACTCAGCAGAATGCTGGAAGTGAACAGTAGCTGTAAAAGAAGATAATTCATCAGCTCTTCAGTCAGTTACACATTGTACAGTTACAGAATTGTTGTACAGAAATTGGAATGAAGAAGTACAGAGAGTAGGGGGGGTATGCTTTTGCAGCATGTTGTGATTTCATTATGTTTCCAAATTTGCAGAAAAAAGTCAAATTAATATCCCCTCATTTATATGTTATCTGGCAGTGAACCGTGTTATTCATCCACATATCTGTTTAATCATGTGTGTCATACCCATACTCACCATCTGCTGTGCTGTGGATAATAAGGAAGTTCATAGCACTTGGTGCTGTGATGTTGCTGAGCAGGCTGGAAATCTGCCAGACAGTGAACAGTTAGCCTCCACAGACAGGGACTGCTCATTTAAGTCTAATTAACCTGTAATTCATGTTAATTCCACAGACACTAAGGAATCCCAAACTCTTACATTTATTAGAATCAACAAATATTTTGGGGAGTGAAACTGCATCTCCAAACAGCATCTGTTGCCACCAATAAATATTTATGTAGAGCAGCACTTATCGGCACAGCCAAAGACAGAGGTAAGCATAATGTCGGCTATAGTAACAGAAAAGGAGCGTAACTGTGCAGCTCAGATAACAGCTTGTATTAATGGGCTCTCTTTTTGCAATGCGATCAGCATTGACCTTAAATTCAAACTTCATTACAAAGCTGAGAGGAAACTAAACTGTTGTTAGTAGTTAGGTAGCAATTTTGATCTAGCCCTGAGTCCCGTGGAAGAAACTAGACAAGGTGTGAGGTTTTTGTCTGCAGTCAAAAGGTATTTTCACAAGAAGATTGAATTAACCCTTTTGCACCACCCTCAATAGTTGACAAACGCCTGTCAAAGGCATACCCAAATTAAACTACAAGCTGTTTGTGAGCCCTTAGGAGTATGTGCAAAAGCTTGGTCTCATTGTGAAGGTAACACTCTGAAATTTTTATTTTAGCTGTGTGATTTACTGCAATTGCAAATGGTTAACAGTGAGAGAAGTCTAAACACAGAGAAATAAAAAGATTTTGTAGCTCGCCTAAATTTTTTTTGTAAAAAAAGGCTGCTTGACAACTGGAGCATGGTGATGTTGATTAGATGACAATATAGTGACACAGGCTGAAGTCTTACCTATTCCCAGTTAAAAGTAGATAGTAATTGGACAAGAAATGACCATTTGGGACAGGTTTTTCTGTAGGTATTCCCAGGCGCTCTCCAAAAAGTGCCATTTGGAGTCTCCAAATGGACACTTTGGCACCAAAGTGCATAACTCTGGAATGCTTCAACATACAGACATCAATGAGAGCTCTAATGAAAGGTGCCACTTAGAGGAACCTCATTCCATATTCAGATTCACTATTAGTATGATTGAAATAATGTTAGTGAAGCAAAAACACATTGAATGCTCATTATTCTACTGAAACTGAAATTGTGCATCAAAAGAAAAGACTCAGAACAAGAGATATGGTCAAAAACAACACCTTTATCTAAACAAATACCCAAACTACTTACAGCAAACTGTTTACATGTTTACAATTCCACAGGTTTCACAGCCACATGTTGTTCTCAGCATGCCACTGTTACAGTCACGGGCTGCTACAAAGCACAGCTAGAAAGCTTGATGGGTGTCTTACTGTCACCAGAGATGTAGACTGGCTTGTGATGTTGTACACTGGGAGTAGGTGGCTGCTCTGGCTCTGGTGCTTGGCTCCCACTCTGTATCTGAATCAGTTTGCCTAAAATGCAAAAAATAAGGTTTTCATTCACAGAACAACTGTATCTGCATTCATTGTTCACCTCACAAATCAATAGTAAAAGTGCACACCACACAGGTAAACAAAATAGAACAGTGTTTGCCTAAAATGCAAAAAATATATATAAAACAAAATAACTATAGACATATGTATGTCTGTATGTATATATCAGATATTCATTCACAGAACAACTGTATCTGTATTCATTGTTCACCTCACAAATCAGTCCTCCACAACTACTTGTAGAGGAATAGTAAAAGCGCACACCTCCCCCATACACGTGTAAACAAAACAAAGGACACAACACTGTATTCACTAATTCTTCGAAATGTCTACATTCTGTTTATAAAACTGCAACATGTATAAAAGTTACACTTACTTGTCAAGGACTATATCTCCTCCTTCAATGAACATATCTTCTTCCACCGAGTCAACACATAACACATAACTTTCTGCGTCCGACACGTCCTCGTCAGAAAAGTTGCTTTTCCTTATTGTAAACTCATCGATAACTTCTTCAATGGTATAATTCTTCTTTTCTGTGTGTTTCGTCATCTCTCTGGTCGCTAGAAACACCAAAATATGTAGCTATACGCTCACTCTCACTGTTACGCACGGACAGCCGGTGTTCCAGTTTAACTGGTGATCATGTTGACTGGTGATATTTGTTTACATTCCAGGCAACCAGATGTGCTTGGTGTTGGCCTCCGCAGATTCGTCACAATCCGAGACCACTCCTATGCTGTGTGGCCGTCAAATGTTGCAAGATATAGATATCTGCGTTGAATAAAAACAGCCGTCCTGTCGATACCGTGCACAGAAAGTAATGAAAACGTGCTTATAAAACAAAACAGCCACATGTATAAATAAAGCCCCATGCGGGATTCGAAACTCTGCACAACGACAATATGATTACCAACCCAGCGTCGTATTCTCTGCACCACGGACAAACTACTGTCTCCCGTCGCTTTACCTGCACATATCTCCTTCACGGTGTTGGCCGTTCAACACACGTGAGTGATGCGGTGAACACGCCCATGTTAACCAGTGACAGTCACAACTTAACATGGGCAGATGACCCT
This sequence comes from Parambassis ranga, assembly GCF_900634625.1. Lineage (NCBI taxonomy): Eukaryota > Metazoa > Chordata > Actinopteri > Ambassidae > Parambassis > Parambassis ranga. The sequence goes on from NC_041041.1 coordinate 15,921,956, forward strand.
CTTTAAAAGCGAAATAAACCAACACAAAGCAGCGTTTTTCACAGCGAAACTCAGCTATAGGGAAGAATACACAAGCACGGACACCGTCACGTTGAATGGATTTGATGTGAACCATGTGAAATATGTAACTCTGGCCTTTTTGATCGGACCACCGAACTACAGCCACCATTCAAAACATAAGCAGCGCTGTGTGTCACAGCGACGCTGGTATTGTGAAGAACATTCAAAGACAACCACCACGACGTGACCACAGTCCAGTTATCATCTTCCATGGTGCCCTATAAAGGAGCTAAATGCAGCTTTATCCCAATATCTGTGGTTGATTCTGTCACTCGCTCACATTTAGGCGGCGAGGTTAACGCGCCCATGTCAACTAGTGACAGTCACAACTTAACATGGCCCGACTTCTGTATCCTCAAAAACAAACGATCGTCTCACACAGCAAACTCAGGTGATGTAAAAACACACAGACATGGCCACCGAGGACACAGACCGTGGGCTGACAGCGTTTTTTGGGTTCGGTGTAAACATTTAGAGCTAGTTTAAAGCTCTGTTTGATTACACTGCTGAGCCACAGACACCGGAAGCGAAATGCACCTTTCAAAATAAGAGCAGGTGGCACCATGCACAGCCACCCCAGAAGAAACTACTTGTACTTTTGTGTGTTTGTTTGATAACTACCGTAAACAATTTAAACAATTTGTATCGTTAGTGCATACATACAAACAAACACAAGTAACGATACACATTGTGTGTAGTTTCTTCTGGGGTGGCTGTGCATGCCACCTGCTCTTATTTTGAAAGGTGCATTTCGCTTCCGGTGTCTGTGGCTCAGCAGTGTAATCAAACAGAGCTTTAAACTAGCTCTAAATGTTTACACCGAACCCAAAAAACGCTGTCAGCCCACGGTTTGTGTCCTCGGTGGCCATGTCTGTGTGTTTTTACATCACCTGAGTTTGCTGTGTGAGACGATCGTTTGTTTTTGAGGATACAGAAGTCGGGCCATGTTAAGTTGTGACTGTCACTAGTTGACATGGGCGCGTTAACCTCGCCGCCTAAATGTGAGCGAGTGACAGAATCAACCACAGATATTGGGATAAAGCTGCATTTAGCTCCTTTATAGGGCACCATGGAAGATGATAACTGGACTGTGGTCACGTCGTGGTGGTTGTCTTTGAATGTTCTTCACAATACCAGCGTCGCTGTGACACACAGCGCTGCTTATGTTTTGAATGGTGGCTGTAGTTCGGTGGTCCGATCAAAAAGGCCAGAGTTACATATTTCACATGGTTCACATCAAATCCATTCAACGTGACGGTGTCCGTGCTTGTGTATTCTTCCCTATAGCTGAGTTTCGCTGTGAAAAACGCTGCTTTGTGTTGGTTTATTTCGCTTTTAAAGAGGGTCATCTGCCCATGTTAAGTTGTGACTGTCACTGGTTAACATGGGCGTGTTCACCGCATCACTCACGTATGTTGAACGGCCAACACCGTGAAGGAGATATGTGCAGGTAAAGCGACAGGAGACAGTAGCTTGTCCGTGGTGCAGAGAATACGACGCTGGGTTGGTAATCATATTGTCGTTGTGCGGAGTTTCGAATCCCGCTCGGGGCTTTATTTATACATGTGGCTGTTTTGTTTTATAAGCACGTTTTCATTACTTTCTGTGCACGGTATCGACAGGACGGCTGTTTTTATTCAACGCAGATATCTATATCTTGCAACATTTGACGGCCACACAGCATAGGAGTGGTCTCGGATTGTGACGAATCTGCGGAGGCCAACACCAAGCACATCTGGTTGCCTGGAATGTAAACAAATATCACCAGTCAACATGATCACCAGTTAAACTGGAACACCGGCATCCATTGTTCATGTTTACGCTTAGGTGTGTAGCCCACCCTCCTTCCACAACCCCTTCATGTGGGACATCCCCGTGACGGAAATCTTATTGGCTATACGTCCATTGCATCAGATTCAGCGTCAAATATTCACCATACAGTTACTCTCTATGTTTAATGATGTTATTGTCACATTTTTTTAGATCATGCATCTAAAAAATGATGGCAGGTTCAAGGTATATAACTAGAGTGAGACAAAGTAAATGTAAAGAAATTATTGAAAATATTGGACTCCCAAAGCTGTGGCTTTGTATTACATGTACTTTCATAAAGTTTAGACCCATAGATCAGGGAAAGGGTATAATATTGATTGTTCCAAGGAGCTCTGTGGCCTCAGGTTTCTTTGTGAAGTTCCATCCACTATCCAAACTGAGCAAGAAGGGTCAGAAAAGTGAACCTGCAGGCAGGATGAGCATTCTGCATATTGATCTGAGATCATATCTGATTAAAGAAAGCCTAGAACATTCCAAATACTGGATAGCCACTTGTCACTGCTCTACAACCCTAAACTCACCCTATGGTGACAGTCTCAATGGCCAAAGTGTTCTTCTTTTACAGAATGCTATATATTAAGTATACCTATTATATAATGCACTAACACATAACACCAGCAAGGTATTGGTTCCTTGCAAAAAGAAGTTAGGAAAATCCTCCAGATAGGTTTTGGGCTTTAGCCTTCGATAAGGCCGCTTCAGAGCAGCAGGTACAAGGAGGTAGACCAGAATACATGGAGAATATTTTAACCAAGTACACAGAGGTCCTTGTCAGCAGAGCACAGTGATCTGCAACTCCTTTCAGCATAATGCAGTCAAGATGATGCTCAAATGGCTTCAGAGCAAAGCAGATTGACTTCACAATAAATCACATGTGTAGCAAAAGTGAAGGGCTCTGTCAGTAAGTTTTTTTTTTGGTTCAGTAACATAAATATGATTTTTATACAGAATGTTTTGATTAAATGGCTGACTCCTATAATCAGGCAGAGGTAATGTTGCATTGTAAGAGGGGTATTCAGATCACTGTGCTGTGAAATAAATACTGGCAATTATCATGGACATGAATGAAGCATTATTTTCTCTCCACTTATTTACTCGTCAAACAAAAAAAACACCTGTCTTTGGCTGCAGAAAAGTGTTACTTTCACGGTGTCTGGGGTTTTGACACATTTCCTGTGAGCTTTAGAGGAATAAGACCAGAAATTCTTTTAGGCTCATGTAAACAGCTCAACAGTTTCAAGCACTTGCACTTCAGTCCAATGACCAAAAGTAGGCAGTACTACTTAGTACTTACTTACTTACTTAGTACCTTTAGTTTTGACCCATTTGCACACTATGATATTGGTGCTGTGGTCAAGGTTTTTGTCTATTTTGTCTCACCTGATACTTTTGTGTATTTTGTGATGAAGCAGTGTCAGGACTGAACAACATAATGGCACAATAAAAGTACATCCTTTTCAAGTGAGCCTAAGATATTGACATTCAGTTGTACCTGGTATTTGTGGTGTTCTCCTGCTTGGAAACCAAAGTATTTTTCAGTGAAAGCTGATCCTTTATAAGGGTTTAAAAGAAAATGGGGTGAAACCGTAATCAGGTTGAGCTTATCTGCTTTAAGTCACAGACTGTTCATACATAAGAACACAGTCCCTAGAGGACCTAGATTACATAATATTGAAAATCTCTATATTTAATTTCATAAGTTGCTTGACGTCTGTGGAAAATCAGACATGATTTATATTGATAATAGACCTGCGTACGCTGTATAAGCTAGAACCAGACAATTGTACTATTGTGTGTATGATATTCTCTGTGTGCTTCTCTTCCGTACCATAGAGTTTCCAACTTGTTATAGGAGCCACAGCGATGCCACACTTGAACAACGAGCTGTGTGAGAGGAGCAGGAGCGAGGACAAGAAGCCGCCATATGCCTAGAAGAAGACAGCATGCAAGCTTTTAAAGGATGCTGGGTAAGAGAAGGTGTTCTTTTTTTTGGTGCAGGGTCTGTTACCTTTCCATAAACTCCAACTCTCTTGCCGTCAATATAAGGTAGCTTGACCAGATGCCTGGAAATATATACAGGTGAAAGTTCAGTCTGTAAAGTTATTATAACTGGAAAAAGAAAGGTAGAATCAGCTGGGTCATTAAAAAAACAAATATAATGACAAACATACTCGACTGCTGCGATCTGGTCCTGAACATCAACCGTTCCCAGTCTCTGGTGAACCTCATGCAGAATCCTCTGACCCTGGAAGCCGCTGCCCCGGCCATCCAGACGGGCAACAATAACGCGGTCAGAGCTGGCCAGGACAGATTCCCAGCCTAGAGAGAAGCGGTCACTCACAGCCTGACCACCAGGGGCACTGTCACTGTGGAAGAGCAGATGAAGAGATTGTTTTATCTTTACACTTCTGTCAGGTTGCAAAGCTTTCATTTCAGGCACAATTATGCTTTACTGTTGTTGCAAAAGTTGATTTTTTTTTTTCAATTGTTTTTTATTGTTTAAGTGAATAATTGAAACAATATAATACAGATTAAGACCTAAGCTGTGAACTCTATTTAAGGTAAACTACTTACAGGACTAGAAGAAGTGGATGCTCCATTGCTTCATCCAAATTAATGGGAACAATCAACTCGAGGCGAAGTGCTGCAAGATGAGTTAGCATTAGCATTCAGTCAGTAGAATTAGGTGGTGAAGATAAGACACGTTGAATTTTGCTATGCAGTGCACCCACCCCTCAAGACTGTGCACTGCATGGTCAGGTTAACATGGTATATTTTCATTAATAATAAAAAAACTGCTGAACAGAAATTTCAGTGGGTCTAGGGGTAACGCAAACCCTTGTTTTGGGTTTAAGACTTTTTGACTACTTTTTGGACTGCATTTCCATAGACGTTGTGAATTCTGATTCAGAATGTAATGTAGGGGGAAAGTTGAAATGAGGAGGCAGATGGTTCTACACCTTCATTTGAGTCCAGCTGTGTTATGATACTGATTGGACTTGATTAGGAAAGCCACACACCTGTCTATGTAAGACCTTACAGCTCACTGCAGGTTGGCGGCAATATAACAGAGTGAAACATTTAAGGAGGTCTGAATACTTTCTGTACCCACTGTACTACCTTGTGATTTATGTGCCTCTGAGACTTCTTTCAATGATGATGGCTCGGGTGTATTTTTGAAAACTAGACTGTGCAATTGCAGTGGGATTGCTGTAGTAGGCATCTAACCAGACTGTATGTAAAAAGGCAAATTTTCTAGATTGTAGACCAAGATTTTGTGCAAAAATGTGAAAAAAGGCACAAGTTGGAGAAATGAGTCAGTTCTGGTTTTGTCTATTCTGTTTGTATTGGAATAAAAGAGGCAGTTGCGAGGTTTTCTATCACTTTAAAGCTTATTTCCACAAAGGACAGGGGACAGGGTAGGTGCCAAAGTCTAAGTAGTAATAGAAAATACACTTGTTGTTTATATCTGTGCTACAGTAATCCCATCGATGTCAAGAGCGAGAAGTTGTCATGTGATTGCATCTCTGTTTAGCTCTTCCTGACAGGGATGTCATCTGACTGGCTTTCTGCTGAGAAGGCCTCATGCTGTTTGTGATGTGAACGCAGATTAGTGAAAGGAAGCCATATGGTGGGACGTCGTGTCTAACTGAAATAATATACGCCTATGCCTCTAATATTTAAAGCTAAAGATGGTTCTTGAACTCCTTTGAGTATTACTTAAAAATTGATAAAGGAGATAATTGAGATGATGATGATAATCATAATGTAATACAGATGTTGCTCAAGGACAACAAATTATTTAACATGAACATTTGGTGAGAGGGAATTTCAGTCTCTTACCAAAGTTGTTGATTTGCACAGTTCTTCTTTCCCACTTGGGCATTATTCTGTTTATGAGTGCATCTCTTAACTCTTGGTTTTCTTCTAGAGTCTTGTACTCTGCTGCGTGACAGAACAAGAAAAAATAGCAAATAATCTCTTAGACAAAAAACAGTCCTGCATGGCTAAAACTGTATACTAATGGTTGATTATGTAGTTGGCTCAGCAGGCTTGTTAGACTTCAGAAATTTCAGCTGTTTCACTCATCAAGCACTTAACACTACCTTAAAGCATCTTCCTGTCTTGCTACTCTAACCTATTTTAACCCTCTGTTATTAAATATAAAATTAAATAACTTAATCTCAGTGACTGCAAGTTGGCTGATTAGTGCAGACACTAAGGCTCGCTGACATTGAGAATAATCTTTGCTTCCACCTAAATATAGTGAATAGACATGCCTGATGCAAGGGAGTGAAAGAGTCTAGATAAGGTTGGTTAAAGTTTACCAGTGCCAGAGAACTTACTGTTCATATCAGTCAGTTTGTGAAGAGTTGTTTGTGGGATTCCAGGACCTGGGAAAATAACACAGTTTAAAAATAGCCCTTAGTGAACACAGAAGTAGCAAATAACATTGCTAATATTGCAAATATTGCAACTTCTAGTATACTAGTAATTAAAATCCTAAACGGTGAATATCATGTAAAGGGTAGATTATCATGCAAGTTACTATGCATGCATATTTAAAGAGCACATCCTGTGTAGTATATCCAAAACAATGGATCACTTGATTAGAGTCAGCCCTGCTTTCAGACAACTAATTTGAGAATTCAGTGTACAACTGGTCACATCAGATGTGTCTTTCCCTCCACCTGATGCAGTGTTATAGGGTGAGAGTTTTGTAAACAATGTGTAAAGTACAGCTGAAAAACTCAGCTTTAACTGTCAGTAATCACAGTATTGCTTAAGACCTGCTATCTAGCATTTTTTCATTCTGTTAATATCACAGCACATAAGACTGAACTGCCACAAATCGCATCTTTACAATGATGGAAATCCTGTTTTACATATTAGGGCACACAAGCAGTGTCTTTAACATGAGCTCTTTTATATTTACACTGTAGTTAATATGAGGATACAGATGAGGTGTGGGGGCGATATGGATAGACAGACAACTTTAAATACATCATGGTTGTCACATTGTTGCCCTGCACTAAAACATTTATTGTATTTTACTGTTGTCATCCACGTTCACGTGTTGAAATGTTTGCACATTTATACATTTGTCGTGTTGTGATGGATTATTGTACTGATGGATCAGTCTTATAATGGTTACATGCTAGTGATGGTGAGCACTTAGCTATGGTGTTAATATGACAGGTCATACCTCTGCAGTTGAGTAGGACATGCTGATAGCTAGGACTCAGCACAGCATTGTTGTACGTACACTTGGACTTGAAAAGGGAGCAGGTCAGACATTCTTTTTGAAAAGGCTCCACAGTGGAGACCCTGTTTGAGTAAAATGACACAGCTTTGAGAAGACACCAGAAAACAACTAAGAAATATTTTCAAGGTTTGACTTAAATAATATATTAAATATATTCACCTGTTTATATAAACAGTCATACAACATAAAACACGCAGTAAAGACTTTTGCAATCTAACGGTTCTCCTTATCTGCAGTACTTTAACCTTTAGGATCCCAAGTGTTGTTTAGGTGTTTTTTCTCACCTGTCACATTTTTCATCTCTGTTGTTCTGTGTTCACTGCAAAATGACCTACACCTCTGTGGAAACTAAACAATAGATTTCCCCCCCCTCCCCACTCTGTTCAATTGTCAAAAGCCAACATATAATTCAAAAATTTGACACATTTTTTGTCATGACTGCTGGTCCAAATGGTGTCATTTGTCAACTTGGTTATGCTGAGGAGTTCAGGGTTTTTGTATTTTTTTTTTTTTTGTAAAAAGCGAACTGTCAAACTAGCCACGTTATGTCTTAAAATTCATTCTGACTCAGCAGTAATTGAGACTGATCCAACCAGCCTGTGCTTCCTGTCTTCAGCTGCTCAGTGTTTGTGAGCCTATGCCCAGTGCAGACTCTGCTTTCTGTTCTTGGCTGACAGCAGCAAGAGCTGATGTGATCTTCTGCTGTTGCAACCTATCAGCCTCAATGTGAGACATGTTGTCAGTCTGAGTTGCTTTTCTGCTCAGCACAGTAGGTTATCTAAGTTACTATAGCCCTACTTTCAGCTCAGGCCGGTGTGGCCATTCACCTGTGACCTCTCTTAGCTACAGTTAAATATTAGTAACATAATTTCTTGTGAGTGCACAGATTGCATACTTGAGTTGTGTTAATGCTAAGCTAGGCTAATGGCCATCAGGCTACTTGTATTTAGAGTAAGGTATCAAAGTTATCTATCATGGCAGTTAAATCCGATAAGGATACAGTCACAACCCAATATTTACTTTGTTGCCTCGTCTTTCATGCTCAAAGGAAGCTGTATATTGTACCTGTACAAATGGCGCTGAGTTACACCCTCCTCTGTACTCAGGAAATAGCTGGAAAATATTAAGGTAACCTGTCATTCAAGAATTCTCAACATGTTGCATCTTAATGGTGTTAATAAGTCCTGCTTACACTGAGTGTTTGTTTTCATCATTGGCCAGAATTTTAGAGACTTCCCAGCTTCCTGAGGTCAGATGGCGGATGTTGACCTCTGGACCGTCTGACTGTGAGCCATAACGATGAATACAACACAACACAGCACAGAAACCATGTTAGCATGACCTCGGCTGCCCTCCACGCCCTTAAGGTTGTGTTGTCTTTTCTACCTTTTCAATCTGAAACTTCTGCTCCACTTATCTTTGCAGGAGCATACATTTATCTGGCACACAACCCTGCAGTGCTCACAGTGTATCCACTGTACAACACTCTTCCTAACATATTCAAGTAAATGTACTCCTAATTCTCTGGTGTTTCAAGAAATGGAGTTAGGATGCAATTTAAAATGAGTCTTCAGAATGGAATCATATAAGCTGTGCGAATAATTGGAGGGCTTTTTTCCTGTAGGCAGGGCAGATAAGGGAACAAAAAGAAAAAAGTACACAGAAGTTTCATTTGAACAAAGCACCTAACCTAATGTATTCAATGTATTTAAAAGTTCTCAATAGTTTTACTTGGTTGGAGATCATAGTGATATGGTTGAATGTCCCATGGCCACCGTGTTTTAAGGGCATGTTGATGAAGAATGTCGTGCAGTCCTTGGAAAACACAGGCTCCTCATTCTAAGGAGATAAATAGCAAACATAGATGCAGACCCTGCTATAAATAGTTCATGTAGAAGTGTTCAGAACAACAACAAGAAACTGAAGCTAATAAGATTCCCCTGCAAAACAGGGTTTAGCTAGTGGCATTGAAAACAAGTTCTTAAAGCCAACATGTTGTTTTTCAGCCTTGGTGGTGCTTTGATCATTTTTTAGTCTAAGAGAATGTGGATATCAAATTGGGACAATTATGTAAAGATATCGCATTCACAAGAATGGACCAACACCCTGAAAACATAATGTCTGTAGCGGCTAGCACTGGTGTGCAAAATAATTTTGTCGAAAGCGGCAGATTGGTGTATGTGGCATGATCCTGATGTTGCTGTGATAAAAGTGATGGTGTGAAAATATGTCTTTTTTTTTTTTACGAACAGATGTTCGTAAAAATACAATAATTCGAACTGTAAAGTTTAAGGAACAATAAAGCCCTCACCTGGCGATCGAGCCACTTGTCTGATGTCATGACATGTTTCTGAATTGGACAGAGTTAGGGTTAAACATTTCTGTATATTTACTGTCAACTTTCTGATGACTGAAGTGTTGTACAGAATACATTTCTTACCTTCATGCAGTCACCTGTTGTGGCTTCACACAATGTCAGAATGGACATGTTTTGAGCTCGATTGACCCAACGAACACTCAGCCTGTGCTGTGTCACCCATTTCACCATGGTGATGTAGAATTCACTAGGCAAGACAGTGATGGGTATTAGTGAAGGATTATCTGATCAGTGACATGGTAGTGTTATCTTTTGAATCATACTTCTTTTCAAAGCTGTCAGGAGGTCTCAGCTCTGTTGTGAGTGAGCTGCCATCCAGAGTGACGACATATAGTCTGACAGTTGGATTGATTTGGCCCATCTACAGTGAAAGCATAAATGTACAATTACATTCACATCCTAATTGAATCTGAGGGAATATCCACAATGTCAGGATAACTGTGAGCACCGAGCAACACTGCACTATTCTTATTTTTATGTGCTGTCTTTCTGAACAGTTCCAGTAGGACTCATAACAGAGAATGTAATGAGAATATGAAAAAGCTCTGTTTCAACACGCTACGTTGCTGTATATTGTGCAGCCCCTTGGGCAATCCAGTTGTTTTCCTCTGCTTAAGCCTTCCTCAAAAGTAGAACTCATTAGTCTGCATGACAAGAGAAATCTAAAAAATACAAAACGATGACAGTAACTATGACGCAGTTATGCTCACTTATTTTTATTTGTTACTGCTCACGTCCTCTCCAATCCCTCAATTTCTGCACTGCTAAGAATATCTCTATTATAGGGTCAGTATCTGATGGCTCAAGAAAATGGAAAATCTGCTACTGATGCCAAATTAGGAACAAGAAGAGTTTATTATGATCCTGCTTAATTTACAATCTCCCTTCCCCTGCAGCTACACAACATCTGGGTTAAAACTATTTAAAAATAAATAAATAAATAAATAAAAATGCTGTTTGATCAGCACCCACTCACAACTGAAATGACGTCTCAAGAACTTATCTGTAGTAGCGCAATGTTTCACTCTCATTACTAAAATGAATCAACAGTGTGGTCATTACACCAGTGAGCTTTTAAATCAGATGAGTACGGTATGTGTGCAGCACTGCATACTTGTCTCATTCAAGTGTCTAGTGCAGCTGCTGTCTTTAGGAGCTCAGGATTGGTATTCCTTTAATACTACAGGTTTATTTACCCAATATTACAAGTTTCACTACAGGAAAGGCTTGATGTTCTCTTACAGAAAAATATGTGAATATATCAGCATGGAGTAATACCTGGACTTGTTGAACACAGAGCTGGCAGCATGCCTGGCATATATGCTAATGCGTATCAACCATACATGAAAGAAAAAGAAACTGCATGGCGTTGTTTGTGTAGGTAGAAAAAAAAAGAACACCCGTCACCCCATCTACTGTCAGGTCTGAACCAACAAATGAGCTTTCCTGTCACCTTATGACCCTCATTCTGCCAGCTCTCTCCAAACCCATCTTCCATCTAAGAACCATTTGATACGCTAAACATCCACATCAAGGGATAGGAGGTGTGCTAACTTGCCATACTAAAGCGTATCACACTCCTTTCCCTCCCAGTGCCACAGATCTCCACAGCCAGCCCTCTTCAAAGGGAGCAAGTCAGCGTTAACATGAATTAAACAAGAAAAGGATTCACTAACCTTCATGGCTGAGCTGAAGCAGAGAGGCTGCAGCTGTATTATTCATAGCAAAGATTTGATACAATGAAGCTGCAATAACAGGCGACATGTTCCCAAGCAGGGGTTGCTGTACATTATCTAGCCAATGCATTTCAGCCTGTTGGGTCCTCTGCAGTTATGTCATATCTCATATGTTGCAACCACCTTTATGATCCCCACCTTTGGGTAAGGGTACTCCCTCCCCCTCGGGTAAAGGGAGCCTGTAAAACTGGGCAGGAGCATTGTTGGGACCAGAGAGTTGTTGATGGTGAGGTAGGCCAGTCTGGATCCATCAGGTGACCACCAGTGGGCTGCCTGAGAGTGCAGCACCTCCTCTGGAAATCAGAAAAAACTGAATGTAATTGTAGATTTGCATTAACAATCTCAATTTCTATAAGCCATTTTTCACTCGATTTTGCACATCTAGGTTTTTATTTTTTGCTGAATCTTGTTAATACTAATGTTTTATTTTTGGCAGTGGTAGTGAAATATCTGCTTTTCATGGAATAAACATTTCTTCACTGTATATGGGAGGAATGTTTTTTTTTTTTGGGTTACGCCATTCTCCTTCTGATGAATTGTTTTTGTCTAGAGTTAGATTTATGGAAATTGTTTCTTTTTTTTTTGCCAAACCAGACAACGTTATTGACAGAATATTGAAAAGATTGCCAACTTTACTGTTTGGGTTGGTTTCCAGTCATTAGTTGCATTCTTTGCTCAGAAATATCCTTGTTATGACTGACAGCAATAAATATTTCACAGGTGTGTTGCAGTTTTCTTCTTTACTTCTTTAACGGTACTTAACAAATAGTTTTAGATACATTACTGCCACCTTCTGGCAATAGTGATGTATTACGTGCTACCAGCTGTTGATAAACAAAACTTTTTTTTCCAACATAATGTGTAAAGTGAAGTCAATACTTGGATTTCAGTGCATAAACAGAAGTACAAAATGTGTCCAGAAGCCTCCCTCTTACCCTCATACAGCCAGTCTGCAATGCCGTTGAAGATAACCCCCTCCTGTCCAGAGGAAGTGAGCCTCCATGAGCTGCTTTTCACATCTGCTTGGTAGTAAATGTTGTTTTCAAATATGTACATCTAAGAAATAGGAAAAAAAATACTGGTTTAATTTTTGTATCACAGGAATTTGTGTTGTCTGCCATGTGGGAGACAGGCTAAAGAGTTGGAGAGATAGCATCAGGTTTCGCATGAAATGAAGGCAGTTTTTTCCCCAGGTGATAGAATGTGCTTTTGAACAAATTGAGAAGCTGGTGCCTGGTAAATGGATCACACCCAGAGACTCGCTCATTGATAAAAACATACGCAGGGAGCAGCTCATCTATAGAGATAACACAGACAAATATGCAGAGCTCATGAGTAATGAATCCTACTGTGTCATTACCGTTGTGACACACTGCTGCAGGGCTTCTTGGATAACAGGTTCCACTGAGGGCAGGTATAAATACTGAGGAAACGAGATAAATATGCTATCGAATGCTTAATTACTTTCCTTGTCTGTAGTGGAGAAAATAATGGACTGATTATTCAGTGCATAATGCTCTGCACGGCAGAGGCATTACTCACAGAGAGCGCTGGTCGCCCAACAAGATGTCTTTCAGCAACAGCTTGATTAGTGAATCGGTTTCGGGCTTCTCTTCAAAATAATCGTTCAGTTTAAGTTTCGCTCACAAGTCAGAAACAGTCTTTGATCTGTGTTTATCTCAGAGCAGAGAAGATTGTATGAATGCAATGAATAATACATAAAACAATATTACATAAGACTCTGAATTAAACATGGATTTTCACCGTTGTGCATGCAGCAGAGCTTCTTTGTTTTCAAATGATGCTCGTAGGTCTGAAGTTGCTTCTCTTCATTATCAGTTCTGTTGTTATTTTTTCCACTGATTGCTTCATTGTTTGGTTTATCACATAGCTGATGATTGTAAAAATTGCCCCTTACAATTTCAAAGAACTGAAGTTGACACATGTTAATATCTTTTTTTTTTTTTGACATAGAAGGAAAAATCCAGATGACATGGCCACTAGACAATATTCAAATAGAATTTTAAGCCAGTCCTTTTTTTCTCCTCATAATTTGCAGTCATAGTATCATCAGAAAAGCTTACAACTGAACTTTGGCACTATAATGCTGCATCTGTATTATTTGTACAATATTTTTCAACAATAAAAGCAGAATTCTGTCATGAATATTTTGTGTGTATTCTTGTGATATTTATGAGACGTGAAGAATTATATGGCAGAATAACTGCAAGTGCTGAGGAGTAGATGGATATTTGATGATATTTTGGTTTCCAACAACTACAGCCCAGACCTATGCTGGAATAATAGAAAAAGAAAAGAATACAGGATTGTACACTGTACAACTATATTTGACATTAGCAAGAGGTTTGTTTTGACAAAGATGTTTTTAAATCCATCTGTATATTACATTTTACTTATATTAGAATTTTGTATTATACAAGTGAATGAGTCATTACTGACTGACTTTATGAATGACTGTACCACCCCATTTGCACTGACTTAATCTTGTGTTTGTGCAGATAACCCAGTGACATTTGTCACTGACATCTCTCAGTGAAATTATTTTGTTTTGACAACCAAATTAAACTGTGTGCTGTACAGCAACTGATTTAAGATAGTTAATACTTAACTTAAACAAGCAATGAAGTAGACCACTATAAAACCACTATTAATGCATGAGTAACTGAGTTGAGTAACGAGAATGAGTTGTGCATGTGTGAGCAACCAAGACAAGTGGCACTGGATTAACATTTTACCAAACTTGTCTGGACCTGGACAAGTGAAATAAAAACCACGTTTCCCCTGTATTTAATGGGAGATTAAATTACCCTTGCAGTCAATGATAGAAGATTCCTTCAAGTCATGTTTGAAACTTACCAGCTGTTGACCCTGAACACCCCATGAGGCAAACTGGAGGACAGAGTCTGACACTTCCGGTGGGTTGAGTTCCCGCACCTCTCTTAACGCAAAAAAAAAAAACACATCACACATCAAACCAGCAAATATTTACACATTCATCTTATTTATTATTTAAGTTTCCAAACAAATTATTATGAGGTGAATAAACAGACACTGTTTACACTTGATATTTAAATGCATTTTCTTTCTCCAAATGTTATTTTTTAATGGTGTGATGCTGTTTATTATGCATAATTAAGGTGTTGAGAAGGTCACAAGAACACAGAAATCAGGAGCTACAGAAATCAGGAGCTAATTAAATCAGAGGCTCTGTCACTGCCGCAATCTAAATCTGTGATTAAAAATATATAGAAATAGTTGTGACACTAGAAGAAAGGAGCACTTACAATATGAAGCCAAACTTTCTACATGAATGTTTAAGTCTTTTTATTTTAATAGGTCTTAGTGACTTAAGTTTTCAATAAAATGGCAATTTATAAAAGACAAAAGACACCATGCAGACACTTTTTGGGCCCACATTGTTTGTCGTTGTACATGTCAGAGATGTTATGATGTGGTTTAGTCAATTGTTTTCATACCTTGTATATAGGTTGTAAATCAGATACGATGCCAGGAAAGAATAATGGTAGACCTAAAAACCACAGACATATTTTGAGTAAGAAATTTTCATAGATTAAACAATGTAATAGAGTACTTTGAAGTACTATAAGACAAAAAAAATCAAAGCTGGATATTACGATTGATTAAAGTCAAAAGCATTGACCTATGTCTTTTAAGCAATGAATAGAAAACAAAATTGTAACACAATGATTAGCAATGCAAGGCAGGAGAGATGGAGAGTTGTGTGAAAATAGCTTGATGATGAGCTGCAGATCATACCCTCATTTACAACACTGTAAAGCATTAGATAGTCTAGTGAGTCTGTGTATTCTCTAGTGTGCCTTTCAGCATAAGATGAAGTATCACCAAGAACCAACTTGATGATCTGAATGATAACCTTTGCAATGATTCAGCTTAAAATTTGACTGTCCACTCAGTTAATTTTTGCTTTATGATTCATTGAGATGATTACATCTCCACATGCTCATCAGCTGCTGCTTTACTATAGTAATATTACAGGGAAGCTCTGTATCATACATTCTCAACAATATAGGCTTAGTTGTCTGGAGTCAGCTCAGCTGATCATCTTGCTAAGCCTTCACTCCTAATTTAAATTTACTTACAATACAGAAAAGAATTCTCTAGGAAGCAAAATACGTATTGTAACTGCTCTTCTACCCCTTCAAAAAAGACATCTGCATCATTCAGCAGACGCCCCCCTTGTGTGACAGCTCTGTGATGACTCCTTGATAAGGCTGTCAGCCATTGGTGACACACAAGATAGGAGGATGTATGGGGAGATTGTTTTAGACAGCAGCGCTGTGTTGAACTGTGGTGTCTTCACAGAGAGACTAGAATAATAGGGTTCTTAAAGATAATTTCCAGTACTCATTTCAGCCATCCTACAATCTGACGTTGCTGGTGTGTGACACATCGTACGGATTAGCACATATCACAAAATGTGGCTCGTACTTGTGGTTGTTCTGGACTCATCATGGTTAAGAGAGAGGACATAAGTAAAACAAACTGAAACATGTGAGAAATTAAAAAAGGAAACATATTCAAGTCATAATTTACAGACTGGAGAGGTCCACTGAATTTTGGAGCAGGCCCAATAATGCCAGAAGTAGTATCAATGTATGTGCATCCTAGATCTGTTTAGCATGCAGTGTGTCTGGTTTGAGACTTTTCAACATGATCCTTCTCACACTGTGCTGTGCCCTGGACAACTGTTACCATTGCAATTAAGTAGGCTTGATTATGAAATACCTCTTCCAAATGTATAGGCTGGTGTATGTGACTTGTGGTTGAGTGTCTTGTAAACAAATTTGTGGTAATCTAAAAGTAAGACATTTTTTCTTCAACATACTGTTTTCACTAAATGCTTTTACAGCCAGGCTAATAAACACTTGTATGCTTACTACAGTGTCATTAACATGCGCAAACTATGAATAACAGATCTGCAAAATAGTTTGTAATAATTGTATGAATAAGTCCTTATGATGGCCTTTTTAATGTACACAGAAGTGTGCTGACTATAAAAAAACAGACGAAAATCTATAGAAACCATTGACGCAGCACTACAGTACAGCAGAGAGATTATGATAAATGCATGAGACAGTGGTGTAGGGTCCGCCATTACTCTCCATAAGATTCAGCCTGTCACTCTGATGATGAACACATCTACTGCGTCCATCGCTAAACCTCTGCTGTGTCAGTCCCATCCAGCACACAGAGCTCATTATCAGGCCAACACGGTTCAGCGACACTGAAATATTCTTGCCGTAGAATTATAAATGGAAGAGCGGAGGAAGACGTCGTCTCATTCGCAAAAAGTCAGTTTTTGGTTGTGGGGACAGCAGTAGCTAATGAACACTGTACCATTGCCTGTTAAAAGCACTTGCGTGAAACAAAAACAATCTCAGGCCATGTTTTTAGCGCAATAAAGTCACAGCTTTGTCAGAAATTTTGTGGAAAGTGGTTTGAAGGGATCAGCTGCACTTTATTCCCTTTTATTTCCTTTTATTAACAGGGATGCCAGTGTGAAGCTGTAGCCCTCCACAGATTACGTCAGATTAGGAATTTTGGATAGTGGATCAGTGTGAAAATGAAGCTTTATTGTTTATAATAGACATCTATAGAAATCTAATTTAAGGATGTTCGATACCAATATCTTTTCAGACAGTATGAGTACTCACACTTGAGTGCTCACCGATACCAAGTACCAATACCACTAGTACTTTGTATTGTGTATTTGTGTGTATATATGTGTATCTCAATACATAGAACATATAGTCAATGCCAGATCATTTTGAACGACCTTTGATTTCTTTAAAAAAAAAGGGCAGCACAGTCACGCTACAATAGAGAGTTTTAGTATTTATATAAAGGAACTAAAATAAAACACAAACAACTGAGTTTTAGCATTTGTTTAAAATATAATTTAAACAGGATGTGACATGCATGATGAGTCATCTTCTGGCAAGGAGTACTACTCGACATAAGTCTTATTTTTTTGCCTTTAACTACTATTTATATATATACGTTGAAATAAGGCTGGCATCGGCCTGGTACTCGCCAATTCACAATTTATTTAATTGCATAAAGTAAAACAAGACGAGACTATTGATCACCAAAGGGAGATTTAGCCTTTACCGCATACATCCTTTATATTCTTTTATATTACTTTTTATTCAGTACATGTGCATTGTCTTTTAGTTTATGTATTAGTATGTGCATTGCATACAGACTAGCAGAGTAAAAAAAAAAGTGAAGAAATATAATAGTATAATAATAATATATATTTTTCCTGTGTGCAGCTTTTGCAACACCTTTCCCAAAACAGTGCATGTCTTTGGTATAATGACAAAAAAAATCACTCCATACATATCACTCATATTCATAAATTCTACAAATGCAAGTTAAACCAAGCGACTGGTTAATCCACTGGCTGCACTAGCCTCTTAAGTTTATTCCACAAACCTCCCCATTTACCATCAGAACAGTCAATATGTCAACACCCAGTTCTCATCTACAATCACTTTACTCAATTTTAACTTAAAATCTAGGAACAAAACAACATACTGCTCACAAAAAAATAAAATCAGCAATCAAAGTCGAAGTTAGAATTTACATCTGGGTACCTGCATGCCTGAGAATAAGCAGCACGTGAATGCTGCACAGTAAGGTTCATCTGAGTTTACAGTATGTTCTTCTGAGCAGTGTGATGCAAGCTTCCAGAGAATGTTACTTTGTAGAATGACTGATTACATTATGTCCACTTAAGCAGCACCTAATTAGTACGTTCTACCAACTGTTTGACAAGCAATTCCCCACTGCATTTTAGATATTATAAACACTGAAAATATCAGAAGAAGAATTCCAGCTGTTCATCGGTAATCACACAACTGAAGCACTTTAAAGTGCTGCTCTCACATCTAGATGGTGGCAAACAAATGCCCTTTCTATGCTGCAGTGTTAATGAGTTTCTAGGATTGTGTGCATAGCCGATGTCTTTAGACTTCTTTATAATTTGTGGGTCGTGGTACCTTATCTGTGCTACAGATGGATCAAGGTTGGATCACAGCGGTGAGATTAACTTAAAGGGCAGAAAGAGTTCTGGACAAGCTGGAGTAGCCAAGAAATGAGGAAGAAGTGTTTTGCAGATGGGATCATTTAAGATTGACCCAAAGCAAATTTTTAGTAATAGCTGCTGTGTAGTTTAATGCATAAATATACAGTGACAATGAAAGTGAAGTGATGTAGGGTGTTGACTCACTGACTAAAGATAAAGCACATGGTGTCCAACAAGGGACAACAACCACAGGCTCCTGGGCTAAAGACTGCAGTTTATTCCCATCATTCTTCCTTCCACTTGCTAGTGTCTGAAAAGAACTGTTAAATAACAAAGACACATTTATTTAATGTATTCTTTGTTATATCCACGGCTGTGGTGTTATAGACCCTCACACAAATATCAACTTTATGTCTGATGTGGTGACCCGGACCACAGATTTTAGCGTTACACAGCAGGAATCAGCTTGAGTAGCTTGCTGTAAAAGCACAACTTGTTGATTTTGCAGAGGCTCCTACTTGACATTAAATTATACTACATGCTAAGGGATTCCCCTCAAGTCTATCTCCATTTTTTTTGTCCTCTCACCCTCTCAGTGATGGCGCCTGCCCGAGTGGCACTGCTCTGTCTGACAGGAGAGGACTGAAGTGTGAGTCTGCTTGAGTCACTCTTTTACTGTAAGAACCTGCTCCATATTTCTTCTGCATGAGCCTATTGTTCCAAAATGTTACCATTACCAAAATTTACCATTGTCATCCATTCATAACCATGCATGTTCAGGGCTTGAATTCAAAGCTTGGCAAAAGCAGCTAAGCAAGCAAGTTTAACACACTGTATATACATGTCTGTACAGTCACTTATATGAAGGGCAGAAAGACCCTGGTGGCCCTGCCATGTGCAGATTCTAAAAAATCTGTTATGTCTAAATCAAAATGTCTCCTGCATTGTGTGCACGGTGACTGAGCTACTGGGAGCCAAGGGTGGCGGCCAATTCTGTCCAAGACACCCGGGTGCAGTGATGCAGTTATTTTTATTCTGTTGCCAGCTTGTCTCATAAGCCAGCCGAACCTCACGCATGGAGAGTTGGCTGGCTTGAGGGGCCAGTTCAAGAGTTTGGAGCTGTCTGAGAGTGCAGCTGTGAGTCACAGCAGGAAGGGTAAGAGTCTGTTTGAGGATAAGAAGAGACACAAGCACTGCTGGTAGCATATGTAGCTTGGATACAGCGGCTCTACAGTTAGAATCACAGATGACATTTTCTAACTTTTAGAAGTTTGCAACTTGAGCCAACTTGAAATTACAGATACTACTGGTTACATATGTTGCTATTGTTGCAGTATTGCTGTGATAACAGCAATCAGATGAGATACATTAGAAGAAGATGTGGCAGAGTCATGGCTGTTTCCTATATCATCACACATTACTAAGAATTGTGAAAGCCATTAGTATGTTTAACTGTTTTGGCATTGTGTAGTGATTTGCTATCACAAAAACAAACAGCTAGCATAAATGTAGTAGATAAGGCAGTGAAATGTTGCTATCATCACTTCCTGCACAACTGGCTTTGTATGATTTGAAACAACACTACCCACTCTGAAGTTCACACCAGTGTTAATTATGGCAGATTTCTGATTTAGTTTTTATTTTAGTCTTGTGACTAAAATGTCATTTGATTTTAGTCACATTTTAGTCATCAACATTTTTGAACTTTTAGTCTAGTTTTAGTCGACTAAATATCAAAGAATTTTAGTCGACTAAATCTGCCGTGGATTTAGTCGACTAAAATTCTATGATATATATTTTTTTATGAAATAATTAAGGCTTGAAGTGCAATAAAAACAGGCACAGCTTTAACTTTTGTTATTTGAAACAAACACCTCTTTATTTAATTGCTATGACCTTTTCACAAAAGAACCAGTGAACAGTGAGCTGCTCTCCCTGAATACACTGTTCAGTCATGACCTTCCTCATGAATACTCCATAACTACAGCAAAACACTTCAGTGACAACTTAGAAACAGGTCACATGCTGTAAAACCATCAGCAGCGGTGTCTTCATTTATAGATTTTGTCGCGTGTATCTTTGAACGGAAGTTAAGATGACTCGTCTGCAAATGTCACTTCACGTTTATTGTGTTTTTACCGCTGATAGTCGCTCCGCGCGGTTTGCAAACCGTCTTGTTTGTCTTGACATCAAACGTGTCTGTGTGTCTGTTCTTCTCCTGTGTTGTGTTGCTATGCATGAGTACGCCTTCTTCCAGCATCGCGGGGTAACGTCCTTACGCAGAGAGATCACTTCTGATTGGCTCTCTGCCGCCGTCTCCTGATTCGTCCCTCCCTTCCACAGTCAAAATTTGCTCTGATTGGATCTCGTCTCCATCAATAATTTCGTCTCGTTTTTATTCGTTGACGAAAGTGTCAATCCATTTCGTCTTCGTTTTTGGCACCGTGCGTTAGTTTTTATTTAGTTATCGTCTCATTTTTATCAGCAAAAAAAGGTCGTTAACGAAAACTGACGAAAATGATTCATCAACAAAATTAACACTGGTTCACACACTGCACAAGTACAAAGTGTTAGCATTAATAACCAAAAGCAGATATGTTGATGTGATTAGTACTAGCCTGATGGTTTAAGTTAGATTTTGTTGTTTTCGTAACCAGCTGCGACCTCACAGAGGTCTGTTCTTTACTCCGATATATTTTGCTGTCCTTTAGGCACAACACCTGCAATTACCATTAACTGCCACATGTGCTGCCAATGTTATTGTGTTCCTCCCCTGAGCTATCTTTCATTGTGCTCCGAAAAAATGTCATTTCCCAAAATTTGAGTCACTAAATGCTCTCTACAGACTTAAGCATTCTCTGCACTTGTATGAGCTTAAAAATATGTGATTCCCTTCTTTTTGCACTGATGGTTCAAACACAGCAGCTCAAAAACTATTTTCTGGTGATTTTATTTACTCTAGTATTGGCAATCTCAGTTTCTGCATATTTGTACGTATTTAAAGAATATGCCAAGAGGTCTTAGTGTTATATAGTCTGAATGAGGACTTATTTTTTAGATACCACAGTGATAAGGACTGAATTACTGTTTTTGCACAGTACAGCAGTTTACTGCAGAAAATTGAGGCAAGCACAACAATTGCACTGACGTACAAATGTTAGCCTTTAGATAGTGTAAGTTATGTTTATTAAGCTTTCTTTGTGCTTGTTCAAGGCTGTAGTAATATCCTACACAATCTTTCTGAAAGTGTGAATCTGCAAATCCCATTTTAAGGCATACATTATTCGGACTGACTGTTGATCCTAAAACATTTATGTGACTATATCACATGATGCATGATGGGTACATTCATAGGTGCTTTAAATGAGACCAATCTCTATCATTTGGGCTTTTTTCAGCTCAGGTCACCCAGAGTGCATCTGTGAAAACGTCTTCCTTGAAGTGAGAAAGAAAAGGTTGCTTTTAAACATTTAAACCTTTTCCTACAGAAAATGACAAGCATGTCTGAGTTGCTTTATGATCTGTGTTTGTGCATAGCAGAACCCACAAACATGCAGTAAGGTTTAAAGGTCTTGCATACTGATAAGCAGGAAAATATAATACTGAGTAGTGCTGGCATTTCAAATGGTGGGATAGTGATATGTTTGATGTATAAATGAGGAAAATATTGGCACTTTTTAAACAAGCTATTGATGGAAATACGCATTAATATCAGCAGGGAGGTTTTCAATTTTTTTAATTTTCTGTTATATTAATAGAGTAATGATTTTTATATTACATCAATAAACGGATCTATTGACTCAAACTGTTTTTGTCTCTCTAGTCAAGCAGTAGCTTCACTGGAAGTTGAAGATACATGCTTCATGTATGTTGTCATTCTGTAAGTTTCTATTGTACTATCTAGCAGGCATAAACTGGGACTATAATAAAATATAAAATGGCTTATACTAAAATGCATAGATTTAATCAAACTCTCTGATTTTAAACTAAGCACTTTAGCACTCCCGTATTGGAGTGGAGGACGCCATCATCTACCTGCTGCACAGAGCACACACCTACTTGGAGGAGGCAGGTAACACTGTTAGAATCATGTTCTTTGAATTTTCCAGTGCGTTTAACACCGTGCAGCCTGCCCTTTTGAATAGGAAGCTCCTGGACATGCAGGTAGAGACCCCACTGGTCACCTGGATCACTAACTATCTTACAGGTCGACCACAATTTGTGAGGCTGAGGAACACCGTCTCGGACACGATAGTGAGCAGCACGGGGGCACCCCAGGGCACAGTACTGTCTCCATTCCTGTTCACACTCTATACATCGGACTTCAGACACTGCTCACAGTCCTGCCACCTGCAGAAGTTCTCGGATGACTCTGCCATTGTGGGCTGTACCAGCAGAGGTCGGGAGGCGGAGTATATGAGTGTGGTGGACAGCTTTGTGGAGTGGTGCGGACAGAACCACCTGCAGCTGAATGTCACAAAGACAAGAGAGCTGGTGGTGGACTTCAGGAAGCACCAGACACTCCCAAACCCGGTCAGCATCAAGGGTACCAACGTGGACATTGTGGACAGCTACAAATACCTGGGTGTCCACATTGACCACAAACTGGACTGGTCCACAAACGCAGAGGCAATATACAGGAAGGGACAGAGTCGCCTGTATCTACTGAGGAGACTCAGGTCCTTTAACGTCTGCCAGACCATGCTGCAGATGTTTTACCACTCGGTGGTCTCCAGCGTCATCTTCTACGCTGTAGTGTGCTGGGGCAGCAGGATGAAGACGGCCGACACCAACAGACTCAACAAGCTCATTAGGAAGGCTGGCTCGGTGCTGGGAGTGGAGCTGGAGTCTGTGGTGGAGGTGACGGAGAGGAGGATACTGAGAAAACTCCTCAGTATTCGTAACAACACATCTCACCCCCTGCACGACACACTGCTGTCCTACAGGAGCACATTCAGCGGTAGACTGAGACTACCGAGGAGCAGCACAGAACGCCACAGGAGGTCCTTCCTGCCAGTGGCCATCAGACTGTATAACTCCTCCCCTTTCTGTAGGGAGAAGCGCTAGATAATCATGTCAGGCATCACTGTCATTCCCTCCACTTGTCTATATTATGTTTACTTAGCACCTTACATCTCCATATTTGTATCCATGTATCATATATTGTGCTCATACTGCGTACTGTACTCTTTTTTTGGATTATAGTGACACTTATACTTATACTATGTACTTAACTGCATTTATTGTGACTTGATACCTCAGGCACAAGAATTTCCTTCGGGATTAATAAAGTTTTATCTTATCTTATCTTATCTTAGCACTGAAAAAATGGACTTGTCACAGATCTTCAGTGTTTGAGCACAGTGTAATTGGAACACAGGAAATTGGTGCTGCAGGGCAGAGAAAATGAGGAGAAGAGGCCATATGGCCAAAGTCTGCCAAAGCGGTAAAACTTCAACATCCGGAATAATAGAGATGTTCACAAGTCATTTTTTTCAAGTCTTTGAGGGAAAGTTTAAGTCAAGTCACAAGTCTTTGTGCAACCTAAGTGCGACTCGAGTATGACACTCAGACCCGAGTCCCCATGTCTGCTCTGCACTCATTGTCATTCTAGGTAGTTTTTGCATAAACTTGTTGGTTAAAGGCATGAAGGTGAGGTTAGACATGATGATGAAAACAATGGGCAGTTGGTAAACATGTGCTGCATATTTTCATATAGGCAGTTATCACTTAACAGTATCTGTCAGTCAATTTTGTTTTTTGTTGTTTTTTTTTTTAACATTTTTTATTTACAGCTCAAAACATCGTTAAATAAAACATATGCAGTTATAACATATAATTCTAATAAGTTTCTTACCTGCTTGACATCATATCCCAATAGAACAAAGTTTAGATCTGGAGAAACTGCAAACTTTGAGGCCTTAAATGTTGCCTATGAAAAGAACAGGAGATGATTTTTTTTCAACATTTCTTGTATATCTCCTATCATATCATATTCATCATCAGTTATTTTTTGATGCTACCCTAAAAGCATTTCACAACCTGAGATCAGTGCAGAAACTAAGAACACCTGCTTTGCCAGATTAGCACTAACAGATGTTAATAAAATTTGGCTTATTTAAGTCAATTACTTGGTTTACTTACAAATGTCGTGTTTTTCAGAAGGATCTCTGTCGTATTACTATTTGTGTTGACTTTGATAACATCTCCATCCCAGCTCCGAAACAGGATTTCTTCCTCTAGGACAGAAACATAACATGCTCAGCATACTATATTTGTATAAAACTTGGGCGCACAACAGCTGAATCATACATTTTGATTTTGTGTTTTTGGGATGCTGTAGAGACAAACTCTGAATGTGTGGGTTTAACAGAATGGTGTGCATGTAGTACTACATACTTTGTCTAAGTTTCTGTTAATATGAAATATTATTATATAAAAATTTGACAGAGAAGATATTCAGGATTTGCTGTCGGTTTCCTTGCAGGGTATTTGAACCTCTTGGTCTTTGGCTTACTCATTACTAGTGTGGTTCGCTCACAGATGTGCAACAGGACAACTTCTATTGCTCCAAAGCACAGTATATGATGATGTTATATCTGCTGGGTGCTGACATTGCTATTTGTACAAAACAGATGTCTTTGTAGCACTTGGCCAGGTGCTGAGATTTCTAGCGTCCAAACGACACAGTGCAGTTTTTAAAATATGCCGTTAGTCTTTCCAAGGTTTATCCATGGCAGGCCAGTGTCCTGAATTCAGAATACAATGAGAAGAAGGCATTAGAAGAAGGCATCTGTCATAGGAGAGGCAGTCAAGGTGGTGATATGAACAGGGGCGGGGGGCTAATGACAGTAAAATATTAGGTTTAAGAGCAGGACGATATATCAGTTGGTGTCAACATTGGCATAGCTGGGGTTTCCATTAATTCTTGCCCCAACCAAACAAAGTTGTTGGATGGTTGGACACTTTTAATCACAGCTGAGATACATGTGACCATTATCCTCTCAGCATTGTCTGATAGACCTGTTTGCAGGTTGCAATATATATATATATATATATATATATATATATATATATATATATATATATATATATATATATATATATATATATATATATATATATATATATTTTAACAAAAAAGGTGCTGTTTATTTTGCTGTGGTTTTTAAATGACAAGAGCCCTTTGGAGGATATTCTCTGTTGAACACAAGCTATCCACCTGCCTTTCGTACTTCTTTCCCTGTCATTATACTCTGAAGTGATTGGAGTGTTTACTAGTGTACAGCCCTCTTGGCTGAGATTGATGCCTCAGAGCTTATGAATCGACATTTACATGAAATGGAGACCCTGAAATGATTCAGACCTGTCAAAAGCATTAATGGAACTGAGGCCTCAGTGGACAGTATGGCTGGTTCGGGATTAGATGAGTGTTGTTATGGCAGCTCCTGTTTCTACTGTTGAAAGCTCAGCAGACTTTTCTTAGACAGGCCATACTAAATAAGTCTTTGTTGATTTCTCCTGTCTCTATAAGGGCACCATGTTCCTCTATCATCTAATCCTTTTCTTCCCTGTTGCATACTGCCATACAGGGTTTTCTATGTTTTCATTTTGTTTATTGTAGGATGGTTCCATTCAAGTTCTACCAAGAATCTTGAATTATCTCCGAACTGATTGTTGAGACTTTATTGGAGTTTATCTGTAAAAAGAGCTTAAGTAAAGCTTGACTGTAATGTGACTCTTTTTATAAACAATATATGTGCGTGCGTGCATGCGAATGAGCAGAGGAAGTGATTGATGTCACAGCTCTAGGGAAGAAGCCCAGGTGGGTGGGGTCTGAAGCAACATGCCTGGCCTTCCTCTGGATCCAATCAGCATATAAGTGTTCAGAGCGCAGGTCTGGTCAGAGGTAATATGGGTGCCCAGGAACTTGATGTTCTCGAGTCACTCCACAGCCTCTCCTTGTATGAGGAGAGGAGTGTGTTCTGTGTTCTGTCTTCCTGGACCTCCCAAAGTCCACAATAACCTCCTTGGTCTTGCTGATGTTCAGAACAAGGTTATTATCTGAACAGCGTCTTGTCAGGTGCTGGATCTCTTCTCTATAGTGAGTCTCATCATTGTCCGATATGAGACCCACCACGGTGGTGCCGGCCTTAAACTTGACCTCGTGTTTGTGGAGTGGATGGCAGAACTGTTCTAGGTAAACAAAGTGAAGAGGACTAGACTGAGCACACAACCCTATGGTGTACCCATGTTCAGGATCTAGATCCAGAAGCACAGCCAGTCCCAGTTTGTAAAGCTTAATTACCATTTGTCTGGAATAACAGTATTAAAAGCTTAACGGAAGTCAACAAGCAATGCACGAAGTCATCCTTCTTGAGACAATCCTCAGCAGAATCACGCATCTCTTTTGTTGGTGAGTGAGCTGGCATTTGTGAGAAGGTGACTGGGAAGAGCTGGTCTATATGGGTTAGCGTTTAGCCTAGTGCGCAGTCTGCAGCGTAAAGATACAGAATTAACAACAAAAACGCATAAAAGGTAACCAAAAGCTGAGAGCCCCAAGTTGCTGCGTGTGTATGTGCCACCATCTTAAATATTCATTTACCTGATCCAATGCGAACAGATTAGCATTGAAAGAAAAATCTCTAACCTTCTACTTAACAAAGAACACAACCAAGGTAACCTTTCAAGTGGAGTGTTTTCTCATGTTTTCATAGAATGTTTAGTTCCAAGAACTTCTTGGAACTGAAAATTCCAACACATTGAAGGACAATTCACATTATTTATAAAATTGCTAAGATTACTCAAGGACCTTTGATTGTGTTGCCTGTGAGATAGGCCGCATTTCAGTGAAATAGTTTTGTGCAAAGTACAAGCATGGGTTTTCAGGAACAGAAAGCCAAGAAGGAGCCAATCATAGCTATTCTGTCAGATAGAGCAAATCTCAGGCAGCTTACAAGCACCAATACAAACACCTAGATTTCTAGCAATGACTAGAACCTCACATAAAAAGAAACATTGTGATATGAAAATTGATATTTGCTATCTTTGTTCCTGTTTATAGCAGATTCTAGCTATCTATTTGTATCTAGTATCTTGTTCTTCAGTTATGAATTTTATGTAAAGCAGATTTGAATCAATTGCATTACTGAGATTCCAGTTGTAAGTAAGCTGTTTCTTTTTAATAGCAAGTGCAATATAGTTAGGTCAAGTCCATATACTTCAAACATTCACGCTTCTGACGTGAATGTATTGAACTTAAAAGTTGCAGTGTTTGAAAGGATTACTAATCTTTGACTATACTTACCACTTATCCACTTTGCATCAGGATCATGTATTTGGAAGCTTCTTTGAAAGAGGTCATCCAGCGTCAACTGTGAGCCAAAGGGCTTACCCCCGTCATCTACAGGATAAAATAAAAATGTTGTTCTTGGCTGCATTGACCTTGGACTTGATAAACCTGTAATCATTTTTTAAAAATCATTTATATATATAATTGATTTTTTTTTTAAAAACTGTTTTTTCACAGCATCTCCTCTAAATGCTCAGATCTTGCCACATAGTATAGGCATGCAGACTTTGTAATTGATGACTCTATGCTGCCCACAACAGTTGAATGATTATATGTGTTGAGTTGTTTTGAACCTGTAACCTCTTTAAATTGCCTTTTGCTAAAACACTGTTTTAAAAATAAATGGGCTCTTCCTCTCAAATTAAACAGCTTGGAGTATGCTTCTGAGAAAGATGCTGTGGTAGTTTATTCTGTGGAGCAGCACCAGGCAGTAGTCAGAGACGTGATGTTTATCCTAGAGAAACAGCATAAATGCATTCATGCATGCATTAAAATAAGCCTTATCTCAATTGAATAAAAAATGTGGTAAAAAATGGTTATGCATACAGCTAGAGATAAAATTATTAGTAGGTTCCCACAGTCAAACATGGTGGTGGCAGTATGATACTGTGGGGACACTTCAGTGCAATCTTGTCAGACTGAACATAGCGTAGCGGTAGCAAAACTGGGACGTCAGTTTTTCCCAACATGACAGCAACCTGAAACTTCCCTTATAGTGGAAAACTTTCTCCAGGAGAGCAAAATGAACATTATGGACTGGCCAGCACAAAGTTGACTGACTGAAATCTAATTAAATCTTTCTTGAGTACATTAAAGAGAACAAGAGAACAACTGTGGAGGAGTTTGAAAGAGTTTCATTTTGTCTTCAACTGTACATTAACAGCTTATTTAATGCACCACCCAGCAATCATGTTGAGTGATTCAAGTGCTGATGCATACTTGCAGCAGCTTTATGCTACATGCTAATGGATAAAATGTTCACAGTGTATCCCCCAGCCTTTCTGCTATTCGAATCATTTTAAGGGGGGACTGAGGGGGATGAGTGCACTTATTATACAGTATTTTGTACTTAGAGTAAATGACCAGAAGTTAAATTTAAAGCCCATTTAGAAGAATCTCGTAAAGCACAAGGCTTATACAGTTCCAGCAAAGGTAGGCTTATTGATTAAATGATAGTCCTTATTAAATATATGAACATAAGTCGTGGTGGTTTTGGCCACTGCAAGTGATATAATGGCTATTATCTAAGAAGAAGAGGCACTTTTATAAACACTTGGTGACACAGGTGATTTGATAGATCAGCCAGTCACATCACTTCTTACTGTTCTCACAGTAATCCACAGGATGATGATAGGTCCAAATTACTAGTGTTATTCCACTACAAGCACATAGCTGGGCGTGTTTGTCTGATCTTGCAATCTAGAGTCCAGCTATACCTATCTAGTTTTATATAGATGGTTTGAAAAAGGGATTAAAGGAAGTCATCTGACCTCTCTGTCAAAGATGTGTGCACTTAAAGAAGTGTCCACTCTCTTAAAGATCTAAAGGATTGCTGGCCAGAGTGGATGGCTCTTCTGTGCTGTGCCATCCGTTTGTGAAGTGGTTGTTGAAGTGGTTGGTTTCACCAATGTGTTGATCAGAGCATTTCTCTCTGCACCTCTCTCTATTACTCTCTACTACTTCCTGTCAATTGTGGTGACAGAATGGCTGCTGGATGTTAAGTCATATTGTTTGTGACTGAATTGGTGCTGCAATTTTTGTTGATTGCTTGTTCTTTCCTTATAAATTTCATTAGACTCTTATAGTGGGTGATATGCACTTCAAATATTCTTATTGTTGTATATGTACAAAGAGCTGCAGACAGACTTACCTTTTGACAGCAGAACAATGGACAACCCAATAAGAGAGAGCACCATTAGAATAACCAGCAGAGAGATGCCAATGCCCTTCCAGTTCCTGTCTGGTCCAATATATCCTATGTCCTGCAAAAGACCAGGCGCACAAATTACTGATACAATACAAATGATACACACAGGAAAAAATAAAAATACACTAAGCCAAATAAATTGATACTAATGCTTAATCAGTGGCTGCATAAATGTGAGGACAGGAGGAGGCCAGAACTTCCGCCTTTGGGTGTTACTAATGATAGAACACACTGTGCTCTGGAAGAATAATAAGTTGCTTAAACAAAACATTGTTTGTCCCTGGCATGCCTAAACTCAGAGTACTATTAACAAAGATGGAAAACAAAAGGTGACAACTGTCTTTAATTAGACTCCTATATAAAAGAACGAGGTTGCAGAGTGTTACTCTTAAGAAAATAAAACTATGTATGGGGTTCCTTGAGCTGTGGTTACCTTGATGTGCAACAAAACAAGGCTGCAAACATGCCACATGTTCTTTTCTTTTAGCCACCTTTTTTAAAACAAATAATATGGTCAATTTTATCTAATGCAAACATCTCTGCCTTTATAAATATACCGTCATTTCATTTGCTGCACATCAAGCACACCCACATGCTAATGGCTTGTCGGCTGCCTTTCCTTCTCTGTACTTCACTTCCTACCAAACTATCGAATTTGGGATAGGTTGGCAAAATTGTGTTTTGGGTAATAAGCACAAATCAGATTAAATGTTTTTGACATGCTGGTTGAGAGACTCCTTGGATTCAGATAAAACTTTGTATCACCAGCAGAGACCCCTCACTCTTCACACATGCAGGAACACAGGGCTTCTGTAATACACAGTTAGTTAGGTGGTGGGTTACTTTTGTGGTGGTGGTAGTCTTTTGCTTGTTTGCACGTTGTGTTCAGTAAAAACTCTAGACACATAGACACATATCTGTTCTTACTGTGCTGAATGTTTTGAAAGCTACAGTGTCAACAGGACAGAACAATTCTTTGAAGACTAGACCCATTTTGGACTTGTCTCAAGCTTTTTATCCTTCTGACATCTATTACGCAGCGTTATTTCATTTGCAGTGACAGAGCAGTGTTATAAATAAATCTGTCTCGCCTACAGAGCCCCGAGCTACTGAAAGCCTGTCTATGTATTTATGGATCTATTTGCTTTCCGAGCTTTGTAATTGTTAGCATGATTCCAAGATAAATATCCCACAGTCATCCCCCTCGAGTTCTACTCCACAGCTTTAGTCTCACATCTACTGCTTATTAAAATTCTGCATCAGCCTCTAGGGAAAGTGATTTTTCCACAGTGAAGACTTCTCCCGTTCAAATTTAGCATCATTTTGTTTGTGCTGTGTGTGTTTCCTTGTTTTTTTTCTTCTTTGGCCTCATTAACTAAAGCAGTCCCCATTACACGTTAGGAAACATTCATTATTCAGAAATCCAGTGCATTACTAAGGTTGTTAAGTTCATCACACTGTACATTTTCAAATGCTCCTATTCACTGAATCTTGTCACGTCCTGCTGTGGAAGTATTTTTTACAATGTGATGCTTCCATCGCCAAACAATAGTTACATTGCTATTGAATAAACAATATTGAATGAATACTATGTTCAGATTCTTGAAACGATGCAAATGATTTGATACAATATTTTGGCTGATATTGGCATATTTTTCTACCACAATGTCTGTATCTGTAAGATGCATGCATTTGATATTAGCACACAGAATTGTGTCCACAGTCTAAAAACCCTCTTTGCTCCTCCAACTCTTTTTTTTCTCCCACATTTTTTTCTGGTTGATTCTGCCAACATACAAGTAGGCAGACACTTGACTGACCAATAAAAGACTTCAGCGAAAGACTGGCCCTTCCCACTGTCTTAAAAGTCCATTTGACACCGAGAGCTGTGGAGAGCTGAGTTGAGTCTCAACCTTGTGTTTGCAGAGCGTATTTCTGTGCACGGAGGAAGAATGCTGGATTTGTTGAGATTTATCCGATAACACAAATTTACACTTGTGTCCATTCTTGTCAAAGTGAGACATCACACTGATGGACACAATGTTTTATGCACAAAATAAAAACGTGTCTAAATAGTGCACTGTATAGGATTTATTAAGAGTACATCATCTACTGTACCTTTATCATGCTTCATGCTATAACAGGTTTATTCGAAGAAGATGCGTTGGTTATAAGCTAAGCCTGCAATGATTGTACCATTTTGGTGTATGTTACAGAATAGATGAGCATTAATGCTACTATCAATAGTCCAAGGTAAAAAAAAAGAGAGGGGATTGTTAGGTCACATGTCTTCTCTGGAATCACTTTGACAGCGCAAACATAATCTTCTTATCTTGTCCAAACCTGCTAAGCCAGTTGCCCACTGTCTTTGAAGCTAAAAAAGGTGAATGAGGAAAAAAAAGTCTCCCTTTTGAGACACTGGAAGAAGACTGTGCTCGTCTTTAAGATGCCAAGACTCTGTTTGTCAGCACCATGCTACAGGGCTCCCTGGTTGCAAAGCAATCCAAACAGATATTAAATACTGCATCTCACCTGCTAACCCGTCAAGAAAGGCACCGCTTTTCCTGTCTGTCTGCAGCGTCATGACGTTATAGAGAAGGTGATCTGGGTCAAAATCTTTTATCTAAATTAACGCCTCGGGCTGACACCAGTGTATGTCCACTGTCACACTTTAAACAGTGAATGAAACAGAAACATAAACCACACTGCATGTCCATAATGATGAAAAGTGGGGCTGCAAAGGAGCTTTTTTTAAAACTATTTTTTAGCCATTCAAAAAATACCATTACCATATGTATTGATCTTGTGCATGCAAAGGCTAATCATGGTGTTCCAGGTTCTGTGCTTGGGCTGATCCTGTTCACCCTGCATGACATGCTTTCTCACAAATCCAAAATGCAACAGAGTACTGACACGTACCTGCATCGGGATCATATTTCTCTTGTTCAAACTTCTCTTTTTTGGTTTTCAGTAAAATCTAGACTTCAAAAAGCTTCTGCTTGCATACAAGGCTCTCAATAAGCTGTACCTGCAGGATCTAATAATACCATGTATTCTAAATAAAACACTGATCACAGTGCAGGTTTGCTTGTAGTTCCCAGAATTCATGAAAGTAATGTGTGAGGGTGAGTAATAACTTTTCTAAGCCAATTATGGTCAATAGGCATAGCTATTTTGTGTTTTTACAGTTTTTACAATTGTGTATTTTACAGCCTTCAAACATCTATAATAATTGTAAAAAGTAAAGCTGACTACTACTACTACTACAGATTTCGCCTATTGAGTGTTATTTTTAGAATGTAACTCTCGCGATTAACAAGGAACTGCTGTCAACCTGATGTGTAAGGGGCCATAGTTACTAACATTCTAAGAACAATTATTATAATAAATTATAATAATTAAGAACAATGAAACTTTCTAGCAAGGAGTTTGAGCTCAGGAATTCTGAGCATTAGAGGAAGGAACAGACTGAAACTTTTACCTTACAAATCCCAGTCTGAGAACCTAATCTAATCTAAGCTAAATGCAAAAATGAATCACTTTTAATGAATGAAGTTTAATATTCTGCCGCGTGTTGAGTCAGATAATATATTTGATTCTAATTTTTTTTAGTGTTATTACCTAACAGTTATTATGTGTTTGGAGAATATTTCTCCTAGTACCTCAAATTTCCACCATTTTGCCCTGTTCAGGAAACTGCAGTGTGCTTTGATGTGAGAGAATGAGAACAATAGCTGCTTTTCTTAGTAATAAGTTATTACGTTGCATTTGTCAAGTTCAGGAAGGACAATATGAGTTAGTCTTTGTTGCACTAGGTATGACAGGTGTGTCAAAGACCCTGTGTTAGGATGAATGGACAGTCTTTGGCTGTTCATAGTGCAACATCAGATGAGTACCGGAGCAAACTGCCAGCCAATCAAGACTCTTCTTTTTATTGTGAAACAAGAATTAAGGGCAGTAAGCTTGTGCTGTAGCTTGTTAAGTGCTGCTACCTGTGGCTTACAAGAGTGCAAAAACATCCAGTTGAGTTCTCACAATACATTTTTTAACATCTACAACACATTCACATTCATTCAGCTGGATGGATGTTTACAGAAAAACATCCATCCAGCTGAATGAGTGTCCAGCCATTAATATGCTCCCTCATTCACACCGTGCACCAGCTTTTTATCTTGCCATGCTAAAATTCACACCACTTGACTTGGTGCTCAGAGTATTTATCACTGTCATCCTCCACGACACCTCCTCTACTCAGGAGAAGAAAATATCTCCTCTACATGTTACTGTTGTGTAATTATTTTTGTATGAGCAGGATTTTTAATATATGTGCAAAGTTCTAAATCTAAGCAGTTTTACAATTATGAAGTACAACAATATTACAGTCACCTCGAAAACGAAAAATAAGTCTGCTTGTGACTTGTGTGCCTCTAAATATTTTGGTTTGTGGGTCGGTCTCAGTCATCAGACAGTTACATACTTTTTACTTTTGCTTATGGTACGACCAAGCCAACTGTCTAAGATAATGAACTGTGCAGTTTGTGTTCTTTAGATGCCACAATCATCAGCTCAGGGTTTATTTTTATAAATAAAATTAAGTTCCTGTTTTAAATAAACCCATTATTATTGTTAATATCGAATTGAATCTCCAGAAAGAAACTGGCAGACTTTGCACTATTTCATGGTCCTATCTCAAATGTGCACAAAAAGATTCAGCACATATCAGTACAATCTTCAACAATTTTGTGTCAAAAATTCTGTGATGTTCTGGCTGCAGTCTAGATAAGAGGTGAAAATCTGGTTTGTAGAGGCTCTTTTCTATTATTGGTCATACCTGTTGGCAAATGTACAATTATGTAAATTATGACGAAGAAATCAAAGAAATCCAACATTTATTTTTATTTTTTACGAGTTATGTCTTCAGACTTGTCTTGCTTTACACAAAGATTTGCGTTTTAGTGGTCCCTACTTTTAGCCATGATTCTATCACTTTCATAGAGCTGCAGGACTACAGTGCCACAAAAGCAGAGAATGTAACAAGTGACAATTCTTCTCCGAGTCATAGTAAGCATCTTTTTCATTTTAATTTCTAGGTCTTCTCCACACTTTAGTGAACCTTATATGAAACCTCTCTGCCAGGCTTTTAACACATTTGGTGTGCACATTACTGCCCTGATGTGTACGCTCAGACTCTTCAGTCTAGGGACTGCTCACTCCCATGGATCCTCTAAAGATCTACTAACAGTGCCCTATAAGTCTTCCTGCAACTCTCCTTGTCAGTAGGTGTAACTAAACCTTTGCCACAGCTGCATTTCTTTTAAATATCTTAAAACTCATTTTGACAGTATTTCATGGAACTGTGTGTTGCTACAGCTCCAGCTGCCTCCAGTTAATATGAGAGCACCAGCTTTGTCTTGAAGTCTGTTCCCCAATGCAAAGTCTTTAGTCCCTCTTTGAATAGAGTTATATAATGATTAGGCACGGCAGAAATAACAGGTTGGAGTCAGCGTGTGGGGTTTGTAATTGCTCTGTACATGTAGAGCTAGATTTGCAGCAGGAAGATAAAATCATCAGAAGAAATGGTGTTAATAAACATGTTTGGGATTGATATAAAATATTTAACATGTTGACATGTATGCATTTTATTTACTTGCTAGTAGTTGACATTTAAATGTTAATTTACTGTTTATTTATCTAGCTATCTGAAAAATAGATAAAAGATACTTTTTTTTACAACTGATTCAAACATTTTGTGGATTGTTATTTTGACATAACTTTAATTCAACTTAAAATCTACTGGCACCAACATGTGGTCTTACTTTTTTTTATAGAAAACTCATTAATTTGCTTCTTGCATGCTCATCTGTTGACAAGCTAAAGAAATGGAGTGCATGCCATGCTTCATTCCAATATTTCATTGAGCAGTTTGGGAGCAACATTTACATGATGAATTGGAGTGAAATATTCTAATAAATATCCCAAAGGCTGAATTTGAGAGATAATATATCACGTAGCTTTGAGTGTGGAGCCGGGACCACTTGACATTTCTGTCATATAAAAGCAGGGAGGAATGCTGTGCTTCAGTGGTTATTCAGGACACTGAATATTAAGAGAATATGAAGGGGAAGCAGCAGTAGATGTCCTTTGGTTGTATAAAAAAGGGAAGCAAGGTTCATCTTTGAACATTGTAATCTTTGGTGAGATAAAGCAGTCTGGTACAGATGGAGCAACAATGGATTCATTACTCATCCCAGACAGAAATTGGGTCATCTCATGCATACAGGTGAAGGGACAGCAGTGTGACATTGGTTATCCTCGTTACATATTCCTGCATCTTTGCTGAGGAAGCACAAACACTCCCAGAATGCACCAGTGCACAGAACACACTATGAAATTATGTCTTTTTTCTCTGTTTGTGCACTCATTAAGCCATAGGACTTGTACAGAAGCAACTATAATGCAACTATAAATTCTTTTAACCTCCTTAGCGCCTGAACAGAACCATGGACACACCATTTCATAAATGTTTGAAGATATGTTGCTGCCCCTCGTTTTTTTTGTGCAGATGACAATTTAAACAAGAAATGTATCTTTTCATGTGCAGGCTCCTGCACCCGTATCACTGTTAACTCAGACTGGGCAAGTACATATCCCTGCTAACCTCTTACTGTCGTTGGGCATTAGCAACATAAGAGTGGTGATAAAAAGCATCTCCCGTTGGGCATGATGTAAAGACAGTACAGATGCTAAGATTTAATGAGTAGTGGTTCTGTTGTAATTAAAATCATTTTTTGAACAAAGTATGCATAATATATACTCCTTTAGAGATCTGTGTTTAGCATGCTGAGTGCCTGTATATTGCTGCTATAACTGTGAAATTGTCTGGCTTGGGATGAATAAAATACCTTTATAGAATACAATAGAATAAAATAACTTTATTCTATTCTGTTAACTCATTTTCCATTGTGAAGAAACTTTTGGTGATTTTTCTGGCCTTGCAAATGTTGTCAACCTCAACAGGAGACAGGAGCTTTTCTTTTTTTGTCAACTTGGCTCACAGCAAGACTGGTGTTAAGAGGATGTGCTTGGTTGGGGTGGAGACAGATGATGTGGCAGTGACCAGGGGGGTGAATTTAATGCCAGCATCAACCATAGCTTCCATTTTTATCAGTGAGTCCCAAGCAGAGTGAGGCTGAGGAGAGTGAAAGGAGGAAGGATTAGGAAACTGATCCGTGAGCTGGTTGTCATGTTGCCACCAAGGCTCTGATGTTTTGTCTTCATGATGCTGAGGCTGCTGGGTGTCATGTGGCATCATCACAGGCCTGGCTGATGGCTGATGCAGTCTGAACCAAAAATTGCCCGTCAGTGCTTTAACTCTAGATCTGCTTTGGGTGGGGAGGCCATCTGCCCTGAAAGATGCCTGCATTCCCAGAACAGATTGAAGTTATCAGTGTACTTGATCCCTGATCAGAAGGCAGGTTTTGCTGAGACCTCAGTCAGCTAAACCTGTTGATCTCTCTGTTTACTGTTGACTGTGGTCCATTAATAAAAAAAAAGCTGGGTTTCCAGGTTGCCCAGACAATTAATTCTTTGACATCCACATTTACCTCATCTCTCTGCGAACATCCTCGCATGTAATATGATTTATTATATAGAAGAATGTTTTCATCGTCTTACTGCTTATTTTTCTGCTGCATTTTCTGCATCACAGCACAGGTTAAATCACCTCTTTAGAGGACTTCTCCTTTTTTCTTTTTTGGAAGGATGCTATATTTTTCAGATAATATTTCTATTCCCAAGCTTGTTTCCAATTCTGTCAGCCATGGCCAGAGATATATTAGTATTTATGATTATCCATCTGTCTGTCTGTCTGTCCCCTTCCTACGAAGGTAACATTTCAGGAATGGCAGTTTTCTTGGACTGATTTGATATTAGTGGTATCTTACTCCCTCTAGGAGATCAATACATACACAGATGATGGGTGTCATCAGGATCATCATTAGCTTTGCACTGATCTGCAATTTCTTACTTTAAGTCTGGTTGCTTTTACTTGAACATTTGCTTCTTTTGATACAGAACCTTCTTGTTAACTTGTTACCACAAGCTGTGTTACTCCTTGCTTAGATCCATTCTCCCACCTGTTTGTCCCACTAGTTTCTCAGTCATATATCAAAACCAGTGCCAACTGCCTTTATGAGGATCTTGTCTAGTTAGTCCACCTCTCATGTTGTGATCTATAGACATGCCATTACACCTACATTTTTACGATTACCTCCTTTATACATTAAGCACAACTTTTTTAGGTCAGGTGTTCAACATTAAACAACTGACAAAGGATGACAGTAGCAGCAACCAGCAGTGCAACATAGAAGGGCCATAGCACCAATCCAACCCCAATCTCTTCAGGAATTGCATGATTTAGTCTTCTATAGATTCTTCTGTTGTGATTGACAATTTTATTTTAAAATCTTCCTCGTTGTGGTTGTTTACTGGGCATAAAAGCCCTGAAGCTTCCACCTAGTCAATCCTAGTCAGCTATCCAACTTAATGGATTTGTCAGTTAATGACAGTTCAGCAAATATTTTCTCCTCTTTTTTAAAATTATCCACAGCTCCTGCCAGAGTATAGATGATTCATAGTTTGCTGTTCAAAATGATAAATAAAACAAATATCTAATGGCACAAAACAAAATTTACATAAACCCAGTGCAGTGTGATACAGTAATTTTGAGCATTTTAACACGGAGTGGAGGAGATATAGGAGGCTGGTGGATGTGTTACATTAGCACTGGATGGTTAAAGTTCTGCTTGCTGTGTTTCTGAATACATTATGGGGCAGACACACTGTGGCTGTTTTGTAAAGTGGTAGGAAGTATATAGTATGTGATGATGGACAGACATGGGAAGTGTCTATACTTTAGTTAGTTTAAATGGCCAAGCTCCAGATCCAGATGCAAGTAGTATACGCTTCACCTCAGGTATTCTGTCATCGTAACATATGTTGCATCCTTAACACGCACTCATTACTTAATTGGCTTGTAATAGATAGTTTTAATGATATTACCTAAAAGTGACTTTTTCACATTCTATACCATAATCCTCAAATACTAATTAGAGCCTTTACTGAAAAATTCAGAGTCTTGCCAAGCAGTAGTCATCACTGCAAATGTCACATTTTTGACAATATCTCCTCAACTTTCATCATTCGTACCTCTCTCCAATGGCTTTGCTCATTAGTCAATACTGCCTACTCCAGACTCCACCGTGAACAATTTAGAATATTAAGGAAAGAAAACTCTCTGCCAGATTTAATGAATTAATCTGACGGGTTATAACAAAGTGAGTTTTCATGCACAGACAGGTTTTCCAGACTCATTTGCAGAGGTGAACAGAGCCAAATTGAGGTCAGGAAAAGGTACTGATGTTATCAGCCAATTCATCTCTTTTCAATGAGCTTTTTAATTAAAAGAAAGGAAAGTCAGTTAAAGGTAGACTTCCTATCCTGAAGACTTGCTGGAGCAGTAACGAACTGCCATTTCCAGGAGAGATAATCTGCTGATTTATCTACAGTTTTATTTGGTCAATTTGCCTTATGAAAATAAGCTGAGTCCTCTTATCAGTATGGAGGATTTTGAAAGGTTTGAATTAATGCCTGTTTAATGCATGTAACACCAAGTTTTCTTAAGTATGTATGCCAAGGATTTTCAAAAACACGGGTAGGCTAGTGTTAAAAAAATCAGTTCTCATAAAGTAGTTTGAAGGGCCAGGATTTTATACACATGCAGAAATGGGCCCTAGAGAGCATCAGTGAAATGTGTTCTTGTTTTCTGGTGCCTGTTAAATTTCTGGTTGCTGCATTTGGATTTGTTTGAAGAGATAAAAGAGATTTTGGGCTACAGATGGAAAAAATACAGGAAATAAAAGCATGTAGTACTAGTAAGGTGTTTGGTGGAAAGGAATGGCTTGATTTGAGTAATTTTGCAGAGATGAAAAAAGCATGACTGTATGATGAATTTTAAATGGGTATTCAGGGTGAGGATGCTCTCAGACGAAATGCCAAGTTTTCTACACTGTGGTAATAAAGCGGGAGTATGATTCATGCATGTTTGAGGTGTGGGTTAGAAGAATCTGTACCAGTTGGGAAAACTCTCTTTTTGAAGCTGAGGTGAAGGGAAGTGTGAACTATAAGATAAATTGACTTGAGATCGCC
The DNA here is from genome assembly GCF_900634625.1 of Parambassis ranga. Lineage (NCBI taxonomy): Eukaryota > Metazoa > Chordata > Actinopteri > Ambassidae > Parambassis > Parambassis ranga. Next base: position 15,961,806 of record NC_041041.1, read on the forward strand.
ATTGAGGTAGACCTGTGTATCATCTGTGGAAACTGATGTTATGTGACTTTTATGAGGTGTCTTAGAGGAAGCAAGTAAATTGTGAATAAAATCAGGTCAAGCACTGAACCCTGAGGAACCCGACAATGCAGCCTAGAGGTTTTAGACCAACTTTTCTTACAGATTTCTCTGCAATCTGTATCAAGGTATAGATGTGAAATTGTGGGTTTTAAGACACGGTACCATCTCTACCTAAACCTAAACCAAGAACTTTAAAGCCTAAATGGAACTGCAAATGAATTTTCCTCATGTAGATTTGAGCCCCAGTTTCCTAGGTGAAAATTATGGAAAGACATCTGGGAACTTTGATTGTGATGGCCAGATCAATGTCCTGAGCATCAGTCATTTGTGTGTTAGCTGAATATTGTCTGAAAGTGCCCCTTATGTGTGGGAATGTGTTTGTGATGCAGCTAATTAGGTATAAGCAAAGCTAACTCATGCCCCTCTAGGGTGTCTCTGCTATGCTTTCCTCTATCTTTGCAATGTGTGGTTAAAATTAGGTAGTGTATGATACATTTAGTATAAACTCCAGTGATGTATACACTGCCAATACTGCTCGATACTAAAAATAGAACAAGCTCTCATGTCCTGTGACAACTTTCCTGGGGTGTTTATTGACTGAGAGGACACACTGCAGCTTCACAGGTTAATGCTGTCGCTCCAGATGTTGTGGAGAACCCCAGAGACACTCGGATCACCAAGGGCAGACACACAATTTGGCAAGTATGCCAAAACCAGAGTCATTTTAACCTTCAGCAAAAACTAGGTAAGCAGCATTCAAAATCGTTTTAAGGAACACAGGTGAATGTCATTGCTGACATACGGTGACATACTGATGTACAGAGGCCACTGAGGGTTCTTGTAGTTAATCAAAGATTGTTCAAACAGCAGTAAATTGTGTTAAAATCTGATATTTTGAGGTGAAAAACATACAGACACAAATAATTGGCACATAAGTGGGTGAGATCAACTACAGTAGGATAAAAAAAGTTTTTATATAACGCTTTTGTCTACCTACTCAAGGGACTCACGGCATTAGTTAGGAAGTGTCTTGCCCGGGGACACATCGGCATGCGATGTGGGGGATAGCACCACCGACCTGGTGGTTGGTGGACAAATGCTCTTGCTACCTGCACCACAGCCTCCAACCACAGTTGGGTAAGTGTGCAATTGTACAGAGTCATGCTCTACAGACTTACAGTAATGTAATGGTAGCTCAATTAGGTCAACTCCACTGTGTCTCATGCAAGAAATAGAGTCTGTGTTTATTAAAAGATAAAAGAAAGTAACTGTGACTTGTGATATCAGGTGTGTGAAGTTGTGATGTCGGGTAACAAGATGATCTTGTGAGGAAAGCTTTCTGGGATACACTGTACAATTTGAGGCTGTTTCTGAGCTGCTTGACCCATTTTAGAGTTGAGGTGAATGTCAGCCTTGTCAGCTGTCATTCCATGTTTCCTGATTAGCAGCTCTGGAATGAATGTGAAATGCTCAGACACATTTCTGATCAGCCATTTTTTCCCTGACTGGGTCAGTGAAAAGTGGCAGAAGCAGCTGAAAAGCTCATATGGTGAGAAGCGTTCTTTTGATGAATATTGCAGGTAAAAAATATGGAGTTATCTGAGCTGTGTGATCATTCATGTTTGATAATTTCTTCTCTTACTGTCATGACAGAAATATCGGAGTGAAAGAGCTACTGTTCTTTTTCTCTGCCTTGTTATGATTATTAGCAGTGTTAGCAAACAAGCGTCTACCTGCCTTCAAGCTGCCAAACTTTACTGATAAAAGTCAACAGACAGAGTGGTTAGGAGGGGCCTACAGGAAGCACATAGTTTACAGTGTGAGCACTTTGTGGTTTGAAAATCAGTCTCAAATTTTACAGTGTATACTCAGCTTAAGCTGTATTTTCTGGCTGGTTAAACTTGGTGGAGAATGGAGATGAGTGATGGTGTTTGGACAGAATAGCTCAATAAACAACAAAGATCCAAATGACTTGGTACCAGTACCACAAATATGCCACACCCAGCTACTACAAATCTATGCATAAGCCTCTATGAATTAGTCATTTTTAAATACTCAAGGTATTTTATTGTTTAAAGTAGGCATGTATGTGATTGGACTGGTATTTTTCTTTTCCATTTCTATCTCCTCTCTTTGCAAACCAAACTATAGCAGGCAGTGGTGGATTGCCCCTTGTTATTATGTAAATTAAGGAAATTTCCTCTCTTAGGGTCCATAGAGAAATGTTTTCTGGCAGGTTCCTGAATCAGGGATTTTCCTGCATATAGAATTATGAAGCAAGTGCCTCATAACACTATTTTCAAAGAGATGCATGGGGTGGCTATGGCTCAGGTGTTAAAACGGTTGCTCAATCCTCCACCGTGGCTGCATGCTGATGTTTCCTTGGGCAAGACACTTAACCCTAAGTTGCTCCCAGTGGTTGCACCATTTGTGTGTATTATAGTTAATGTGCTTTGAGTAGGTAGAAAAACTTTAAATAAATACACATGGTTTACTATTTAACAGTCCCAATGTTGTAAAAAGTGGTAGGACAATGTGTGTGTTTAGGCACAAGATGACATTTGTGCACATGAGCTGCACCTTTATCCACATTGCTAAGATTTTACATTTTTTATGGAAAAAATGGTGAAAAAAACAAAGAAAGGACAAAGTAAACAAACCCTTTGATAAAAGAAGGACTTTGTTTAAAGCTATAGGTGGAAAATCATTAACACTCATTGCAGATAAAAGGTAATGCTCTTATAATTTTCAGCCTTCTTTGAAGTGGATTTAATATTACAAATATATTTCTGTATTTGAGGAATGACGATAGTAGAAGCAAGAAATATAACGGTGGAGTTCGGAAAAGTTGCGTCATTGAAAAATTGTGGAAAAATTCATACCGTTCTTTCATCTCCTCACCAAATAACACTAAGCGTGACTGGCAGTTACCTTGTGTGTGCAGCTCTCCTGCTGCCCTTCAGTGCTATGACAGAACTCCAAATCAGAACCAAAAGACACTGCCGTTTCACAAACATAATGATGAGGTTGTTACTATGTTGTCCACTGGCGTGTTTGCTGGCGGGCACACATCCTGTCTCTGCTCACCATCTGCTGTCATGAGAGGCAATATGTGGCGGTGGACCTTTTGCAGAGTGGCACGCAGATGAGCTGGGATACTGTATCTGACAGGGAGGAAAATGATGCGCCACCACCTCTCCATGCAGCACATCTCATTACCTTGGCCACCCTGTCGACAGCGGGATCATGATTAATCTTCATTGAGCCGCTGGGCTGTCTAGCTGACAGGCTAAATGATTGGGGCGGTAGAGGGGGTGGATATCAGTGTCCTACAATGTGGCGTTAAAGTGGGTTTCAATGGAGTTTAATGGCAGGTTGTGGAAACACAACTAGTGGTGGCCTGTGGCGACTGTTGACTTCTAAAAGGAAGTAAAGTGCAGAGAAACAAGGGGCTCAGCGTGTGAGTCTTAGGGCCATATTATAAGTATGAAAGCTTTAACCATGCACATACTAGATCAACTGTGCTGCAGTTCCATTTAATCTGAGGTGTAATGTGACTCACCGCTGCTGCTAGGAAGTTTTTATATCTCAGTGTTGTAATGACAACCCACTCATATGATTTAAATATCTAATCATTTATACCAGCCCCACACTAAAAAATGCAGGGGTTTTGTTTACATCGTGGCAGTAGCCAGAGGGTGATCAATTCACCAAATCGATTGTAACTCCTTTTGAGCTCATCAGTTTATTGCATTGCAAAACAGCCTGGAGAAAAACAATTTATTCCACCAGTAATGGCAGGCATGCATGCGTATAATGTGATTTCTGCTCAACTCATATCCACTGATGCTTTCAGACTATTTGACAGACTTACAAAAAGAGCTGCTGATTTAAAGGTTTGAGCTGTAGTTTCGTTCAGAAAGTAAGTAATCTGTGAAGGCATCAAACAGAAATACAGACTTTATCTGCAAACGCTGTGCATGTGGAGTTCACACATTGTATCATTTCAGAAATTCCAGTCAGTGTATTGAAGCCTAAAGCCCCCTCCCACATGGAGCCATGTCACACAAAGCTATTTCCATTGGTTTCAGTGTACCATCATTATCATGTGCTCACAACATCTGACTTGCTGGCTACTATTATGGGCTACTATTATATGCTATGTTTATTATGAAACGGCCTATTATGCTATAGTGGTTCCTGTATGTACTTTCTAGACAACATATTGTATGCAGAACAAATCCTAAAGTTATTATGTTTACAGTACAACATACTAGTCTCAGTTTAGGTATATAACTGGTGTCATAGTTGTGTTTCCTTCCAGTGATGTCATTCAGACCACTGTTTTTGTCAATGAAAACTGATGACAAAGTATTGTGCTATGAATATAAAGTCTATGTAATGTTGCTAAACAAAGATATCTAGTTGTAAAGTTGGCATTGAATTGGGCTAACTTCAGACTGCACCGCAATGTAACTTAATACCACAAGTTAGGAGAGTGGTTCAATTTAGCATCCAGCTTAAACCTGCCTATTTGCAATCATTTGCACAGATTGAGCTGAAAATTTAAACAAGTCAGTGCCCTAGTTACTTTATCCAGTGAATGGAAGCTGTTTCTGTGAATCTATGAAATACAGTCAGACACCATCAACATCCAACACACAAACATTCCTCATTAGAAATGACTTAAACTATTAATTTATCTCCCTGTCAGGAATTAGCTACATTAGCATCCAAATTGCCTTCAGCATAAGAGTTATTTTTCTTTTATTGACTGAGAAGTCTATTTATGCTGTTGAGGTGTCTGGTTTTGGGGGGGGGGGGGGGGGGGTATACTTTTTTTTTTTTTTTTTTTTTTTTTACAATTTGAATATTCAAGACACCTTTAAAATTATTTAGCACCAGTGCTGAGGGAGGAGACAAGGTTTTTCAATTTTCCTGCTACCATGTTGTCAGTTGCAGACCATAGATTTTACACTATGTTCACATGACCACAGTAGGACACGTCTGTAGTTTGGCAGGCACTAGTTGTTTCAATCATTTTACAAAGTTGTTTTTTGGTTCAGCTGGGCTACCCTGTGCTGTATATAGAACATGCATTCCTGATTTGTTTTGTACATCTAGCCTCAGGCCTTTCTGTTCTATAATAAACACAGCTAGGTCAGCCTTTGTTTCTTTGCTCCCTTTATCCATAGCACTATGCTGTAACATAATACAGTTTAATTTCCCATCTTCTTCATCTTGGAACACAAAAAAACTGTCTAAGCAGGCATTAATCAGCTTAAAAGATGGCTTTTAACAAACAATCCACATTACTTTGATGGAGTGAAAAACTGTTCCAAAGCATTTAACAGGCTTCATTAAACCCAAAGTGCACTCATACCTCTTAACCAACATCCATAGTCAAACATTTTTTATGATGCTGGTATTATGTTGCTTATTTTTAGAACCAAAACTCGGCTGTTATGATGCTGTAAACAGTTTAAAATGTGTTAAAACAGTTCTCAACATATGCCTGGCACTTTCTTTGGCTAACAGCGAAGTGTTGCCTTTCTCCTCTTTCCTTGTAGGAGTTTGCTGCAGGAGTATGGCTACTGTTTATTAGAAGTGAAGTGAACTGTAGCAAGTTGCTGTAGCTTACCTCCGTTCTGCCTTTAGTCACTCGTCTATTATACTGTGAAGGTTTATTCAGGCTTATTCAGCACTGTGTAAACATGTATGGCAAGGGCTTGAATGTTAAAAAAAGTCCCACATAGCATTTAACGTAATTATTAAGACCCTTTATAATGCATGTACTTCTGACATAATACTAGTACTTTTTATAACATATATATATATAATAAATAAAGGTTATTTGAGGTTATTTGTGTTTGAAAAAGGTTTGTTTTCATACTGTGAACACCTGCCTATTTGCAATCATTTGCACAGATTGAGCTGAAAATTTAAGCAAGTCAGTGCCCTAGTTACTTTTTTATCCAGTGAATGGAAGCTGTTTCTATGAATCTACGAAATACAGTCAGACACCATCAAGCTCCAACACACAAACATTCCTCATCTGAAATGACTTAAACTATTAATTCATCTCCCTGTCAGGAATTAGCTGCGTTCTTATCATCATCTGTCACCTGAGTGGTGAGAAACACTCCTCTGTGAATGCTTGCTAAATTTTAATCAGAGGTTACTCAGGCTTTTCCAGCAACAACACATCAACGGCACATTCAGATTATTTTTGGGAACATCCTATTGAACATCTCGTTCAAAGGAAACATGATAATATCATCAGATACTGTATATGGTATATAATGGAAGGATTTCATTTGAGATTAGGGCGCCTTGCCTGCTTTTCTATAAAGAACAGTCAGTATATATACCTCATAACATTTTCTGGTTAATTTTTGTTAACCACTGCTGCTGGTAAGAGACCTGATTACAAGTACATCCAGGTACTGCTTGGTAATCCTAAATTTGATAACTCTATCTGAGACTGAGACAAGTGTGATTAGTTTGATAAGCATTTTAAAAAATATGCACAAATCCTTTTTTATACCGGCTTACCTTTTTTTCATGTACTTCTTCTCTATTAGTAAATTCTAATATGTTACACTGTAGAGTTGTGGCACTTATGACTGTGCTGTTGTTTTCAGGTGACAGCCACAAATGTTTTTTGCAGTAGTCTCTCTTTGCTAAGGAGAGCAGCTTTCTCAGACCTCAGCTGGTCACCAGTGGTTCCTTCCTGTGACTTCCTTTTTATTCCATTTGTCCCCCTCACACTCCAATACTCCCCAGTTATTACTCCACAAACCTCTGTTAAAAGGCTCCAGGGACCAGTGGGACCCGCTCCATTACTTTCAAGGCCATTAAACTGTCTATCGTTTGCATTACCATTTTTGTTCATGTATTGTGTTGTGACTGGTAGCTGGAGGGCCACTTAGGAAATTATGTTATTTTTCTTTCCTGTTCATTGTTGGCATTATTTCTACTAGTTTTTGCATAGACCTGTCATGACATAAACTACCTGCCAAAAGTTTTAGAACACCCCAATTTTTCCATTTTGTCTCAATGTCTAATTGTACTCTGAAATGAAAGCATAGAACAAATAAACTAGAAATTGACATTTTTATAGAAACACTCCTTTCTGCAGTACAATACTGCCCAAGACCCAAGACTACTTTTATGCAAACACAGGGGTTGTGCAAGTAATCAAGAAAAGGGACATCTGTAGGAGGTACGCGACCATAAGGCGCACCGCATTATAAGGCGCAGTGTCAGTTACACGGTCTATTTCTGTCCTCAGCGCATATACAAGGCGCACCGTACTACAAGGCGCAGGTTACGCTAAAACATACCAGTACGTAAATTCAGTAAAAACCGGCTGGATATCAGTGAGGAGCCGGTGCAGCCTCTCTCTCAACGGTGGCAGCGACAGAGAAACAGCGTGTGTGTTTCTATGGGCAGAGCAGTGGCTGCTGCTGAATGCCTGTTGTGATTCCAACTTTATCTTTACACTTTATTAACAAATAAAGACTGTCATCGGATATAAATTGCACCACAGTGATTCCTAATTCATTATTGCTCTGAAATTATGCCGGCTTTCACAAAAGCTCGGACAACAGTCACTGAGACGCTAAGACGCATGCTACGCTAAAACATACCAGTACGTAAATAAAAAGGTAACGGGACAAAAACATAGAGTTAAGTCGAACTTTATTACAGCTATGTACAATACACTCACATTTTAATCAATCCTCTCCCGCAAACCCATCAAAGTCCTCATCTTCAGCGTCAGAATAAAACAACTGTGCGAGTGCTTGCATACCAGCTTCCCTCTCATCGCTGTCAGAGTCACTGTCGTTGCCGGCTGGCTGTTCTGAAATTACGCCGGCTTTCACAAAAGCTCGAACAACAGTCAACAGAAACATGAGCCCATGCGTCCACAATCCACTCACATATGGTGGCGTAACTCGCCCGGCGCTGCCTCCCAGTAAAGCTGTGCTCGCCGTCTGCCATCCATCGCTCCCACACCGCTCGCAGCTTAGCTTTAAACGCCCTGTTTACTCCGATATCCAGCGGTTGAAGTTCTTTGGTTAACCCTCCCGGGATAACGGCAAGCTCCGAATTCGTCTGCTTCGCCTGGTTTTTTACTCCAGCGGTGAGATGGGCGCGCATGGAGTCACAGATCAGCAGCGAGGGTGATACGTGGAAAAAACCACCCGGTCTCTTTACGTAAACTTCCCTGAGCAACTCTCCTGCGATCGGACCCTCGCATCTCAGCTTTAAGACAGAGAGTTACGTTGCGCTGCAGAAGTGAAAACCCAGGAAACATCCTCCGCAAGCCGCTCACATCTCTATCAGCAGCGATTCAGTAAAAACCGGCTGGATATCAGTGAGGAGAGCCGGTGAAGCCTCTCTCTCGACGGTGGCAGTGACAGAGAAACAGCGTGTGTGTTTCTATGGGCAGAACAGTGGCTGCTGCTGAATGCCTGTTGTGATTCCAACTTTATCTTTACACTTTATTAATAAATAAAGGCCATCTTCGGATATACGTTGTCCCGCATTTTAATCAGATGCACCACAGTGATTCCTAATTCATCCTTACCAGTGGCTGACTGTACAGAACATTTATTACAACAATAAACAGGAAACAACTGCGCGAGTTCAAACCTGCCAGCTTCCCTCTCATCGCTGTCAGAGTCACAGCCACACACGTTGTCGGCTGGCTGTTCGGAAATTATTATTATTATTTTTCGGAAATTATGCCGGCTTTCACAAAAGCTCGGGCAACAGTCACTGCAGAAACATGAGCCCACGCATCCACAATCCATTCACATAACTGACGTACTGCCTCGCAGTAAAGCTGTGCTCGCTGTCCGCCATCCATCGCTCCCACACCGCTCGCAACTTTACTTTGAACGCCCTGTTTACGCTGATGTCCAGCGGTTGGAGTTCTTTGTTAACCCTCCCGGGATAACGGCAAGCTATGAATTCATCTGCTTCGCCTGTATTTTTACACCAGCGGTGAGACGGGCGTACGCGGAGTCGCGGATCAGCAGCGAGGGTGATGCGTGGAAAAAACCACCCGGTCTCTTTACATAAACTTCCCTGAGCCACTCCTCGTCTCCTCATTTCTCCTTAACAAAGACTCCTGCTGGAAACATTTCTTTAGGCAGAGTCTTTCTCTTCCATAGGCGGAAGTTTCTGTCCATTACCATCCAGTCCACCACTACAGTCCGTATTGATACAGTGCTGGTCCCCATTCTCTCCACAGTTTGGTTCACGGGGATGTCGAAAGTGAGGTGGACTTCATCCATGTTGGTGATGTGGCTGGGCTGGATGTTTTTGCTGGCAATGTTGTCACTGCATAACGCGGAAGCTGTAATCCGCTGGAAGTTGCTGCGCCAGTACCGTAGCATTCAGCTGATTGGTGAATTCACCAATCGGCTGAACCGGTGTGTTATGTAGTATCCATCTGATTGGTTCATCGCTGCTAGTGTACGTAGTGTACGTATGACGTACTGTTCAGCTGATTGGTGAATTGCTGCCAGCGTACGTAGTTTACGTACCACGTCCCCGTGTCTGGTACTCAACCCATACACAAGGCGCACCGTATTATAAGGCGCAGGGCCGACTTTTGAGAAAATTTTAGACTTTTAGGTGCGCCTTATAGTCGTGAAAATACGGTAATAGCACTATATACTTTAGAGGCCTGATTAACCCCTAATCCTGCAGAACAGCTTTAAATTGTTAATCTAGCTCTTGTTCCCTGAAAAACTGGCTTGTTGTATAATTCAGAATGTACATTATGAACTGCTTGAACTGCTTGAATTTCAATAAAAAACTAGAAAATTTGGGGTGTTATAGAAGGTTTGACCGGAAGTAATAAAAAGGAAAAAAAATATTAATTATTTCAAAATGTCAGCTACAACAGCACAAGAACACTTGTGTGCTTTTTTGTTATTATGCTTTGTTTCTAGAACATGAACCAGATAATCAGTGATTCTGCACAGCCAATTAAAAGCCTTTGTTCGTGTTACATAAGGCTTATAGTCATTATATTTGTACAGTGTAAAGTATTGCAATTACAATTTATTTCTTTAACATATTAACCAAATTAATTTCCAAATGAATGTTTGTGAAATGTTAGTGACATTTACATGTTACTGTGGCTCATTAAGAACTCTGAACTTGACTCCTTAGTCAGCTGCCTCATAGCACTACTGTGCCTGGATCTGATGAAACACTGATGCAGCTTCATGTTTGAAAAAAAAAAATCACAGACATGCTTTTTCAAATGCAAAATTTCTCTACAGGCTGGACCTGAATTATGGACAGGCGAGGGAAAATCAGTGACCATGTAATATTAAAGTCATTCGGCCACCCCTGGTGAAATAATCCTGTCCCAAGTGGGCTCCAGAGTGGTTGAAAGCAGCAAGACATAACAGTCCAGGAGAAACTTCTATTACTTTGGACTTGTGTTTTAATTAGGCATTTAATGATTATGTATGATAATCTTTTAATACTTGCTGCTGTGTGTGTGTGTAAATTCTTTAGCTGTGTTCAACTTGGTCAGAAGCTCTACCCTGGACTTCAGAGCCACAGAAGTTTGTGCCGAAGTTTGAAACTGAAACCAATATTCTATCAGCTGTATCCTCAAAAGAAAAAAAATGATTAGATTCTCTATGAATGAAATAGAGAAAATGTTGTGTGACTTACTTGAATATTTAGTATTCAGCTCAGCCCACCAATTGGTCTCATTGTGTTAAATCATAAATGACCATACCTTGCAAGCAAGTATCTGTTAGACTCATGCTAAGTTATTTATGAAGAAAACCACTGCAAATGCTGTTTTTCACAAACTCAAACTGCTGACTTAAGGATACACACAAACTAAGGTAAAGTTTCTCTAGAATGGTTTAATAGCTCTGAGATACTGAAGGACATATGGCCAGGAAATTAGATCCACTACTAGATTAGATGTATCTAGAAACTAGCAATGACCTGGTGTAAACACACCTCTTACCACCATCACTGAGTCTATTTCTTTTGAAGAAAGACACAGCAGTCTCTTAAGTCTCATTGCAATACCTAGAAAATGCACTTTACTTCAGGGCAGTAACATTAGAGCCCGCAATGGCCTGCTTAGCTAATCCAGCTAATCGTTATACAGGTTGGTTGTTGGACATTTTTATACTAAACAAAACAAGAAGCAGTAAGTGCAATACTACTTCATTTTTTATGTTGGACTGGACTTACACAAGGGAAACTTCTGGGCTTGCTGGTTTGCATACTACATTTATCTCTGCAACACAATGCAGAATGGACTTTTCTGTTAATAACCTGTCAGTGTGGAAAAAAGCAAACATGTGAAATTATATATTTTAATATATAAGTTGCAAACCCAGCCAAAAGATTAAAAAAAAGTGTGACTTAAGTCCAGAAAATAAGGTACTCAGGATTTTGTGAAATCACAGTATTCATCATTAGTGTTGTCACTTTGTACCACAGCTTGCAATAATGCTGACAGTCTGAAATCATACCTTACACCTGTCACTTTTATGGAAAGCTGATTGCTAATTATGTATGCCTGTCAAGTTTAAGCAGGTGTCCCACTCACTATTACAGCTCTGAATTTTGCCAGCACCGCACAGCAGTCACCTGTTTTCTGAAAATAGTTTTTTCATGTTTATGCCACAAGTCCAATAGAATGAAAAGACTGCTACACATTTTCTGTGTTGTTCATCAGCATTTTATATATAAAATAAATTAGTGTGGTGCTTTAGGACACATTATTCTAGGTGATGTAAATGGGGGGAAAAATCATTTGGCCGCAATGTGCTGTGTGTTCACAGAACTGCTCTCTGGGAAATAGACTTTTCTCCACTGATGACACAGAAAGTTGTTATAACCTTTTGGAGGTTTAGTGGCAAGGCAATAAAAATCCAGAGAATATTGGATGTAGTTGTTGTAACAGCCTCTCAGTCTATTTTTGATGCCTTAATAGCATGAACAATCTAGTTATGCCTTACACTTTGCCATGTAATTCTTGTAAAATAGTGTGAGAGCAATTTACCAGGTGCTTAGGACGGCATTATAATTTCATGCCTTGATTTATCTCTGGGGATAGTGTTGACGTTTATCTCTGCTGGGTGATACAATTAAGCATGTGGGCGGTAGTTTTTGGAGTACAAGATTAGCATTGAAACCTTCTTGTTATTCTTTGGGGGCATTATTATACGGCAGAATTAGCAAGCAGTCTGTGACTGCTGACATGATTAAAAAAAAAAAGCTTTTATTCACATTGGTGGTTGTACCAGTATTATATTAATAGCATATTTTGGCATAAAACTCCTTGATTAGCTTAAGGAAGAACCTTTACTTGGTTAGGTTTATAACAACAGCTCTCAGTTACCATAGTTACAACTCCCACCCCTGCTACATTAGGAATCCCTGCCTAAACAGGCACAACTCGGCCTGTTGGCTTCCATACCTGCTGCACCCTGTTAAACTCTGCTATACTGCCTTTTACTCTGAACGCTGACAGGCAGCAAAGTGCTTCCTCTGGCTTCATTTGCCATGTGATGCTTTGCATGCCGTTTCTCTACTTTTCAAACGGAATCTCTCCTCATGCATGGCTGTGGCTGTTTCTCTGCCGGTAGGTATGTTAAATCAGCGAGAGTTCAGTCTGACAGCTTTTATTTTGAAAGTCCGCTGGAATCTCTTTTATTTTGGTGACTGACTTCCTGTCTGCTCGATGTAGTTGGTGCAAATAGTTGGGCGCGACACATCTCCAAAATAGAACTGCCGTGTATCACTCGCGGAGCAGCACACTGCAACGTTTCTGGGACGCTTCTATAACACGCTGCTGCGCGTCAGGTGTAAATGACTATAATAGAAGCGTTTCACAGCGCTTGATGCTGTGCTGCAGTTACGCTACGCTTTCGCGTCCAGTGTAAATCCAGGGTTAGGCATAGCCTGTTATTCTGTCTGTATAGGTGATGTGACAGTAAGACAAACATCATCATCATCATGATCTAACATCTGTTATCACTAATGTAAGTGCTATTTATGCTCTTTCTTGCTAAAACAAGCACAAACTGTTCTATACCAGAAGACCTCAGATGGTTTCCATTGCTGTCAGAGGAGCACCTGTGGCATCAGAATAATGTATCACAGACCTGCATGAACAGATGGGCTCCACTACATCGTTAGTACCCACAATCCACAGGGGCGTCTGTGGCTTTGCTTTTTGATTCGGCTCAGCTCATGAATATTCATGAATCATCTTTTCTTTCAGAGAGTATAATGAGAGCTAGGGCCAAAGTTCTATTGAGCATATGCAGCTGGATATGGATCAAATTATCATCCTCGCCCTCATTTGTCACTAGATATTTTTGGGCACATTACCATGAGAGTATGGGCATGATGTGTCATCGTATGCAAGGTGACCATCTCAAGTGAAAATATGATGGAGAATTGCTTGTCTCGGTTAAAATTTGTATTCACACACAGCTTCTTCCCTTTTGTCTTCAGCCGTCGTCTCTAGTGGTGGGACCATCAGCTAACTTATCAGGCAAAAGAATGGGACAAGGAGGTGATGGACTCTTCCATTAACCAACTTGTCACTCATCATCTCTTGACCTGTCCTGGCAGAGAGGAACATGGTGCTTCCACTGTTTTTGTAGTCTGCACCTTCCTTATTTTGTTTGCTGTCGCACATTTTAATCTGCTCCGCTGATTGCTTTCTGCCTGCCTTGGCTGACAGCCCTACAGAGCCTAATCACAGGGCCAGAATTTTATGTCACTGCTGCCCAAACATAATCAACTGGACAGATTATGTTAATGCGCTCACATTCAAAGAGCAGTGTAAGCGTCAGTACTTGGATATTACCGCAATCCCAGTTGAAGGCATGTGACAGACAATTCATTTTCTCCTGGGATTGGCTAGCTTTGCTCCATTTAAAACATACAGTGTGGATGGTTTAGTAGACCTTATTCTATTATCTCTGTCTGCATTCATTGCATGTGTTTTAGCCGGTCTGGGCTATGAGTTGGCACATTAAAGTAGTGTGTTGTAAATGCCAGACTGCAGGAACTGTTTGCTTCACAGCAAGCTAGAATTGGATTAATGATGTTTTGTTTCTGTCATTGTCTTCATGCTGGGATATTGAACAGACATAAAAAATGTCTCCAGTACATACATGCCTAAACTCTTGCAGGATTTATACAGTCTGAAGGGTTTACAGCCTGATATGCATTGTCAAAAAGGATTTTTTTTGGCTTAGTCCACAGATCAGAATAGAATATGTCCTTGACACCTGACATTGAATGATTCCTACATAAAAATATTGCATGATAAGCAACACAATACTGTCTTTATGACTGGTATGAAAACATGACTCACTGACTCTCTATCATACATTTTTCTAGTCGCCATAGATAAGCTTTTATTATTTATTTTTTTGGTATTTTATTAATTAGACAATAAAATCATTAAAATTAGAGATTAGGTGGTTCTAAATCTATATGTGTTGGCTTAGGGAGGACACCTTTCTATAGTGCTTAGGACAAAATAACACTTGCAGCAGGTTAGAGAGAGTTGTTAAGAGGTTTTCAACCTCACCCTCCTTCCATTACTTGTTTCCTTGTAACTCAAAATGTTCTATTCCTTCACTTAGATGTTTTTAGTTTAGTGTTAAATACTACCAAAAAAATACAAATGTTGGTAAAATGCATGAATTGGTTATGTTTTATGGAATCTAGTTAGGTGCCAAGGTCTGAGAAAAATGTAGAAAATATACTGGGATTGCTGCTTTCCACAGCCTATGCTATTATATTTAATGAGCCTGTGGAAGTACATTTTCCTGTAAAAGCTGTCCTGAGTAACTACATTCCAGCCTCAGTATTCATTAGACGTTCAGATGAAAGTTATTTGGACTTCTGGCTTCAGCCTGTATTGGAATTCTGCCCCTGTACTGACCCAATGGCTTTGATGTAGTTTCACAATTTCATGGCTTGCACAGATCCATATTAGTCTGTCAAAGTTTTTAATTGCATTTGTACTCTGTGATCCTTTTTCTGTAACACTGTTTAAACTAATATCTAACCACCATGCTGACATTTTAAAACCCTGGGCTGTTAATTGTTTTAGCAAAATGCCAATAGGACAGGTTTACTTGTTTGAATACACTTATATAAAGGCCCTTATATATAGGTGGTATCATTTTAAAATACAGAATACTGGTTCCCCTGGCCATGTTCTCTTAAATCTTTTAGTGGACTCATTTTCCTGGTGTGAAGCAACCAACACCTCATCTCAATTAGTATCCAGGTTGTGCTCTCGCAGAGGCAGACTGAGGCCTTGAGGAGAGAAGTGAGTCACAGTCAAGGCCTTACTTCTCCTGCTCATTAGAAACATGAAGGAAAGAGGTGGGACAATATACTGCCAGCACTCGACTACAGGCTTCTCACTCTCCCCCAAAACAGCAAATGCACTCATACGACTGTGGGATGAATAATAGATCCCCACATCAAAGTGGGGACTCTCTCTGTAGCTTTAAAGGCCCAGGGCTGGAGCAGAGCGGTCCTGCAAATATCTCCCTCTCAGTCCCAGCCCAGCCAAGGTTCTCAACCCCTTCTAGCCCGCTTTCTCACCGCACCGCTCAGCCCATGAGGTAACACATGTGTTTGCCTGCATGAATGTCTTATAAGGTACAGCGTGCATATGAAAATTAGACCTCTGACTTCCCCAGCTACTGTATGAATTTGCCATGTTTTATCGGTCTGTGCAATTACAATAGGATAATTTTGTCATTATAGTGCATGTGTTTTAATGCTTGTGCCAGTCTTTAAGCAGCAGTATGTTCTTTTGAATAAAAGCAGAATTAATAGTGGACTGAAATTTATCAGGTAGCCTAAAACCAGCCCTGACTGTATATGTATGACTTGTATATAGCTACTAAAGGGGAATGTTTTTACATTGGTCTTGATCTAATCAGGTTAATCAGTGCAAGAAAAATGAAATTTCAAGCATGTCAACACTGGGTCATATGTTGGATGATTTGAGTTCTGAATTGGTTTTATCTCTGCGCTCAGAATTAAGTAGATACCAGTAAAATGATACCAGTCAGGTGATTTTTGTGGTGTTTTGTTGTATTATTGTGCTTCATGTTCTTATGTAAAAAGTGTTTGCAAACATTGTCTAAACTTCTGCTTTCTTCAAAACTAAGAATGATGCTAATCCTCCGGAGTCCACTTTCTTTTTCTGCTTTTCAAATGAAATATTTATCGATGCTCCACTCCTGGTTTGTTCCACCAACACCAGAGCAAAAATATCAGAGTTTCTTTGGTTTATTACGTGTTTGACTCTTTTCACCACTCAGTTGTTTACTTTGGCTCTCTGTTATTTCATACAGGGCAAAGTAGCATACAGTGCAGCTGGCTCATGCGAGCTTGTATGCTGTCCACAGTTTTAGAGGCGAGTGGGTGGATGGAGTCAGTGAAAGCCTTTGGGACTTAATCATACCAGCCAGCAAACCACAACAATGAGCTGAGAACAGCTTGAGTTTGAGAAGTGCTGCCTCGTGTTGACTCCCAGTGGGACTGGCAGTACTTCACTCCACTTCACTTCAGGGAGTCATTTGATTAATATCAAACATGTGGCTTAATGGTGAGTTTAGAATGTAGACTAAGGCAAAGTGAAGGACCTGTCATACCTAAGTCCACTACCTAAGTTAAAGTTTAATTTAGAGATAGAGTTACTCTTGTCTCCATTGTTGATCTACTATGGTCACAACCCAACCATGTACACCAATTGAGATGCTATGCAAATGTTAATTAACCCTTTTAACACAGCAGTTTGTAGACATTTTTAGTTTCTGTCACATTTTTAGTTACTGTGGACTTTTTGTTCCCTGCAATATTAATTTCTACACCACTAATTAAACGAAACAATCGTAGCTAGAAGAAGAGATAACTCAAATGTTTTTTTTGTGGTATAAGCAAGGCTACTGGACTTGTAGAGTTAACAAAGAAATATATCAAAAAAAAAAATGAAATTAACTGGAATCATAATGCACAGCATTCAGCCAAGAGCCCACAGCTGTTACCAATAAAGGTAAAAAAAATGCATATTCAATGAAGCAATGCGTATAAAAGCAGGCACAATATGATCTTCTACCCATGGTGAAACTACAATAGTTGCCACTTCTTTGTGCGAACAGCTACCTTTATAGATCTTAAGTACTTTATATAATGCATGTAGAAGCTCTCATAATGCTTTATCCAGAGACCTGTCTGCGACACCTATTGTGTGGGTGAGTGGAGTTAGCATTGTTGTCAAAGCCCAGCTCAGAACAAATGTACAGCAAGCAAAGATTATTGTGTGTTTCATAAAAGAAAGCTGTGTTGTTATACACAGGATGAGTGTCAATTTTCTTTTATATAAGCACAAGTGATTTTTTTTTTTGTTTTGTTTATTTTTTGTATAACCGATGTAGAAACCAAATTATGTTTATATTGACCCAGCTTCACATTGGAAAACATAATGATAGGTAAATGTGTCAGATGTTTAATGATTCAGAGCTGCTGCACACTAAAAACACTGCTTGCAAAAGAGCCGACCCCTGCTGTTAGAGTAACTAATTCTGCAGGATTTATATTTAATTGTGTAGCAGATACTTTACTTCACATGTAGTATTTCTGCACAGAGACCAACAGAACACTTGTCTGCTACAAAGGATTTTTTCTCCTTGAATTACTGAGAAAGCAGAATCTTACGTCACCTGTTTTGTCGATAGAACACAAAGAGCTCTGTGTTGCTGACACTGCTGTGGTTTTCAGGTGAATAAGACAGAGGAAGAAGTGACTGCTAGGCAGAAACCTTGACTGCAGAAAACATAAATTTCCATAGATATGAGACAAAAGCCCTGGTGGTGCCTTTGATATTTCATGGAGCATTTCTTTACCTATTTGATTTTGATAAGGTTAGAGACAGTGTAGCAGATGGAGTAGCAGCCCCAGTAAATATGCCTTTTTTCCAGCCAGGGATTCAATTATGTGCAGCAGATGACTGACCTCATATGCAAGCAGGAAATAAATACACCAGGGATCATCCAGATGAGGTTGGAATAAAAGAGCAGTTGAAGAAAGGGCAAATAATCATTGAGAAGTCAGATGAAAACAGCCTAAGCTTAAGATCAAAGATTCTGCCTCAGTGGTTTACCTGAAGAAGCTTTGAGTTTGTTAGGTTTAGTCCTCCTCCCAGTTTCAGGAGCAAAAGTGTCATCCAGTGTAATGAGGCAGTGGTCAGTTAAAATGGCATATTGACATTTAAAGAATTAGGAGGAAGCAACACTGATTGTGAATTGTGAATTGTTTCAGCTGCTGTTGTGCAAATGGAACAGACAACAGGTGGAAATGAGAGGCAATTATCAAGACAGCCCTATAAAGGAGAGGTTCTGCAGGTGCTGACCACAGACCATTTCTCTGCTCTCATCCTTTCTGCCTGATGCTTTGCTTACTTTTGCATTTTGTCAGTGCTCTCACCCCTAGAGGTTGAGGCGGTGTCTACAACACACACAAGTTGCTCAGGTAGTGCAGCTCATCCAGGATGGCACATCAATGAGAGCTGTGGCAAGAAGGTCTGTTGTGTCTGTCGGCACAGTGTCCAGAGCCCTGCAAATTGACCTCCAGCAGGTCACTATTGTGCATGTTTCTGTGGGACTTGTGCTTACAGCCCAACACTGTGAAGGGAGATTGGCATTTGCCAAAGAACACTAAGATTGACAGATTCACCATTGGGGCCCTGTGCTCTTCATGGATGAGAGCAGGTTCACACTGACTGGGAGGAGATCTCTCAGGACAGCATCCGCTGCCTCATCAGGAGCATGCCCAGGTATTGTAGGGAGGTCATACAGGCGCATGGAGGCCACACATACTGCTGAGCCTCATTTTGACTTGTCTTGAGGAATTTCCACTCAAGTTGGATCAGCCTGTAATATTTTCTACTTGTTTTGAGTATGGTTTTAAATCTGTTTGTGTTCCCAAGGTGGCAGGAACAAAAACAAACTTTTCGTACTTTACGAAAAACGTGTTTGTAGTCTTCATATGGCTTACCCACTGCAGCGTGCAACGCATATTGCGCACACACGCAGGTTTTGAAGACAGTTTGCTGCTTAACAACGGCAAACAAAACATTGTGTTTTGAGCCAAGCTGGTGCATAGCAAGAGTACACACTAGGTGGGAGGCATGGCACCCAGAAAGCTGTCCGCTTGACAGTGATTACCAGCAGGAGAGGATTGCAGTAGACACAGGTGATGTATATAACAGATAATAACTATTTAATACTTTGCTTTAATTCCTTCCACAATTCACTGGATGGCTAAGGAATCTATTTAAGCCATGAACTGCACTGCAGGCTCATTATAAAATGTCTGCAATTTCTGTCTCATAAGTGCAACAAAACACACAAAAGAACATTTGTAACGTGTTTCTTGGTGTTGGAGGAGTCCATACCACTCACAGTGTCATCATCCTGGCTTGATGATGGGCCCCACACAGTAGACATGGATGGCCAAACATGTCTGAGGAGTGCAGTAAATAGATAAATAAATGGAGCATGGACAAGCCTCCCAGTGTCAGAGACGTGCTCAGGAACACACTGGTCCGTGAAAGGCTAGACAGATGCAAAGCTGCGAGACATCCCATGGTACTCTTCTGGAAAAAAGCAGTCACCTTTTTTCTATTGGTGAACTTTTTAGATCTCTCAGGACGTCATATCAATATTTTTCCTTAAGACCTTTAGAGAATGGGGCAGTGTCTGGGTTATTGAATGGATGCTGCATGAAGCCAGTCTTTTTTTCTGGAATTGAAGAAGAGTGTTTTTCAGCGATCTGTAAGTCTGTGTTTGTCTGATAAGTAATGTGTGAAGGCAATGAAGGAGAAAGGGAAGCAAAGGTTTGGTATGTCAATCCATGATCCTAGGTGAATAAAAATGTAGTTCCACTGTCTCTACTATCAAAGTTCAGCACTTACAGGGCTTAACATGCAGCTATATACCCTGCTGAGGACAGCAGGGTTTGGAGTCTTCCCCAGGAATACTGAGGAAAGATGTGGTCCATCAAGAGAATCAAGAGTATGCATGTGTCCACACTGTGGATGTAGAAACAAGCCTAAAGATCACCTCTAATATTATATTATTATGGTATGCCAGTCTGTCTGTCTTGTTCTTGTAAGACATGATATTCTCTGTGATCCTGCGGAGAAAAGTATTTGCATATTATGGCAAATAATAATATAAAAATAGATAATTTAATGTTGTATATCCCATGACAGAATTTCTTTAAACTACAGGTCAGGTCAAAGTCACTGTGACCTCATATCTGTCTGACAAGTATAAGATCAAATTTTAATTAGTCTGGACGGATAGCTTTTCTAGTCTTTACTACAGTCTTTATTATTGTATTCATCACATGACTAAGCAGCCTTCCTTGGTATTATGGTGGGTTTTAGTGTCTTATTGGTTTGGTTTTATTATCTTTGTGTAAGCAGGGAAGACTGTGGTGAATGATAGCATTGTCATTTAATTTAAGCCTTTACCAAATGTGACTTGTTGTGTTGGGTAGTTTGCAGCAGAATAGACAGCACAGTAATTACATTCAATAACTTTTAATTTTAAAAGCTAATATTTTTGACCTACCTCATTAATTAGCTTTGATTATGGCAACTCTATAATCCTCATTATGACCATTAATTGGGATTTCTTAAACTGGCTCATGCCATTAGCATACATTATTAGGCAGTGTAGCCACTGCTCCCCATCGGGGTCCAGTCTTTGCCCATTAAGGATTTGACTATACATAAAAAGGGAGGGGGAGAGAACAATAGAAGGATGTTCTTACAATTCCTGGATGTATTTTCTCAGTTGTAAGTGCCACTGATGAACAAAAGTCGGCTCTTAATGAACACAGCCTCTAATCATGGCACAGCAAAAGGACAAAAACACCGATGTATTTGAGTCATCCCTGCCTGTATACAATGTCCTCCCTGTAGTTCTGTATTCCTATCAGATTTCGCAGTAATATAATATGCATGGAGCCAGTGTGATTGAGCTTGAGAACTCCCAGCCCCTCTAGAGGGAATGGAGGTGGGGGGAGCATTGGATGAATTTATAGATAGGCTATCTCCTGAATGCAGCCTTTGATATCTCTGCCAATGAATTTAAGCTCTTCAGAAAGAGATACGGGAAAGCGGGAAGGGTCGGGGGCAATCAAGGCCCAAGTGCACAAATTCATTCTTCCACCTGACAAGCTGCTGATATCCTTTTCTAAGCACAACATGCTTCATGTGTGAGCTGCTGAAGTCTGGCAGAGTCACTGTCTTTTCCTTCCTTCCCCGTGTACAAAATTTGTCTCTAAACAACTGATTGTTGCTTGGGGCAACAAATGGCCCCATTTGTCTCCTCCCTATACAACACCAATCAAGAGGAGAGAAGATAAACACAAAAAGGTTCATCAGGCTGAGATATAACACTGGATTGTTAGAACAAAGTGAGTCCAAAGATAAGCCCTGAGTTTGATAACTCAGTTATCGTGTTGATTCAGTCATTTTTGTTGCATTGCCCATTCACTTACATTTCCATGATTGCAGGGATGATTGCTCTGTGGTTATCTTTTAATCTCCAGCTGGACAAAGCACAAAGTGGAGCAGGTGTTATTGTTATAATCAAGCAGCAGCTAAAAGTGTATGCCGTTCACCTGATGAAAATGCAATCATCCCATTGTGCTTTGGAGATCAGCTGATACATAATTTACAGCTGAGGGTCTATTATGATGTCATACACACTCCTGCAAATTGCATTTATGCAGGACTGCACTGTTCACAGGATGTCCACCCCTCATTTACTGCACTGATCCTGCCTCTTCATTGTACTGAGCTGCTTTTTCTCAGTGTGAGACTGCTCCCTACTGGTTACAACTGCACATCACACCAACAGACCACAATCACATAGACTGCTGCAGCAGTAGGCTTGACAGCTTGATTTATAAGACTTGCCTGAGGGAATGACAGCTGCATAAATTTGATGATAGTCCACCTACTTTAGTAAGAAGGATGTAAATGGATCATAGGAGCAATACAGGTGAAAGGTGTGTCATAATCAGAGGGGTGAATCTCTGTGCAGTGTACTAGCTGTCTGTGTGATCGAACCATGTTTTAACAAAGTAATTAGCAAGCACAGAAAAATATCATCTAGCATGACAACACTAATGGAATGTAACATCATGCTTGAAATTAATTTTCCCCTGGGCCATAAAGGGTAAGAAAAGAGGCTACAGAAGGGCTACAGTTTTTAATTACAACCAATAATTAATTAGCTCTTAAGTGATTAATAGATTATACATTAATGGATGTATGAAATGCATAAAATACCGTATGATATAAACGGGCCTCGCTTTCATCTTTTACAGTAGGTAAAATTATCTGATAAAGTATTTCCTTACACTAACAAGACATTATAAAAAAACAGAACACCATATTTGTCAGTGTTTTTATAGATGGGAACAAACTTTAAACCACAATGGACGAGACATTTATGTGGTCTGTTATTGTGGTACAACTTGGTCCATAGCAGCAATGATGACAATATCACCAAGACAGCATCAGCACATATCGGCTATAAAATGATATATAAGCATCAGCCCAAAATGAACACTGACAGGCAGATAACATTGATGCTGATTAATACTTACTGTCTGTGTCCCTAGTCTGCACATCTATACACAAGGTAACATGTCTGCAGTATGGTGAATTTTTCAACATGTTAGAGAATGATGAAAGACTTCCTGTTTGGTCGTGATAGCTCAGCATTGATTCAACCAATTTAATTCCCCACCCGGAAAGATCTGATGTTCTCTGCAGTTAGGTGGAAACAATAAGTTTATTGGTTTATTGGTATCCACATCAGCTGAAATGATGTGATCGGCAAAAATCCTAATATTGTGCATTCCTACCAAAAGCTGAAATGCGTCCTAGTGGCTTCTTAAGGCTAGCTCCAAATCTGAGCAAATTCCTGTGGCTCACCGGGTTTAAATGTGCAACGCAGAAATAAACCCCTTTACACTCGGTATAAAAGAGAATTTCAGTCTGTACAGATAGTGCCCCTCTTTGTTTAAATTAAGGCTTATGATTTGAATAATTAAGAATGTGTACATGTCCCCCTCCCACATCCATGCCCATATTCGAATCCATGTGGCAGACTATCACACAGATCTTCAAAACTGCCGTTCAAAAATCAAAAAGTCATGTTGTCCAGCTTTATTTGTCTGGGGTTCTAATAATAGACTGTATGAATGAATAAATAGAATATCTGTCAAAGCCAAGCAATTATAACTCTGTTGACTGAATCAGATTCAAAAGATAATTGTTTTGTAACCCAACTGCACCCAAAAGCAAACCAGCCAGAGATAAACCTGGCAACCCAGGACAAAGAAACCATGTCAGTCTGGCCAACAATAGGCTGAAACAGAATGAAAACTGTACAAGTATAAGCTGTTATTTCTTATTGTATAAAAGGTAAATTGCTTTTTGCTTAAGTGACTTAACAACCATGTTGATTTCATTTAATTTGACAGGTAGAGACAGTATGTATCTATGTACAATAATCCAAACATGCACATGCATTACGTATGTATGGATAAAAGAGACCAACACATGTTGGATTTGCATTAAACATACAAATCACTTAAAACCTTGATTGGATAATTGGATTGCTTTAGGGATTTTTTGCATGCATCATGCATCAAGCACAATACAAACATAACTGGTGACTAACATGCAGACCCCACTATCCGTCTGTCACACAAGGCCTTGATCTATTATGCAGCCTTGACTGTAAATGTCCTGCAGCAACGCTTTATATGACACTCCACAAATGACATCATAGATCCCTCAGGTATAAAAAGGCCTCTCCATCATTGCAACATGTGTGATTTATAAATGTCCAACAAACTGCTCGGTCTAATGGTTCTCTTAAAGAAACAGTAGACTGCAACTCTATCTATGCTATCTGCTATGTGAAGCAAGTTCACAAATCCATTAAGGAAATGTCTTACTTTTCAGTGACAAAGGTTGCTAAATGTAAGCTTAAGTGGGAATAAGCCAGCAGGAAAACTGTCTTCATGTCCGCCTCAGGGGTTCATTTATCAGGGGAGTGAAGCACACTGTGTAGAGATGAATGCAAGGTTTCTGCTGGATAAGAGACACCTAAGGGGAAGTGGTGGCAGTATTGTTCCAAAATTAAACCACCCACAAGGTTTTGGTGACTCAAATAAGCAGATGTTGTTGAATACCTAACAGATTTATTGCAACAAACAACACCAGTTTAGCTAGTATACAGGCTAACCCAGGGTGGTGTAGGATGCTCAGATCTGCCAGTTTACATTAAAATGTTTTTTTTGTCTGCATTAAAAATTAAAAACTTCTGTCCAAACGTTGTTTTGGAAGTGTGGAGGTGGGGTAATTATCTCAGGGTGAAAATTACATTGCAGCTTTTTGTCATGGTTACAGTGTTGCACTTATGGTATGTGTCCACAGGGGCATTTTAGAATGTAAACGCCTGCACAGCCTCTCAATGTTGCGTTCTTCATAGGCCTTCTGATAAATAGTCAAGATTTCTAATCTTCGTAAACATGGAGCAGGCATGGTATAATATAGCATCTGTAATATGTACCACATGTCCCACTTTCTGTATGTTGCTCCAAAAGCTCCATTCTTCATGAAAAAATGAGCACAAGAGCAAAACAGTGAAAAGAAATTAAACGCCTTGCACTTCCTCATGCGCACACATTTCCTCAGAAAAGGGAAATATAGCCCCCCGTGGATTCCTTCCTTGAGCATGTTCTGTTCTTCAAAGTCAATTGAATTTGCCCGTCTGCATCCTATGGAGGTTCTCTTTAGGAGGATTAGCATAATGAGGCAGTGCTGCAGCACATTAAACAGCAGCTTCTCCAGCTCTTTCTTCACCTGCAACTCAGTTCTTGTCTTCACTCGCTGTTGTTGTAAAAGACAAGATCTTTCTCCATCAGTACACACGGCAGGACATCTAAAGGGTGGGTGGGGGTTTTAGTTTGACATTGGCAGCACAGAGCAAGCATGTACACTAAGCAGATATAGATATAGAGAAGCTGCACAGATTAGGAGTGTTAAAATGAAGGTGCATTGAAGGACAAAATGGTAGATGGTAAACAGAGAACACGGATTGTATGTGCACCAGTGCAGAGCTGCTAAGAGAGGTTGAATGTAATCAATATTGTGTGTGTGTGTGCGTTAAGAAGATAAGAAGGGTTTTAGCACAAAGGAGAGGGAAAGTAAAGCGTAGTCACCTGAAGGTGAAGAACACCATTGGTTAAAGGAAGTTTGGCCTGGACCTATTTTAAAACTTTAAGGAGGATTCGCTTCCTTCCCCACCTCCAAGAGGCAGATTTAAAGGCACAATCTATCATACGAATGTCAAAGAGACAGCAATTAGAAGCCAAACTGCACCAAGATCTGACAGTCCTGTAAATCTCTTACATTCTTTAAATGTGTGTTGAAATGAGTTTACATTGCCATAGTTTCTTATGATGAGTTCATCAGTAGTACAGAGAGTACAGATAAGAGTTTAAAGTGACTGCTGGTCACTTAAAGAAGCACTAGAAAAATGTAAAAAAAAATAAAATAAAGGAAAAAATACTTAAAAATGTGTAACAGTAACACAACTCTTTTGTATTTAAACAGGCATAGCCATCACTGTACACACTCACCATTAATTTACAGTGTAGATTATCAGGATGAGAAACTGAGTAGCCAGTGTTATGGTAATAATCTCCGCAGCATCAAATATTAAAGCACATTAAAAATAATCAGGCTCACTGTCCATTACTAGTTACCACAACAGAGAATTGTTCTGAAGCGGCAAAGTCACTTTAATCACAGTGAGCTCAATAAATTAACCATAGCAGCACAGTATAAAACTAAATTACCTTAAAATTAAAATTCAACACTTTTAAAGGTCAACAACAAAAGACAAAAAGAAATTCACATATTTTAGCACAGTTTATACAGTGAAACATACATGGTAACAGTGTGAGGTGTGTCCCTCCCAATTCTCAAGGGCTCAGTACTGCTCATGTCACCCCCATGGGAAATAGCAGTAATTCATGATCCCAGTGACAAAGACTAAAAATCTAAATAAAACAGTAAAATGCAGAACACTATAGTGTTTAGTACTCCACTAGACATGCTAACCGTTGAGCCACAGACCATACCCTCCCTTAGTGCGACCTTATACTACAAGATGAGCTAATGAGTGTAGCATTCAAGTCTGCCCTCAGTCCAAATACAAAGGAAGAAGTACCCCAACTGGTACAGTACTGAATACACTCCATAGTCATGTTTAGGCTTTGTATGATAACATTAAACTGCTAATTTGTAAAACACAAGTGTTCCACACTCTGTTCCTGCACTGATTTAATGACCCTTTGAATCAATAAACTCATAAGTGGTAGCACATCATGATGAAAGCAGCTTCATTGCGAGCCATTTCACAACATCGGCAGTGAAACTGAAAAAGTACTTCAACCTAACTGCAGATTACATTGAATATGATCCGTTTTTCTAAACATTCTGATTATTTCAATATACAAAATATAACCATGTTGTTTCTGTCAGTCACTTATTTAAAGTAAAAAAAATCCTTCCAGTGGGAAAAGCTTTTTGTACATGCACTCCCAAATGAGCCACCAAAAATACATTTCAAAACACCAGCAGGAGAAAGTCTTTTATACTTTCTCTGCAATCACTTTTCCCCATTTTTTTCTTTTTGTTGTTGTGGCTTGTGTTTTTTTCCCCCCCTTAGCACATTAAGGTATTCACTCCAACAGCCCCTCCTATTTCTGAGTTGCTATGGAAGCCATCCACATTTTTTTTTTCCCAGCGGCTGAAAACAACAGCTGTGTTCTGGTAAACCTTTCATGGGCTGACAATTGCTATTAAAAAACTGAGAGGAAGCACCTCCGCTCCAGTGGCTGACTTATTCAAATCACTTCTTCTGTGAACAATGGTGAAGATAAGAAAGCAGCTGTATCTTATTAGGTGTAATCATGATTGACAGGTATCTAAAACCAGATTAAGTGCACACGGTTTTATGTGTACAACATACACAAATAT
Organism: Parambassis ranga; assembly: GCF_900634625.1. Lineage (NCBI taxonomy): Eukaryota > Metazoa > Chordata > Actinopteri > Ambassidae > Parambassis > Parambassis ranga. The sequence continues at coordinate 15,989,065 of NC_041041.1, forward strand.
CTGTGTCTCATTTGGTTTGGTGCACCTATATAGCGCCCAGCCAGCTGGAAAGGAACAGCAGCAAATTTAGTCTGAAGGCAGAAGCACGCGCAGCTGTGTGAAGCTTTTGTGCCTGAGTATATAGGCACCCTTATATCATCATTGTACAAAATAATTATAATGGATAGTCATTTTCATATTGAAATGAATGAAATATGAAAAAGGAATACTCTGACTTTTTTTCTGACAAACTCAACAAAAAACTGTGTGATGTCATGTAAGTCAGCAACAAGCCAACAGAAAGACGGCAAAGTTTGATCTCTGCCAGCTAGTGAATGCTAATATACATGTTCTACATGCAGAACATCCTCACATAAAACAGCTCACTAACCTGATTTGTACCTGCTCCAAAAAGATTGTTGATGACTCATTTGGCTGTGCTGATGTAAATGAAGGAAGGAAATGATGGTTCGGGTTAACAGAAAGGGCAACTTTCATCTAACTGAGTGATTTTTTTTCCATCAGTCTGATCTCAAAAACCAGGTATCCATGGGAGTCAGGTATCTTAAGAACTGATGAAGCTGTTTGGAGGAGCAGTGTAAGTTCTTGAAGAAGGTCCAGCTGCCCCCAGCCTTTGAATGACAAAATAACAAGGATGTCCAAGAGTCTTTGACAGATATCTCAAGAATCCTTTGAAGTTATGCAGTCACAGAAGCCGGTTTGAGGACTCCTCCAGGCCTAACACGTTTTTTTTTTGTCTTTTTTTTCCCCCATTCCCTTTCTAAGCATCCAATTCTGCGACAATATTAATCCATGTGTTGGTAGATGTTTGACTCCTTGTTGTGACAAATGGGATGTGTTTGTGACACACAGTACTAGTAGCCCAAGGTGTGGCAGTGTAATTGTCTTTGGCACATCTCAGCTGGTTTAAATCATCTCTGTGCTGTTACATTGGATCCAGTTTCACAGTCTCTTACCTCAGCCTGCTCTGTGTCAGTGTAGTAAAATTGATATGTTAGGTGAAAAGAAATATCTCTAAGTTGCAGTTCTGTGCCTCAATACTAAAATTACACAGTTGAAAAGTCATTTCCATTTGCTCACACTGCAGCAGTTTAGGCACCATCTGGTTCTACTAATAAGCTGATAATGATTCATTACCTGCTTTAGTTACACTCTTGAGTAGCTATAAGATGGCAGACCTCATACAGGATCAGTTTGAGGTACTTTGATGATGATGTGAGTGCATATGAACATGTCATATCATCATAGTAAGTTACTGTATATTGTGTATCTGCAACAGTGTGTTTGGATTTCACTACTTGCTAAATCAGTTGAAGTGTGACATAATGGGACTACCTTAACATGTCATATGTTGAGGTGACAAGACCTGATGGCATGTGATATGCAAGGACAGGGATGTAGTTTCACTGTAGCTATCAGCCCAGCATCATATGAGGATAGAGCAAGTTGCATTTTACAATGTATTTTATGATGATCTTTGCCTAAACCAAAAAAAATGTAATGCTCAAACCCTATTTGTGAATCAAAACATTAGTGAAAAGGACCAAACCAGCTGATCAACAGAGGACATAGTCCTACCACAGAAACAGATCCTCTCAAAATATAGGCTGTAAGATGTTCACATCTCAGTGTTCCCTAGGCCTTAGATTATATTGCTCGGAGTGATGTGCAACTTTTGACATGCTTGGATGTAAGGCTACTTTCATCATGATGTGCACATATTTGTCTGTTGTTTCGGGTTTAATAGGGGAGCAGGTGGATATGTTAGTTTAAAGAAAAAACAACATAGCTCATTTCACACTGTGCTCCTTTCCTAACAAATCACTCCAGCTCCTGGCACTGCTGCTCCTGACCCAGATTCACACTGCATTAACAACTGTGTAACTAATAATCCAGTTTGTCCATAATACAGAGCGAGGGAAGCACTTCAGGATGGAGATCTGTGCCTCTGGGCTCTGCTCCCCAGAGTCTGTCTCTGTCCCCTGAGTAAAATCCAGAGTTGGCCCACTCTGTTTCCTGCCTCCCCACACTAGCTCCCACTCTTAGGTCTGGATGAAATTTACTGCTGGCAGACACAGCTTTGTTCTATTTTGATAAATTCGTGGCATCAACAGCTACTGTTTTAATATACCGGTATGTCTAGTTTATTTTTGCTCTCTTACTACCCTTTACCCCTGCTCATCTTCTGTCAATGTTAAGAGATGACAAAAATGATACTGTGAATTTAATCTCTTCTCAGGTAATACTAAGAAAAATAGATCAAACCACGAACATCAGACTGTCATGATTTAAGGTTTAGATAGATCTGCATGACACTAAGATATCAGTATTATGTACAATGTACATACTATGATGACTGTAGGTCCGCTCTCGCCACAAATCCAGCTAATCACAGTGGACTTGGAAAAAGTAATCTCTATTGGCTGCTTTTGACTTCAGTCAGATTGATGCATTGATGCATCAGCTGTGTTCCAGAAGCACCGTCAAAAGTTGGAACTAAAAAAAGTGGTTTTATGTTTATTATATAAATTATGATTAATAGTTGGTCTGTTTTATTTGTTTTACTTTAATCCAAAGTAATACATGCTAGTGATACATGTAAACACCTTTTTGCCATTCTATCCAAGTCTCATCTTCATAAGATTAGCCAGAAATTATACAGTACCGTATCTTTAGATATTCAAATGTGTTGCTTTATTTAGACCATGGGTTATATAAACATCTCTGAAAATTATGAAAGGAAACAAATTATCATAATTGTAGTTTTATAGCTGCATAACACAAGTTTAATGACAGCTGAGAATAATGAAGTTGTTTTTGGGGAAAGTGTTTGTGTGACCCAGTTTGGAAAGTTTGTCAAGGATGCAGTTCGTGTGAACAATGCAGCACTGCTGAAAAATTCATTTTAACCCATGTGATAGAAGGTGCATCAGCACTTACTAATTTGACATAAAATATGAGAAAGGGCAGCTATTGCTCATTTTTACATCTTTCTCTCTCTCTCAGACAAACAAGCTTGCTCTTTATTAGTGACAAACTGTTCTTATTGTGATTTAGAAAATAAATACATAAAAAAGGCGCACATATTTAAAATTTCAGCCAGTTCGTTCAGGGATATGTTCAGGGTTATAGTTGGCTGGCCAACCCATCAAATTTTTGACAAAATAGCACAATATTTGGTGCAAAAAGTACCAGGAAATGCATTTAATGTCTAAAAAGAGCATCACTGCAGCTTGCTAATGAACATGCTAACAAAGACTAAACCTTTAGGAGTGATATGTTCTCTACTGATGGATCAAAGAACTCTAACAGCAGATACTGTATTTCGGTTTAGATCAAAGCCAGCTTTTCAAGAGAACTGGGCAGCTTGCAGTAACCGACTCAAATATGAATTGTATGGCAGAGTGCCTAAAAAAAGTGAGGTCTATTGTCGGAAATTTGAACTGGAAACAGAGCTCTCAACAGGATAATGGTTATAAGCTTTCTAGCAATGACCGTAGGGCACTGTGGAATGACCTTTCAAAGCCCAAATTAAGGATAGTCTAAAACTTTATTGGCTATGAAATAATCAGTCAATCAATCAATCAATCTGTGGTTCATTCTATATCATAACTAGTATTGCAAGCACTTTAGTGGGGGTTAGTGGGGGTTTAATTCCTCTTTTGCTTTGTAATCTAAATTCTTACATTACATAGGTCACTAATCATCTTGTGTCTTGACCTGTTAAATATTTGAAGAGGAGAGAAATTGATTGATTTGTAACATTTTCACTCATAAATAACAAATTACAGTGATTGGCAATTCCACCCAAAAACATCATGTCTAACTGTGGGGCACTAAAAGTTCTTGGTTAGGTTTAAGAAAAGATGATGGTTAGGCTCAAAGCAGACTCTTTCACACCAAAGCACAAGCTGACATTTTCTTGGCTGACATGGTGATGAATACCTTGACCACCACAGTTGACATGTATATTATTCATACATCCACAGCAACATGGTATAAGCACAAACACTGGATGTTTCAATTGCTTCAAATTTTGTTTACTAGCAACAGCGGATAGGAAAGTTAGTACACAAAAGTTAAATGTATGTAATGTAAAGTACAGTGGGGAAAAAAAGTATTTAGTCAGCCACCAGTTGTGCAAGTTCTCCCACTTAAAACGATGAGAGAGGCCTGTAATTTTCATCATATGTATACCTGAACTATGAGAGACAAAATAAGAAAAGAAAATGTAGAAAATCACATTGTAGGATTTTTAATGAATTAATTGGTAAATTCCTCAGTAAAAGAAGTATTTGGTCACCTACAAACAAGCAAGATTTCTGGCTCTCACAGACCTGTAACTTTTTCTTTAAGAGGCTCCTCTGTCCTCCACTCGTTACCTGTATTAATGGCATCTGTTTGGAGTCGTTATCAGTATAAAAGACACCTGTCCACAACCTCAAACAGTCACACTCCAAACTCCACTATGGCCAAGACCAAAGAGCTGTCAAAGGACACCAGAAACAAAATTGTAGACCTGCACCAGGCTGGGAAGACTGAATCTGCAATAGGTAAGCAGCTTGGTGTGAAGAAATCAACTGTGGGAGCAATTATTAGAAAATGGAAGACATACAAGACCACTGATAATCTCCCTCGATCTGGGGCTCCACGCAAGATCTCACCCCGTGGGGTCAAAATGATCACCAGAACTGTGAGCAAAAATCCCAGAACCACACGGGGGGACCTAGTGAATGACCTCCGGAGAGCTGGGACCAAAGTAACAAAAGCTACCATCAGTAACACACTGCGCCGCCAGGGACTCAAATCCTGCAGTGCCAGACGTGTCCCCCTGCTTAAACCAGTACATATCCAGGCCCGTTTGAAGTTTGCTAGAGAGCATTTGGATGATCCAGAAGAGGATTGGGAGAATGTCATATGGTCAGATGAAACCAAAATAGAACTTTTTGGTAAAAACTCAACTTGTCGTGTTTGGAGGAGAAAGAATGCTGAGTTGCATCCGAAGAACACCATATCTACTGTGAAGCATGGGGGTGGAAACATCATGCTTTGGGGCTGTTTTTCTGCAAAGGGACCTGGACGACTGATCCGTGTAAATGAAAGAATGAATGGGGCCATGTATCGTGAGATTTTGAGTGAAAACCTCCTTCCATCAGCAAGGGCATTGAAGATGAAACGTGGCTGGGTCTTTCAACATGACAATGATCCCAAACACACCGCCCGGGCAACAAAGGAGTGGCTTCGTAAGAAGCATTTCAAGGTCCTGGAGTGGCCTAGCCAGTCTCCAGATCTCAACCCCATAGAAAATCTTTGGAGGGAGTTGAAAGTCCGTGTTACCCAGCGTCAGCCCCAAAACATTACTGCTCTAGAGGAGATCTGCATGGAGGAATGGGCCAAAATACCAGCAAAAGTGTGTGAAAACCTTGTGAAGACTTACAGAAAACGTTTGACCTCTGTCATTGCCAACAAAGGGTATATAACAAAGTATTGAGATGACATTTTGTTATTGACCAAATACTTATTTTCCACCATAATTTGCAAATAAATTCTTTAAAAATCCTACAATGTGATTTTCTGGATTTTTGTTTCTCATTTTGTCTCTCATAGTTGAGGTATACCTGTGATGAAAATTACAGGGCTCTCTCATCTTTTTAAATAGGAGAACTTGCACAATTGGTGGCTGACTAAATACTTTTTTTCCCCACTGTATGTGCCGTTTCTGAGATAAGAAATTATTAACCTAATGTTGGTCTCTGTGCCTCTGTGTCTACCCCTCAGATGTCAAATAGCTTAGGAGAGGGCTTAGACCTCTCGAAAATCCATGTGCCTTACTCAGCCCTCCACATTGTCTTTCTCCTGTAATACAGGAGCAATTGGCCATGTCAGTAGTGCTGGTTGTAGTGATAAGGTTCCATGACAGAATAAACATCTTTGCTTAGACTGTGTTGGACATCAGCATTCACAAATACCAGATCCTCAAAGTAGTTCAATTATACTTCAGCATTGTAGAGATAAGACTTTTGTGCTCTAGTATTTGCAACTATTGAGTCATGCAGTCCAAGAGCCAACACAAACTACTTGAAAACATCCTTGTATATCTTACCATCATGGTGTGTACTCATGCTTGCTGTGCCACCATAATAGGCTAGTTTTCAGCTACATATTTGGCAACCACTATCATCACAGCTTGACATTTATTGTGCAAGAGAGAGATGTCAGCTGCTATAGTACAAGCATGTGCTGACAAAAGGTATTCTACAGCCTGAGCCTTTAAGAAGATGCAACATGACATGGTGTGTTACTCACCCAGCAGTCCTAACACACCCAGCAGAGATAGATGTATATTTTATTATTGCATATAAATAAAACTGGACATACTTGAAAACCCTATTCTGAGCAGCTACAGGCACCTCAGAAAGGTCAAGAATTCTATTTCAACTTCACTGCTTTCTGTCAGTATATTTGGACTTTTCCTCTCTTCACTGACATCAAAGTGTCACCTGTGCACAGTTAGTCACATTTAAATCTTTCCCTGCCATTAGATATAGCTGTCAAGACTGAACCTTTGCGCAGCGTTCCAAAAACATGGGATTGTAACAGTATAGTAGTCCCTGAAAACATGTCATCAACATGCAATGAGAAAAATAGCTCACATCTGCAATCTGACAATGATGCCATCTATCAGAATTGCATGTCTGCGTTCCACCTGTTTTGTTAGCTTTGTGCCCCGCACGCCTAACAAGAGCCAAGCAGACAGAGCTGCTGGGAAACTGCAATCACAATCATCTCCTTTTAGGGCAAAACTCAGACTGGCTTTCCAGCTGTTTCACAAGGTACACCTATTTTATACCAAAAATATATCCAAGAAATCATTTGCTTTAATACTGCAGTGAAAAGTGCTCAATGAGTGGAAATTATGGAAGTTACTTTTTGTCTGATTAATTTGCTTAGTACTACCTGGATAAAAGCACAAAAAAGAAAGTAAGAAAGAAAATGTTGGGCAGTGCTTACAGATTCATCTGCTGACCATAATCCTATCCTGTCTTCTCCGTTTGTTTTCCAATTACAATAGCTCCATGAAATCTAAGAAGCTTATATACTACAAGCCAGCAATACAGCTAGCAGTGATTGAGTAAGAGTTGAACCAGTGTCAAGGATTTTTTTCATGACTTCGTCTTATGGAGAACAGCCAATGCTGTACAAAACACTGACAGCTGGATTCATTCTTCGCAGCACACTGCATCTCCACAGGCTTTCAGTCGCATTTCAAATCCTGTTTGTGGACCCTTTTACATCTGTCTAGAACCATACGTATATTAAATACTCTCAAATACTATTGAGTGACATTGAAATGCTAGTGGCTCACTAGTTCAGCAGTAAAAGCTATTTAGTTCCATATACAGTCAGTTTTCCCATGTCAGTCATATGCTTAAAGCCAGCATGCTTACAGAGTAGATTTGTGCACTACGCTGCTTATAAATTCTTGTGATGATCAAATGTTCCAAGTCATTCCAAATGTTGAAGTTACTTGGATTCAAGTGTCAACACTCTCCAACAGTCTCAAGCTATGTCCTAAATCAGGAGCTGCATCCTTTGGTTTCTGTGGTTCTTAGTCCAGAACAGTCATGCTGACAGCTAACTGAGATGATCTAGTATGTGGAAGATGTTTAACATGATGTGCTGTTCTGTTGCCTCGCAACTTGCAGTTGATACTAACTAAATTTTGTTCTTAGGCTGTTAGCAGAGTCCACTCTTTTCTAAATGAATCCAACCATAACCAGTGTGCAATGGTGGCTGGGATATGCTGGGCTCTGAAGGGCCCAGCCGTTACATATTTTGCTCACAAAACAGGACACATTTGTGAGATAGGCCCCTGGAAATGGGGGAGCCTTGTTACACTGCTAGGACGCAGTCATTCTACAAATGCATCCTTCAAAGGATGCCGCCCCAGAAGTGGGACTTGTAATTACTGTCACTGCCTGATGGGGGAGACAAATGTGTTCTGCACTGTAGCTTTATATATCACAATGCCTGTTTGTAGTCCCTTTGAGAATTATCTGTTGTTTAATTCATGCTTGTTTAGTACATCTGTGGGTTGTAAATCAACAGCAAGAGTTTTCACAGATGACTGAACGCCCCTGAAGAGAGGGTTCAGTGTTAAAATTTCTTTCCATATGTTGGTTTTAGTGAAAGGTTCTCATTTGCTCATTTTCCTGAGATATTCTCTGCAGGAATGCAACAGGGGCTCGACTGCTCACCCATCTGTCGCACAGTGGGACTCTCTGTGGTCCCAGGTCCCCCTCAGGTGAACACTAACGTACCAATGGGATTTTCATAGAATTACAGACTAGCCCATCTCTGAAAACATCTTTGTCTTGTGTTGGGCTGCATACTTAATCACAGGGGATTGATGTATTTTGGTTGAACTTGTCATTGTCATGAAAACATCAGATCAAATAAAATGAATCAAATTCAAATGAAATTCTTTTCTCTGTCTCACATGAACAAATACAATAGAAGATTGTCTTGCATGCAGGGTTTGGCTTGTAGGTTTGAATAAATGGTCACTCTAGGGATCTCAAACCATAAATTTCCAGCATAGCTTAAAAAGACACTTGTAATCACCTTCCATGTTTTTGCCTTTTTGGATTCACTGGGAGTCAAGTACTACTGAGATGGATGGAATATAACTTAAGTCAACTGTGCTTCTTGCTATTGCATATATTGAGTTGACACAATATATAAATATCTCTTGAGAAGCCAAGCCTTTTTTGTTTGAATGGAAAGCAGCTGCATTGTTGAGTTCGCTCATAACACACAATAGTTCTCTCTCCCAGGGTTGCGAGAGAAGAATAATGTAATTCCTTTCTCACAGCTTGTTTTTGACACATCTTCTGAGCAGAACTTTTCTAGTGTGGTGTCCAACAACCTTGAGAATATGATCAAATTTCTCTGTTCTTGCAGAGTATGTAAAGCTTTTATCCTACATGGAATATTCTGCTGTCAGATATCAAATGGCCAAGCAGCTCGTGTGGTTGTAACAGTATTGTGCTTCTTTACCTGATGCTCTCCTCCCACAACTAAAAGTCTTTGTGGTTTTATTCCACAAAGCAAAGACACTGGCAATATCTACACATTAAGATATGAAATATTAAGTAACAAATGTAGGCGTTTGAATGCTTCTCCAACACTGTACAGTGGTTACAGAAATTGTATCTCTCACATAGATTGCAATGTAAACAGGAGACATTCTCTACTCACATTACAAATGAGTGTACCAGAATAACATTAGCGCTTGTCCTTTTTTTAATGTCTGATAGTCACCCCATCCAGCCAATACACAGAAAGTCACTATGTGGAAATGGATTAATGTGACTGAAAGGACTTTTATTCTAATCTAGACCTCACAATGCAAAGAGATGGGACAGACAGAGAGGTAATAAAGCATACTACAATAAAAGCTCCAAACCAAGCCAAACCAACCAACCATGCTGTGAGCACAAGGCAAACACCCACTGTTTCAAAACACGACATGTGTCTTTTATCTGCACTGTTCCCCACAGCAGATGTAGTCCAGCCCCAAAGCACTTTTATATAATGGCGACATATTTCTTTTGATAACAACATCCCTGCTGAGGGAATCTAAACAAAAAACAATGGCAATGTACAGTTTTGAAAATGTGATCACAAATGGATATGAATAAATGGATAGAGCGAATCAGGTTTGAGGAGGGTTAAGTAGTGTGTGAGAAGTTTTTTTTTTTGCTTTAGGGTAGCGCCTGAAGTACTTGGATAGTGAAGAGGTACCTTGCAACAGATGCATGAACCATGTGCAACGGAAGAAATCCGATATAAATCAGAATAACGCACTGTACAAGTCGTGTTCTGTATGCTAAAAGCAATGTACATGGTGGAAATGAATATTGAATGATTGTATGCAGTTATTATTTAGAGTATGTAGTGTGCAGGATCTGTATTGGCATTCATAGATATAATTCACAGGGCTGACTCTGTATGTCTAATATTCAGGTGGTTCAGATTGTCAGAGACTGTCAGTCCCAAAGAAAAAACACACTGCTCTCATTCACAGTATAATTGTCGAGCCAAGAAAATGAACAACTGGATGGCCCCCAGCAATGCATGCATATTTATTTCTCTCCCAGAGCCCAAAGGAATGCTATGTCACAGCTGTCCTCATTTTTCATTTTCTTTTCAGCAGGTTTTAATAGCTGTAGAAGGCTGAACAGAGTGCAGCATATAGGCAAGGTGATCGAAATTAATTTCTGCTCCTCGGAGAGAACCTTGCATTGCACCCGCACTTGTAGTCTGTGTCTACAAATAGTAATGTCAGCTGGCCATTCCATTCATCCATTAGTCTGTCAAGCCCACACTTTCAGACTGATGTCTCAGAATTGATCAGATATATAGCTTTCAAATATAGAATACACAAGGTTAATAAGATTGATCCACTAGCTATAAACAGCACATAATTTATATTCACTTCCTGAGAGGATCATTCCATCAGAGTCCATAAACATGAAGGGCAACAGAAAACAAGTACGAAAGCTCTGAATGAACCACGTCAGCATGCTGTTGGGCTCAGGACGGTAAGTTTTAATGAGAGAAACTGCCAGAAAACCTGATGTCTTCTCCAACAAGTGTCAGATGTTTGTAATTGTATTATTTGTATGCCTTTCATTCATATATAACAATGCACCAAACGCTCTTATTATTCAGATTTTTGTGTTTTCAGTTTGATACAGCTTAAACTTCAGAGCCTACTTCACCAGTCACACTAGAAGGAAAACTGTGAAAACAGGCAGAACTTTCTGATTTGTGATTTGCAGTTTGGTAAGAAAATATGACCAGATCTCAACTGAAATTTGTGGAGATTTTTTTAATCTGTATTTTACACACATGCACACACAAAATCAGCATTCATCAGTGCAGCTAGAAAGCCATGATTGACTCCCTTCTGACCAGCAGTCACATGACAGAAACAGTTTGTTTGTTTGTAGGCTTCTCTGCAGCGCCTTTACTGAATGTGTCCTTTCTTTTTCCCTGTTTCAATGTGTTTTTGTTTTGTTTTTCGATAATATCAATAACGTTTTCCTTTTTTACATATGGACTGTTTTAACCATGATCTTGCTGTTTCCACACAGTTGCCGGGGTTTATACTGCAGTGAACAATGTGAGTCCACAGTAACTAAAAATGTGACAGAGAGTAAAAACGCTTAAGACTGCTTTGGGTACTGAGGGGGTTTACACTGCACAGTTTAATTGGCTACAGCCATGTGATCTGAAAAGATTGCGCCACCTTCAGGTCAATCTTTGCTCCCCATAAAACCTTTGCAACTTGCATTTTTTCCCCCTCATGCAGCACAACTTCACCTTCTAATTTACAAACAGCTCCTTCCTACATTTCACATCAAGGAAACTAAATAAATGCATTAAGAGGTCATCTGCCTGGCCCCATATGAAATGTTAATATTATGCCCTGCCATATTTGTCTGTATATTTAAACTCCTATAAATCATTTAATCAAGTGGATGCGTTCTTTAAACGGAAACACCATTGTCCTCCTCCCCACTTCAATCATTTATCTAACATTGTGCCTGCGCTAAAGGAACACAGCCACCAATCATATCCTTTAACTCTGCCTGTAGGTATGAAGTACACACATCTGCGTCTTATTTCACTGACTCACAACTTTTTCCGCGTGGTTCAGTTTTTAGATCAGGTAATATATTCCAGCAGCTGCCAACTTTTTGTGTCTCGTAAACTAAAAAAGTTAAGCCTCTGAAGTTTGTATTACTAAGATCAAATGAGTGATGCCACTTGAAAGAGAGGAGCCCAGCACAGCCGTAGCTTTCCTACCTTTTCCTCCACTGAATATCTCCGAGTGTGCTGCACCGCTCCTGCGCTCTGGTTCATGTTTCAGCACCGTGGACAGCTCCAGCCCGCGAAATAAACAGTCCGCGCGAGTCGACCCGCCGCAGCTCAGCACAGACGCAGCGGCTCCGGCGCTCCGCACTCACTGGAAACACTTCACCGGTCCGATTCAGGCAGTTTACTGGTTCGTCGTCTTCTCCGTGACACGCGTGGCTTATCAGCCAATGATGCTTTGTGCGTAAAGACTTGCTCTGCTGGTGCGCCAGCTGTGAGCGCAAGCGAGTGTTCATTCATGCGGTGGGGCCAAGTTAGCCGCTCCTCTGCCATGACGACAGGCTGGTAACCAGCTGCCTGATGGGCTTTAAACAGAACAAGAAGGTTTATAAAGGTGAAAAAATATGTTTTCATCAATTCAAATCGTTAGTCTTGACTTGTGGTCAGAGAGCAGCTACAGGGGCCTTACATAAGATGATCAAACTGATCTGGATACAGGCATGCTTACTCAAGTCAGTTTAATCTGTGTGTATGAAAGTTTCAGCCTCTTATAATCATAGATTATTTATTATTATTTCTGACAGACTGGCACTTAATCAGTGATAACCACACAACATGTGGTATATCAATATACAGGAGAGTTCAACCTAAGAGAGAAGATACTGGTCTGAAACCTAAAATGATTTCATCCACTAAAATGATATTTAAAATCTTTTTCTCACTCATTCAGACTAATTCATAGCAGCAAGCCCTCATTGACTCAAACTTGCTTTCAGACACAAACACAAAGCAAATGTTAGTCACACTTGGAGGTGTTGGGGCTGTTGGGACTTCTGACTGTGAAAGTAACCTTAAATTCTGTGAAGTATTTTTTTTTTATTATTTGCTAAATGTTTGTCCCACTGCTTTGGCTAAACATGACTTTTTTAGGATTCCTTGAGAGATAATACTGAGGTTCTAATGCTCATCAGATCATCTGATCAGATGATCTTGTGGAAGGATGCAGCCATGGCACATGCCATTATAGTTACCTAGATATATCTTCTGACTTTGTATTTGTAGAAAATACCTATAATGACCAAAGAACCATCTAGATGCCATTTATGGCTGAAAAAAAGTGGATTTTTCACCTGATAAATACTGTTTGTCTACAGTGTGGAGACTTTATTATAAACAGCAATAGTTTATTTTACAATATGACAGTATCTGATGTTTCAAAGCTGTATAGTACTGTCAGATCGTAGTGTTGCTGCTGTCTCCATAGACTGTGTCTGTAAACATATTTTTGTACAGTCTTCCCAGTTTCATCACTCCATCAATCCAACGTAATCCCCAGGAGAAACACTTTCCGGTGTTGTGACCTTATTAATCATGGGCAAAATACATTGTGTGAATCATGATTTCCGTTTGATAAAATGCAACCCTGGGTGTCATTCTTGTATTGTCTCGTATTGTGCTGTGTGAACAGTTGTTCTCCTGACAGCAATAAAAACTGAGTAATGACTACTGTGAGATGGAGGGCAAAAGCAGCAACAAAACAAAGGCAGGAACCTTATGGTGAGTGCTACACATGTGGCAAAGGACAGGAGCTGAATTGCTGGTGTATATGAGGGATTAATGAAATGATGAGGGGCTGGTGAGTGTTGATCAGATGATGGGAGGAAGAGTTGAGGAGAGGTTCCTTACTGATTTTACCCAATATAGAGCATATAGGAGACAGGATCCCACTGGGTGGTGGACGGTGGGGGCAGAGTAACACCCGCAGGGAGATTTAACCTCTCAAGTGAACCTCCTTGAATACAGTGAAGGTCATGATGGTGGTGAAGAAGCTGCGGGTTGTGCAGTGGCAGACCTGAAATCCCATTGGATCAATGAATTCAGGCACAGAGATGATTGGTCAGCTGTGATGGAAGAATCTGTGGTAGTGAGGAACTGCTGGGAAACAGCATTAAAGTGAATGAACTGATATTTTATGTTCTTTAAGGTGCACGGTGCACACAGGCTTACCAGAACTACAGAGGCAGACAGAAAGCCAGCCAAAGCATGTCTTACTTTACATGATATATTAGACTAAAAATTGGTTGCTGTTGGATTTTTGACAGATTGTACATTCATGTGTTAGTGACACTAGGTGCCTGTCAGATAGCTTTAATTCATTCCAGATGAAGCTGAACAATGTACATAATGTGATATGTCAGTAAATTTTGACTTCTTTTAAAGTTCACATTTTTCTCTGCAAAAGTATATTCTGTTTGATTGCTTCTCCTTCTCAGATAAAGATGTGAGGTAGACATGTGTGGACACTGTTGACTCTCAATACAAAGATGTGTCTGTGTAATTTTGCTCTTGGTCTCTATGTCCAGCCTTTTGTTCTGACTGACATGAAGTCAAAGCCTTGTCCAATCCATGAGCTTCTAGATCCGTTTTTAAAGCAAAAAAACAAGTCCACCAGGTCAGACTGTTGAAAGGCTGCTCATTGGTGTGACTTTTCTTTGACTCAGATGTGTATCCAAAATAACAATAACTGAGAATATGTATGCCTATTCAAAAGAATTGAGTGAGACAGAATGAAAAATTATTTAAAAAAATCTCTTCTACTACAAGCAGAAAAAAATTTCTTTCTCTCCATGTGACTCGTTAGGACATCACACTTATACCTTATTCCTACCTCAGAGTGACAGAATACCACCCAACTGCCATTTATGCCAAACAGAAAATCAGAACCAGAACTAAAAGTTTTCTGTGCACCTGTGTTCTCATGTATTTTTCATTACAAGACTCACAAACTTGTCTACAGTATTATCATAATATGATGTTTAAAACATGCTAACAGGAAGTCTGGCACACTGGTGGTTTGAAGCAGATACACAGAGTCAGGTCAGTTGTACCTTGTTGTAAAGAGTGATAGTAAGTCACAGACGTTGCAGTTTGTCCACTCTGGCTGGTGATCTCAACATCAATAAGTAAAAGCACTTTGAAGGCCACTGCCTGCCTACACTTGAAAGCATGTATCCAGTTTTAGAGAGAGGCAGATGTAATCTTTTGATGCATGAAAGGTCGAGGGTGTGAGGGGAAAATGTGTCACTGCTGCCCTGCAGACGAATGCCAAAATGTCCGGGATGTGCAAAACTGTACACAGGGAGACAAGGATGAGCAGGTGTGAACTGAAAGTTTTACATGTAGCTACAGGACCACAGTGGGTGAACAAAATTTATTCTGAACATATAATTTAGCTGTATACTTAAATCTAGCTGTAATTAGCTGGCTTTTGTTACACTCATAAAATGATAGCAATCCTGCTAGCAGTCAGTTTTAGCTGCACATGATTGTAAGCTGAAAAATGTGTTTACAGAGTTGTTATGAACTTCAACCTGAGCAGAACGTAATTCATTGCATGATACATTAATAATCATCAAATTCAATTAATGCCAAACATGTGCATTGAACAGGTTGGCCTGTCTGACCAGAACCTCTGATTGTGGTGTTTCATTTGAAACTAATATTTTAAATCCTGCTGATCCTCCAGCTGACCAGCTGCAGCATGCAGTGCTCTTCCAGCAGTTCCATTCACCTGATTTCAACACTTCATCCCATTATTTAGTGAGTCTGTAGTAGCAGTATAGCACTGTTAGTATTGTTAGTTTACTTTACCACCTAGTACTATACTATACTGTTCCTTGTGTACATTTATCTCAGGCACTTATGTATAATTTGACTGTGATTTTTGAACACATGGCCAATCGGTCATTGCCATAACTAAAGAGCATAAAGGTCAAATGATATTTATGTCCACCATGACAGTAAACAGTGGCCAGTGTGAGAATCCTGAATCTAAAACAGCAACAAAAGTCCAAAAGCCCTATTTCTGCCAACTCCATGTGTCATGTCTGCCTCTTGTATAAAAACTAAACTAAACCCAAAGAAAACAAACAAAACAACAAAAACAAGCTCTTCCACTGTATCCAACCAAATCTTCTTACGCTAATCCATTTCAGTGAAAATGAATTTTGCTTTTTCTCTTTTTTAATATCTCGGGCTTTTCTCCATCTCTTTGTATTGTTTTTTTTTACACATGTGTGTATGTATGTTAAATCTTTGTAAGGTGAGGGGAACAAAGATTATCTCTTATATAATCAGCAGTTCTAAAGGGGAAAATCCAAACAAAGGTTTACTCAGTTGTGATCGCCTGTCTTACATGATACTTTCCTGTGCTGCCATTCACATCAGACCTCTGCAGAATTGAATACAATACAGTATACATATTTGTTGGGACATGTCAATTATGTATGTATGTCTATATGTTCAAACTTGATCCTTGCATGATGTGACAAAGCTTTTTATGGTGTCAGGAATGTTGGACGTTCTCTGTCTTTTCAGTTTTGTGGAGTTAAGCTGTGAGGCATCTAGATTCTCTCCAGATTTGTGAGATCACAAACCCATCTTGTTAAGATTCAAGCTATTTTCTTGCAGCCTGACAACAGATGGATCTGTTGGACAAATTAGCAGAACACTGTCCCCTTTAGACATCTTTTTGCCGTGATGACAGATAGAAGCAACTCTTTGTCTTTTATGAGCATTTTTCCATATGTTAGCAGCACATATCATCCACTGAGATGGTAACTGATACTCTACAAGTTTAAAAGATTCTCAGTGGCTTGTACTCTCTGGTCTGATTGGTTGAGGATAACCCCTGATAGACAATTTTGAAGTGCTAAATCACCCAATCGCATGCCAAGTGTTGTTTTGAAAGCACCTGTCCTTTTCAAGCAGTTTCCTTGAACAATGTCACAGATGGTTTTCTGCAACAAAAGGGAGGGTTCTCCCTTCAGCAAATTATGATTTAATGCTGAAAATGCTCACCTGTGCAACTTGACAACAGTCTTTTATTGTATGACTTACAGAGCTCTGGTTCTGTTTGAACCGGGAGGTGGAGCCATACTTGTAACAGGTACCAGCCTCTGAAGATTAAATCAAACCTATCTACAGATTCATCCATCTGCTTCCCTGATAAACACAAGACTTTTTGAGTGTTTATCTAAAAACTGATTGCTGACCTGTAAAATGCTACAGAATCTGTTCTCATGTAATCTCAGACTGACTCATGATGGTTTGATCTGAGTTCAGTCATTGTCGTACCTTCTGTTGAATGCTGTGGAGTGAACGATGGGTGACAGTTTCCTTAAGCCTGGTAGGACGAGGTCGACTTGCTCAATCATAAGTGGTTGTAAGTGCTGCCCTGCAGGTACAGCTTTGGCTCAAATGAGATTTTTTTTAAGGAGAGAAGGAAAAAAAAAGATTTAAGTAATTTCCAGCACACTATATGTTTACTCTGTTTTAAAATGGGGCCAAACATGATGCTCTACTACATGGTTGAGCAAGCAGATATCCAGCAGCCATGTTTTTTCTTGTATCCGCCCACATTTTTTGTCCTGAATGTTCTTTCCTGTAAGGAAGGACTGCCATGCTCTGACATCAAATCTGTTAAAGGAGATCAGCTGCTGTGGTGGATATGCTTACAGAAAACCTCTGCTTCTTTACAAAGAGCGAGTTCAGTGCATTTTGTCCTACCACACTGGCCTGGCCCACATGGGTGCTAAGAGTACTAATCCCTCAGACTCTTTTATAATCTGTGGCCCGCGGATAATGTGCCCGACGTTACATAACAACATTTTTTTTTCCTTCAAACCTGTTTAGCCACTCTATTTTTGTTTTCTTTGACTTAGCTATATTTATACACTTCTGTCCAGATCTTTTCATCTAAGCTACATTTGATCATTTATAGACAACATAAAAAAGTCTAAATTTGCAACTCTAGACTAAATGATGGCTCCACTTAGGCATGTGATGTTCCTAAAGTAACTGTGTCTACTCAGATATTCCTTTTAATCTTCCTCATTGTTCCTCTGCGCCATTCAGCTCTCATGTACACGTGCGCAGCATGTGTATACTTTGAAGGTATGATGATCGATTTCTCTTTGATCTATATGACAGAATTGTTCCCAGCTGAGAGTCTGCACGTAGAGGCTTAAGAGGCCTTGGTCAGAGAGCAGTGCTGTGTCAGTGCAAACCTGACCTCCTGATGTCACAATCTGTCCATCAATCTGCTGGCCCTACGTCCTTCAATCAGTGGGGAAGTAGAACATCAAGGCATTTCTCTCCTTCAATTCTTCTTCCACCATCGCTTTGTTTTCCTTCGGGAGGCCTGGATGTTTGTATGTTCTGCAGCCATCACATCCTCTCTTTTGTTTTTCATCCTCAGCAGTTCCTGCCAAGGCGAGAAAATACTATTTACACACACACTTCTGATGTGTTAGACTTGAGTCGGCCGCCTCGACAGCCTCTCACAGTCATTAAATAAGTCTCCACCCACAATGCCAGACAGTGTTATTTGTGTCCAGTGCTTTCATTAGCAGTGGCCACACAGGCGGATGTGTATCCTTGTTACCTCCCATACAGAGCAGGGATAATAGTGTGAGATGGCTGCAACTGTTCTTCCAAACAGCAAGATAAACAAAGTGCTCATCTTTTCTTTTTGATGGATTCCTGGAACTGTCTGGCTCCTAGAACGTGGCTGCTGGAAGTTAATCATTAGAATTGATGTATTTATCATCCTGTAATAGGAAATGGTTTTTGCCACAAATAGTAAAGTATTATTACAGTAAGTGGCCGTCTTTACATCCAGCTATCATTATAATAGCCTCAACAATAAAACTTAAGATTAAGATTAAGATTAAGAAACCTTTATTAGTCCCACAATGGGGAAATTGCATTTTTGCAACGGCATACAGACAGCAAGGGATAAGTTAGGAAAAAGATATATACAATATAAAATAGGCTACCAATAAAAGATATATACATTATAAACAGTTTACATATTTAACAGTTATTGCACAGGTGAGTGGAGGTAGAAATGGTATATAAACTGTACATAGTGCAACTAAATAAATAACAGTAAAATAAAAGCACACTGTGGTGTGTAAGTATTGCTCCTATCAGAAGTGTTTATTATAGAGTCTGACAGCACCTTCTGTATCTCTCCTTCACACACCGAGGGTGGAGCAGTCTGCCACTGAAGCTGCTCTGCAGGGCTGACAGGGTGTCCTGCAGGGGGTGGGACTCATTGTCCAGCATGGATGTTAGTTTTGCCAGGACCCTCCTGTCACCCACCTCCTGCACTGAGTCCAGAGAGCAGCCCAGGACAGAGCTGGACTTCCTGATGACTCTGTCCAGCTTCTTCCTCTCCCTCTCAGTGATGCTGCTGTTCCAGCAGACCACACCATACATGATGACTGATGCCACCACAGAGTCATAAAAGGTCTTCAGGAGTGGCCCTTTCACTCCAAAAGACCGCAGTCTCCTCAGCAGGTAGAGCCTGCTCTGGCCCTTCCTGTACAGTGCGTCTGTGTTGTGAGTCCAGTCCAGTTTGTTGTTGAGGTGAACACCCAGGTATTTGTAAGAGTCCACCTGCTCAATGTCCATTCCCTGGATGTTCACCGGTAAGGGGGGGGCTGAGTGTCGTCTGCGAAAGTCCACCACCATCTCCTTGGTTTTCCCTGCATTGATCAGGAGGTGGTTTCGCTGACACCAGTCCACAAAGTTCTGCGTCAGTCCTCTGTACTCCGCGTCATCGTCATCTCTGATGAGACCAACAATCGCAGTGTCATCAGAGAACTTCTGCAGCACACAGCCGTCAGTGTTGTGTCTGAAGTCCGACGTGTAGAGGGTGAAGAGAAAGGGGGCCAGGACGGTCCCCTGAGGGGCACCCGTGTTACAGGTGAGCAGGTCAGACACACAGTTCTGGGCTCTCACAAACTGTGGTCGGTTTGTGAGGTAGTCCCTGATCCACTCTGACAGCAGGTGGTCCACCCCTGTCTGCTCCAGTTTGTCCTTCAGGATCGCCGGCTGGATGGTGTTGAAAGCACTGGAAAAATCAAAGAAGGTGATTCTCACAGAATCAGAATCAGAAATGATACGAATTCACTCAATTTAGTATGTTCTGCTTCCTAATGTTGTATTATAAAATGAATGTATGTCCATAGAAACAGGGGGCATTATTTTATGTAATACCTTTCTTTTAGCCTTAGTGTAACTCTGTCAGCATTACTGCTACATCTGTTGTCTTGATTACATGGCAACATTCAATCATGGCTTTTGTGCCCTAGTTTTATCATCTGCTACTAAACAGAGCATGTCAGCATGTCTACATGTTACAGCTGCCCACTGTCACAGGGTGGAAGTGTCAAAACTACTGAGCATTAGCTGCTGAGTGTCAAACTGAGATCAAACCACAACAAATCTGAATGTAACTTTGTCTATAGGGCAATGTTATTATAGTGAGGGCCTAATGAAGAACTCTCTAAGGTTTCTTATCAAAACAACTCTGTGATGGTACTACAGTACCTACAATGGATGATTTTTCTGTTCAGGTTGAATGTTGTTACTTGTGTAATAGAAAAGCTTTACACACCTAAGAAACTAATCAGAATCATTTTTCACATTGTGATTAAAAGCACTGACGAAACAGTCCTATTATAATCACCATCGTGCCAATGATTATTGTGTGAATATATGTGAGGATGGTTTATGAATACAGTTTAGAGTGAGTGTTTGAAGATGAGCAGCAGAATATAGACTCCACTGAACCTAGACACCCTGTCATCTGCAATTTGTTCTCCACCAGCTGTATTGAAAAAAATATTGTTTTGAACAGGCACTAATGTGAAAGAAGGTGACCTAGTAAAGATAAAACATTTTTTTTAATCAGTTGGCGCTAATGTTTTGAGCCAGTATCCAGTAGTTATTGTGGTCCAAGCAGCATCTGTGTTTCTCATGTTGAATTTCTAACCACTGAAATGAGCCAAGAAAATCTAAAAACAAGGAATCTGTCTTTATTCTGCACAGAATAGCACCTACTTAGCACAGTATTTACTTGTGTGTAAAAAGAGAATTCTCTGTTCACATAGAAGCAGGTGGGTTGACCTCTCTGGCTTCTCTTAAAGTGGAAGCTGATCTAATCAGAAGCTTGCTCATGCAGCTCCACATTCTAATTCCCTTCTTATACCTTTCTCACATTACTATTCTGTTTCAACATCCGACTGTTCAAGACTGTTTTCACGCTCGCTCTTTGGGGTGCTTTCCCCTCACCTTCTTATATGTCGACCATTAATTATGAATAAGGCAGAGGTCTCTGAAGAGGAGCGGTGATGGTATAGGGCCAAGGGTAGTGGGATACACTGGGGATTGAAGCAGAAATCAAGATAAGGTCCTGCAGATGAATTGCACACAGTTGTGTGATGAGCCCTTACAGATTCCACTGGATGTGCCACAGTAATGCAGTATCGGTTTGTTAAAGAGCTGGAACTCGGGGCTATGTTTAGCTGGATTGTACATTTTATGTGTGTGAATATTGTAGTGTCATATGACAACCTTGAACCCACATTCAGAGCTCACATTTCGTCTTTTCAGTGGATTCTCTGCAGAACAAGCACCATGACACAATTCACTGTACAGTATAAGTGCATGGCTGACAGAAGATGATTAATGCATGGGTCTATTTAAGACTTTTTGTAATTACTGGGAGAATGGGGGGAAGAGAAACTAAATCCACAAAGGGAATAGCCCTCGCAGTGAGACATCTGTGATGAATTGAGAACTAAGTCTGTGACACATGCACCATAGAGAAATGGTATTATATTTTAATGATGTTTGACCTAGTATTTTAAGAAAGAGCTGTGTTCTAAGGACAGCTTTGGAAATTGGATAACTATTGTGATCATTTTAGAATACAAGTATACCACACTGGGAGCTAATGTTAACGCATTTCATTAAGTCTTTTTCATTTTACACTGATAACCTTTATTAAAGCACAAAGCCTCTGTTACACTCCCATTGTCAGTGAAAACAGCCATGACTATGAAATGATTTTCAAGTGTCTGAAGTTGTAACAGCATACATTTATTTAAGAAGCTAAAAAAAATTAAACATCTTTATAAAATGTGTCATTTAGGGAAGATAAAACCCAATTGGCCCTTTAGCAAATTATATGAATCATATTCTTAAACTGACATGTGGGACATATTAACAAAAGCTCAACTGAATCCAAAGGGATGAGCTTCTTTAAAGCTGTACAACCCTTCAGTGTAATATTTTTTTATAACTGTAATACACTATGAACAAATTCTGTCCTGCTGAGATGTATCATTTCTGTTCTTCCATTTTTTTCCATTTAAATGTCCTGTGCAGTTAATTCCCTCTTTTCCCTTTATTGGTTCTTTGTTGTAGTGTTGGTCCAGCTTTTATACTCTTTAAGATTTGTTAAATTTTAACCTATCCTGGAGGTGACATGTGATCCCATTATCACCAGATACTCAGGGGGACACATGTTGTGTCCATCAAATGTCCACAGAAGGAGTTGGATGGCTGGGCTGTGGTTGTAACTTTGATCCAGGCTTTTACCCAAGAGGCTGGGGTTAGACACCCGCACATGACCTTTGCTCTCTTTTATTTAATTACTAAATAAATTGATGTCGACATGACTTTTCTTTATCATAATGTTAAACTAGGCAGAGAGTAGCAGACCTGTTTACACACTTTCTCTCCACCATTTTTTGGCTGCTACATTGATGCGTCCTGCCCGTAACAACACATTTGACACAGACTAGATTATGTATGAGTGCAGACGGGTGTCAGATACATACACACTAATTGTTTCAAAGGTCTGGAAATACCAGCCTCTTCTAGTTCTCCTGACGAGGTTGGGCTGCAAGTTTTCCTGTCAAATCTGATTTCACAATAAAACCACTGCTGATTCTGAAGCTAATGAGCAGTGACATTAATGCTTAACAGTGATATTTAATCAAAGGGGTGAGCACCTGCTGCCTGTGCAGAAAAACAGACACAGTTACACACTTCATAAAGAGGAGAAACTTCACAGATTATGTTGATGTATACAGTTTTTCCGCATCTATTTTGTGTATATGAATATATAAAGCACATCTGTATCCACATGAAAGCAAAATAGTAAAGCATTGCCCAGAGCCAGTCTAAAAGTCAATGCTATTATTCTAACCCTGGAAGAGCAGCCTATAGGCTCAGTTCAGAGGATCAGTGTTGACAGCTTGTTGTATATATTATCACCATAAGTTGTGAATTTTCATGCCCTTATTGCTGTGTAGTGGATTTAAAGCTTTACATAAATATGTAAAAAAAGCCTTGTTAGCAAGGTTAGCATCTGAATAATTTTCCAGACCCACCACTGTAAAATATTTCAAAATGTAAACAAAAGAAGGTAGCAGTTAGTCCTCCGATGACAACTTGTTCAGTCATGCATGAATACAACATTCATTTTGGAATATAACGCTAAATTATTAAACTGTTGTGAGTATGATGGCTGACTTTGGGGATGAGGAGGGAAGTTAATATTTTCCTTCCAAAGCCTGCATGTGGTATCATCTACCAACATGCCAACAAAGATGTTAAATGCTACTTGAAATAAATCCAAAGGATCTAAAAGGCGTTTTAGGTGTTTTCCTTGTGATTTGTTGATTTGATTTGGGTGAAACCACATAGATGGTGACTGACAGATGGCTTAGGGGTACACATGTAAGGCCTACATCAGTAATTTTAACCACTAGAGAATGCAGCAAGAAGGCAATGCCCCAAACAGAGGGACATTGTATCACATGCAGTTTAGCCTCAGGTTAAAGGCATTAGCTGATGGATAATAAAAGACCTCATTTATCTGGCGCTGTCTCCTCAGGGGAAGTATAGTACAATAAAACCTCTGCCCCGGTGGAAGCAAATCTAACTCACTGTGTGGGGGGTTCAAGGAGACCAGTAGGATTGCTTCAGCTTTCTGTGCAGCTCTGACATGATAAAAGTGGTCAAGCTGTTTTAATTCACAGACCCTTCAGCTGATTTTCTAGAAGGTTCAGCTGACTGCACTACTAGGAAATCAGTGAATATTTTGGTTAAAAGTCAAACTGAGTGAAGAGACATTTATTAGCCAATGCTGTGTTATCTACAGTATTCCTACAAAATCTGTAGAGACATAACTGTGTGGTATAATCTTCTAAGACTGGCTTGCATATTTATATTAAGTCTGCACACACATTGTGCAGATTAGGGTTCATGATTGAATGAATGTTGGTTGTCATTATGTTACTCCTCTATACTTAACCATTGGCACCGCTTTGAGCTGCTCTAAGGGAACACTAGCTGCTTTGCTTACCTGTCTTCTTTTGCATGTATACCCAGTTGGCCTCTTGTATTCCTCCTGGTGCTCCTTACAGCTAACCTGGCTCTGTGTGCTGTGTATGACATATTAGTCTGACTACTTCTGTAAGCACACTCCTTTACTGGCATGTCTAATTACCTTCAAATTAAGGCTAAAAAGCTGTCTTCCACATTTAGCAATAGGAGCAGTGACAGTGTGTACAAAACTGTCTTAAAGAAGGTATTTGTATGTTCAATGCATGTGTGTCTCATGTTGTGGGTCCACTACTCATAAATCAGTAAATGTTACACTAAAGACTTTGTTAAGGTCAGGACAGAAATCCTTTTTTTTCACAGGTACCTGTGAGATGCTACCTTTCACATTAGCCTACAAAAAATACATCATCTCTGCTGTACTCTGTATCCCCAATGCTAACCAAATGCTGTGAATGCAAACACTGTAAAATTGCAAATATTATTTTTATAACATTTTAAGTAAGTCAGTAAGTTAAGTGGTAAGGTAAATTTCAGTTTCAGTTGGGTACTTGTGGTTTAACTGTGATATTAAATAAAACCAACAATGCCAGGAGTCATATTTTATATTGATCCAATACTATTATAATATATTAGTGCATATATCATCTGCCAGCAGTGCAATTTCCCCTCAGTACAAAGAGCCTTTTTTGCTAATTGATTAGCACCCTATCAGTAGATGGATCATGTATGCCTGGTTTGACGCACTTCATTACACTCTTGTTGGCGACATTTAGAACCAAACGAGAAAAGAACACATTCAGAAAAACAATAAACCCCATTTTATCTTAGTAGCGGAGTTCCTCACACTCCTGCCACTGCCGTTTTACTGAATCAAGTTATAATACAGAGCCTCCTCACTTCTTCCTTTGTCAAAACATTTGAAATGACTCAGGCTGAGCTTTCTGAGCCTATTGGAGAATATCTACACCTTTCAGACAGATCACATTATTTCTAAAACTCCAAATTCCCAACTTTGTCGAGCTTCCCTGCAGCCACTGTTGTTGTTGTTGTGTTTTCTTGTTGCTATTTTCATCTGCCGCTCATTTGTTTCTTACACATCCCACAGGCACACCATGTAAATAAATTAGCAATAAGCACTTCTACATAAATTTATGCAGAGCTGTGTTTCTATTTTGAGGAAGTTCGTCCTCTGTTAGTGTACCTCTGACTGTGAAGACAAAAGCAGCACTGTAGTGTAAAAATAAGATGTGCTGTGACACATCTTCAGTTTAAAAGAGATCCTTCAAATAAAAATGAATTTAAAAAAGAATTTCCAGTTTGATTTAATGTGAAGGAAGGGTCGACTCAAAGGCAATCCATCTGTCAGATTCTAAGAGCAGTACAAAAGAGAGATAGAGGAGAATGTTTATTTTTTAAGCAGTGAAAAAATAACCACATTTGAAGCATGCTGCTGAAACCTTTGTCCAATGCAGGCTAAAGTTAGAACATCAATTTGTCCACAGTTTGTAGCTTTGAATCATTAAATGCAATGTCACACAACACATCCCTCTGCATACATGTGTTTTCAGTTACTCGGCAATAACTTAGAATAATTGTGAGGCTGACTTTGCTCAGACCCTAGTGCCACTCACACTGCATGTGATTTTAATCATCATTGTGTTTTGACCCCAAAGATAAATGCAGGTTTAGTTTTGTCTCACTGTTCATTTAATCCAATTGTCCCTGAAACGAGTTCTATACAGAGGTCCACACATGATGAGGTTAAGCCAATAAATGGCAAATTGAGGCAATTGAATCAAACAGTATTTAGATGATGTAGAAGGAGAGAAGAAAATCCAAACTTATTGGACATCACAAATGTATTGTCTTACTATATTAATTCAGCAACCTACTTAGAAACAAATAACTGGGATACATCATGCAGCTCGAAGGGGAAAAAACTTTTAATATCAATATTTTTGAAGGATTGTGTGCTACGTCTCTGCTAACAGTAATTGAAGGTCTGTGTGCAGATGGTTTCAGAGAGAATTTCAACATTTCCATCATGGTATTCCATTCATCTGCAGATAGTTCAAGAAGAGTGCAGATAAGGCTCTGCATTATTGATGCACTCTTCTAAATTGTCATCAATAGCCAGGGCCATCATCACTACCAGAGCCCATTTACTGTAATGTATGATGCACACAGACTTTGATTTCTGTTGACACACACACACACACACACACACACACACACACACTGAGCTGCACTGCACTGCGTAATGGCAGGCATTCAAGAAGCATCTGAAACAGTGACACTGTGATCCATATATATAGTATATGGCTCTGGTAGTGGTGTTGGCCCTGGCTATTGATGACAATCCAGCAGAGTGCATATTGATCTTTTTTGTGTTGTTGTCATGTTACCTTAATGACACACATGTACCGATGTCATTTATTGAATGTGAGCTTATCCAAACTCAATGGAGAACAAAAACTTTTTAGGACTTCACCAGGAAACTAAGGCAAAGCTGCTGTTTACACTTTCAGCATTGGACTAAATTTGGGTTAGTGGCAAATCCGTCCTAAGCTAAGGATGATCCGTTGGCTTGTTGAGGTTTGTGTCCTAAAATCCCAGCATCGCATCCAGCTGCCACTGCCTGTCCCTTGGTGCGTGCTGAAATGGGAATGCATCTCAGCAGACTGAGGAGGATACCTCATCCAACACTTAATGAGCTGCCAGATTCTGCAACACAATTAAAAAGGAGCTTAGGATGAATGGGCAAGTGTGGCTTAATGCTGTCACTGAAGAAACCATTGATTGACTCAGCAGTTAACTCACCAATCTCCAGCTAGTTTATTAACTTTATACATAAGCTTTACATTACAAAACTTGTTTAATTTCTACTTTATCTCACAATTACATACCTTTTTATCTAATGATTAATAAATGATTTATTATCTTATCATGTAGCTTGTTATTATAACTTTCACTTTTAACCTTGTGCTAACAGGAAGCTTTTGCACTATTATGACATAACGTCTGTATATATTACATTTCTTATTGAAGTGGCAGACACAGCCTACATGGGCATAGTTGTGCTAGAGTGTTTGTTTAATGAGTATGTAATTGCCCATTGTACCCTTTGAGCTAGCCTGGCCTAACCTGGCAAACACCAGCAGTTGTTCAGTTTGCACTGAGACGCATCACAGGCTGCAACATGGTTTGCTCTGTAGCATTGTTTTTCCTCCTTTGTTATTTGTCTACACACAGAGTGGATCATGCTGTGTAATTACAGAGGAAATTGAACGTAAATGTTCACAGTGGTGTCAGTCACTGGGCTACGGCATTGTACACTTAGTGCAGAGCAGCAGGTGTCTGCATGCAGCTGGAGAAAGTTTCTGTTCTAGCATTTATAATAAGGAATAAAAGATTTCTGGGTTGCAATATGGGAAATAAAAGACCTAAAGTTTTAGTCTCTATCTCGTCTATATCTCATGCATCTACTGCTTCAGAAGATCTTTTTTTTTTATCTCTTTGAGTCTCTCACCACTTTAAAGTCATGCCATGCTAAAATGCTAACTCACCACAATGAGACTTTTATGCTGTGTTATACCAAAGTTTGACCTCTGCAATGTGTGTTCATGATCCACCTTGGATGCACATTGCTCTCAGAAGGACACAGTGAAGATGGACACTCCTCATTCGGCTGCATGTAATGTAAGCGAGGGCTGAAAATATCTGCACTCCTCTCCATTATTTATATCATGCTATAAATAATACAGTGTGCAATGAGAATAAGTAAGGAGTCTGTTTGTATCTAAACAGTTTAGTAGCTCTCTCACAGCCAGTGGATGTACATATTTATGCTCAGTGCTTTATTTTTATTACAGAGGTTCTTGCTGTAATGGATCCCTGAGTGAAATTGGCTTCATACAATACAGACTCATTTATCGGTGTGTGTTCTCAATTGGTAAAGAAAGATTGTATCATTTATTTAAAACTCTCTTTTACTCTATGTCTGCATCAGTGCCAACATTTTCACTGGATGGGAACGATGCTTTTCGTTATTGAAGTGCTTCATAGCTGTCACAAGCATTCACTTTCTGTTTATGCCCTACTTGGAGTTTAGGGTTAGGCATAAAAACTTGATGTGCTTCATTTTCAGCAAGATAATCCTCACTAATGAATGCAGCTTGTATGATTAAGTTTAAATATGAAAGACAGAAGTAAAAAGCTCATTTTATGCTATAAAAAGACATGGTCACATGACTTCTGTGGCACCACCACTAAGTATAGATAGATAGCTATTTTGTCCAAATGCCCAGATGTGCCATTCGGACAATCCAGTGTAAACGTAGCTTTCCAGCTTTACCCTCTGAAGCCTGCTTTCATAAGGACAGAAATTGCAGTCTAGTCTTATGTGAGACATTTTAATTCCAAACAACATTTGGGGTTTCACTGTATTCCAACTGCTGAAAGATGTACTACGAGGTGATCTGCCACTTTAAACAGAGTACTAGTTAAAAAGACTTGTACTTAAAACATCTCTCCAAAACCAGACAGTTCAGAGTGGCCCTTATTTTTAGAAAGCATTGTTAACGGGGCCCACAGGGCCTCTGACCATGTTGAATCTTTTTCAGAAGCAACTTTTCCCAAAAATGAACACATACAAAAACACATACACACACACACTGGCAGTTGCTCTGTGTGCCTCATCTGTACAATTTTCAGGTCACTATCACATTTTATCAGGAAACGCATGGCTGACCTTCTGTCAGATCAAAGAGCTTTACAAATTACATACATGAGTGTGTGTGTGTGTGTGTGTGTGGGGGGGGGGGGCTTAAAGTGAGAGTGGGGATTTGCACAGACACATGGCTGTGCACATGAATTAGCTTTTAGTATTTAATAATTAAGTTACTGTACATAAAAATGTGTCTCAGCCCAGTCTCATCCTCTTTTATAACAAGATCACAAGATGATTATATATAACAGATGATTGAATATCATCTTGTCATTACAGGAAGTTATACAAAGACCTTGACAAATGATCCATTTTCACCGTCTGTGTATTTCCCTGTTCACATGATAATATAGTGCCTGTTTTTATTTTTTTCTAATCATACTCCTGTGCTAGAACATGTTGGACATATACGAACACTTTAAAACCCCATCATAACACCAATGAAAAACTCTTTACAATCTACTGATTTAGTTGTAAGGCTTTTAAAAAATTGTGGGAGTGCACAACCATGAAGATTAAATAAAAGGTGCAATGCATGCAATAATGCATTATTAAATGATGAAAAAGAAATTGAATCAAAAGAACCTAAATGAGAAAGATGAAGATGTCTTCTGTACTGTCCTTGCTGGCTGGCTAAGACTGATGTTTGGGCAGGACAGGCTGGTGTAGGAGGAAACACAGCAGGGTGCAAAGCTCCAGGCTTTACAGCATCACTTCCCCACAGAGAGAGTGAGAGAGAGAGAGAGAGAGAGAGAGAGGTTTTCGAGGATGAGCTTCAGTTTCATCATTCTTACCTCTGCTGTGTACAAGATGACATTCACATTAGCAACACAACTAGCGCAACTAATTGGATAACCTATATATTTCTCTGTGTCAACAAATTTAATTAAAAAAGACCAACAATGAATAAACCACAAGACTGTGTCCATTAAAGCTCGATATATCTTATTCCCCAATGCCACATTAATAAAAGTCATCAGCAGGCCACAATAACTGTCATTTGAAAATTTAACATTAAAAGTTTGTACTACAATATCTACTACATGCTCATCAGTAAATAACACTGACCATGTGATTTGTATTCATAAAATAAAATACTATGACTCTTAATTCAAAATTAATGAAAGCTATTCTCCCAAACTCATCTGTGCTGAGGATTTATGCAGTGTTACTGTGAACTGTGAAGCTGTAAACACTTAACTGTGAGTTATTTGGCATTCAAGCTGGCATGTTTGTCTGAAAGAACAGGAGCAGTTCAAGGGGCAATTACATACCCATTAAACAAAGTTCACTTTGTCAGCCTGGAACACACATTCACTACACACACACACACACACACGGAGAAAAATCATAAATATTGCATATTCCCATCCCTGATGGGAGAATCAGAATGTCTTGACATGCACACGCCTACCATCTGTGAGTTTCATCCCATTGAGAGAAGCTGAGTGGTGATGAACTGTGCCATTCCTGGTGAGAGAACATAACAAACTGGAGGATCAAAGGAGTTTGGGATTAAGCCAAGATGAAATATGATATGTGCTGAAGTGAGTTTCTTGTTGGATCTAATTCATGACAAGCCCAGGGGAGCTGGCTACAATTTGCACTGTAAGGATTAAGTGAAAATAAACTTTCTTCCATCTTAAAGCTTCTTTAAATAGGACATTTACACAAGGGAGTCAAAGTCTGTTTCACCTCTGACCACACCAAGCTTTACTGACTGAGAATGACGGCGTGATCTCTCTCAGCCTTTATGTAATAGTGTACTTACACACACTTCACTGGTGCCTTCAGATGTAGCTATGGCGACATCTTGTTTTTTGGTGCCCTCTGGTGTAGCCACGGGGGCATCTTTTGTTTGTTCTCAACAGCCAAGGACATCATTGATCTTTGGACACTGAGTGGAGCATCTCCTGTTTCTTCTGTGTGACTGCAGGAAGGCTGCTCACTGGTGGTGAGATTCTGGATGTTGATGTCCATTGCATCACCATGTCATATGGTATTTGGAGGGCAGGTGGTGGCACAGAATAGATGCAGATCAGCATCCAGATGCAGTGTTTCTTTAATCAGTTGGACTAACAGAGGCTGATGTTCTGTCATCCATGCCATCAAATCCTTAATGTCAATATGGCAGCCAAGTCACACCTGCCATCCTCTGAATACTAACCTATTTCGTCACAGATGTTTTCTGGAGTCTTGAAGCTCTAGCACTGTTGACCGTTGTCTTGATGCTGGGAATTATATTCAGTTCTATTCCCTCGGTTCAGGATGTGATCTGCTGGCTGATCCTGAACATCCCATCCAAGGGATTATTTCAAGTTTATTGCTGAGAACCACAAAACACACCGGCAAACACCCTGAATCACACAGACATGAGAGGTGGTCAGGGATGCAGGTTGAGCATCGGCCTCAGTTCCCAGCCCTGAAAGCTGCACCCAAACTGCACCTCTCAGTGCTGAGAGCTGTAAATGCAACAGCAGATGACAGGTATATAAAACCATCATTTATTTAAGATGATTTTTTTCTGCTTTTCAGATTGCACTCTGAGCTGAGCTTCCACTTCCTCACACATCTTTACCTCAACCTCCAGCACCAGGCGCCACAGGTGCCCGGTCGGCTCAACATCCCTTCATCACACATTTTATCCACCAGGTCATCATCCAGGTTGGTAGTTGGATCATTTCTATGCTAGGGACACATTTGATACTGCTCCTGCTTTTTTGTTGGAATGAAGCCAGACTAAATGCAACATCGGCTCAATATTCAATCTCATGGTGAAGCTGAAGCCCTGCTTGGGATTCAGAGGGTTAAATAAAAACACAATCTCTTCCTGACCTTACCCAAGGTACATTTGTTGCCTAAACATAACCACATCTAGTAAACAACACAGAAATACTGGCAGACCAATGGTGCATCCCAAACCTCCAAAGGTCCCTCAGGCAGTATCCTCCTTTCCTCTGAGGTGTGGAAACATTCGTTTTTCTGACAGCCAGAGGCGATCCTATCACTGAGCAAAAGTAGGTCCCAAAGAAAGAGAGATAGTGTAAGAGGGTATTCATAACTTTGATTAAAAAAGAAAACTTTTCAATGCGACAACTTTGCACTTGATAGCATCAACATTAAATGAATGTTGAGGTGTGAGATCAGATTAGATGTAGTTGAAATCTCTAAAATACTTTATATGTAAGTCAATAAATGTTGAAGTAGTAGTAGTAGTACAATGCAGGCAGACATCAAACACAACATATCCTATAGGCTATATATACAACACTGTTTCCTGGCTCTTTTATTCTTTCACACTGCAAACCCCGCAGGAATACACTGAGAAAATGTACTTAACACTAAACAGGTGGATTGAAGCCTTAAAGCACCCACAGGGAAAACAGCTACAGTGCTCAGGCCTAGATGACCTAAATGCTGAATGCACAGTGACAACACACAGCTCGACCTGATTTTAAACAAGCAAATGTCTCATTTTGTAGGAACACAAAATGGGTTTGTTGTCTGCAGGGACCAACAGTCAGAGTCAAAGATTTATGGTTGGAACTGATGCAGCTCAAGAAGTTTTAACAGGCTGGATGGATTAGGTGGAGAAGTGTCCATTCACCCACAGTCCATACTAGTGAATCGGTCATTTATATTTATATATTGATCAAGACTGACCATCATGCATGTGGCTTGTCCATGGTGCTATATCTGATGCTTGTCTGATGCTGCTTGATTTTCTCACCAGTGCTGAAACATCTGTGTCAACAGTCAGATGGTTTTTCACTAGTTTTTGTTGCTAGGTTGCAAAACAAGCAGAAAGGTTAGCTAAGACTATGTAAACACATCGCATCATGGCGGTGGAAACAGTTCTGGGTATGGACACTTCAGTCACTGCTGCAGTCAGGGGTCTCATGGAAAACTGTAATAACACAATTAACTTGCAGTTCTTTATCTTCTCTCACACAAGCAACCTCTGTGTGTTTATTTGTGGAAGGGTGGCTGACTTATTTAGCAAAGGTTGCTGCGGGAATGTTTTGTACACTAGCTGTTGTCACTGTCACCTGTTGCAGTTTTGATTTTATACCTGTTTGCTTTCAGCTATTTGCTTAAACATCAAATATAATATATAGATTCCAGCGGAGGCACATTTTAAACCAGCACTCTTATAGTAGAAAATATTGAGTTTTGTTTTTGGTCTGGTGTTTCTCCTGCAGATTGCAGCCCTGCTGTGTGCAGAAATACTGTTTAGAATAAATCTGCAAACAATTACTGTGCAGGCAGTTGAACAAGTGGCTTAATCAGGACAAGCAGGCCTCCATTAACAAAATCAGAACACAGGGCAGCATTCAATAAGTGGACATGGAGTGCAGATAATCACCCCAACATTACAACTAATCATCAGCGAACAATACCACAAAAACAACAACATGATGATGGCTGTGTTAGAAATGTACAGAGTAATAACTCAGGTCAGCAGGGTGTTCTAAAACACTCCCCTACAATCTTAGATTGTGTATGCATACACAGATCTACTGTAGAAGTTTACAGTAGATATCAGAACCACAGCCAGGTAATAGGACTGAACATAATGCATTGTGGGATAGAGTTGGCCACACAGTGGTGTAATTGCTACTTTTGGTCATCGTATAACAGTCTGAGTTCTAGTCTTGAATGAGCTCCCACATACAGTCAGCAGTTGTTGGCTGCTTTTCCTTCACTCATCCCAACCCCTCTCAGTTTAGACTGGATTTAGGTCATTTGAGCAACACTGTGCTTCCTGGTCAGAAAAGTGTTTACAGAGCCAGCCTAGAGTTTATGGCTCAGTATCCTGCTGAAAAACAATGGGTCCATAGACCAGATAGGCTGGTGTGGTGTGGTGTGGTGTGGTGTGGTGTGGTCCCTGTCACTGTGTCACAGGATGTTGTGGCCATGTTGGTTAGACTTAAAATGAATTTTCTGACTGAAACAAATCTTGTTTTATCTGATTCAGTTTGACTGATTCTGGCTGTAGTGTTGCTCGTGGCTGAGCCTGTATTGCCGGCTGTGTGGCAAAGTTCATTTATTATTTACATGGACACATTTACTGTTGACAGAAAACATGGACATGGTCGGTGGATGTGCTCTCTTAATGCACAGCAGTGATAAAGTCATGATTCACAGTCACCTCCCTGTTGACACTGGAAACACTGATGTGTGCTCTGATCAGAGCTGTGATGTCTCCACTGCGTCAGAAAGAACTGACCTGGTCCTCAAGACGACCAGATTCATCTTCGTGTTTGATGGTTTTTCAGACGGACAGGTTTCTGTCTTTAACTAATAACATTCTGTGTCTTTTTGTTTAATGTAGGGCTGTCACAATAAAGATGTTATGGAATAAAAATAATAGATTATATATATATAATATTACCACAAGAAAACTGCAGGCAACAGGCATGTGTGTAGCTGGTGCAATACTAAATTGCAAAAGAGAAGCTTTTCCACAACCCTGAAGCTTTCAGGGCCAGGTGTCAATGATTGTCCTCCGTCTTTGTGTCTTTGTTGTCTGCCCCTGAAAACACCAGCAGAAAATATTCAGGCTGCTTACACTGCTACCGCTGTAGTAAGATTACATTATTATTCAGTTCTCCGGGACTCACACAGTGTGCGAGTGAGTGTATGAAGTGAACCGGAGAGTGAAAGATTGCAGACTAGAGAGCAGCATTTTGTAATAAAGCAGGTTGTTTGTGCACAAAGCAAACACTGAAATCACAGAACATAAAATCACATTTTTATCATTTGAGCACTTCATAACGGATATGTCCTTCATGTGGTAAGATATGATTCATTCATGTATATAAGAGATTCTCTTTCAACATTTTTAAGCTATTAACATGGCTCGTTTGCATTTCTCTGATCCTCTCCATTAGCCTTTATCATAACAGGGAGCCTGGTCTCTAAATGCCTGAATTATTAAGGATGTGACAAGAGAACAGAGGTATAGTTCATACCTTTAACAACAGTATTCTAGGCTTGTCATATGTGGAGCGCCGTGTGTCAGAGGAAGCTTTCTTCTTAACTGCTGATGAACATTTCAGAAAAGAAAGACAAAGATAAATGTTAAGCTCACATTGGGGAAACAGGTATTAAGAGGCAGGTCAGAATTTTATTTGTCTCTTGACCAATCAGTGCTTCATATCCTTACCAATTATAGATTCAGTTCTCTATCAACTGCAGCGCCTTGTAACTACCTTTGTAAAGGGAGGGATGCTGCTTCCCAGTGGTGACTTCAGTCACTGCAAAATCACATACAACAGAAGTACAGTTCATTACCAATGCAGTTGATTTTCTGCAGAGATGCATTGCGAAAGAATATCAGTGCACAGAAGCCAGGCAGTACAAAAACATGTAAATATATATAAAACTAGAGAGGAAAATAGAAATAAACAGAGGGGGGATGAAAAAGGGACAGGAAATGTATTTTTCTTTGAGGAGAAGAGAGGGAAAAAATAAAACTAAAAGGCATGGGAAGCAAAACAAACATTAAAAGAGAGGCAGTTAGTACTGATATGCAGCCCTCACTTGTATGTGTGAGCAAACATGCCATAATGAGGGCATTTGCAGTGAACACACTGAAGTGCTCTTACAGATAATAATGCTGTATAGGGCTACTTTTGAAGGTCATCATCGAAACACACTTATATGTAGAAAAAAAATCCTGTCTTTTCTCAAAATGTACATGTTTACAAGCCCTCATGTTGGAATACAAAGAAAGAGCTTGTTGAAGGGTTGACCTGTCATTAATAAGGCACAGAAAAAAGGCATCTGCAAATTGATGCCAGAGGCAGGCCTTCATTCTGAGGGTGAGTCCAAAGCTGCAGGGGGAGAAAATGAAGTGTGTGTATATGGAATAGAAGTTAATGTGTCTTTACTTTAGGCATGTAAATTATTTTAAAGTGATGAAAGCTGTTAATGGTTCAGTGTGCGTAAAAGATGCCTGTGATGCATTTCTTTGTATGTTCATATCCAATTCAAATCAGGCATTTGTGTAATGCATTCCGCATGTCTACACATCTTAACACATATTTGACACAAGTCAATTTGTCAAATTAGCTGTTTGTTGTTGGTCAAAGAATAAATTCTATCTAATAAAAATAGCACCTTGCAATTTGGCCAATGGTTACCTGCAGAAAAATTATAGGTCTTTAAACCAAATACAAGAAGCAATTCAGAAAACATTGTGGCTTTAATTTGAAGTTGCACCTTGTAGCGTTTTTACACATTTATATCGCAAACATTGTAATATATTCCTGTTAATGCAGAGGAGAACCAAAGCTTGGTAAATGTATTTATAATGGCTAAAAAAATAATCTGTCAGTGAAAGAATATTAGAGCTGTGCTGCTGCTGTCAAGCTATTTTTTAGAGGGCGGAGAGAAGAAAGGTGTGTAGTCAACAGCTTCAAAGGAAATGGGAAGATCAAAAAGAATTAAAATACAGAAATCCCCAGCACTGGCAAGGAGGAGAGCGTCTTTAGGCAGTCCTCACCGCACCGAATCCTTCAATACTTGATTGAGAAGATGACAATAAAAGAATCAATCTGAATCTATGGGTTTCTTCAAAAGTGACAATATTATATCTAACAAGCTGGAAAACATTTTTAAGTGACAACTAATCAGTTAAACTGTCTTTTAATGTATTTTAGCACACTATTGTCAAACCTTAAGATGATTAGGTCTGTTTTTATTTTTGTCCTTCTGATCTGTTAAAAATTGTGTTTTTCTTGTAATAGTTTCCCCTTTTTGACAATTTGGCGCCTCTCCATATGCGCTTTATTTATTGACTCCGTTTACGCCAAGGATTTCCACAGGCTGTATCATTGCGTTGCAGTTTGTTTTTCGGCAGCAGGGGGCAGAAACACTCCCGGCGTCCGGCAAATTTTCAAAATACAGATTCAGAGAAGAAGAGCTTTCCGGTGTGCAACAGCTAGGCATCACCATGCCTACTGCTGTGATTATGGAAGAAAATTTTGATAAATTATTAGAGCAGTGTGAAGCTCAAGAGCTTGAGGTAAGCACCGAACCGCAAAATTAATATGTGTATTTTTTTGGTCAACAATGAATGTCTTAAAGTGTCTCTGTAGAAGAGGAAATCATGTTGCTAACGGCTTGTTTAGAGTAGTTATGCTAACGTTTTGGTCAAGACACACACACATAGTCTCATTTGACTTTTTGCTTACCGTGGAAAGTTGCTTCCAAAATGACTAGTTGTTTGCTGACGATGCCATAACATATCATTGGTAGTGGAGAGCAACGGTGTAGCGTCTGTCCTATTCAGCTTATGCCGTTAGCATGTAGCAGGAAGCTAGTTAGCCGGAATCTATTGGACAATATTGTTACAGACATAACAGTATTAATTGATTTATTTGTGGTCTTTGGATGTTATTCTCGGTGTGTGTCTTTGTGTCACTTCTAAGACCAAGCGGGTTTTCTCTAATTATCTCGTAATAGCTTTTACAAATGTTAGCAGAAGCTAATATCATATTGGATAGCAGGTGTTAGTTGTCGTAGCCATAGTTTGTTGCTAACATTACGTAGCTAACATGTATTAGCGAATGATCTTTAGCATTTGTCTGGATAACTTTTGGTTTTCTATGTATTACTGTTCCAGTTTTTAATATCACGCCCGTATTTACTTTGACAGGCTCCAGGGGGCATTGCAACACCTCAAGTCTATGCACAGCTGCTGGCGCTTTATTTACTAAATAATGACATGTAAGTTAACTGTGTGTCTGTCATGCCGTACAAAGTCTACTATTTACTACATCAAGCTTTATCTGTGGGTCATCACAGAAAGGGATGGCTTTTCACATGTTACTGTATTTATGTTGAAACTAGCCTACTCATGGTTGTGCATGTTTTGTTTTGCTGCGCTGCATGCACCTCTGTGGATTGACTTGTGTGGATGTTGGTCCTACAGGAATAATGCCCGGTATCTATGGAAGCGAATTCCCCAAGCAATAAAATCGGTAAGCAGCACTGCTTTGTAGTTAAAACAGAAATGAATGTACAGCGCATCAATGTATAGCATTTAAGTGTCCTTTCATGCTATTCCATGTTCCTCCATGTCCAACACACTGCTGGGTACAGTACTGTTACTGTGTACAGCTTCAATTAAACCCTGTTTTAAACTCAATTAGTCAAAAAAAAACAATCAAACGGGAGTCTAAAGTGCGTTTTGCACTGTAGTTAACATAGATAACATGTTGTTATCTGCCTAAATACTAGAAGATTGAAAGGAAGTTGTTTCCACACAGGTCATGACTTCTGTTTTGGTTCCTCAGATTGTAAGACAAATGCAATTTACTTTTCAATTAGAATTTCAAATGAACAAGAGTTAAAAAGAGATCATCCATACAACCACCGTGGACCAGTGCCCTAAAGATTTGGCTGTGAATGCTCTTTGGTATAGCATAAAAGTATTTTTGCTGGTTAAGTGTAGCATACTTAAAAAAATTTGAAATATTTCTGTCTTGTTTCATGCAGGCAAACCCAGAATTAGCAGCAATTTGGGCTGTTGGCCAGCGCATTTGGCAAAGAGACTTTCCAGGAATCTACACAACCATCGCAGCATACCAATGGTCAGAGAATATCCTTCCTGTCATGGAAGCCCTTCAAGGTAACAACAAAAAGCACTGTCCCTCTAGACTTCTAATCAAATCATTTAATCAATTTGATTAAGTTTTTCAGGTTAATAAACCATTTAAATAATGTTTAAATCATTTTACACATTTAGCGTTTCAGGAGCTAAACCGAAATTCTCTGTAGTGACTTTAAAGTGAATTAAATATTTACATTCGCTATAAATGATGTGAAATCACAATCAGCAGGGGGCACCAGCGGAACATAGTGTAACTATGATGCAACACAGCAGTGGCAAAATAAAAACATGTTATAAAATTAAAGGGAGCTGATTCAGTTGCTTTTAACCGCCCAGGAGTGTTGCTTACAAGTATCAGACAGGGAAGGGCCAATTGCTCCAATGGAATAAGCTGTATCCCAGTTCACGTACATACTGTCTCATAATGAGAAACACAACAGATAGACACTTATGTCATGTGATGGTTTGCTTGTGCAAGAGTTTAAGAATAGCCTCACCCTCATGTTTACGCCACTTCTTGTTGATCTGCCATTGATGCTGCCATTTGATATCAGTTAGATAACAACTTTGATTACATGGTTAGATAACACTATGATACTCACCATTATAGTGATCATATTGCAATTAATAATACAATTTTTAAATCTAAATAGCCATTATTTTAATCTTTGAAGCCAAGTCCCAACCTGCTTGTATTACTGTTACATATAATATATTTTTAAGATTTATACACCGTTCAAAAGTTTGGGGTCAAATGGAAATGTCTTTATTTTTTCAAAGAAGATAACATTAAAGTAATCAGACATTGTTAATGTGGTAAATGACTATTCTAGTTAGAAAAGGCTGATTTTAAATGGAATATATACAAAGGTATACCGAGGCCCTTTTTCAGCAACCATCACTCCTACGTTCTAATGGTACATTGTGTTGGCTGATCGTGTTAAAAAGGCTAATTGATGATTAGAAAACTCCTGTGAAATTATGTTAGCACAGCTGAACTGTTATGCTGATCAGAGAAGCTATAGAACTGGCATGGTGACCCCAAACTTTTGAATGGTAGTGTATAGATGTCTTTTAAAAAACATAAAACCCTTCATCTGACCTTCATGTTTCTTTTAAATTAAACTTAGAACAGTTCTTCTTTTAATACCAAATGGAAAACTCAAAAAAGATAGCACTTAAAGAGGTGTCACAAGATGTTGTCATTGACTTGTTTACTAAGTAGACTGAGGCCTGTTTCTCAGGCGGTGGCTGTCTGACACAAACAGGATCCATGTGACTGACCCTGTTTGTCTCACTTCAGTCCACCACTTCTGTCACTGTCAGAGGGGACACAGTGGCCACCGTGACATGTGACACATGCTGCTCTGGGAGGGAGGAGGCCATTTCTGTGAAAATATCCTAGGCCAGCAAGCGGGCAGGAATGTGTGCTCTCATTGGTGGAAGGGATCGGGTGTCACCAGCTGTGAGGGACTGGTATAAAGGACAGAGCTGTTAGCTCTCAACCAGAATAGATATCAGCATCTAACAAGTAATAGCACACCGAAGATAAGTTCTTCCAGTCTGCTCTCTAGTTTAAGAACCTTTTTGAAAACAACTGAGAGGGCAGGTTTTAGTTTTCTACTTGTGGAAATTGAAAAAAAGCTTAGCTGAGACGTTGGGAGATACTTCCACCATGGACGTCCAGAGGACAGGATCTATGGTTCGGCCCCCCAGCCCTATGGATAGCCTTGAGAAGCAGCTGAGCTGCCCCATCTGCTTGGACATGTTCACCAAGCCTGTGGTGATCCTACCCTGCCAGCACAACCTGTGTCGTAGTTGTGCCAGCGACCTGTATGACTCACGCAACCCATACCGCTTTTCTGGAGGCGTCTTCCGCTGTCCTACTTGCCGGTTTGAGGTTGTGCTTGACCGCCATGGTGTGCACGGGCTCCAACGCAACCTGTTGGTTGAAAATATCATCGACATCTATAAACAGCAGCAAGAAGGTAGCAATAGTGGAAGCACAGAAACCTCATTAAAGCCTAAAGAATCCAAAGAACCAATGTGCCAAGAACATGAGGATGAGAGAATCAACATCTATTGTGTGACCTGCCAGACACCCACCTGTTCTATGTGCAAAGTGTTTGGCCAGCATAAGGACTGTGAAGTGGCACCTCTAGCAAGTGTTTACCAGACCCAGAAAGGTGAACTGAGTAATGCCATTGATACCCTGGTGGCCAGCAATGGGCGTCTGCAGGCTCTGCTCAACCAGATGGAAGATGCCTGCCGCGCTGTACAGGAGAATGCTCAGCGTGCTAAGCAAGGGTTAGCAGAACGCTTTGATCTGCTATATGCTATTTTGGAAGAACGCAAGACCATCCTACTGGAGCAGATTGGGAAAGAGCAAGATGATAAGGTGGCAGCTCTGCGGGCACTGGCTCAACGTTATGGTGAGCGGCTGCAAAATTTCTCAGAGCTGACTGATACAGCTGTCAGGGCACTGGAGCAAAGTGGAGCTGCTGAATTTCTGTTGGCTTCGAAGGGCCTCATCACACAAACCAAAGATGCAGCCAAATCTTCATTGGGAGAGGAGAGGCCAGAGCCAGGCTTCGAGAAGATGGACCACTTCAGTTTGTCCACAGAGCATGTTGAAACAGTCCTCGCAAAAATGGACTTTGGAGTGGGGGGAGATGATGAATTTGAGGATGCAGAGGAGGAAGAAGAAGAGGAGGAGGAATAATGAGAACTAAAAAGATTTTGGACCTCTAAGAATTTGTTTTTTTCTTTTTTGGGGGGGGATGGGAAAGTGTTCATTACCAGAACTTTGGATGTGATATGGAATATAAGATAAGGTGAATGTGGGCTTAAATGTCTTGCCCTTACTTTCAGTGCAATATTTAATTTAAATGTTGTATTCATGCCTTTTCTTAATTTGTTTTTTATATACTTTTGTACTCTAAGGCAGGTAAATGTAGTAATATAGGTCGAATGGAAATACTGAGGGTCTGATGATTGATTGCACATCATTTTCTTCATATGAAGCTTATTGAAACGGTTGTCGTTGTATTTATGTGGTGATCATCTGTTCTATATTCACCAAAGAGACATTGAATAAAGCTGCATGAAGACAAGAACCAACTTGGGTTGTTTCTTAATTAAGTAAACCTAGGCCTAGTTACATTTTTTTTCAAGGGGGAAGAAAATGGCCTTCTTTTTTTTTTTTAAATTGTATAATTTTTCCTTTAAGTGTTTCTATCAGAATGTTTCCAAGTCTGTTGCTGCTCTTACTTGGCAATGGACTGTATGTAAAAATAAAAGCCCTTGCCCTGTCCTGTCTGCTTTGCCTTTGCTGGTGAAAAGTGAGGGCTATTTTTAAAGAGGTGAGAAATGATAGCGGCCCTGGAATAGACTGTCAGGGAAAGACAGGCCAGGTCCTGTTTCTCCAACATAAAAACCCTTATCCTCCCACTCACGGACATCTTGCTCAGCATCTCCAGCCTGTGTGTCAGAAGGGCATGCTAAGAAAAGCAGCTTACAGTTGCCTAGTGGCCAAGAGGCCATGATAAAAATACATTCTTCCAGGGGACCAAGTTACAGAAAGCCCCTTGAGTTGACCTGCTTTGCTAGTTTGGGAGTTTCCTCATCTGCAGCCAAATAGTCGTTCGGTGAGAAAAAGCAGCTTTATGCGCTGTGACACATAGTTCACGTTTATCGAACAGAGACCCCACACCTTTATATTTAATTTTCTTCGTATTTAATTGTTTGTATTTAAGTGTTGCATTACTAGCAGATATTCCTCTACAGCCATATTTCATAACTTCTACCACCAATATAACAATTGGCTGATATGTGCTGAACTTTTTTACAGAACATAATGCAGAAAAAGCTCATTTTTGCCCCTGGGTGGTTTGAACGTGCCTTA
This sequence comes from Parambassis ranga, assembly GCF_900634625.1. NCBI lineage: Eukaryota > Metazoa > Chordata > Actinopteri > Ambassidae > Parambassis > Parambassis ranga. Next base: position 16,031,413 of record NC_041041.1, read on the forward strand.
ACTCCACTATCAGTAGTCAAAGTCATGCCCATTCCAGTAGACGACCTTGCACCTTACTTTGTAAAACTTTATAACATTGTGTTATACCACTGTGTACATTGTCTAAACTGGCGATAACATAGCTCACTAGCTCTGTTCTCATTTTGTGTTTCCCAACATTTCTGGTTTTTGGTTGTCTGTCAGTCTGTTGTTCAAGGTGACATTTGACAGTGACAATGCATTGGTGAAGTTTATTGCAATGCAGTTCGCTAAGCAGTTTTCATACTAAACCATCATACTTATTTTTTTCTCACTCCTCAAATGGGATGAAAAAAAAGTGTTGCCACAGACCACCTATACCCCCAACATTCATGCTCATTCAACATGTTCACTATAGTTAGATATTGGACATATATTCAGATATTCATTATTCTTCATTCATTCATTATATTTAAATTGTTACTGGAATAACCTCCCAAAATCAATTATTGGTCAGGTTATGTACCCTTGAATGTATTGTAGTTTTCAAAGTGCTATCTTAACATTCTCCCTCCTTTTTGAGTACAAAGCACAGATGGCAGGAAACTCCTTAGACATCAGAATAGGAAAGTGCTCTTGATAAATCTCCAGCCTTCTCCTGCACAGCTGTCTTTTCTCATCCCACTTGTTATTGTTACTGCTGCTACAGACTAAGCGCTGACTGTTGGTACAAATAGCCCGTTGCTAGGCTATAAAACACGAAAGGCCGCAACCCTGAGGCATTTACGTGATAGCTGCAGGAGCAGCAGCAGCAGATACATGGCCAGCCTGTGTTGTTGCGAGGCCCCATCACCCTTAAAAGTAATCTCCATAATTAGAGCAGCATGTCAGAGTCAGGATAGATAAATAGGACTGCTTTAGAAGCCAAAGCCAGTGCATGCTGATAAAGACTTCAGCGGGCTCTGCTTCACACCAAACCTCACATTGTCTTGAACAAGCTTCATTTAGCAAGTGTGCTTGATTGGGGAATTTCTTTTAGTTCATATAAATAAATCGCATCATTTATTCCAAAGAAAATCCAGGTGGTAAAAGCCGACAGCACAGAGCTGTGTTTTATTTTTATAACCCAACACTACCTCCTCATAGAGCTGTAGTTGTGTGTGACTGTGTGTTTGTTCAGATATGCACAATTGCTATACATAACGCTCTGCTGTTAAAATGTTGTACCAGCACTGTCCCCTAGTTTCTGGAAGATCACAGTATGTTGCTGCTACACGTGTGCTGTACGCTCTTGAAATAGAAGCTGAACAGAGATTTAGCTCATATGTGCTCCATATGCACCTATCTAATATTGATGTCTTCACAGAGAGCACACGGCAAAGGGCATATGGTCTAGTGGCCCAGGCGTACACTTCCATCACAGCAGAGGATTTTGCTGCTTTTGTGGGCTACTCTGTGGAAGAGGCCGTAAAGGGTAAGGTCCTTTTGTTGTAGTTAATTTTCTGTTTTTTTTCCTGCAATTTCTGCATTCACTGATTATCCTGTTGTTCTTCTTCGTCCAAAGGTGTGGTGAGCCAGGGCTGGCAGGCAGACCCCAACACTAGGATGGTGATGCCCAAAAAGCCAGGTAGGGGGCACTGTTACTCTTATAATAGTGCCCATCATTAGCCTTGTACTCTGGTTTTCTCTTCATGAGTAACCCTGCACCCCCTCCCTGCTCTGTGCTTCTCCAGCATTTTATTAGACACACAAAAATGTTGCAGCCAGGGTTCAGTCTGAGAAAAAGAGACAGATGACATTTCCTCCTTCAAGAATCTTTTAAAAGTTTTATTTGCTCTGTGTTTGTCCACTGTCCCGCCCCTTTTCTTCTCCTTTGAACAGCATCACATGTCCTTAAGTCAGAGACTCATGGATTGATCCATCCGATTTGAGGACATATATAAGCAAACCTGTTGAGTCTGTGGTGCATCCCCCTCTCTCTCGCTGGACCATACTACGTTATTGGAGCATCTGCTGTGCACATGTTCACATCTAACATATTCATTACTGTCTTTGTGTCTGCCTCCCCAGCACCGCTGGAACGTTAAAGCTGTCTTTGATTTTGGTTGTAGATTGGCATTCGCACAGGAAATCTCTGGTTTGGTTGAATTTAAAGTCTCACTGTCACTGGGTTAGATTCTAAAAGTAGTGTTGCTAAACACTTAAAACCTGCGTCCCACTGACACTCTGAGTCAGAACACGTGGGCTATAGCTGCTGAGTTAAAACCAGAGATGCAAGAAGATCGATAGCAGTTGGCAGAATAAGGAATCCCCCTCTGACTCAACTTCTCCTCTTCCTGTCTTTCTGCTCTCTCAACAGATCCTCCCCCTGTCTCTTTGGTTCCAAATGAGCAGCAGTTGGCCAGACTCACTGACTACGTGGCTTTCCTTGAGAACTGATAACCCGTTGAGACCACCGCCACCCAATTTTACCCACCTGGTACTAAGGGGGAATACAAATTTGGATAGACTCCTTATCCTTCCTGCAAGGTCCCACTTCCTGACACAGACATCTTGCATGAATGCTGCAAGCTATTCTCTCCCCATGACATGCCTATTTATGATGAACATCGAAGAAACCCTCATTTTATTAGCCTTCACGATGCTGTATGATATTCCTTCTTGTTCTCTTGTCACCCGATATGTAAATGTGATCTTACATCAGAGGACGTACGACAGATCACTGTCTCTATAGACTCAAAGCGGTATATGCAGTCCGGCCATTTAGTTTTCAGCACTTAAAGTTTGCCTTGAAACAAACGTCATTTGGTAACAGGAGTCTTGTCATGCATGCACCACTGCGTGGAGTTAAGTCGTCAGACCTCATGTTGAAGTTTTATGTTATGAATGGTGAATAAATATTTTGCTGTTTCTAATGTTGTAGTCTTTTGTTTAATTTAAAGCTGCTTTCTGGCCACATCAGATATAAGAGAATATAAATATTAGAACAAATAACACTATACTCCAACATAAGCTGCTCTGTAATCATATACATACATAATGCTAACCTTTAATCCTCAAAATGTTTGCTAGAAAAGTCACACACAACTGAGAGCTGATAGACAATTCTGTTTTCTTCCCCTGTAAAAGGCACGCCTGGCTGCCATCTGTTCATCTGCTTTAAAACAAATGTCTGCTACTAATTTTGGTCTGTCCACTCTGCGTCCTGTTTTAACAGAGTTTGAAAGATACAGTACTTTTTGTTTTATTTTACTTTTTGCATGGTGTTTTTAATGAAGTAGAGTGACACATAATGTGAGTTTTCATGTGAAATTGTGGAGATCATTCCTTGCATGTCTGTGGCTGAATGGGGCACATTTATTTCATGGCACGGTTTCTGTTGTTTTGAAAATGGCACATTTAAGATGACTGCTAGTGTGGGATAAAGCTTTTCTCTTTACATTTCCTTCTGCATTTCAGCCTGTTTTAGGCAGAATGGTGCATGTAATCCACTGATTTATAATTCTCATCTGTGTATGTAGGAGCATACAGGATCTGTTGACAACATAGCTGTATACAAATACATGTAGACTCCAGGCATGTGTTGAACCAGCACTGGATCCATGACAGAGCAGCATGCCAGTGTCAGTCAACACGAGTGCAAGTAGGTAACTGACCCCAGTCATCCCACAGTGTTTTAGGTGTTCTTGAAGAGTCACCACAGAGCTAAATTTGTACAAATGTGCACGTGTAGACATACACACATGGCTGTGAAGGGCTGATGAAATCCTGAGGTAAAGTTTCAAACCCTGAGCCCGGTGCTGTCAGTGTATCTACACAGCCACATTTTTAAATGAGCAGATCAGACTGGGCAGGGTTTGTCTAATAAACAAACATGTGCAGTGACTTAAATGTAAACTTTTGAGAACTACAACTCAGCTTGAATTGCACTTTGCAAAAATCCAGAGTCCTGTCTGTGTGCATGAGAGACACATGATGAAAATTCCTCAGATTAAAGCATTCCTCAGACCTCCAATTATACTCTGAATGCAGTATAAATCACAGCATTAAACTGACAGGCTTTGTGCAGCCCAGAACAGTTTGAGGCAGTCAACAAGAGATATTAGGTAATTTGAAAAACCTGTATCCTGCAGCAGATACTAAATCAGTCTTTACAGTGCGATTTCTGCTGCGCTGTAAAAGCCTGTCAGGGGTCAGTGTAGAGTAACTTGATGCATGCCCATATCCAAGACAGTTTTTCAGGTTTCTATAATACATAAAGTATGTCAGACAGTGTTCTGAACCAGCCGGGAAAAAAGGCTTTGAAGTGAGGACACAAGGTCAAACTGTGTTTCCAGAATTGGCTCTGAGGACTTTCTGCTGTGGGTCTTGGAGAGAGGCTTAGTATTCACATGCTGGTTAAAAGAAGGCCAGTGAGGATGTGGCCTTGTTCTCAGTAGCCATGGCTCTGTGTACAGCTGTACACTCTTAAGTTATTTCAATATTGCAGTGCTGCACTGAGAAAGGAATGGCCTTGTATGTTTCTAACTTAGAAGGGTGGGTTACCAAGTTGGCAAGGAAGCCGAGAGATTAATGTTGGTATTGCCACCAGCATGAACTATTGCCAGCTATGCAACAAAAGCCCAGTAGTGCCATGTTAACACAGGTTTATGTGAAACCAGACAATTGTCATACAATAACCCAGGCTAGCTAACTGATACCAGCTAGTTTAACAGCAATAATCTAACATCACACAGTCAGTACAGGTTGAATGAAAATATTTCTTGATCCAGCTAAATGTGCATTACATGTGTGTGTTTGTGTTGTCAGTGTGTTTATGCAGTTTTACGGCCTTACTGTTTTTTACTACATCCTTGAGCAATGGTCAGCCTCAGTTTCAGATAGCATCTGAAGCCCATTGTGTCAGGTTACTATTTTTAACCAAGCATTCACCCAACCTACAACCCAGCAAACCTGAACCCAGCACTTGAGTTTTACAGTGTATGACCAAAAAGACTAGTAATAGTAACACCTCTGTTGGGAAAAAAGGCTGAATCTCTGGAGTGATTTCTCATTGAGTGTTGCATAAATATTACAGCTGGTGTTGCTAAATAATGGCCTCCACACCCCTGATGTCTTTTCAGAAGTCTTCAGTCCTGCCTGCTTCTCTTGAATTGGCTGAAATCATTGCCTTGCATTTTGTGTAGCCCCTTTTGTCTGAGGTGAGCTGCCACAAAAGAAAGGCAGAGGCACACACAGAGAATCATCTGTTTGTTTTGTCATTGATTATTTCATTAAAACAAAGATCTGGTGGGACGTGAATCAGCAGATTATAGTGTCCTTTGCACAGATGCTTACAGAGAACTGGGAGCTCTCGCTGGTGAGGTCATTTTTTCCAGGGGGGTCAAAAGTGACTGCTGCCTCACATCACAGCACATGCCACTGACATGATGTTATAGAAGGCTGCAGGGGTGGTATACACAAAGTTCTGTTTAGCTGTGGGGCTGCAGCTTGAGACCTGCTTTTATTTGTTTTGCACATTGGAACAAATAAAAGTGTGCATGATGGCAATTAGCCATTCCTGTTCGCATGAACGTGACACATTCAGTTACTACAAAGAAAAATGTTTTCACCAAAGACATGAAGATGTTTATCATGAGTGTATTTATGGCATCAGATATCAGTTATGATTCTAAGGAGGATGGATTTGATGCAAATTGTAGCAATATGGTGTGAATGGATTTATTGTACATTACTTTTCTCCATGAATGGGTGTTACTTTTACAATTCCAACCACTGACTATGTTGATGACACATTAAATGACAGAAACAAGCTTCCTGTTGTTTTTATAACATGAACATAAAAACACTTACGGACTGGTTAATCATATAACCATGTTTGTTAACATAGCAGATGGATAATGTGTCTACATCCTCCATGGAAGTTGATGAATTATGCAGAGAGTAGTAGTGTAGTGTTTTTTTAGTTGTTTAGATTGCAGGATGATCAGAGGATGTGTTCTCAGACGTTTAACCTATGTACTGGATGGACAAATAGCAAGCAAGAAGGGCTGAGCCAGTAGGGGGCAGTGTTCACTGACAGATGATCTCAAAGATAGAAGTTGTCTGACATGATACACATCCTTTGTGTGTGTGTGTGTGTGGGGGGGATGTTTAAATATTCATTAACAGGAGTTAAAGCTCCACAGAGAAAATGTTTCCATGTGGAATGATGAGTCATGAGCATGAGACTGAGAGAAGACTCCAAGAGGAGAGGATGTGGGAGACTGAAGAGAGGACGTTGATGAGAAAAAGAGCGGGATCAGAGAGGAGGAGGAGAAGAAAGATGGGCCGGTAGGAGCCAAAGTGAGAGAGGTGGTGGGAGGAAGAGTAAGGAGGGGGAAAGATTGCAGAGGCGTTGCTGCGCAAGAGCCAAGTGGACAAATGGGCACAGCTAAAGACCAGAGATCACATCTGATCATTTTACTTATTAAATGTTCTTTTTTCCAGCATTCACTGAGATTATGGGATTATATTATTTTTGGAGATCATGGCTTGCTTGATCTATGTAAACAAATTAGAAATGAATCTGTGACACCACAGTTTGCCTTAGTATAGGGTTTTGGTGTTTATATTTTACCTAATCTAGCATTAGGAATTATAGGTTTTCCATGGAAAACCGAAGCAGCATCTTTAAAACACTCATGAGAACCAGCAGAACATGAAAAATGCTTTCTCACGAATGGAGATTCTGTTTTTCAATGCAGCTGTTTTCCAGGGCATGTGACCTTGGTTAAGAGTTCCCAGATAATGGCCATGGGGCTCCGTGTCCTCACATCTCTAATCCATAAGATTTCCTAATCTGCTTTTTAAAAGTGGAGATATCCAGCAGGACTTGACTTGGCTGAAATGCTCCGACTGCCAGCCAAACCCTGAATGGCTCTTTTATGAGCCCAGCGTGCGCCCTTCATTCATGTCCGGCTTCTGAGGACGTCACCTTTACACTTTGTGTAATTGCAGAGGAAATTAAGTGAGGAAAATGAATACAGATCACTGGCAGAGCTCACTGAAGACACACAAAAGCAAGTTTTATTTTATAAAAGCTGACTTTGAAAAAAGTTAAATATAAACTTGCTCAGTGCCAAAAACATTTTTTGAATTAGGTGTTGCATAATACTTTTTGGAAAGTATTAGGCTGAGAGAATGAAGGGGCTGGGGGCACGCAGCAGAGGTGGCTCTTGCAGCATGCAGGCCTCAGCCAGCTGGAAAACACACACAGTCCACTTCATCACAGACTGTCTATTTCTGTCATTAGTGTGACTGTAGTTCCAGGCACAATCCCATAAATCAAATGAATTTTTCTTTTTTGTTGCACACAGGCGTCTGCACTTCTATATTTGTCACATTGTAAACAAATCCACAGAAACACAGAAAACAACACCACATGTATCCTGGTAACATGCACTCCATGTACTCAAAGCCTGTTATAATATATGTCCATTGCACATCAGTGAACCATGCTGTCGCACTGTTCTTTAATTACTATAAACACACTGTAACTTATTCTGACTGTGGTGCAGCCAGCAGTAATCAACGGGCCGCCAGATCTGCTTTAATCCACAGCTGACAATAATCCTTCACAAGAGCACAGATTCATCTGTTTGAGAAGCACATATAAAACTATAGCAACAGTTTTATGAAATATAATATAAAGCCGCAATGATGGTTAGTTCACTGCTTTCAGTTAAATAATTACAAATACCAAAACATAAATGCTAAGACATACATGAAAAGCAACTGCAGGTCCATCTAAATCCCAGCAGACTTCTAGATCACAGGTTCCAGACTCTGAAGAACCACGTCATAAACATAATAAATAAAATGGCTAACAACTGTTGCCAGTAATATGTTTGTTTGAATGTTGTGCGGCCAGGACCTGCACTTCAGACTGCTGCGTTCTGCTCCCTCACTCTATTCATATCCTGAACTCCAGTCAGAACAGAGAAAACATTTAGACATAATACTGTCACGGTAACCAAAGATGTAGGTAATACTATCACTGTGTTGGACAAGTGATCCAAAAGAAAATCTCAGCTAGGCTGTTACACAACTGCATCCTGTTATAAGATAACATCATGTTATTATTTTTTACTTTCTCTGATTTCTATAGTTATTTATTGGTTTGTATCACACAGTGGGTCTCAGGAATGTATTGTCATGTGACATGACATCGCACTTGATTTCTGTCACACAGAATGTGACTTATGGGAATCAGGCTTGAAGTTGGAAACTTACTTGAAAGCTAAATGCAACTGACTTGTCGTTATGTGAATAGACTCTGGCTCATACAGTTCTTGCTTCTAGCTGGACTGTTAAAAATTAGTTCATTCAGTTTGCCCCTGTGTCTTTGAATCGGGTGCCTGAGATCCTGTGTTAGAGTTGACATGCACAGACAGGAGTATGTGTGCAGCTCCACAACTTGGATGATGTGACTCCCTACAGTCTAAACTGAAGTAGCTGTTCAAGATAAGGCATGAATCGTTTCTTAAACTCAGCTGCCTCCCCTTAGATAGACCCTGAGCAGGAGTCTGCACAGAAAGCTTCAGGATGTCCTTTGGGGACAGTTATATGAATCTTATCAACATTGATTTAGTGTAACAGATGTTTGGAATATATAAGAGGATAAACTGAACAAAATGGTTTGGTATTGATGTTGAGCTGGCCCATGTGTAGATGCATACTCAGACTGGGCCTGCAGAAAGTGACACACTCAGAGGACAAACACAGAGGAAGCTGCAGAGGTTTTGCTGGATATTTTCCTTTTAATTTGCTTGGTTTCATTGGTACTCCCTCATGTGCAGTATTTGGAATCAGTCACCGAGTAATTACAGCATGAGGATGCAAGTTCCAGATGAATGGTTAAATCCAAATTTCAACCAAAGTGCTGCTCATTAATTAAGATAAGACAGAAAGAGGTGCAGCTCTGCTCAGAAAGCTGTTTTACTGTGTGGAATGTTAAGATGTTTTCTCCGAGCTGACCTTAAATTTCAGTGCAAACACCATCTTCTGACATCACAAGCAGACTGAAAACTAAACAAGTGTGATGTGGGCACTTGACTCCTCCGGTGCACGTAGCAGACATCTGCTGTGCATACACACAAATATGTGTATATTATTACACTGTTAGTTTTTCCATAAGACAGAGAGAAGACATACATCTAATCTTAAGAATTTTTATTGAAAAACCACATCAAACAGTTATCATTTTATATGACTTTAAGCCTGTCCGGAGGGCAACTTTAAAAAATAAATTAGTGTCAGATGTCCCAGAGAGGTGCCTCCTCCTGTTTGATGCAGAGGACATTTCTTTGGTCTGCCTATGTGGTGGGATGTGTAATGTGAAAACACAGCAGTTTCCCACAAATTATATTTTCAGTTAATTAAATCTGTTTATGTAGAAAAAATAATTATTGGAGGAACAAATTCATTCATTGAAATTGTTTAATTTGACTGTCATGCCTAATTTTGTTAACATTAAAGGTAGGGTAGGAGATTTCATTCTGATGCACTTTTTGTTAAATTAGTTTAACTTCTCTTTTTATAATCCGATAGCAACCGATTAGTTTGTCAGTTTTGCTTTAAAACGAAGAATATTAATCATCTGTGGAAGGTATAAAACGCTAAAAACATCAGCCAATCCTCCGGGTGGACCCTGCACAGAGTATGGCTGGTTGTCACTCTCTTCCTGCTCTGCGTGCACCAGAGAGGTACGTGCATGATGGTCGAAGTCACAGACTTGTGACTTCGAGAGATTCGAGAGATTCGAGAGATTCGAGAGATTACCTGAAGACTCGTCTTCAGGTAATGCTCTAACTCCGTCTAAGACTGAGGCTGATTAACATTTAAGTAGGAACATGTAACTTCCAGTCAGGTAGTTTTATACATGGCAAAATGAAGAACGTCTGTTTATGAACGTATTCAAACATTGTTTCTGTGTGTAAAATGACCGTTGGTTGCATTGTTTAAAATATATATTATTCTGTCATCATTACGTTCTGTTTTCTTTTCTCTAAATAGAATAACGCTGATGTGAATGTTGCTGTGACAATCTGGACATTTTTTATTTACATGTAATCTGTATTCTCTAACAGAATATGATGTGTCATAATGTCATGTGTTCTCAGCCACTATTATTTTTATTGTGTGTGTGTGTGTGTGTTTTGTGGTGCAGAAATATTGAACTAGAAATCAGGCTTTACAGAATAGAGCTGGGTGTTATCCTAGACTTTGAACTGAAAGATCAGGACAGTGTCATCCATAATTGTGTCACATATGTATACATGGTATGTGCCACACAGCTGACAGCACATCTCACAGTGTGAGTGGTAGACCATTTTCAGTGAAATTGGTTAAACAATGAATTAAATGCTGTGATACTGTGTCAGGGGTTTCACCCATGATAACTGAGACCCAAACTATGATCTCAGTTTTAAGCCATCTATTTTCTTTCTCTAGTGGTGGCTCACAGGGGAAGCAGCCTAAGCATGGCAGCCCAGGTCACCTTCTTCCTCTTCTGTGAAGATACCAGGGTGTTCCTCTGAGGGAGTCTGGCCTCATTTCACGCTCAGCTGAAATGAAAGCTTGCCATTTGACTTTCTCTCTTCACCACATTGGACCGGAGCAATACCTGTCAATCTCCCACTCCATTCTCCCCCCATCTGTGAACAAGGTCTTGAGATTTGAACTTGGCCACTTGCGGCAGTAACTCTTCCTCACCCCAGAAAAGGCATTCCGCCCTTTTTTGACTCATAACCATGGCCTCTAGTTTAGATGTGTTGATTCTTGTCCCCCACCGCTTCACACTTGGCTGCAAACTGCTCCAGTGAGAGCTGGAGGTCATGGCTTAAGGAAATCAACAGGACCACATCATCTCCAACAAGCAGACACAATGCTGAGGTCAGCAAACGGGACCACACTCTCTTCTTATCAGTCAGGGAAGGTGTGTACACTGAAACATAGGACAGCGCATGCACCTTTTAAACAAATGAGGGAAATCAGTTCAGAAATAGATTTATACAGATGAATTTAAAAAGCCACTAAGTAAGCACAAAGCCCATAAATGATAGCAGGGCTTGTTCTTAAACCTCTGAAAAAAACAGACTCCAGACTGGTGCTATTATAAAACAAGTCAACAAAACCACTTCCAGAGGATCTGTGGACATGTGACTTGGCACAGTTTGGCAATCTGGCATTAATACTGTTTAACCAAAAACTGCTCAAAAGAAATCTGTTGTTGTCCTCTGGCCTTTCCGTGCCAGCATCCATCACTGTATAACACAAACCCTCTGACTAATGCAGGCTAATTTGGTCGACATTGGTTGTGGCATGCAATTTGTAAAGCTCTTTTACTTTGTATGCAACGTTGTATGCAATCATAATGTTTATGCAGATTGTGATGCCACTTATATGTTATCAGCTTCCCTCCCTGTTGTTATTATCTGAAACGCGATAAAAATAAAGGCTTCCCTTGCTGATTTAACTTTTAATCTAATTATCTTCCTGTGGACACTTCACACCACTGACTCAATATGGAAAGAATGTTTTCCTTTCAGACAGGAAATGAAGGAAGTTTTACTGCTGTCTGTTAAAGTTCCACAGCATGGAATGGAAAAGAAGAAAGTGAAGTCATGTTTTGTTTGTTGTTTGTTGTTTATTTGAGTTTCTGTGCATCATGTTATCACCAAGGGCTCACATCAAATGTTTGTGGAAGACATGTAGACATGCAACTTAAGTCAGGAGCAAGGCATGTTATCGGACAAAGGAAGGTCAGTTTAGATTAGATTTTCCTGGTCAACTTCCATCCATGGGGAAATTACATGACCTCATTAACGTACCAGTAATAATGAAGAAAGTGACGCTGTCTCAAAGAAGTCTTATTATAGTGTATAGTACACTACAGCTGTCATAAAAAAGGAAACTTATCAATAGACATATTTGTTTCATTTTTAAATGTTATTAGAATGAAATTTTTCTTGCCTTTTCCTTTTCATACAAGCAGCTGTCATTTTTATTATGTTCAACATTCAACATTTGTTCAATAAAAAATCTGTCAGAATTGTTGTACTATTGCGTTTCAAAGCTTTGCATTGTGCAGTGCAGAACTACTTTAATGCCACGTCAGATCATTGGATGTCTGCTTATGTTGGACTCTTACTTCCCTGCCTCAGTTTTGTAAGGCTTAAGACTGTGCAGCAGAGGGCCTGCCAGAGTTATATCTCTGTCACAGAGGAATGCTCAGAGTTCAAATCTCCTCATCTATCACCTCTGTCCTTCTTTTCTTCAGTGTGATGACATTTCCTGCCTGTGTCTCCAGACAATTGTGAGTGTATTAAACAAATAACACCACAAGGCCTTAATACAGTCATGCTTCAAACAGCAGGAATGTCCAGTGATCTAAAGTCACCACTGCTGCATCCTGCAGGTGGCTCCACAGATGAACAGGATTAGCATCACCAGGATCAGGTCATGTGATCAGGGGGTCATTTAGGAGACATATGGATAATGGGGTCCCAAAACTCTTTAGCCTAACATATGGACCAGTTATGTAATGTCTTACATAAGCCTCTGGTTGGATCAGCCTGTGGGTACATGGCCAGTTTGAACAGAGAGAACAGTGAGATGTACGTAAGTGTAGAAGTGAATGTCTCACACACAGGAGGAAGAGTGGACTCTTAATCTGATCAGACCTGTGCAAGATATCAGACAAACAAATATGTGTCTTTACATGACCTTAAAAAGATTTGGCAATTTCCTTATTCCTATTTTTTTTAAATATTAATATTATTTGTCCAAGCTAAGAAACTCTGTTTAGTCGGCTCATGAACAGTGTAATGAAGGGTTTTGTTGACATTCTGCATTTTCCTGGCACTCTGCAGTCGATTAAACATTGTCAGACTGAGAACATCTGTCGCTCTTTAGAGAATCTAAAGAATGCAGTAAGAAAAGTCTCTTTATCAGAGTGTGTTTTCACTATCAGTCTCTGCAATTCATCTCCTGATTATGCTGTTACATTAGCTGGAGGTCAGGGGCCTGAAGGAGTCAGGATGAAAAACTCAGTGCTGAGTCGTCTGCAGAGTAAATTGTGAGAGATTTCTTAAATGTCTAGTTAACAAACAAGCATTTATGGTTTTAATGTATGTGTGTAATTGAACTGATTGCAGACAAAATGGCTTCTAATCAGTAAGTTCTGTTCTGTGTTTGTTGTTGGAGAACCAACCTATTAGAGCCTGACTGTAGAACTCATTTGTGGGAAGAAAGTGGTACTTTATGGCAGATGGTTACAATCATTTCTGAAATTATGTAGTTAGGTGTTTTTTATGGAGCATAAACAGAATGCAGTTTGAAATAGTCACATCATAAACTGACATAATTTCATAGAGGTTCAGTTTTGCTTCATGAGCCCAAAGAAACTCTTTTCAGGTTTCTCAACACTTAAGCAACAACAACTCTTCCTCTGTATACATAAAAAAGAGTCAATACCTCCAGGGGTTTCAAACAGTGTGGATGTATGTGGTGCCTGCCTGTTGCATCCATGGTGTTAAGTTTGTGTCAAAGGAGCTGTTACTATTTCAATCCAAACCACCAACAAAATCATTTTAATACTCATATTTTAACTGTTACGTTTTTAAGTTAGGCCTGGTGAAAGTCTGGTGAAAGCCTACAGCCAACCTCTGCACATTTGTGAATTTTTTTTTGGATGACCTTTTTTTCTGTGTGGACAGTCCAGAGAGAAAAACTGGACTTTATAAACCATTTCAGTTTCATGCATACCAACAGTTGCTGTTTGTCTGTCTGCTGAAATCCCATTTTTCACACATTCCACAAGCCAAAGTAGCACTGTGGGTTTTTGGAACCAACATTGTACATGAATGTTTGAGTGAGAATGAATTCCGTGTTGGTACAGATTGTGATATATCTGTTTCATGATAATTGTCATATATATTGTTTCTTCTGCTATGTGACATTTCATAAGAACTATAATGACCCTAATGACCTTACCGTCCTCCCAAAGTTATATAACAAAGTTATATATAAAAAAATCCAGAAGCTAGTGAAGTAACTTTTGTTCCTTCTGTTCTCTCAGATGCCTTTCGTGGCAGACATTTAACTTGGCACTGATCAAAGGTTACCAATCCAGGGAAATTTGCAGACTGTATGCTCAGCATTCAGCCTGACCAGGAATGGGCAGTAGCTGACTAGCATGTCAGGGATGCCACAGAATGGCCATGTTGTGCCAACAGAACCAAAAGAGACAATGAGAAAGGGGAATTAAAGAGTCTTTATGTGGCTTCTGCTCTGACTCAGGAGCTGCAGATAGTTGTGCATTTACAGCTCTGCTGCTCAATGTGAAAGTCATTACAGGCCCCTGACTTTTATGGCCCTGGTGGAAAGACGCAGAGCCAGCAGTGTGAGTCATCGATGGATGCATGTGTGCTGCTACGGCAGTTAAAAAAAAAAAAAAATCCTCTATTTTCCCCTCCCCTTGTTCTTTTGGATGAAATCGGCATAAGGTCGCCAGGGATGGAGCAGAGCTCCCACGCTCATAGTTTACTCTTGCCAAGTTCATCAACTGGAAAGTAGTTGAACAAACCAGATACATGATCATTCACCAAGGCATCTTCAAGGCCTGCTTAGCTTGATTTTCCTAGCATCAAACATAGTTCAAACCCTCTAATTATTATTAAAAAAAGTCATACAGTCAAACTAATGCCCTTTTGGTTTCAAGGTTTCATCAGACCACACATTTTTCAGTGATCTGTATGAACTGTGTAAGTTAGTGGCAGAAAGGCTCTTTTCTCCAACAGTGTTTACACTGGCAGTCCTCAGGGCCTTTATGAATCATCAGGCAGAGGAGGTGACCACAGGCACCATATGGTGGAGCCAAAGGAGCCCACTCGGTGCACTGCCAGTGATGAGAGCCTCTGTCGTCTGACCGACTCCTGATAATATTACCCTGTCACTGGTTGGATGCAAAAATGTTGCACTTCAGGACAGAAGGTTTTTGTTTGTGAGTTAAGAGATGAAAGAAAAGGCTTTAAATACAAGGAAAGAATATCAGCCTTTATTTGGTGGCAAAGCATTTGCTCATTTACAAATGTCTGCACTCACTCAAATGCCGAGTCATCATGTTGCACAAATATATGCATATCAAGCTTTTGTTCACTATAGAAGTCCTATGGAATACATGCTGTTGACAGTTCATATAAAAGACACACCCCTCAGCTACGTAACATGTAACACAGCTGCCAGTGACAGCACCAGTAATTCAATCCTACTATATACTTTTTTCTTTGCTTTTTAGTTAGTCTGCCATTTTGTTGTTTTGTTTTGTTTTGTTTTGTTTTAATGGTTGCTTATTAAAGCTAGAAAAAGTTAACAGTGAAAAAACCTCCAGCAGCTACTTACCCAGCTAATGAGCTTCAGTTGGTCAGGATTCCTTATCAACATGTATTTGACACATTGTGAAATAACTGATGCTAGTAGTGTTTTTTACTTTTATTACTTATCACCAATGCCCTCAGAAGGTGCATACTGTTACTGCACACACACTATGGTGTCACAACATGGCAGTTTGAACTGTGACCTACTTGATCAGCTGAATAGTCTCTCTGCAGCTCATGTGTCATAGTTTCCTCTGCACAGAGGATTGTGGGTAAGAAAAGACAATAAAGTCTGCTAGCTTAAGTATTGCAAAATGTGGCTGGATGTGGCAGAACATGCTCGTACTCCTGCCATCTGACATACTATGTAATGGGTCTCTGAATAGTATTGAATATGAACCATGGAACACAGCCAGAGGAAGATGATACAAGAAAAACAGGAGAAGGAACCGAGCTAAAAAGACATTCCAGCTCTTCACATGTCCTTAATGACCCATCCATTACCTTCCTGAAAGCAGTATAATGATTTGCTCTGTTTAAGGTGCTGAGGATATTTGTTTTATTTCACACTGCCTGGTGGCTGCATGTTGGAATAGAGCGGGTGCTTTGCTTTGGCCTGTGCTGAATGTGGCCACAGTGAGCTGCTGTTAGTCACGTTCTGCACACTCCGGAAACTCTGACACAGAATTTACCAGTACTGTGGCCCCCGTTTCTTCTACCACACAAGACCACTGGCAAGGTGTTTAACCTTCTGTAGCACAAAAGTACTTTTAATGAAAGTGTCACACCAAAAATGTCACAAAGGCCCTGTGTTAAACCAAACAGGGATCTGTGAGGGTGGTGGTATGGAAGTATGGAAGAATGTCTAATCCCAAAACACTACAATAGGGATTATAAAAGGAAATTACAACAGTGACGAAATTATACCAATCATTTCATAATTTTTTTCTCTAGTTAGGTTTATGGATGAAATTTAAGGTTAGGGTCAAAAAACAAAACTAAATGTTTTTGATCTCTGTTACCACAGTTACTCCTGCCACAGTGTTTGCCTGAACAAAAAACTGACTGACACGGTCTCATGGTGTTTGGTCCTTTTGCTTAAGCACTTCCATTGAAGTCTATCAGATTATCATTCTTGTTGCAGATTAGCAGACCCTAATCATGCATGTGACATCACGGAGTCTGGTTTAGAAGGGTCGACCATCTAACAAACAGTGTTTGTTAGATGTTTCCAGTTGCGAAAAACTATCACCCATTGTTTACTGGATGACTTAACAGAGTGGGCAATACATTATCTGTCATTCGATGTAAACTAAGCATGACGTGAGCTGTGTGTGTGTGTGTGTGCCTGTGTCAGTTGATATCCAGTATAACATGGTCAGAAAAAAGTAACACTAAAGATGAATTGTATAGTAGTGATGACAGCACCAGCACTTCATTAGCATTAGTATGTCATCACATTTCAGTATGATCCCTACTGTAAAGGTTCCCAGAGAGAGAAGCAGCTGCTGAGACAAGTGTGGTACTGATCATCTCCCAGTAGAGCACCATACATACCGCACAGTCAGCCGTTACACTGTAAAAACCAGTGTATGGGATACTGATAGCATGTTTGCACATCTGAATCTAAGATGCAGCGCAACTGCTTGACATGTCACATCTGTCCAAAAGTATGAATCCCCACCCACTGGGAGCACCAGTGTAAATATATCAAGTAAGTCCTGACATTAATTGTGAGCAGTTGTTTTCTGTTAGAGGGTTGAATTTGAATAAGTGCCTCTAGAGTGATGCTGACACTGTATGTAATGAGGAGTACCGAGTGCCACATTAATTAAAGCCTTGTCAGTGAATTTTACAAAACCATAATGACCAAATGTGAGATTAAAGCCAATCAAAAAGAGCCAATGCAGACTAATTAACCAGAAGTATGCAGACAGTTAAACATGCGACTGCAAGGAACAGACATTATCTGCAGCTAAAAACAGACTTTACTCTTTCTTTCTTCTTTGGAACTGCAGGATGTTTCTCCCATAGAGCATTAGTGAGATTCATCACTGATGTTGGATAGCTCTCAGTCTGCATTCAGGTTCAGGTTTCTGAGAAAAGACCGTTTCTTAATGGACACTTCTGACACTATTGAAAAACACTATTGTCTAAAAACTGAAACTGCTCAGTCTGCATCATGAATACTGCATGAGACCAAAAACAATAACAAAAAAATCCTAATTTTATTATTGCCAGAGGATTATATGATCCATTAGGTTGCATCTTGGGAATAACTGTTGTGGTGTAAAACAATGAAGCGAAGTGGTCATCTGGAGGTTTTTCTAGTTTTGAATAGAAAGCACGTCATCGGGACATTTGGTTTCTCAGACCAAATATTTAATCTCCTCTCCAGAAAATGACCAAGCCTCTTCTTACTTTGTTTGCTTATAAAGGATTATCTGATCACTCTGGGATGCTTTTGTCCAAACAAATCTGTGAGTGTGCAGTATAACATGCTCATTTAGTGCTTACACGGTGTAATGTTTACAGACTTCATGCAGTGTGCAGTACGTTAACGTTTTATAGATGAAACCTGTTCCTTTCAGAGGTGTGGCCTGTGAGAAGAAAATCGATTTAATTTTTTTGCAAGTGTAAACGTCAGTGGCGTCTCTGATGTCTGCAGTAGTCAGGAATTTTTGTTCATGTGAAATAATGATGCTCCCTGTTTATCTTCAGTTTTCTTTTTAAGGCATCCACATAAATAATAAGATCCCCAGTGTAATTCTACTGACGGCAGGGTGATCTCACTCTTTTAGCAGTAGGGAGACACCAAGAGAACAGCTGCCAGGCGATCCTTTCTCAGGGAGCAAATCATATTGTAGAAGGGCCAGGAGTTGTAACTACAGATATGCTGCTAACGTTAAAACAACATATCTGATATCTGATTCATTGTGAGTTGCTTCTCTGAAACTGTAATATTTAAGAATCCCAGTTTTCTTTCCAATCATCTTTCAAAGCTGTTTAGGAGCATGGTGGTATCTAATATTATTGTATTATATAATCAATACTTTATTTGCCAAAATGTGTACTTTCTGTCTATAAGGAGGTTTAAAACCACTTCCATTCATATAATTGATGCACAGTATAAATGCATGAAAGACACAGCTCCCATGTTGAAAGAATAGAAAACATATTGTCTTCTTCTGGATTGTTTTTCTGGTGGACGACATTTAATTCAAAACAAGGAAGAAAAGAATCAGTTGCTCATGTTTATTAGAAAGTCTAATTCATTTTTATTTCCCCTCTTACCCAGATGAAACACAAATTTCAGTAAACCCAAATGAAAACAAAATAAAAACAAAAACAGCTTGACAAGTACATTCTGTTTCTTAAAAGCTGGAAATTGTGTGTTTGAGGCCACATATCCATAAGTGCACTTAAAGCTTCATCAATGTTTGCATCCAAACAGTGTGCCATTTAAACACACACACTGCTGTACAAGCGCTGTGTAAACATTGCTGTGGATTCTGTGATGTGAGATAGTGAAGTAATGATTCCACAGGGATCAAGTGAAAACAGTATAAGCCAATGTGAATGTGGAATGTAAAAAATACAATATAAAAAGCATTACTGCATTGAATGCTGGTCCTGCATGTACTGACTTATTGCTAATCTCTGTCCAAGATATTCATATATGTTTCTTTATTATAAAACTGCATTAGAAAACGTATAAGATGTTGTTCCTGGAAACTTGATTTTACAAAACTAAATGCACTCATCTCCATCTGTAAACTACTATGTAGCACCAGTAGGTTAAAACAAATCATGCAGCAATTTGTGTTGCCTTCTTTCTTGTTGTGAACTTCAAGAATGTTTGGGGACAAAGTTCATTGGTTGTGGAATCCAGTGCAGCCACCATTGCTTAGGTATTGCATCTTTACAGTATGGCCATGTTCAGATGGTTCTCCTCAGAATCCCCTTACTGGAGGTAAAAGCTGGCCACGTCTGTCACTTCTGACCTATGTTCTTATTGAGGCAATGACTCCCTGGTTGACTGGTGCTGGTGATGAATGGAGAAGAAAAACATGGTTAGCTCTTCAGTACACAATTGAACATCATCTGCAGTCGTTTAATCTGACTCAGACTTTGACTATAATCTTTCTTCCTATGTAAACATGGGGATGACACAGGAAACACTATGTGTATGTTAGGCTAGCAGCTAAGGGTGTCTGTGTGTTCCCACATGTGTCCATAAATTAATGGACACCCCTGTGGAGGTCCATGTGTAGCTCAGCATTTGACAGCACCAGTGTGCACGCCAACTATGCCTGTAGAGTAAACTGTTCACTTTGTGCACCATGTGTGTGTCATTATGTTTTCTCTGTTACTGCTTGTTTCTTTTTTCATGCTGTTCAGCCAAACACAATATACACAGCAGCTTGTCTGCTGCCAATGGAAGGTCACCATCAGCTTTACTAGTATGGATCTTGTTTGTCTTTACACCCCACTGATTGAAGCATGTACATAGACATGTGCTATAAATCATAGGTACAGCAGCAACCAGCTGATACTGTTGCAAAAAAGATGGACTTGCCTCAGCTGTTTAGTGTCTATAGAGCAGAAAAGTGGAAATATTTTGAAATTGTTGTTACAGGACCTTTGTGGGGCTTTGTGGTTCCATTATGTCAAAGATGTAAACATCCAGGATGCACTGCCCTACAACGCAATGCTCAGTAACCTTGGTGCAAACATGTTTACTGACAGTTTTGATGTGAAAGGACATTTTTTAGGACTACTTTACTGACTGAATTTAGATATGATTGATTAGTCCTATTGTATTTAGTGCAGTGCATTATGAGTGTTCTACCATCTTTCCACTCTACAGATTCTCAAGATTGATGACGTCTATCCTTTCAGCAGCAAAGTATCACTTTGAAGTTTTGCATATTTAAGAGGCATAACTGCTTTGAGTGACAGGTTAGCATCAGATCATGAACTTCCTGCTTCCTGCCTACCTCAGCTCTACTTATGCTACACCCTATTTGCCCATATTTGGATTCTGAGCTTTAAAACCACTCTTCAGAAACCTTTAGTCACAGAATGCTCTTCCATCTTTATTCAGTCTATATGGGTTAGCTTAGGGTTGGTTGAAGTTGGTGTAGTATTATGTGACAAATGTGGACTACAAACAGTTCAAACCATGTTATAAATCAAAGATGATACTGTCTTTCATTTGAGATAAATCGTACCTGGTTTTCCACAAGCCTTCACACACTGCTCGTGTGTGTCAAAGCGATTCTGGTTTCCACCACAGCCTCCATACCAGAAGCGTGTGCAGCTCTTGCTGAGGGCATCATAATGCCACTTGAGGACAAATTTGGCACAGGTGCCTTCTTCTTTGGGAAGCTGGCAAATGTCCACGGTTGTAGAAGACACTGGATAGGAAATGACAAAGAATAATAATCAGTGAAAGTATGCATCTACAAGACATGCTAAGTATGCTTAATTACACCTTGTGCAAATGCAATCACCTGTTAGTGTGTGTCATTACCATTATAGTAATTGAAATGATGGATCTGTCATTAAACTATGTTGTAGAAATGAGTATGACGCCATTAAACTTTTCAGGGATGGAACCAAATCACTTCCAGCATAGCAGACTTTTATTTTTCCATAATCATGAGATAAAGTGCATTTGGCTGAAAGCAGATTTTGTATTACTATGCTGTATGTGGGAGTTTATTCCAACACTGATGAGGTACTGACAAATTGAACTCTGTATGAGGAGTGCTGCCAAAAACACAATGAAGCGGTGAACAAGGCTTTCCATTCATTTTCTCTGTGGTTATGACTTGGCTCACTCCTCTGACAAAAGCATAACCTTCTCATTTTTCCATGCTTGGCTTTTCACTCGCTCTGGCTTTCAGATAATCTGATGAGCAGCAGAGCAGGCGAGGAGCGTTTGTGGTGGAATACAAAAGGTTTCATTTTTTTCCCAAAGTAAGTGGAGTTTGTGGAAATTGAATTATGTAACTCTGATATAACATGCAAGGCTGGTAACTGTATGTCCGGATATATGCCCAACATTAAGGGTGGTCTAAAACGGTTTGTTTTGATGTGGATTTGCTTGACACTCAACCAAAAGAGGGAAGTGTTTTGTTCTTTCTTTCCAATGGCCAGCATGGCAGAACATACACGTGCACTCACATCAAAGTCTGTTAAGACTTTCAAATAGGGGGCTGGAATGGATGAACTGTAACTTAATATATATATATATATATATATATATATATATATATATATATATATATATATATATATATATATATATGCTATTCTCAGTCTGTGTGTATCTGATCTCACCTGGAGCAGGGAGGATCTCCACCTGTTCAACCAGCTGCTGCTGCTGCTGCTGCACATTTGATTGAGGCTCTGGCACTGTGAAAACATAAAAAACATGTGGTTTCATCATCAGGAGGATTTTCATTGTAGAAGGAATTGTGTGTAAATCTGTCACAAATCACCAATCAATTATGTTAAGACTTAGTCCATATCCCAGTGCCTCTTCAATCAAAACCTAATTATGAAAGTTCCTTTAGAACGTCTAAATTAACATTTTAATTGGCTTTTTCTCTATGCCTATTTTACAATACTTATCAACATAATAATATAAGCTAAAAGTACAGTTACTATCACATGATCAGCACCTGTTTTGATAAATATAAGCTATTACTTCAAAAGTTTGCATGACATAATGTGCTGCATGACACCGTCAGCGGCACATCCCCGCACTGACAACCACTCACCTGACCTCATGCAGTTTTTCAAGCAGAGGGACTCAGTGTCGAACCTATTTTCATTCCCTCCACAACCTCCATACCAGAACTGAGCACAGAACCCGTTTTTTCTGTCAAAGAACCACTTAGCCTGATAGTCTTTGCATGGCATTCCAGGGTCATAGTCAAGTGAGCATGGGTCTGCAAGTTCATTAGCTAGAACATGCAACAAACAAAACAAACAAAACAAAAAAACAAAGAGGTAACGTGAAGACAGACAGGGAGAGAGGATGAGTTTGTGTTAAGATCAAATGTACAACGACATGAGAAATACAGCAGATACTGAGTAAACTGTTAAAAGGTTGCAGGTAAAGACAAAATGAAAGGTTGGCATGTCCAAAGGGTCCTGTATGGTTATGAGTTATACATAGAAAGGAAAAGGAATTACATTCATCCTGGCTCTGCAGTCAGTAGAGGGGGCAGAATATTATATATGATTATTAGAGTTGTCAGTAGAACAAGAGGATGAATTCTGTGTTTTTACAGGTGAATTAAAAGTGAGTGCTAACTACTGTTAAATGTTAGT
This sequence comes from Parambassis ranga, assembly GCF_900634625.1. Lineage (NCBI taxonomy): Eukaryota > Metazoa > Chordata > Actinopteri > Ambassidae > Parambassis > Parambassis ranga. Next base: position 16,054,137 of record NC_041041.1, read on the forward strand.
TAATTTTAGTTATCTATTGTGAACAGGGCTATGTGGCCCAGCAAGTGTTTCTTTCTGTTTAAACAGAGGAGTGGCAGTAAAATGTTTAGAGTCATTAACCGTTATATTCCGTTAATATAACTCAATGCCTGAAGGGTGGGTGGAGAATGTGTAGCCTGTAAAGATGTACTCATGTCTGAGTTATGCTTTCAGTTGTGTGTCAATTACAAGAAGCAGCAGCTGTAGGGCTACAGTCCTAAAAGAGAAATGTGTAATGTAAATCTTCTCCAGTATCCATCCATCATCTGAACCCGCTTTGTCCTGCAGTCACAGGGGGCTGGAACCTATCCCAGCTCTTTCTAGCTAAAAATGTTCCAGAGGTATTTAAGTCTGGTCTGCTTTGTTTGTCACAACACATTATGGAAAATAGTTCATCTACAAGCACTGACACTGAGCTGCAGATTTAGTAAGGCTTTCTGACCTGCAGTGCAGTCTGGCCATGTACACAGGAGGATGATTAATAACACATTTATGTAGAGTTAAATTATTGCTGCATTACAGCAAAGCACTTTATGTTCTTTGAATTGAACCATCAGGTTTTATTTAAAACCCTTTTAGTGCCGCACATCCAAAGACGACATTATGAACTAGGTAAAAAAAAAACATTTAGTTGAAAAGCTCCTCTAATGTCAGGCTGCTGATAAAATATTATAAAAACTACACAGACAGACACATGCGCAGTCACCCACCAGTTTCTGGTTTGTCCAGTGGTGTGGTCTTAACCATACTGCTGCCTGAGCTGGCTGGCTTATGCTCTGCTGCTTCTGTGAAGAGAAACAAAGTAGCCGCATTAATAGAAAGAAGTTACTTACTTACAGTATTTAGTTTTGCTTAATTTACTTGCAAAGAGACAAAACAAATGTTTGTGCTTCTGTCAGATTTAAATAATCTAAATTAGATTAAAAACTCAGAGGCCAGAAACCAAATATACAACCTGCTCTTGTGGCACAGTTGAATGCGGAACTATACTAATTTCAAAAAGAGGCAAGTTAATTGGAAAATAAAATAGAACGCTAGAAACTAGATTTTATAATCTGGCTTTGTGGAAATAAAATGAGCATAAAACTGCTTCAGAAGGTATTCAAATCCTATTCCCTTTGTTCTTCCCTAGGTTCTTCTAAGTATAAACGATTGCTTTTGATAAATTGTGGATTTTTTTTTTTTTTTTTTTTTTTTTTTTTTTTACTCACTGGTCATGACGACACCTTTGCGAGTGGAGACAGTGTGACCCTCTGCTGTGTGGGCTGTGACTACAGCATGATACGTCTGAGCACTTTCCACGTTGTCCACAGAAATTTCTGTGCCCGACACATTAGTCTTCAGCACCAGGGCGTGGTCCGACAGGCGCGTCACCACTACCTCAAAGTAGACGAAGTGCTTGGCGTCCGGGCTGCTCCAGCGCAATTTAAAGCTGCTGGAGGTGACATTATAGACGTGCAGCTCGTCTGTGTCTGAATGGTGAAGGTGTAGAGGTGTCAAGTCAGAATCAAGTGCAGTAAAATCAGGAAAAAACAATAGCATATCTATACTAGATGAATGTAATGAATGTGACAGGTGTTTCCTCCTGTAAAGAAAACGAAACTTTGAGCTTACCTTTGTGCTTACTTTCATGGACAGTTTGGTGATGTTCATGATGTTTCTGATGTTTCCTAGAAATGCAGCGATGAGATATGAACACAACAATGTTAAAAACAAATCAACAATGAAACAGTGTAAAAAGATATGCAATCTTACTCATGTTGCTGTGACGACATAAGGGCTGTTTTTAGCGGCTGATCACTCTGGACCCACTTGCAGTTTTTGGAGAATTCAGGAGACATGTAGAAGGCATTTTCAACTAAAACGCATGAAACACACTGATTAGAGGAATGTAACAAGTTGTATTGATACTAGAACATACAAACATACATATACAATGACCAGAAGAACAACCAGGCATTGAACTTACTGCTGATGTACTTTGGCAGTAGCTGGCCAAATGTCTGGATATATCTGTCATAAAAGAGTGAGATGCTCTCCAGCCTCTTGAAAAAGACATCTGTGGGCTCGCTCGCCATACGTGAGAGAACACTAGCATCCCCAGCAGTGAGTGTTTCACCCACTCCAAAGATGACTAGGATGTAGCCTCTGCACTTGACCTCAGTTGCAATACGCAACAGCTGTTCCTCTTCTTCTGCCACACTTCCTGTCACAAAGAGCATGAGGACTTTCTTGTCACGTTGGAGAGGTGCCTTCTCAAACACCTGCTCCACTGTTGATTCAATGGCTGCTGCTAGGGCCCGGCCGCCCTCTAACTGAGGCATTTTCTCCAGCAGGAATTTGACAATATCCTGAGCAGAGCGGTGCTCAGTCAACCCAATGTCCACATGGATGGGAGAGCCAGTTTTGTTGTTGAGGAACTCGTATGGTGCTTGCTGGATTACAGACACTCTGGCATGGTGAACTGATGACACCGGTTCAGAGGACACATGAAGCTGCTCCACTATGTGAGCTATGTAGCGCTTAATCTCAGTGAAGACAGCTGGGTAGGTAGACTCAGAGCTGTCCATCACAAATGCCATGTCAATATCCATGTCTAAGGTGAATGATCTTCTATCTCGACTGGCTGCTGGGGGCACGTAGTCACACATTTGGTCCGGAGAGCAGACCTCTGACAAAAAAAAAAAAAATAAACGATATACATATATATAAAATATGATTACAACTTTAAAATAGAAATGTGGCTATGGTTCTGCTTAAAAATGTAAAAAGGGACAAATCATTCCAAATTATATTTGCCCTTTGAAGCAACAAAATATATAAAATATAAGAAAAAAGCAGACTCTTAGAGCTCTTACCCAGGCAGACATGGCAGTTCATAATTTTTTGGAAGACTGACTTGTACTGTGCACTTCCAGCGGTGGGAAGGACAATTACTTGGGCCAGTGCTGTGTTGTTGACCTGGTGTTTGAGGACAAGTAAAACAACGTTATAATGTGTGTGTTCCTGAAGGCACCTGAAGTTCCCCTTTGAGATATTGGTGTTCTGTTACCTGCACTGCTCTGCTGAGTGCTCTGTCCTCACGGTTGACCAAGAACAGAGTGGAGATTCCAGCATCATGGAGGCGGAGAGCTGCACTAGTGATGGGTTGCGTCTGACCAACCTGATCACCAACAAAGAAGATGGCCACCTTCCTCATGAGGAAACCACTGCGCACCCTCTTGAAGGTGTTCTGAGCCACAAAGCTCATGGCTGTCTCCAGGCTGCGGGGCTTTCTTGTCTGTGGTATCTGCAGTCCCTCTATGCGCTCCACAAGGGCTCGTTTCCTCAACGCGTCAGCGAAGCGGACCTCAGTGGTCACTTCATTGTTATACAGGGTCAAAGCAATCCGAGCTCCTCTTGGACAGTTGCTCTCAGTGATTGTGATGTCATTGACAATACTCAGGACTGTGTTACGCATGTTGTTGAAAATTGGACGGCCAAGGCCCTGAGACACGTCCAGGGCAAAGGCCAGCTCAGTGGGATAAAGTGGGCATTCCTGTTTACCTGAGGGTGCAAACACAAAGAGAATTTTAACTGGCAGTGGAAACAACACATACATCGAACACATTATGAAATGAAATCCATGTTAGTACTTACCATAACAGCCAGCTGGTAAATAAAAATATAAAGAAAAAACACTGTTATTATTTGTATCACACAAGCATTAATATCATTACTTCAACATCCTAATAATTGGCATTTTTGAAAGTTATAAAATTATCCTTACGACAGTTGTCTCTGATCTTCTTGACCAGGTCACATTGCTGAAAGGATAAAAAACAAAACATGTGTTTGCACAGGCTGTTATGAACCTATGTATTCAAGTATGTGCTACCACTACAGGGCTCAACAAAGAGCTCTGTTTACGTTCTGTATATATTGTCTGCAAATGTGTTGACAGTTGTGTACAACTGTGGTCTTCAATCAAGTAATTGTTGTTTATTCTACACATATTATTCTACACTGATTATTTTAAGTGCATAGCTGTATTTAGATAGAAAAGTAGGGCAACTTGGTGTGAAACAATGGACACTTCTGACCTTCAATGGTCCCCATTTTGGATACATATTAAATTCAGTTGAATTAATGTAAATAAATGACCACATACCACAACACCTGGTCCTCTAGGCCCTTTGAGACCCTGTGGGAGCAAAAAAAATCTGCTTTTACAAATATGAATACATTTGCAATATACACATTGTGTTCAAAATCACAAGAAGACACAACTGGCAAATGACAATGTCATGACAATACCACAGTTATTGTGTACAGTAATTTATAATATCCATGTTATCACAATACACCACCTGCAACAATGTATTGTGTGTATTTAAAGATGCCATTGATAACTATTTTTTTTGTAGTAGTACGTTTGTATTGTGGAAACGCTAAGTGACACCACATTATTAAAATAGGATTTACAAAAGTACTGCATAATTTAAGATGCTTACATATGGACCAGGATATCCAACTTCTCCCTTCTGTCCTGGTGTCCCAATACCTCCAGAGACACCCTGGAAAGAATCAATAGTGTGATTTAAAATAAAAAAAATTGTTAAAGCATTTAGCTGCTAATAGTTCACAACAGCCTGACTTTTACAGTTCACTTACTTCAAAGACTGAAACAACATTAATGTCCATGGAACTTACTGCGAGGAATGTATGCTTTATGTATGATGCAAAAATGATGATGATGATGATGCAAAACCGGTTCTCCGGTGGACTGCACCAAACATGTGTAGTAATGCTTTGGAACAAGCTTACCCTCTGTCCGCGGTTTCCTCTTATTCCAGGTCCGCCCTTGGAGCCAGGGTCTCCGGCTGCTCCCTGAAATGATGTGAGAACCATTGCAAATGAGTAACACAAGAGATAGGCCTACTTTGGCTGATTGTACAGTGCAGCATGTTATTCAGTCTTTTCCATTACCTTAGCTCCTGGGAATCCTGGGAAACCTTCATCACCCTGTAAGGACAAAGACATGCGTACCTGAAGTATCGTTTGCCAAAAGTTTCACTTCAAACATACAACACCTCACAAACCACACACCTTTCTTCCTTTAGGTCCTGGAGTGCCAAGTCCATCTCTTCCATCTTCACCCTATGAAATCACAAAACAGTGTCAGTTCGAGGGAAAAGGGTAAACCATTCCTCTTTTCTCTCTCTCCCCTTTCGAAATGTGAAAAGCACTACAAAACTATGAATTCCCTAATTATAAACATACCACATCTTTTTCAGGATATATACTTCACAGCAACATAAGTCTTTATTTTGATGGAAAGACATTGCTTCTTAGACTTGAAGCCAAGTTGCAGTAGCAAATTGTACTACTGTCAATGTGTTCTCTTTTTCAGCTCTTTTACATGCAGTAATAGTACATGCACTGGAGATATGGTTTTGTTCTTACAGGCTCTCCAAGGGGGCCAAGGGGTCCAGCAACACCTTTAGGTCCTGGATCTCCTGGCTCTCCCTACAAAGACGCAGAGAAAAACACATCAGAAAATGTGATAAAAACAAAAATAGCTTTAAATTCAATGTGCCAAATCAGTAAATTAAGAATGAAAAATGTCAGGGATGCTGCTATAGATTTAATTTAGCTCATATGCTTTTGTGAGCAGGGCCTTCATGTTTTCTTTCAGCGACTTCCTGTCTGCTCAAATCGACTACACATGTGTGTCTAGTAACGTGAGAGAGCTTGGCTTTGGCCGGTGTGTTTATAATTGAAACAATCCTTTAGGCCAGCAAAATTACATCCCATCCAGTACCTTTCGACCAAGAGCTCCTCTTCTGCCTTTATCTCCAGCTGGGCCTGGGCTGCCTCCAGGACCCTACACAATAAAACATTAGCATTAGGCATTAGCATTTACAACATTTACAGTGTTGACTTCAGTTGAAAAACTGAACTATCACTTACCCTAGGTCCAGGGTTTCCATCTTCTCCTCTGGGTCCAGGTGCTCCATTTGGTCCGGGTGGACCCTTTAAGAAAACAAACCAGACCCCAAAGATGCACCAGTGTGTCTGATGATGTAATAATCTGCCACTTGTCAACTATTGCCAACTTACTCTAGATCCTCCAATACCAGGCTCTCCCTGCACACCGTCAGCTCCTGGTTTTCCGGCAACTCCCTTTAATGTAAGCAGCACAATGTTATGGTTACTGTCATGACTGGAGTTACTCCAACAACCATAATTTGCCATAAATTTAGGTGCTTACAGCTGGCCCTGGTGGGCCTCTTCTGCCATCAGGTCCCTAAGAGGGTAGGAGTGGACGTAAGTCTTGGTTTAAAAAAACAACACAACAACAAAAAGGTAAACAGCTTTGTTGGAAAAAATAAGACAACTGTTTACCCGTCTTCCAGGTTCACCAGGGCCTCCCTGCTTTCCATCATCACCTGGCTGTCCCTATCATTTTAGAACAGACATCTCAGCGAAAAGACTCCAAACAAACACATTTAAAACATGTTATCGTTAAAGGATAACATGCGTATGAATACATAGTGTCATTACCGCTGGTCCAGCATCGCCGGAGTCTCCTTTAGGTCCTGGTCGGTTGTTATCCTTTCCACTTGTTCCCTATTGGATGGACAGCACCTTTTCAGTTTGTCACTTCAAAAACTTAATTGTTTAAGGCTAGAGCTCACATAATATCACATAAAACCACTGCTGAGAGCTTAGCAATGGCTACTGAGAAATGAATGAGTAATTCAGTATTCGAAAAATTCAATCTGGTCTGAAAATTCACAACTGCTGATGTTTGACTTTTGGCTTATCATGTGCAGTATGCATACAAATAATTGATCATGTACATAATTTCACTTTATATATGCGTCATCAAAGACATGTCATTAATACTTACAGGATCTCCTCTGATTCCCTTTTCTCCCAAGTCACCTGCTTGTCCTTTGGCACCTTTAGGACCCTAAAGAAAAAAAAACAACATCAACGAGATACAATTAAAATATTTTAGAAGATGAACATCTATTCAAACATTTACTCACTCTTCTGCCAGAGTTTCCTCTGTCTCCTGGTGGCCCAACCACTCCACTTTTGCCCTGAGAACAAATGAATGATGGAAATTGAAGTCAACTCTGAATCAAAGCAGACTCACAAGTCACATCAATATATTTGTGGGACTCATTTGTAAGACAGCTGAAAGATGGTATAATAGTACATAACACTCTTACCTCTTCACCGTTGATGCCATCAAGCCCAATTTCTCCAAGTTCACCCTGCATAATTGTAGCAGTTTGATTAGTTGATTGTTGGTCAGCCTTTTCTTCCCAGTAGTTTTGGTTAAAATGCTTAAAAAATACTCACCTTTTCTCCTGAGTAGCCACGAGAACCCTGGTTAGAAGAAGAACATTGAACCATGATATTGTATATATAATAATCTATATTCACCTTTTATTATTACATATTAAAGAGAGAAGTTAATATTTACCTTGATACCTCTCTGTCCAGGACATCCCTGGAAACCCTGTGTTCCATTCACACCAGGAGGACCTCTCTCTCCCTGTTATCACATGAGAATCATAATAAAAGGGACAACATGAAGAAGTGGGGAAACAAAAAACAATTACAGATCAGGACAGTTTATATGCCACAGGCATGAATGCAGCAAAAAGGCATTTAGACTCACAGGGCCGCCCTCATCTCCAGGGTGACCTTGACTTCCAAGAAATCCCGAGCTACCCTAAAAGACAAAACAATAAAATAAGTTATTTAAAATGCTATGATGCAAGGTCTTTGTACTCCATGATTAAAAAAGTACCTTAGATCCTGGCTGCCCAACTCCTCCTCTGTCTCCTCTGTTTCCCGTACATTTGCATGCCACTCCACAGCATTGCCTTTCAGCAATGTTGTCCTGTGCAGCAAAAGGAAGAGTATGTCATGTGGTTTAAGGAAAAAGGTAAATAAAAAACTTTCATTTGACAGCAAAACTTTAAAGAGTGACTTGTTACTCACAAGTTCTTCCATTAGCTCATAATCCAAGTCCATGATATTGAGCCGTAGGGGTCTGGTGTATCTGAAGCCACGACCAAATTCCAGCAGTACAGCCTCCTCAAACTTTGACACCCGCTCCAACCCAACAAGAATGAAACTGTTGACTCCTGTTTTGGTTCACAAACATATTAACCCTCAAGTTTCTTTTAAATTTTTTGCTCATTATTTAACCATTGGGGTAGATGGTGATGAGTATTGTTTATCCTGAAGTATCTTTTTACCTGACAGCCGAAGCTCCTCAACTCGCCTTTTCATTTCATTATATGGAGCATCGAGACCATCAGTAAGGTGAATGACAACCTTAGGGAGAAAAGAGGAAAAACACAATTCAGTTTCATATAGATAGGTTTTATCTTAGCACATTTACACCATACCAACCTTGACAGTGTTGTCCTGTCTGATTTTGAACCTATTGGTGTAGGCAGTGATTGTTTTGCCATTGAGAATAAAGGGGCCACTGTTACGCAGGTTTCTGAAGGCCTCAAACAGCTCATCAGCATTGTCTCTGAAGTCTATCTGGACAGTGTCAGAGGCAGAATCCAGTGCCAACATGCCCACTTGAATAGATGGACTCTGATCACCTAGGCAACTGATAGGTGCTATTTTGGAAATTCTCTGCAGAATGGCACCCATTTTGCTCTGAAGGTTGGTCTGTGCACTAAATATGTTCTGGGCAGATACATCGAAGCCTACCAACACTTCTATGCTGCAGGCTGTAAAAAAAAAAACATGGCATTACTTTTGATGTTTTGGAAAGACATTTAACTCTTAGCAGAGAATTTCTTGTGAAACTGCTCAGTCAGGGAAAAAATGTGCTACTTTTCTTACATCTAGGCTCTTCAGTTATCCCAGTGCATAGATTCCCTTTTACTTCATCATCCAGCGTCTCCAGAATCTGCTCATTGAGCTCTGAAAGTTCCTGAAAGTTGCTTGCTCGAGCCACAGTGGTGGTGTCACTCGCTATGTTTTCCAACTCATTCTGAATGTTGCCCACTCCCACAGCAAAGATTCTGACACCTTGTTTTTTCAAACCAAGGGCTGCTGTCTTGCTGTCATCAGCTGAGCGTCCTCCAGTGATCACCATAAGGATCTGAGGAACACGCTCATCCATCCGGCTGCCCTTTGCTTTGGTAAAGTAAACATCTTGAACATGGCGAATGGCTGCACCAGTGTTAAGTCTACGTCCACCTTTGTACTCTACCCGTTCAATGGCGCTTAGAATGTCTTGCCTGTCTTTATATGTGTTAAGGTAAAAGGAGTCTATCACATCTGCAGCATAATGTGCCAAGCCAATCCGTAGGTCATCTCTGTCAGTGAAGAACAGATCAATGAGGTTGATGATAAACTCCATCACTTGCTTAAAGTTGTCCCGGCCCAAATTGATGGATCCATCCACCAAAAACACTATGTCAGCCTTTTTAGGAGGAGGCAGGCCTTCCGCTATGGGAAGAGAAATAAAGGCATTTTACAGGCTGCTTAGATCATAACCAAAACATAAACTAATTGTCATTGTATTTGTATGATGTGAACATTTTGTCAAAACTTACTAGGAGGGTCAGGTGTCACTGGTAGGATGGTACCACTCAACCTGGCAATAAATGTGTCCTGTATCTTTGGCAGTTCAGGGAATGTAGGAACCTGAAGGATATCCTCTGAAGTGGTGGCTATCTGTTTTAGCTGAGTTGTATCAGCTCCACTAGTTCCAACACCAATGCAGTTTACCCGTGAGCCCTTAAGCAGAGGTCCATAGATAGAAACATCCTGGCTTGACCGTCCACCTGTTAAAACCACAAGATGCTGGGAGGCCTCCGATGGACGAACTCCAGCAGCAGGCTTTAACTCATTCTGTATGACATACTCAATGGCATTAGCCAGTTCAGATGACCGCCCACCCATCTGACGGAGTCTTTTGATAGCAGAGATTACAGCTGGTTTGTTGTTGTGTGAGTTGAGTGAGAACTCAGTTTTAACTCTGTCTGCATATTGGACAACAGCCACACGCACTTGATCAGGCTGCACGTCAAGTTGCTGAACAATGTTGAGGATAAAGTCACGGATATGAGCAATCCCAGCAGGACCTGTTTTGTCTGAGCCATCAATAAGAAAGATAATGTCCTTTTTTCCAAGATTCAGGTTGTCTGCGGACAAGCACAGAAAAAAAAGATCAACTTTCTATTTTTAGAATACTGTATACAGGTCAAATGATTCTCTTACCTATGAACACTGTAGGAGGGACATAACTGGTGATGATATCAGAAGAGGATATTGTTTTGACTGAATCAATCAGCTGTGACTCCACTGTTGGAAGCTGTCGGAAATTATCAACTGTATATACAAGCTCTGGCTTTAGGGAGATTTGTCTAAGTTCATTTGCATCTGCATTCCTGGAACCAATGGCCAGTGGTGCAATGTGGTTTCTTTTAAGTTGATCAGCAGATGTGGAGACATCATCTGAAGACTTTCCACCTGTAACTAGAATGAGGAACTGAGGCACGCCATCCTCGATGCGGCTTCCTGCAGACCTCTGATAGATGTTTTTGGACACCCACTCAAGAGCACGACCAGTATTCAGATTATTTCCACCTTTGCTTTGAAGTCTTGTCACAGCCTGGCGTACCTCATTCTTAGTCGAATATTCATTAAGCAGAAATTCTTGAGTTGGTTCATCACTGTACTGCACCACTGAAATTCGGACCTTGTCCAATCCAATATCCAGTTTCTCCACAACTCTTCTTATCATTTCACGAATGGAAGGAAATTCACTTCGCACTGCTGTGGTGCCATCAATTAAAAAGACAACATCTCTCTTTTCTCCTCCAGTGGGCACTGGTGTGGCTACTGTTCAAAAAGAACACAAGCACATGAACACGATTTGATTACTGGAGTTACAAATACGTATACATACCATATGAATGAGGATAACAAAACATGTCAGTCATTTGTAGTATACAAATCTCATTTCATTGCAGCAATCGAAGTGATGTATGTGAGAATGTACAGAGAACATTTATTTTAATCAAAATTCAGTCACTCAAATTACCTTCATATCTTGGGAACTCTGGACGCAGCCTTGCCAAGTCGTCATCTGACAACTCAGTGATAGTGTTGATCAAGTTTTCTTGGACTGTGTACAAACCCGGGAGGTCATCCACAGGGAGGGCAAATTTGGACACGTAAGATACAACACGCAGCTCTATAGGGTTAACATCCCTGGTTCCAATGCTGAAAGGTACAACTCCCGATCTTTTGAGTGAAGATGCTGCACGACCAACATCATCTGTAGAAGACCCACTGGACACAACAATCACAAACTGTGGGACACCTTCTTGCTTTCTGCTGCCTCGTGCTGCCGTCAGAACATCCTGACTGACAAACTGCAAGGCCTGGCCCAGGTTTCTTTGTAGTCCTCCTCGCTGGCTCATTTCCCTGATGCCATTTAAAACACCTTCTTTGGTTGTGTGTGTGTTAAGATACATGTCAGCCTGAGCATAGTCACCATATTGGACCACTCCGATCCGGATCTGATTCTCGCCCACATTGAGACTCTCTACAACCCTGCGGATAAACTCCTGAATGATAGCAAATTCCCGTCCAACCCCATCGGAGCCATCAACAAGGAAAACAACATCCTTCTTGGGGCCCTGTCTCTCCGCTAAAGGAAAAAGAGAAAGGATGTGTTAGGCTTCATTTCAAAACTGATGCAAAAAAGGGTAAATAAAAACATTACAGAAACAATTATTAATGTCTTACAACTGTAAGACTGTAATCTTTCTCTCAATTATGATCTCTCATTTATTTATTAATTCCCTCCATAACACGACAATGACTATATAAAACTGAGGTCAGCTGTTGAATATTTAGGGGTCAATTTAATTAAGTTTTGACTGTTTTTTTATCAGACATAAACAATATCTTAAAAGCTGATATTGGGCTTCAGTCACTTTAGTTTAGATTAATCTAAAAGAAACACGCCACCGTTTTTTAAAATTCTGTGGGCAAACACATTTTTATGTCAGTACATGCTTTGTACTGACATAAAAACTGATGCAAAACAGCATTTGCTGACTTATCTAACTAGGGAAAATTGTGAATAACTGTATCTCATAAAATAGTGGCATGTTCCTTTAATCTTACAGCGTTTTTCTAAGATCAAAATGCTCATAAGGCACTTCTGCAAACCAGACCAGAGTTTTTTTAGTTCTTTTTATATTAGTTTATGTTTTGAGTGTGTGCATTATATATAATAATAATATAATTTTTCATCTTTGTATTATGATGAAAAAACATGTTGCTCAAAGAAATGGTTAAAAAAAAAGTTTAAAGATACCAGCTCATGATGTTCCAGAAAAGGAAACGAATGTTGAGAGCTCACTTGTAAAAAAAAAATCAGACAAATGTGTCAAAAAAAGAGAACATCAAGTGAAATGAGAATGATGATCTGTTAACAACAAGAATGAGTGAAGAATTTGCGACCAGTTAAAAGAAAACATGCCAGAAGGATGTCCTTTTTTCTTTTTTCAAAGCTGTTATGAAGGTTCAAGTAGATCAAAGAATAGAGTTTCCCTACTGAAAGGATCAATATAATTTTTTTTTGGGATTGTCATTTTGATACTATTTGTAATATCTAATTGTTTTGGGTTTTATTTATCCTGTGGATGGTATATACAAGAGTGTAAAATAAAGTCAGATACATTTATGACATAATAGTGTAAATAAGTTTCTTCACTGCCCCAACTGGCAACATCAGGTATACTAAGTCCATTCTACTTCAGAACTGCCTTAAATACAATGGATAACATCTTCAGAAGACTATACAGTGAGTTCACATTTTGTTCTGATTGTTTCAAGAATGGGTCAGAACAATGAAACGTGATGAAACTTAAGAGCTGTGCAGTCCAATTGCAAATGTATCTGCTTACATACCAGGTCTGGTTGGTGATTCTGGGGTTACGTCAACAGTCACACCTTCCAGGGAGGACTGAAGCTGCTGTTGGACACTGGGGAGCTCAGTGAACTCAGACACAGATAGAGCATTGCTGGGGTTGTGAGCTATTCTCTGCAGTTCTCTGCTATCAGAGCCTCTGATTCCAACTGCATAGGTCAAGACACCCAGCTGTTTGAGAACTGCAGCTGGTGCATCAACACTGTCAAAAGATCGTCCACCACATAGCAATATCAGGACCTGTGGAACACCTTCCAGGCGCCTGCTTCCAGCTGAGGTTGTAAAGACATTGTCCCTCAAGTACTGGAGAGCTGCTCCAGTGTTTAGAGGTCTTCCGCCTTTGTGCCTCAGACCTTGGACAGTGTTAAGGATCTCACCCTTTGTCACGTACGTGTTCAGATGGAACTGGACAGCTGGATCTCTGCTGTACTGAACCACTGAGACACGGTCTTTGTTGTCATCCACACTGAGTGTCTCCACTAATCTCTTAACAAAGTCTTTCATAGCTGGGAATGCATTTCTAGTGCCATCAGATCCATCCAGCAAGAACACCACATCTCTTCCTGGTACTTGTCTCACCACTAGGGGACATAACATTTGGGACATAGTTTAGTTTATGATGTCACAGGTTTCCTGTGCAAAATGGGCATGGTGAAAGCTAAGCTTTCAAGTTTACACCATACTCTGAGCTAATAACAACATAGTTTTGTCAGTGCCAGTACCGCTGACACTGGCCAATGGCACTGGTACTGGCACTTAAATCCTGTCCTACAGTGGCTGCGGAATATACAAGTTGATCAGTTTCTTACCCGTCACTGTTGGTGTCAAGGGCGTGGCCCTGAGCCGCGCTGTGCTCAATACAGAGGACAGCTGTTCTTGGACGTTGGGGAGATCAGTGAACTCAGACACCGATACAGCGTAACTAGGCTCATATGATATTTTCTGCAGCTCTCTGCTATCAGCGGTCCTTGTTCCAATGCCAATCACAGAGATGCCCTGCTGTCTGAGGGCAGAGGCTGGAGTGTCAACTTTGTCAAAAGACCTGCCACCTGTTAGTAGGACCAATATCTGTGGCACATCTTGGAGGTGCCGACTACCAGAAGAGTCTGTAAAGACGTTGTCCCTGACATACTGCAGGGCTGCCCCAGTGTTCAGGGGTCTTCCTCCTCTGTGTCTAAGCCCTCTGATCGAGTCGACAACATCCTCTTTTGTGGTATACGTGTTCAGATAGAAATGGACCTCTGGTTCTCTGCTGTACTGGACCACAGAGACACGCTCTTTGTTTTCTCCCAAGTTCAGTTTCTCCACAACTCTCTCAACAAAATCAAGCACAGCAGGGAAGCCATTCCTTGTGCCATCAGAGCCATCCAGAAGGAATACAATGTCCCTTTTGGCAGTGTCAACTGAGAAAAGACAGGAAGGCAAAACATAAAAACACTTGCTAAAGTTACGCTCATGGCCTAGTTATAATTGTCTGCCTACATATGTTAGAGGCACGTAGCCCTGCTTGCTTCCCCCTTTAAACAGTTGTTATGCACAGATGGAGCTAAGTGATATCAGACGCAGTTTCTTTCCCTCTTTGTATGTAAAATAAGTCAGGTAATATTTCAGGAGAGTAGCAGGCCATGTTTGATTACATACCAGGTCTACTTGGTGATTCTGGGGTTAGGTCAACAGCCACAGCTTCCAGGGAGGACTGAAGCTGCTGTTGGACACTGGGGAGCTCAGTGAACTCAGACACCGATAGAGCATTGCTGGGGTCGTGGGCTATTCTCTGCAGTTCTCTGCTATCAGAGCCTCTGGTTCCAACTGCATAGGTCAAGACACCCAGCTGTTTGAGAGCTGCGGCTGGTGCATCAACACTGTCAAAAGATCGTCCACCGCATAGCAATATCAGGACCTGTGGAACACCTTCCAGGTGCCTGCTTCCAGCTGAGGCCGTAAAGACATTGTCCCTCAAGTACTGGAGAGCTGCTCCAGTGTTAAGAGGTCTTCCGCCTTTGTGCCTCAGACCTTGGACAGTGTTAAGGATCTTGCCCTTGGTCACGTATGTGTTCAGATAGAACTGGACAGCTGGATCTCTGCTGTACTGAACCACTGAGACACGGTCTTTGTTGTCATCCACACTGAGTGTCTCCACTAATCTCTTAACAAAGTCTCGCATAGCTGGGAATGCGTTTCTAGTGCCATCAGATCCATCCAGCAAGAACACCACATCTCTTCCTGGTACTTGTCTCACCACTAGGGGACATAAGATTTGGGACATAGTTTAGCTTATGATGTCACAGGTTTCCTGTGCGAAATGCGCACGGTGGAAGCTAAGCTTTTGAGTTTACAACATACTCTGAGCTATTGCTGGCAAAATAATTTTGTCAAAGTGCCACTGGCCAATCTGAACCGATTGAAATTGACTTTGGTGCACCTCAAATCATGTTCTACAGTGGCTGTGGATATACAAGTTGATCAGTTTCTTACCCGTCACTGTTGGTGTCAAGGGCGTGGTCCTGAGCCGCGCTGTGCTCAATACAGAGGACAGCTGTTCTTGGACATTGGGGAGATCACTGAAGTCAGACACTGATAGAGCGTAACTAGGCTCATATGATATCTTCTGCAGCTCTCTGCTATCAGCGGTCCTTGTTCCAATGCCAATCACAGAGATGCCTTTCTGTCTGAGGGCAGAGGCTGGGGTGTCAACTTTGTCAAAAGACCTGCCACCTGTTAGTAGGACCAACATCTGTGGCACACCTCGGAGGTGCCGACTACCGGAAGAGTCTGTAAAGACGTTGTCCCTGACATATTGCAGGGCTGCCCCAGTGTTCAGGGGTCTTCCTCCTCTGTGTCTAAGCCCTCTGATCGAGTCCACAACATCCTCTTTCGTGGTATACGTGTTCAGATAAAAATGGACCTCTGGTTCTCTGCTGTACTGGACCACAGAGACACGCTCTTTGTTTTCTCCCAAGTTTAGTTTCTCCACAACTCTCTCAACAAAATCAAGCACAGCAGGGAAGCCATTCCTTGTGCCGTCAGAACCATCCAGAAGAAATACAATGTCCCTTTTGGCAGTGTCAACTGAGAAAAAACAGGAAGGCAAAACATAAAAACACTTGCTAAAGTTACGCTCATGGCCTAGTTATAATTGTCTGCCTATATATGTTAGAGGCACGTAGCCCTGCTTGCTTTCCCCTTTAAACAGTTGTTATGCACAGATGGAGCTAAGTGATATCAGACGCAGTTTCTTTCCCTCTTTGTATGTAAAATAAGTCAGGTAACATTTCAGGAGAGTAGCAGGCTGTATTTGATTACATACCAGGTCTAGTTGGTGATTCTGGGGTTAGGTCAACAGCCACAGCTTCCAGGGAGGACTGAAGCTGCTGTTGGACACTGGGGAGCTCAGTGAACTCAGACACAGATAGAGCATTGCTGGGGTCGTGTGCTATTCTCTGCAGTTCTCTGCTATCAGAGCCTCTGGTTCCAACTGCATAGGTCAAGACACCCAGCTGTTTGAGAGCTGCAGCTGGTGCATCAACACTGTCAAAAGATCGTCCACCGCATAGCAATATCAGGACCTGTGGAACACCTTCCAGGCGCCTGCTTCCGGCTGAGGCCGTAAAGACATTGTCCCTCAAGTACTGGAGAGCTGCTCCAGTGTTGAGAGGTCTTCCGCCTTTGTGCCTCAGACCTTGGACAGTGTTAAGGATCTCGCCCTTGGTCACGTATGTGTTCAGATAGAACTGGACAGCTGGATCTCTGCTGTACTGAACCACTGAGACACGGTCTTTGTTGTCATCCACACTGAGTGTCTCCACAAATCTCTTAACAAAGTCTTGCATAGCTGGGAATGCGTTTCTAGTGCCATCAGATCCATCCAGCAAGAACACCACATCTCTTCCTGGTACTTGTCTCACCACTAGGGGACATAAGATTTGGGACATAGTTTAGCTTATGATGTCACAGGTTTCCTGTGTGAAATGTGCACGGTGGAAGCTAAGCTTTCAAGTTTACAACATGCTCTTGAGCTATTTCTGGCAAAATAGTTTTGTCAAAGTGCCACTGGCCAATCTGAAACGATTGAAATTGACTTTGGTGCACCTCAAATCTTGTTCTACAGTGGCTGCGGATATACAAGTTGATCAGTTTCTTACCCGTCACTGTTGGTGTCAAGGGCGTGGCCCTGAGCCGCGCTGTGCTCAATACAGAGGACAGCTGTTCTTGGACGTTGGGGAGATCACTGAACTCAGACACTGATAGAGCATAACTAGGCTCATATGATATCTTCTGCAGCTCTCTGCTATCAGCAGTCCTTGTTCCAATGCCAATCACAGAGATGCCTTGCTGTCTGAGGGCAGAGGCTGGAGTATCTACATTGTCAAAAGACCTGCCACCAGTTAGTAGGATCAACATCTGTGGCACACCTTGGAGGCGCCGACTACCGGAAGAGTTTGTAAAGACGTTGTCCCTGACATACTGCAGGGCTGCCCCAGTGTTCAGGGGTCTTCCTCCTCTGTGTCTAAGCCCCCTGATCGAGTCCACAACATCCTCTTTTGTGGTATACGTGTTCAGATAGAAATGGACCTCTGGTTCTCTGCTGTACTGGACCACAGAGACACGCTCTTTGTTTTCTCCCAAGTTCAGTTTCTCCACAACTCTCTCAACAAAATCAAGCACAGCAGGGAAGCCATTCCTTGTGCCGTCAGAACCATCCAGAAGGAATACAATGTCCCTTTTGGCAGTGTCAACTGAGAAAAGACAGGAAGGCATAACATCAAAACACTTGCTAAAGTTACGCTAATGGCCTAGTCATAATTGTCTGCCTACATATGTTAGAGGCACGTAGCCCTGCTTGCTCCCCCTTTAAACAGTTGTTTTGCACAGATGGAGCTAAGTGATATCAGACGCAGTTTCTTTCCCTCTTTGTATGTAAAATAAGTCAGGTAATATTTCAGGAGAGTAGCAGGCCATGTTTGATTACATACCAGGTCTACTTGGTGATTCTGGGGTTAGGTCAACAGCCACAGCTTCCAGGGAGGACTGAAGCTGCTGTTGGACACTGGGGAGCTCAGTGAACTCAGACACAGATAGAGCATTGCTGGGGTCGTGGGCTATTCTCTGCAGTTCTCTGCTATCAGAGCCTCTGGTTCCAACTGCATAGGTCAAGACACCCAGCTGTTTGAGAGCTGCGGCTGGTGCATCAACACTGTCAAAAGATCGTCCACCGCATAGCAATATCAGGACCTGTGGAACACCTTCCAGGTGCCTGCTTCCAGCTGAGGCCGTAAAGACATTGTCCCTCAAGTACTGGAGAGCTGCTCCAGTGTTAAGAGGTCTTCCGCCTTTGTGCCTCAGACCTTGGACAGTGTTAAGGATCTTGCCCTTGGTCACGTATGTGTTCAGATAGAACTGGACAGCTGGATCTCTGCTGTACTGAACCACTGAGACACGGTCTTTGTTGTCATCCACACTGAGTGTCTCCACTAATCTCTTAACAAAGTCTCGCATAGCTGGGAATGCGTTTCTAGTGCCATCAGATCCATCCAGCAAGAACACCACATCTCTTCCTGGTACTTGTCTCACCACTAGGGGACATAAGATTTGGGACATAGTTTAGCTTATGATGTCACAGGTTTCCTGTGTGAAATGCGCACGGTGGAAGCTAAGCTTTGCAGTTTACAACATACTCTGAGCTATTGCTGGCAAAATAGTTTTGTCAAAGTGCCACTGGCCAATCTGAAACGATTGAAATTGACTTTGGTGCACCTCAAATCATGTTCTACAGTGGCTGCTGGATATACAAGTTGATCAGTTTCTTACCCGTCACTGTTGGTGTCAAGGGCGTGGTCCCTGAGCCGCGCTGTGCTCAATACAGAGGACAGCTGTTCTTGGACAGTTGGGGAGATCACTGAACTCAGACACTGATAGAGCGTAACTAGGCTCATATGATATCTTCTGCAGCTCTCTGCTATCAGCAGGTCCTTGTTCCAATGCCAATCACAGAGATGCCTTGCTGTCTGAGGGCAGAGGCTGGAGTATCTACATTGTCAAAAGACCTGCCACCAGTTAGTAGGATCCAACATCTGTGGCACACCTTGGAGGTGCCGACTACCGGAAGAGTCTGTAAAGACGTTGTCCCTGACATACTTGCAGGGCTGCCCCAGTGTTCAGGGGTCTTCCTCCTCTGTGTCTAAGCCCCCCTGATCGAGTCCACAACATCCTCTTTTGTGGTATACGTGTTCAGATAGAAATGGACCTCTGGTTCTCTGCTGTACTGGACCACAGAGACACGCTCTTTGTTTTCTCCCAAGTTCAGTTTCTCCACAACTCTCTCAACAAAATCAAGCACAGCAGGGAAGCCATTCCTTGTGCCGTCAGAACCATCCAGAAGGAATACAATGTCCCTTTTGGCAGTGTCAACTGAGAAAAAGACAGGAAGGCATAACATCAAAACACTTGCTAAAGTTACGCTAATGGCCTAGTCATAATTGTCTGCCTACATATGTTAGAGGCACGTAGCCCTGCTTGCTTCCCCCTTTAAACAGTTGTTATGCACAGATGGAGCTAAGTGATATCAGACGCAGTTTCTTTCCCTCTTTGTATGTAAAATAAGTCAGGTAACATTCAGGAGAGTAGCAGGCCGTGTTTGATTACATACCAGGTCTAGTTGGTGATTCTGGGGTTACGGTCAACAGCCACAGCTTCCAGGGAGGACTGAAGCTGCTGTTGGACACTGGGGAGCTCAGTGAACTCAGACACAGATAGAGCATTGCTGGGGTCGTGTGCTATTCTCTGCAGTTCTCTGCTATCAGAGCCTCTGGTTCCAACTGCATAGGTCAAGACACCCAGCTGTTTGAGAGCTGCAGCTGGTGCATCAACACTGTCAAAAGATCGTCCACCGCATAGCAATATCAGGACCTGTGGAACACCTTCCAGGCGCCTGCTTCCGGCTGAGGCCGTAAAGACATTGTCCCTCAAGTACTGGAGAGCTGCTCCAGTGTTGAGAGGTCTTCCGCCTTTGTGCCTCAGACCTTGGACAGTGTTAAGGATCTCGCCCTTGGTCACGTATGTGTTCAGATAGAACTGGACAGCTGGATCTCTGCTGTACTGAACCACTGAGACACGGTCTTTGTTGTCATCCACACTGAGTGTCTCCACAAATCTCTTAACAAAGTCTTGCATAGCTGGGAATGCGTTTCTAGTGCCATCAGATCCATCCAGCAAGAACACCACATCTCTTCCTGGTACTTGTCTCACCACTAGGGGACATAAGATTTGGGACATAGTTTAGCTTATGATGTCACAGGTTTCCTGTGTGAAATGCGCACGGTGGAAGCTAAGCTTTCAAGTTTACAACATGCTCTTGAGCTATTTCTGGCAAAATAGTTTTGTCAAAGTGCCACTGGTCAATCTGAAACGATTGAAATTGACTTTGGTGCACCTCAAATCTTGTTCTACAGTGGCTGCGGATATACAAGTTGATCAGTTTCTTACCCGTCACTGTTGGTGTCAAGGGCGTGGCCCTGAGCCGCGCTGTGCTCAATACAGAGGACAGCTGTTCTTGGACGTTGGGGAGATCACTGAACTCAGACACTGATAGAGCGTAACTAGGCTCATATGATATCTTCTGCAGCTCTCTGCTATCAGCAGTCCTTGTTCCAATGCCAATCACAGAGATGCCTTGCTGTCTGAGGGCAGAGGCTGGAGTATCTACATTGTCAAAAGACCTGCCACCAGTTAGTAGGATCAACATCTGTGGCACACCTTGGAGGCGCCGACTACCGGAAGAGTTTGTAAAGACGTTGTCCCTGACATACTGCAGGGCTGCCCCAGTGTTCAGGGGTCTTCCTCCTCTGTGTCTAAGCCCCCTGATCGAGTCCACAACATCCTCTTTTGTGGTATACGTGTTCAGATAGAAATGGACCTCTGGTTCTCTGCTGTACTGGACCACAGAGACACGCTCTTTGTTTTCTCCCAAGTTCAGTTTCTCCACAACTCTCTCAACAAAATCAAGCACAGCAGGGAAGCCATTCCTTGTGCCGTCAGAACCATCCAGAAGGAATACAATGTCCCTTTTGGCAGTGTCAACTGAGAAAAGACAGGAAGGCATAACATCAAAACACTTGCTAAAGTTACGCTAATGGCCTAGTCATAATTGTCTGCCTACATATGTTAGAGGCAGGTAGCCCTGCTTGCTCCCCCTTTAAACAGTTGTTTTGCACAGATGGAGCTAAGTGATATCAGACGCAGTTTCTTTCCCTCTTTGTATGTAAAATAAGTCAGGTAACATTCCAGGAGAGTAGCAGGCCGTGTTTGATTACATACCAGGTCTAGTTGGTGATTCTGGGGTTACGTCAACAGCCACAGCTTCCAGGGAGGACTGAAGCTGCTGTTGGACACTGGGGAGCTCAGTGAACTCAGACACAGATAGAGCATTGCTGGGGTCGTGGGCTATTCTCTGCAGTTCTCTGCTATCAGAGCCTCTGGTTCCAACTGCATAGGTCAAGACACCCAGCTGTTTGAGAGCTGCGGCTGGTGCATCAACACTGTCAAAAGATCGTCCACCGCATAGCAATATCAGGACCTGTGGGACACCTTCCAGGCGCCTGCTTCCGGCTGAGGCTGTAAAGACATTGTCCCTCAAGTACTGGAGAGCTGCTCCAGTGTTGAGAGGTCTTCCGCCTTTGTGCCTCAGACCTTGGACAGTGTTAAGGATCTCGCCCTTGGTCACGTATGTGTTCAGATAGAACTGGACAGCTGGATCTCTGCTGTACTGAACCACTGAGACACGGTCTTTGTTGTCATCCACACTGAGTGTCTCCACAAATCTCTTAACAAAGTCTTGCATAGCTGGGAATGCGTTTCTAGTGCCATCAGATCCATCCAGCAAGAACACCACATCTCTTCCTGGTACTTGTCTCACCACTAGGGGACATAAGATTTGGGACATAGTTTAGCTTATGATGTCACAGGTTTCCTGTGTGAAATGCGCACGGTGGAAGCTAAGCTTTCAAGTTTACAACATGCTCTTGAGCTATTTCTGGCAAAATAGTTTTGTCAAAGTGCCACTGGTCAATCTGAAACGATTGAAATTGACTTTGGTGCACCTCAAATCTTGTTCTACAGTGGCTGCGGATATACAAGTTGATCAGTTTCTTACCCGTCACTGTTGGTGTCAAGGGCGTGGCCCTGAGCCGCGCTGTGCTCAATACAGAGGACAGCTGTTCTTGGACGTTGGGGAGATCACTGAACTCAGACACTGATAGAGCGTAACTAGGCTCATATGATATCTTCTGCAGCTCTCTGCTATCAGCAGTCCTTGTTCCAATGCCAATCACAGAGATGCCTTGCTGTCTGAGGGCAGAGGCTGGAGTATCTACATTGTCAAAAGACCTGCCACCAGTTAGTAGGATCAACATCTGTGGCACACCTTGGAGGCGCCGACTACCGGAAGAGTTTGTAAAGACGTTGTCCCTGACATACTGCAGGGCTGCCCCAGTGTTCAGGGGTCTTCCTCCTCTGTGTCTAAGCCCCCTGATCGAGTCCACAACATCCTCTTTTGTGGTATACGTGTTCAGATAGAAATGGACCTCTGGTTCTCTGCTGTACTGGACCACAGAGACACGCTCTTTGTTTTCTCCCAAGTTCAGTTTCTCCACAACTCTCTCAACAAAATCAAGCACAGCAGGGAAGCCATTCCTTGTGCCGTCAGAACCATCCAGAAGGAATACAATGTCCCTTTTGGCAGTGTCAACTGAGAAAAGACAGGAAGGCATAACATCAAAACACTTGCTAAAGTTACGCTAATGGCCTAGTCATAATTGTCTGCCTACATATGTTAGAGGCACGTAGCCCTGCTTGCTCCCCCTTTAAACAGTTGTTTTGCACAGATGGAGCTAAGTGATATCAGACGCAGTTTCTTTCCCTCTTTGTATGTAAAATAAGTCAGGTAACATTCCAGGAGAGTAGCAGGCCGTGTTTGATTACATACCAGGTCTAGTTGGTGATTCTGGGGTTACGTCAACAACCACAGCTTCCAGGGAGGACTGAAGCTGCTGTTGGACACTGGGGAGCTCAGTGAACTCAGACACAGATAGAGCATTGCTGGGGTCGTGTGCTATTCTCTGCAGTTCTCTGCTATCAGAGCCTCTGGTTCCAACTGCATAGGTCAAGACACCCAGCTGTTTGAGAGCTGCAGCTGGTGCATCAACACTGTCAAAAGATCGTCCACCGCATAGCAATATCAGGACCTGTGGAACACCTTCCAGGCGCCTGCTTCCGGCTGAGGCCGTAAAGACATTGTCCCTCAAGTACTGGAGAGCTGCTCCAGTGTTGAGAGGTCTTCCGCCTTTGTGCCTCAGACCTTGGACAGTGTTAAGGATCTCGCCCTTGGTCACGTATGTGTTCAGATAGAACTGGACAGCTGGATCTCTGCTGTACTGAACCACTGAGACACGGTCTTTGTTGTCATCCACACTGAGTGTCTCCACAAATCTCTTAACAAAGTCTTGCATAGCTGGGAATGCGTTTCTAGTGCCATCAGATCCATCCAGCAAGAACACCACATCTCTTCCTGGTACTTGTCTCACCACTAGGGGACATAAGATTTGGGACATAGTTTAGCTTATGATGTCACAGGTTTCCTGTGTGAAATGCGCACGGTGGAAGCTAAGCTTTCAAGTTTACAACATGCTCTTGAGCTATTTCTGGCAAAATAGTTTTGTCAAAGTGCCACTGGTCAATCTGAAACGATTGAAATTGACTTTGGTGCACCTCAAATCTTGTTCTACAGTGGCTGCGGATATACAAGTTGATCAGTTTCTTACCCGTCACTGTTGGTGTCAAGGGCGTGGCCCTGAGCCGCGCTGTGCTCAATACAGAGGACAGCTGTTCTTGGACGTTGGGGAGATCACTGAACTCAGACACTGATAGAGCGTAACTAGGCTCATATGATATCTTCTGCAGCTCTCTGCTATCAGCAGTCCTTGTTCCAATGCCAATCACAGAGATGCCTTGCTGTCTGAGGGCAGAGGCTGGAGTATCTACATTGTCAAAAGACCTGCCACCAGTTAGTAGGATCAACATCTGTGGCACACCTTGGAGGCGCCGACTACCGGAAGAGTTTGTAAAGACGTTGTCCCTGACATACTGCAGGGCTGCCCCAGTGTTCAGGGGTCTTCCTCCTCTGTGTCTAAGCCCCCTGATCGAGTCCACAACATCCTCTTTTGTGGTATACGTGTTCAGATAGAAATGGACCTCTGGTTCTCTGCTGTACTGGACCACAGAGACACGCTCTTTGTTTTCTCCCAAGTTCAGTTTCTCCACAACTCTCTCAACAAAATCAAGCACAGCAGGGAAGCCATTCCTTGTGCCGTCAGAACCATCCAGAAGGAATACAATGTCCCTTTTGGCAGTGTCAACTGAGAAAAGACAGGAAGGCATAACATCAAAACACTTGCTAAAGTTACGCTAATGGCCTAGTCATAATTGTCTGCCTACATATGTTAGAGGCACGTAGCCCTGCTTGCTCCCCCTTTAAACAGTTGTTTTGCACAGATGGAGCTAAGTGATATCAGACGCAGTTTCTTTCCCTCTTTGTATGTAAAATAAGTCAGGTAACATTCCAGGAGAGTAGCAGGCCGTGTTTGATTACATACCAGGTCTAGTTGGTGATTCTGGGGTTACGTCAACAACCACAGCTTCCAGGGAGGACTGAAGCTGCTGTTGGACACTGGGGAGCTCAGTGAACTCAGACACAGATAGAGCATTGCTGGGGTCGTGTGCTATTCTCTGCAGTTCTCTGCTATCAGAGCCTCTGGTTCCAACTGCATAGGTCAAGACACCCAGCTGTTTGAGAGCTGCAGCTGGTGCATCAACACTGTCAAAAGATCGTCCACCGCATAGCAATATCAGGACCTGTGGAACACCTTCCAGGCGCCTGCTTCCGGCTGAGGCCGTAAAGACATTGTCCCTCAAGTACTGGAGAGCTGCTCCAGTGTTGAGAGGTCTTCCGCCTTTGTGCCTCAGACCTTGGACAGTGTTAAGGATCTCGCCCTTGGTCACGTATGTGTTCAGATAGAACTGGACAGCTGGATCTCTGCTGTACTGAACCACTGAGACACGGTCTTTGTTGTCATCCACACTGAGTGTCTCCACAAATCTCTTAACAAAGTCTTGCATAGCTGGGAATGCGTTTCTAGTGCCATCAGATCCATCCAGCAAGAACACCACATCTCTTCCTGGTACTTGTCTCACCACTAGGGGACATAAGATTTGGGACATAGTTTAGCTTATGATGTCACAGGTTTCCTGTGTGAAATGCGCACGGTGGAAGCTAAGCTTTCAAGTTTACAACATGCTCTTGAGCTATTTCTGGCAAAATAGTTTTGTCAAAGTGCCACTGGTCAATCTGAAACGATTGAAATTGACTTTGGTGCACCTCAAATCTTGTTCTACAGTGGCTGCGGATATACAAGTTGATCAGTTTCTTACCCGTCACTGTTGGTGTCAAGGGCGTGGCCCTGAGCCGCGCTGTGCTCAATACAGAGGACAGCTGTTCTTGGACGTTGGGGAGATCACTGAACTCAGACACTGATAGAGCGTAACTAGGCTCATATGATATCTTCTGCAGCTCTCTGCTATCAGCAGTCCTTGTTCCAATGCCAATCACAGAGATGCCTTGCTGTCTGAGGGCAGAGGCTGGAGTATCTACATTGTCAAAAGACCTGCCACCAGTTAGTAGGATCAACATCTGTGGCACACCTTGGAGGCGCCGACTACCGGAAGAGTTTGTAAAGACGTTGTCCCTGACATACTGCAGGGCTGCCCCAGTGTTCAGGGGTCTTCCTCCTCTGTGTCTAAGCCCCCTGATCGAGTCCACAACATCCTCTTTTGTGGTATACGTGTTCAGATAGAAATGGACCTCTGGTTCTCTGCTGTACTGGACCACAGAGACACGCTCTTTGTTTTCTCCCAAGTTCAGTTTCTCCACAACTCTCTCAACAAAATCAAGCACAGCAGGGAAGCCATTCCTTGTGCCGTCAGAACCATCCAGAAGGAATACAATGTCCCTTTTGGCAGTGTCAACTGAGAAAAGACAGGAAGGCATAACATCAAAACACTTGCTAAAGTTACGCTAATGGCCTAGTCATAATTGTCTGCCTACATATGTTAGAGGCACGTAGCCCTGCTTGCTCCCCCTTTAAACAGTTGTTTTGCACAGATGGAGCTAAGTGATATCAGACGTAGTTTCTTTCCCTCTTTGTATGTAAAATAAGTCAGGTAACATTCCAGGAGAGTAGCAGGCCGTGTTTGATTACATACCAGGTCTAGTTGGTGATTCTGGGGTTACGTCAACAACCACAGCTTCCAGGGAGGACTGAAGCTGCTGTTGGACACTGGGGAGCTCAGTGAACTCAGACACAGATAGAGCATTGCTGGGGTCGTGGGCTATTCTCTGCAGTTCTCTGCTATCAGAGCCTCTGGTTCCAACTGCATAGGTCAAGACACCCAGCTGTTTGAGAGCTGCGGCTGGTGCATCAACACTGTCAAAAGATCGTCCACCGCATAGCAATATCAGGACCTGTGGGACACCTTCCAGGCGCCTGCTTCCGGCTGAGGCTGTAAAGACATTGTCCCTCAAGTACTGGAGAGCTGCTCCAGTGTTGAGAGGTCTTCCGCCTTTGTGCCTCAGACCTTGGACAGTGTTAAGGATCTCGCCCTTGGTCACGTATGTGTTCAGATAGAACTGGACAGCTGGATCTCTGCTGTACTGAACCACTGAGACACGGTCTTTGTTGTCATCCACACTGAGTGTCTCCACAAATCTCTTAACAAAGTCTTGCATAGCTGGGAATGCGTTTCTAGTGCCATCAGATCCATCCAGCAAGAACACCACATCTCTTCCTGGTACTTGTCTCACCACTAGGGGACATAAGATTTGGGACATAGTTTAGCTTATGATGTCACAGGTTTCCTGTGTGAAATGCGCACGGTGGAAGCTAAGCTTTCAAGTTTACAACATGCTCTTGAGCTATTTCTGGCAAAATAGTTTTGTCAAAGTGCCACTGGTCAATCTGAAACGATTGAAATTGACTTTGGTGCACCTCAAATCTTGTTCTACAGTGGCTGCGGATATACAAGTTGATCAGTTTCTTACCCGTCACTGTTGGTGTCAAGGGCGTGGCCCTGAGCCGCGCTGTGCTCAATACAGAGGACAGCTGTTCTTGGACGTTGGGGAGATCACTGAACTCAGACACTGATAGAGCGTAACTAGGCTCATATGATATCTTCTGCAGCTCTCTGCTATCAGCAGTCCTTGTTCCAATGCCAATCACAGAGATGCCTTGCTGTCTGAGGGCAGAGGCTGGAGTATCTACATTGTCAAAAGACCTGCCACCAGTTAGTAGGATCAACATCTGTGGCACACCTTGGAGGCGCCGACTACCGGAAGAGTTTGTAAAGACGTTGTCCCTGACATACTGCAGGGCTGCCCCAGTGTTCAGGGGTCTTCCTCCTCTGTGTCTAAGCCCCCTGATCGAGTCCACAACATCCTCTTTTGTGGTATACGTGTTCAGATAGAAATGGACCTCTGGTTCTCTGCTGTACTGGACCACAGAGACACGCTCTTTGTTTTCTCCCAAGTTCAGTTTCTCCACAACTCTCTCAACAAAATCAAGCACAGCAGGGAAGCCATTCCTTGTGCCGTCAGAACCATCCAGAAGGAATACAATGTCCCTTTTGGCAGTGTCAACTGAGAAAAGACAGGAAGGCATAACATCAAAACACTTGCTAAAGTTACGCTAATGGCCTAGTCATAATTGTCTGCCTACATATGTTAGAGGCACGTAGCCCTGCTTGCTCCCCCTTTAAACAGTTGTTTTGCACAGATGGAGCTAAGTGATATCAGACGCAGTTTCTTTCCCTCTTTGTATGTAAAATAAGTCAGGTAACATTCCAGGAGAGTAGCAGGCCGTGTTTGATTACATACCAGGTCTAGTTGGTGATTCTGGGGTTACGTCAACAACCACAGCTTCCAGGGAGGACTGAAGCTGCTGTTGGACACTGGGGAGCTCAGTGAACTCAGACACAGATAGAGCATTGCTGGGGTCGTGGGCTATTCTCTGCAGTTCTCTGCTATCAGAGCCTCTGGTTCCAACTGCATAGGTCAAGACACCCAGCTGTTTGAGAGCTGCGGCTGGTGCATCAACACTGTCAAAAGATCGTCCACCGCATAGCAATATCAGGACCTGTGGGACACCTTCCAGGCGCCTGCTTCCGGCTGAGGCCGTAAAGACATTGTCCCTCAAGTACTGGAGAGCTGCTCCAGTGTTGAGAGGTCTTCCGCCTTTGTGCCTCAGACCTTGGACAGTGTTAAGGATCTCGCCCTTGGTCACGTATGTGTTCAGATAGAACTGGACAGCTGGATCTCTGCTGTACTGAACCACTGAGACACGGTCTTTGTTGTCATCCACACTGAGTGTCTCCACAAATCTCTTAACAAAGTCTTGCATAGCTGGGAATGCGTTTCTAGTGCCATCAGATCCATCCAGCAAGAACACCACATCTCTTCCTGGTACTTGTCTCACCACTAGGGGACATAAGATTTGGGACATAGTTTAGCTTATGATGTCACAGGTTTCCTGTGTGAAATGCGCACGGTGGAAGCTAAGCTTTCAAGTTTACAACATGCTCTTGAGCTATTTCTGGCAAAATAGTTTTGTCAAAGTGCCACTGGTCAATCTGAAACGATTGAAATTGACTTTGGTGCACCTCAAATCTTGTTCTACAGTGGCTGCGGATATACAAGTTGATCAGTTTCTTACCCGTCACTGTTGGTGTCAAGGGCGTGGCCCTGAGCCGCGCTGTGCTCAATACAGAGGACAGCTGTTCTTGGACGTTGGGGAGATCACTGAACTCAGACACTGATAGAGCGTAACTAGGCTCATATGATATCTTCTGCAGCTCTCTGCTATCAGCAGTCCTTGTTCCAATGCCAATCACAGAGATGCCTTGCTGTCTGAGGGCAGAGGCTGGAGTATCTACATTGTCAAAAGACCTGCCACCAGTTAGTAGGATCAACATCTGTGGCACACCTTGGAGGCGCCGACTACCGGAAGAGTTTGTAAAGACGTTGTCCCTGACATACTGCAGGGCTGCCCCAGTGTTCAGGGGTCTTCCTCCTCTGTGTCTAAGCCCCCTGATCGAGTCCACAACATCCTCTTTTGTGGTATACGTGTTCAGATAGAAATGGACCTCTGGTTCTCTGCTGTACTGGACCACAGAGACACGCTCTTTGTTTTCTCCCAAGTTCAGTTTCTCCACAACTCTCTCAACAAAATCAAGCACAGCAGGGAAGCCATTCCTTGTGCCGTCAGAACCATCCAGAAGGAATACAATGTCCCTTTTGGCAGTGTCAACTGAGAAAAGACAGGAAGGCATAACATCAAAACACTTGCTAAAGTTACGCTAATGGCCTAGTCATAATTGTCTGCCTACATATGTTAGAGGCACGTAGCCCTGCTTGCTCCCCCTTTAAACAGTTGTTTTGCACAGATGGAGCTAAGTGATATCAGACGCAGTTTCTTTCCCTCTTTGTATGTAAAATAAGTCAGGTAACATTCCAGGAGAGTAGCAGGCCGTGTTTGATTACATACCAGGTCTAGTTGGTGATTCTGGGGTTACGTCAACAACCACAGCTTCCAGGGAGGACTGAAGCTGCTGTTGGACACTGGGGAGCTCAGTGAACTCAGACACAGATAGAGCATTGCTGGGGTCGTGGGCTATTCTCTGCAGTTCTCTGCTATCAGAGCCTCTGGTTCCAACTGCATAGGTCAAGACACCCAGCTGTTTGAGAGCTGCGGCTGGTGCATCAACACTGTCAAAAGATCGTCCACCGCATAGCAATATCAGGACCTGTGGGACACCTTCCAGGCGCCTGCTTCCGGCTGAGGCCGTAAAGACATTGTCCCTCAAGTACTGGAGAGCTGCTCCAGTGTTGAGAGGTCTTCCGCCTTTGTGCCTCAGACCTTGGACAGTGTTAAGGATCTCGCCCTTGGTCACGTATGTGTTCAGATAGAACTGGACAGCTGGATCTCTGCTGTACTGAACCACTGAGACACGGTCTTTGTTGTCATCCACACTGAGTGTCTCCACAAATCTCTTAACAAAGTCTTGCATAGCTGGGAATGCGTTTCTAGTGCCATCAGATCCATCCAGCAAGAACACCACATCTCTTCCTGGTACTTGTCTCACCACTAGGGGACATAAGATTTGGGACATAGTTTAGCTTATGATGTCACAGGTTTCCTGTGTGAAATGCGCACGGTGGAAGCTAAGCTTTCAAGTTTACAACATGCTCTTGAGCTATTTCTGGCAAAATAGTTTTGTCAAAGTGCCACTGGTCAATCTGAAACGATTGAAATTGACTTTGGTGCACCTCAAATCTTGTTCTACAGTGGCTGCGGATATACAAGTTGATCAGTTTCTTACCCGTCACTGTTGGTGTCAAGGGCGTGGCCCTGAGCCGCGCTGTGCTCAATACAGAGGACAGCTGTTCTTGGACGTTGGGGAGATCACTGAACTCAGACACTGATAGAGCGTAACTAGGCTCATATGATATCTTCTGCAGCTCTCTGCTATCAGCAGTCCTTGTTCCAATGCCAATCACAGAGATGCCTTGCTGTCTGAGGGCAGAGGCTGGAGTATCTACATTGTCAAAAGACCTGCCACCAGTTAGTAGGATCAACATCTGTGGCACACCTTGGAGGCGCCGACTACCGGAAGAGTTTGTAAAGACGTTGTCCCTGACATACTGCAGGGCTGCCCCAGTGTTCAGGGGTCTTCCTCCTCTGTGTCTAAGCCCCCTGATCGAGTCCACAACATCCTCTTTTGTGGTATACGTGTTCAGATAGAAATGGACCTCTGGTTCTCTGCTGTACTGGACCACAGAGACACGCTCTTTGTTTTCTCCCAAGTTCAGTTTCTCCACAACTCTCTCAACAAAATCAAGCACAGCAGGGAAGCCATTCCTTGTGCCGTCAGAACCATCCAGAAGGAATACAATGTCCCTTTTGGCAGTGTCAACTGAGAAAAGACAGGAAGGCATAACATCAAAACACTTGCTAAAGTTACGCTAATGGCCTAGTCATAATTGTCTGCCTACATATGTTAGAGGCACGTAGCCCTGCTTGCTCCCCCTTTAAACAGTTGTTTTGCACAGATGGAGCTAAGTGATATCAGACGCAGTTTCTTTCCCTCTTTGTATGTAAAATAAGTCAGGTAACATTCCAGGAGAGTAGCAGGCCGTGTTTGATTACATACCAGGTCTAGTTGGTGATTCTGGGGTTACGTCAACAACCACAGCTTCCAGGGAGGACTGAAGCTGCTGTTGGACACTGGGGAGCTCAGTGAACTCAGACACAGATAGAGCATTGCTGGGGTCGTGGGCTATTCTCTGCAGTTCTCTGCTATCAGAGCCTCTGGTTCCAACTGCATAGGTCAAGACACCCAGCTGTTTGAGAGCTGCGGCTGGTGCATCAACACTGTCAAAAGATCGTCCACCGCATAGCAATATCAGGACCTGTGGGACACCTTCCAGGCGCCTGCTTCCGGCTGAGGCCGTAAAGACATTGTCCCTCAAGTACTGGAGAGCTGCTCCAGTGTTGAGAGGTCTTCCGCCTTTGTGCCTCAGACCTTGGACAGTGTTAAGGATCTCGCCCTTGGTCACGTATGTGTTCAGATAGAACTGGACAGCTGGATCTCTGCTGTACTGAACCACTGAGACACGGTCTTTGTTGTCATCCACACTGAGTGTCTCCACAAATCTCTTAACAAAGTCTTGCATAGCTGGGAATGCGTTTCTAGTGCCATCAGATCCATCCAGCAAGAACACCACATCTCTTCCTGGTACTTGTCTCACCACTAGGGGACATAAGATTTGGGACATAGTTTAGCTTATGATGTCACAGGTTTCCTGTGTGAAATGCGCACGGTGGAAGCTAAGCTTTCAAGTTTACAACATGCTCTTGAGCTATTTCTGGCAAAATAGTTTTGTCAAAGTGCCACTGGTCAATCTGAAACGATTGAAATTGACTTTGGTGCACCTCAAATCTTGTTCTACAGTGGCTGCGGATATACAAGTTGATCAGTTTCTTACCCTGTCAAAGTGCCACTGGTCAATCTGAAACGATTGAAATTGACTTTGGTGCACCTCAAATCTTGTTCTACAGTGGCTGCGGATATACAAGTTGATCAGTTTCTTACCCGTCACTGTTGGTGTCAAGGGCGTGGCCCTGAGCCGCGCTGTGCTCAATACAGAGGACAGCTGTTCTTGGACGTTGGGGAGATCACTGAACTCAGACACTGATAGAGCGTAACTAGGCTCATATGATATCTTCTGCAGCTCTCTGCTATCAGCAGTCCTTGTTCCAATGCCAATCACAGAGATGCCTTGCTGTCTGAGGGCAGAGGCTGGAGTATCTACATTGTCAAAAGACCTGCCACCAGTTAGTAGGATCAACATCTGTGGCACACCTTGGAGGCGCCGACTACCGGAAGAGTTTGTAAAGACGTTGTCCCTGACATACTGCAGGGCTGCCCCAGTGTTCAGGGGTCTTCCTCCTCTGTGTCTAAGCCCCCTGATCGAGTCCACAACATCCTCTTTTGTGGTATACGTGTTCAGATAGAAATGGACCTCTGGTTCTCTGCTGTACTGGACCACAGAGACACGCTCTTTGTTTTCTCCCAAGTTCAGTTTCTCCACAACTCTCTCAACAAAATCAAGCACAGCAGGGAAGCCATTCCTTGTGCCGTCAGAACCATCCAGAAGGAATACAATGTCCCTTTTGGCAGTGTCAACTGAGAAAAGACAGGAAGGCATAACATCAAAACACTTGCTAAAGTTACGCTAATGGCCTAGTCATAATTGTCTGCCTACATATGTTAGAGGCACGTAGCCCTGCTTGCTCCCCCCTTTAAACAGTTGTTTTGCACAGATGGAGCTAAGTGATATCAGACGCAGTTTCTTTCCCTCTTTGTATGTAAAATAAGTCAGGTAACATTCAGGAGAGTAGCAGGCCGTGTTTGATTACATACCAGGTCTAGTTGGTGATTCTGGGGTTACGTCAACAGCCACAGCTTCCAGGGAGGACTGAAGCTGCTGTTGGACACTGGGGAGCTCAGTGAACTCAGACACAGATAGAGCATTGCTGGGGTCGTGGGCTATTCTCTGCAGTTCTCTGCTATCAGAGCCTCTGGTTCCAACTGCATAGGTCAAGACACCCAGCTGTTTGAGAGCTGCGGCTGGTGCATCAACACTGTCAAAAGATCGTCCACCGCATAGCAATATCAGGACCTGTGGGACACCTTCCAGGCGCCTGCTTCCGGCTGAGGCTGTAAAGACATTGTCCCTCAAGTACTGGAGAGCTGCTCCAGTGTTGAGAGGTCTTCCGCCTTTGTGCCTCAGACCTTGGACAGTGTTAAGGATCTCGCCCTTGGTCACGTATGTGTTCAGATAGAACTGGACAGCTGGATCTCTGCTGTACTGAACCACTGAGACACGGTCTTTGTTGTCATCCACACTGAGTGTCTCCACAAATCTCTTAACAAAGTCTTGCATAGCTGGGAATGCGTTTCTAGTGCCATCAGATCCATCCAGCAAGAACACCACATCTCTTCCTGGTACTTGTCTCACCACTAGGGGACATAAGATTTGGGACATAGTTTAGCTTATGATGTCACAGGTTTCCTGTGTGAAATGCGCACGGTGGAAGCTAAGCTTTCAAGTTTACAACATGCTCTTGAGCTATTTCTGGCAAAATAGTTTTGTCAAAGTGCCACTGGTCAATCTGAAACGATTGAAATTGACTTTGGTGCACCTCAAATCTTGTTCTACAGTGGCTGCGGATATACAAGTTGATCAGTTTCTTACCCGTCACTGTTGGTGTCAAGGGCGTGGCCCTGAGCCGCGCTGTGCTCAATACAGAGGACAGCTGTTCTTGGACGTTGGGGAGATCACTGAACTCAGACACTGATAGAGCGTAACTAGGCTCATATGATATCTTCTGCAGCTCTCTGCTATCAGCAGTCCTTGTTCCAATGCCAATCACAGAGATGCCTTGCTGTCTGAGGGCAGAGGCTGGAGTATCTACATTGTCAAAAGACCTGCCACCAGTTAGTAGGATCAACATCTGTGGCACACCTTGGAGGCGCCGACTACCGGAAGAGTTTGTAAAGACGTTGTCCCTGACATACTGCAGGGCTGCCCCAGTGTTCAGGGGTCTTCCTCCTCTGTGTCTAAGCCCTCTGATCGAGTCCACAACATCCTCTTTTGTGGTATACGTGTTCAGATAGAAATGGACCTCTGGTTCTCTGCTGTACTGGACCACAGAGACACGCTCTTTGTTTTCTCCCAAGTTCAGTTTCTCCACAACTCTCTCAACAAAATCAAGCACAGCAGGGAAGCCATTCCTTGTGCCGTCAGAACCATCCAGAAGGAATACAATGTCCCTTTTGGCAGTGTCAACTGAGAAAAGACAGGAAGGCATAACATAAAAACACTTGCTAAAGTTACGCTCATGGCCTAGTCATAATTGTCTGCCTACATATGTTAGAGGCACGTAGCCCTGCTTGCTTCCCCCTTTAAACAGTTGTTTTGCACAGATGGAGCTAAGTGATATCAGACGCAGTTTCTTTCCCTCTTTGTATGTAAAATAAGTCAGGTAACATTTCAGGAGAGTAGCAGGCAGTGTTTGATTACATACCAGGTCTAGTTGGTGATTCTGGGGTTACGTCAACAGCCACAGCTTCCAGGGAGGACTGAAGCTGCTGTTGGACACTGGGGAGCTCAGTGAACTCAGACACAGATAGAGCATTGCTGGGGTCGTGGGCTATTCTCTGCAGTTCTCTGCTATCAGAGCCTCTGGTTCCAACTGCATAGGTCAAGACACCCAGCTGTTTGAGAGCTGCGGCTGGTGCATCAACACTGTCAAAAGATCGTCCACCGCATAGCAATATCAGGACCTGTGGGACACCTTCCAGGCGCCTGCTTCCGGCTGAGGCCGTAAAGACATTGTCCCTCAAGTACTGGAGAGCTGCTCCAGTGTTGAGAGGTCTTCCGCCTTTGTGCCTCAGACCTTGGACAGGTGTTAAGGATCTCGCCCTTGGTCACGTATGTGTTCAGATAGAACTGGACAGATGGATCTCTGCTGTACTGAATCACTGAGACACGGTCTTTGTTGTCATCCACACTGAGTGTCTCCACTAATCTCTTAACAAAGTCTTGCATAGCTGGGAATGCGTTTCTAGTGCCATCAGATCCATCCAGCAAGAACACCACATCTCTTCCTGGTACTTGTCTCACCACTAGGGGACATAAGATTTGGGACATAGTTTAGCTTATGATGTCACAGGTTTCCTGTGTGAAATGCGCACGGTGGAAGCTAAGCTTTCAAGTTTACAACATGCTCTTGAGCTATTTCTGGCAAAATAGTTTTGTCAAAGTGCCACTGGTCAATCTGAAACGATTGAAATTGACTTTGGTGCACCTCAAATCTTGTTCTACAGTGGCTGCGGATATACAAGTTGATCAGTTTCTTACCCGTCACTGTTGGTGTCAAGGGCGTGGCCCTGAGCCGCGCTGTGCTCAATACAGAGGACAGCTGTTCTTGGACGTTGGGGAGATCACTGAACTCAGACACTGATAGAGCGTAACTAGGCTCATATGATATCTTCTGCAGCTCTCTGCTATCAGCAGTCCTTGTTCCAATGCCAATCACAGAGATGCCTTGCTGTCTGAGGGCAGAGGCTGGAGTATCTACATTGTCAAAAGACCTGCCACCAGTTAGTAGGATCAACATCTGTGGCACACCTTGGAGGCGCCGACTACCGGAAGAGTTTGTAAAGACGTTGTCCCTGACATACTGCAGGGCTGCCCCAGTGTTCAGGGGTCTTCCTCCTCTGTGTCTAAGCCCTCTGATCGAGTCCACAACATCCTCTTTTGTGGTATACGTGTTCAGATAGAAATGGACCTCTGGTTCTCTGCTGTACTGGACCACAGAGACACGCTCTTTGTTTTCTCCCAAGTTCAGTTTCTCCACAACTCTCTCAACAAAATCAAGCACAGCAGGGAAGCCATTCCTTGTGCCGTCAGAACCATCCAGAAGGAATACAATGTCCCTTTTGGCAGTGTCAACTGAGAAAAGACAGGAAGGCATAACATAAAAACACTTGCTAAAGTTACGCTCATGGCCTAGTTATAATTGTCTGCCTACATATGTTAGAGGCACGTAGCCCTGCTTGCTTCCCCCTTTAAACAGTTGTTTTGCACAGATGGAGCTAAGTGATATCAGACGCAGTTTCTTTCCCTCTTTGTATGTAAAATAAGTCAGGTAACATTTCAGGAGAGTAGCAGGCCGTGTTTGATTACATACCAGGTCTAGTTGGTGATTCTGGGGTTACGTCAACAGCCACAGCTTCCAGGGAGGACTGAAGCTGCTGTTGGACACTGGGGAGCTCAGTGAACTCAGACACAGATAGAGCATTGCTGGGGTCGTGGGCTATTCTCTGCAGTTCTCTGCTATCAGAGCCTCTGGTTCCAACTGCATAGGTCAAGACACCCAGCTGTTTGAGAGCTGCGGCTGGTGCATCAACACTGTCAAAAGATCGTCCACCGCATAGCAATATCAGGACCTGTGGGACACCTTCCAGGCGCCTGCTTCCGGCTGAGGCCGTAAAGACATTGTCCCTCAAGTACTGGAGAGCTGCTCCAGTGTTGAGAGGTCTTCCGCCTTTGTGCCTCAGACCTTGGACGGTGTTAAGGATCTCGCCCTTGGTCACGTATGTGTTCAGATAGAACTGGACAGATGGATCTCTGCTGTACTGAATCACTGAGACACGGTCTTTGTTGTCATCCACACTGAGTGTCTCCACTAATCTCTTAACAAAGTCTTGCATAGCTGGGAATGCGTTTCTAGTGCCATCAGATCCATCCAGCAAGAACACCACATCTCTTCCTGGTACTTGTCTCACCACTAGGGGACATAAGATTTGGGACATAGTTTAGCTTATGATGTCACAGGTTTCCTGTGTGAAATGCGCACGGTGGAAGCTAAGCTTTCAAGTTTACAACATGCTCTTGAGCTATTTCTGGCAAAATAGTTTTGTCAAAGTGCCACTGGCCAATCTGAAACGATTGAAATTGACTTTGGTGCACCTCAAATCTTGTTCTACAGTGGCTGCGGATATACAAGTTGATCAGTTTCTTACCCGTCACTGTTGGTGTCAAGGGCGTGGCCCTGAGCCGCGCTGTGCTCAATACAGAGGACAGCTGTTCTTGGACGTTGGGGAGATCACTGAACTCAGACACTGATAGAGCGTAACTAGGCTCATATGATATCTTCTGCAGCTCTCTGCTATCAGCAGTCCTTGTTCCAATGCCAATCACAGAGATGCCTTGCTGTCTGAGGGCAGAGGCTGGAGTATCTACATTGTCAAAAGACCTGCCACCAGTTAGTAGGATCAACATCTGTGGCACACCTTGGAGGCGCCGACTACCGGAAGAGTTTGTAAAGACGTTGTCCCTGACATACTGCAGGGCTGCCCCAGTGTTCAGGGGTCTTCCTCCTCTGTGTCTAAGCCCTCTGATCGAGTCCACAACATCCTCTTTTGTGGTATACGTGTTCAGATAGAAATGGACCTCTGGTTCTCTGCTGTACTGGACCACAGAGACACGCTCTTTGTTTTCTCCCAAGTTCAGTTTCTCCACAACTCTCTCAACAAAATCAAGCACAGCAGGGAAGCCATTCCTTGTGCCGTCAGAACCATCCAGAAGGAATACAATGTCCCTTTTGGCAGTGTCAACTGAGAAAAGACAGGAAGGCATAACATAAAAACACTTGCTAAAGTTACGCTCATGGCCTAGTTATAATTGTCTGCCTACATATGTTAGAGGCACGTAGCCCTGCTTGCTTCCCCCTTTAAACAGTTGTTTTGCACAGATGGAGCTAAGTGATATCAGACGCAGTTTCTTTCCCTCTTTGTATGTAAAATAAGTCAGGTAACATTTCAGGAGAGTAGCAGGCCGTGTTTGATTACATACCAGGTCTAGTTGGTGATTCTGGGGTTACGTCAACAGCCACAGCTTCCAGGGAGGACTGAAGCTGCTGTTGGACACTGGGGAGCTCAGTGAACTCAGACACAGATAGAGCATTGCTGGGGTCGTGGGCTATTCTCTGCAGTTCTCTGCTATCAGAGCCTCTGGTTCCAACTGCATAGGTCAAGACACCCAGCTGTTTGAGAGCTGCGGCTGGTGCATCAACACTGTCAAAAGATCGTCCACCGCATAGCAATATCAGGACCTGTGGGACACCTTCCAGGCGCCTGCTTCCGGCTGAGGCCGTAAAGACATTGTCCCTCAAGTACTGGAGAGCTGCTCCAGTGTTGAGAGGTCTTCCGCCTTTGTGCCTCAGACCTTGGACGGTGTTAAGGATCTCGCCCTTGGTCACGTATGTGTTCAGATAGAACTGGACAGATGGATCTCTGCTGTACTGAATCACTGAGACACGGTCTTTGTTGTCATCCACACTGAGTGTCTCCACTAATCTCTTAACAAAGTCTTGCATAGCTGGGAATGCGTTTCTAGTGCCATCAGATCCATCCAGCAAGAACACCACATCTCTTCCTGGTACTTGTCTCACCACTAGGGGACATAAGATTTGGGACATAGTTTAGCTTATGATGTCACAGGTTTCCTGTGTGAAATGCGCACGGTGGAAGCTAAGCTTTCAAGTTTACAACATGCTCTTGAGCTATTTCTGGCAAAATAGTTTTGTCAAAGTGCCACTGGCCAATCTGAAACGATTGAAATTGACTTTGGTGCACCTCAAATCTTGTTCTACAGTGGCTGCGGATATACAAGTTGATCAGTTTCTTACCCGTCACTGTTGGTGTCAAGGGCGTGGCCCTGAGCCGCGCTGTGCTCAATACAGAGGACAGCTGTTCTTGGACGTTGGGGAGATCACTGAACTCAGACACTGATAGAGCGTAACTAGGCTCATATGATATCTTCTGCAGCTCTCTGCTATCAGCAGTCCTTGTTCCAATGCCAATCACAGAGATGCCTTGCTGTCTGAGGGCAGAGGCTGGAGTATCTACATTGTCAAAAGACCTGCCACCAGTTAGTAGGATCAACATCTGTGGCACACCTTGGAGGCGCCGACTACCGGAAGAGTTTGTAAAGACGTTGTCCCTGACATACTGCAGGGCTGCCCCAGTGTTCAGGGGTCTTCCTCCTCTGTGTCTAAGCCCTCTGATCGAGTCCACAACATCCTCTTTTGTGGTATACGTGTTCAGATAGAAATGGACCTCTGGTTCTCTGCTGTACTGGACCACAGAGACACGCTCTTTGTTTTCTCCCAAGTTCAGTTTCTCCACAACTCTCTCAACAAAATCAAGCACAGCAGGGAAGCCATTCCTTGTGCCGTCAGAACCATCCAGAAGGAATACAATGTCCCTTTTGGCAGTGTCAACTGAGAAAAGACAGGAAGGCATAACATAAAAACACTTGCTAAAGTTACGCTCATGGCCTAGTTATAATTGTCTGCCTACATATGTTAGAGGCACGTAGCCCTGCTTGCTTCCCCCTTTAAACAGTTGTTTTGCACAGATGGAGCTAAGTGATATCAGACGCAGTTTCTTTCCCTCTTTGTATGTAAAACAAGTCAGGTAACATTTCAGGAGAGTAGCAGGCCGTGTTTGATTACATACCAGGTCTAGTTGGTGATTCTGGGGTTACGTCAACAGCCACAGCTTCCAGGGAGGACTGAAGCTGCTGTTGGACACTGGGGAGCTCAGTGAACTCAGACACAGATAGAGCATTGCTGGGGTCGTGGGCTATTCTCTGCAGTTCTCTGCTATCAGAGCCTCTGGTTCCAACTGCATAGGTCAAGACACCCAGCTGTTTGAGAGCTGCGGCTGGTGCATCAACACTGTCAAAAGATCGTCCACCGCATAGCAATATCAGGACCTGTGGGACACCTTCCAGGCGCCTGCTTCCGGCTGAGGCCGTAAAGACATTGTCCCTCAAGTACTGGAGAGCTGCTCCAGTGTTGAGAGGTCTTCCGCCTTTGTGCCTCAGACCTTGGACGGTGTTAAGGATCTCGCCCTTGGTCACGTATGTGTTCAGATAGAACTGGACAGATGGATCTCTGCTGTACTGAATCACTGAGACACGGTCTTTGTTGTCATCCACACTGAGTGTCTCCACTAATCTCTTAACAAAGTCTTGCATAGCTGGGAATGCGTTTCTAGTGCCATCAGATCCATCCAGCAAGAACACCACATCTCTTCCTGGTACTTGTCTCACCACTAGGGGACATAAGATTTGGGACATAGTTTAGCTTATGATGTCACAGGTTTCCTGTGTGAAATGCGCACGGTGGAAGCTAAGCTTTCAAGTTTACAACATGCTCTTGAGCTATTTCTGGCAAAATAGTTTTGTCAAAGTGCCACTGGCCAATCTGAAACGATTGAAATTGACTTTGGTGCACCTCAAATCTTGTTCTACAGTGGCTGCGGATATACAAGTTGATCAGTTTCTTACCCGTCACTGTTGGTGTCAAGGGCGTGGCCCTGAGCCGCGCTGTGCTCAATACAGAGGACAGCTGTTCTTGGACGTTGGGGAGATCACTGAACTCAGACACTGATAGAGCGTAACTAGGCTCATATGATATCTTCTGCAGCTCTCTGCTATCAGCAGTCCTTGTTCCAATGCCAATCACAGAGATGCCTTGCTGTCTGAGGGCAGAGGCTGGAGTATCTACATTGTCAAAAGACCT
The DNA here is from genome assembly GCF_900634625.1 of Parambassis ranga. Taxonomy (NCBI): domain Eukaryota; kingdom Metazoa; phylum Chordata; class Actinopteri; family Ambassidae; genus Parambassis; species Parambassis ranga. The sequence goes on from NC_041041.1 coordinate 16,094,961, forward strand.
GCCACCAGTTAGTAGGATCAACATCTGTGGCACACCTTGGAGGCGCCGACTACCGGAAGAGTTTGTAAAGACGTTGTCCCTGACATACTGCAGGGCTGCCCCAGTGTTCAGGGGTCTTCCTCCTCTGTGTCTAAGCCCCCTGATCGAGTCCACAACATCCTCTTTTGTGGTATACGTGTTCAGATAGAAATGGACCTCTGGTTCTCTGCTGTACTGGACCACAGAGACACGCTCTTTGTTTTCTCCCAAGTTCAGTTTCTCCACAACTCTCTCAACAAAATCAAGCACAGCAGGGAAGCCATTCCTTGTGCCGTCAGAACCATCCAGAAGGAATACAATGTCCCTTTTGGCAGTGTCAACTGAGAAAAGACAGGAAGGCATAACATAAAAACACTTGCTAAAGTTACGCTCATGGCCTAGTTATAATTGTCTGCCTACATATGTTAGAGGCACGTAGCCCTGCTTGCTTCCCCCTTTAAACAGTTGTTTTGCACAGATGGAGCTAAGTGATATCAGACGCAGTTTCTTTCCCTCTTTGTATGTAAAATAAGTCAGGTAACATTTCAGGAGAGTAGCAGGCCGTGTTTGATTACATACCAGGTCTAGTTGGTGATTCTGGGGTTACGTCAACAGCCACAGCTTCCAGGGAGGACTGAAGCTGCTGTTGGACACTGGGGAGCTCAGTGAACTCAGACACAGATAGAGCATTGCTGGGGTCGTGGGCTATTCTCTGCAGTTCTCTGCTATCAGAGCCTCTGGTTCCAACTGCATAGGTCAAGACACCCAGCTGTTTGAGAGCTGCGGCTGGTGCATCAACACTGTCAAAAGATCGTCCACCGCATAGCAATATCAGGACCTGTGGGACACCTTCCAGGCGCCTGCTTCCGGCTGAGGCCGTAAAGACATTGTCCCTCAAGTACTGGAGAGCTGCTCCAGTGTTGAGAGGTCTTCCGCCTTTGTGCCTCAGACCTTGGACGGTGTTAAGGATCTCGCCCTTGGTCACGTATGTGTTCAGATAGAACTGGACAGATGGATCTCTGCTGTACTGAATCACTGAGACACGGTCTTTGTTGTCATCCACACTGAGTGTCTCCACTAATCTCTTAACAAAGTCTTGCATAGCTGGGAATGCGTTTCTAGTGCCATCAGATCCATCCAGCAAGAACACCACATCTCTTCCTGGTACTTGTCTCACCACTAGGGGACATAAATTTGGGACATAGTTTAGCTTATGATGTCACAGGTTTCCTGTGTGAAATGCGCACGGTGGAAGCTAAGCTTTCAAGTTTACAACATGCTCTTGAGCTATTTCTGGCAAAATAGTTTTGTCAAAGTGCCACTGGCCAATCTGAAACGATTGAAATTGACTTTGGTGCACCTCAAATCTTGTTCTACAGTGGCTGCGGATATACAAGTTGATCAGTTTCTTACCCGTCACTGTTGGTGTCAAGGGCGTGGCCCTGAGCCGCGCTGTGCTCAATACAGAGGACAGCTGTTCTTGGACGTTGGGGAGATCACTGAACTCAGACACTGATAGAGCGTAACTAGGCTCATATGATATCTTCTGCAGCTCTCTGCTATCAGCAGTCCTTGTTCCAATGCCAATCACAGAGATGCCTTGCTGTCTGAGGGCAGAGGCTGGAGTATCTACATTGTCAAAAGACCTGCCACCAGTTAGTAGGATCAACATCTGTGGCACACCTTGGAGGCGCCGACTACCGGAAGAGTTTGTAAAGACGTTGTCCCTGACATACTGCAGGGCTGCCCCAGTGTTCAGGGGTCTTCCTCCTCTGTGTCTAAGCCCTCTGATCGAGTCCACAACATCCTCTTTTGTGGTATACGTGTTCAGATAGAAATGGACCTCTGGTTCTCTGCTGTACTGGACCACAGAGACACGCTCTTTGTTTTCTCCCAAGTTCAGTTTCTCCACAACTCTCTCAACAAAATCAAGCACAGCAGGGAAGCCATTCCTTGTGCCGTCAGAACCATCCAGAAGGAATACAATGTCCCTTTTGGCAGTGTCAACTGAGAAAAGACAGGAAGGCATAACATAAAAATACTTGCTAAAGTTACGCTCATGGCCTAGTCATAATTGTCTGCCTACATATGTTAGAGGCACGTAGCCCTGCTTGCTTCCCCCTTTAAACAGTTGTTTTGCACAGATGGAGCTAAGTGATATCAGACGCAGTTTCTTTCCCTCTTTGTATGTAAAATAAGTCAGGTAACATTTCAGGAGAGTAGCAGGCCGTGTTTGATTACATACCAGGTCTAGTTGGTGATTCTGGGGTTACGTCAACAGCCACAGCTTCCAGGGAGGACTGAAGCTGCTGTTGGACACTGGGGAGCTCAGTGAACTCAGACACAGATAGAGCATTGCTGGGGTCGTGGGCTATTCTCTGCAGTTCTCTGCTATCAGAGCCTCTGGTTCCAACTGCATAGGTCAAGACACCCAGCTGTTTGAGAGCTGCGGCTGGTGCATCAACACTGTCAAAAGATCGTCCACCGCATAGCAATATCAGGACCTGTGGGACACCTTCCAGGCGCCTGCTTCCGGCTGAGGCCGTAAAGACATTGTCCCTCAAGTACTGGAGAGCTGCTCCAGTGTTGAGAGGTCTTCCGCCTTTGTGCCTCAGACCTTGGACGGTGTTAAGGATCTCGCCCTTGGTCACGTATGTGTTCAGATAGAACTGGACAGCTGGATCACTGCTGTACTGAACCACTGAGACACGGTCTTTGTTGTCATCCACACTGAGTGTCTCCACTAATCTCTTAACAAAGTCTTGCATAGCTGGGAATGCGTTTCTAGTGCCATCAGATCCATCCAGCAAGAACACCACATCTCTTCCTGGTACTTGTCTCACCACTAGGGGACATAAGATTTGGGACATAGTTTAGCTTATGATGTCACAGGTTTCCTGTGTGAAATGCGCACGGTGGAAGCTAAGCTTTCAAGTTTACAACATGCTCTTGAGCTATTTTTGGCAAAATAGTTTTGTCAAAGTGCCACTGGCCAATCTAAAACGATTGAAATTGACTTTGGTGCACCTCAAATCTTGTTCTACAGTGGCTGCGGATATACAAGTTGATCAGTTTCTTACCCGTCACTGTTGGTGTCAAGGGCGTGGCCCTGAGCCGCGCTGTGCTTAATACAGAGGACAGCTGTTCTTGGACCTTGGGGAGATCACTGAACTCAGACACTGATAGAGCGTAACTAGGTTCATATGATATCTTCTGCAGCTCTCTGCTATCAGCAGTCCTTGTTCCAATGCCAATCACAGAGATGCCTTGCTGTCTGAGGGCAGAGGCTGGAGTATCTACATTGTCAAAAGACCTGCCACCAGTTAGTAGGATCAACATCTGTGGCACACCTTGGAGGCGCCGACTACCGGAAGAGATTGTAAAGACGTTGTCCCTGACATACTGCAGGGCTGCCCCAGTGTTCAGGGGTCTTCCTCCTCTGTGTCTAAGCCCTCTGATCGAGTCCACAACATCCTCTTTTGTGGTATACGTGTTCAGATAGAAATGGACCTCTGGTTCTCTGCTGTACTGGACCACAGAGACACGCTCTTTGTTTTCTCCCAAGTTCAGTTTCTCCACAACTCTCTCAACAAAATCAAGCACAGCAGGGAAGCCATTCCTTGTGCCGTCAGAACCATCCAGAAGGAATACAATGTCCCTTTTGGCAGTGTCAACTGAGAAAAGACAGGAAGGCATAACATAAAAACACTTGCTAAAGTTACGCTCATGGCCTAGTTATAATTGTCTGCCTACATATGTTAGAGGGACGTAGCCCTGCTTGCTTCCCCCTTTAAACAGTTGTTTTGCACAGATGGAGCTAAGTGATATCAGACGCAGTTTCTTTCCCTCTTTGTATGTAAAATAAGTCAGGTAACATTCCAGGAGAGTAGCAGGCCGTGTTTGATTACATACCAGGTCTAGTTGGTGATTCTGGGGTTACGTCAACAGCCACAGCTTCCAGGGAGGACTGAAGCTGCTCTTGGACACTGGTGAGCTCAGTAAACTCAGACACAGATAGAGCATTGCTGGGGTCGTGGGCTATTCTCTGCAGTTCTCTGCTATCAGAGCCTCTGGTTCCAACTGCATAGGTCAAGACACCCAGCTGTTTGAGAGCTGCGGCTGGTGCATCAACACTGTCAAAAGATCGTCCACCGCATAGCAATATTAGGACCTGTGGGACACCTTCCAGGCGCCTGCTTCCGGCTGAGGCCGTAAAGACATTGTCCCTCAAGTACTGGAGAGCTGCTCCAGTGTTGAGAGGTCTTCCGCCTTTGTGCCTTAGACCTTGGACAGTGTTAAGGATCTCGCCCTTGGTCACGTATGTGTTCAGATAGAACTGGACAGCTGGATCTCTGCTGTACTGAACCACTGAGACACGGTCTTTGTTGTCATCCACACTGAGTGTCTCCACTAATCTCTTAACAAAGTCTTGCATAGCTGGGAATGCGTTTCTAGTGCCATCAGATCCATCCAGCAAGAACACCACATCTCTTCCTGGTACTTGTCTCACCACTAGGGGACATAAGATTTGGGACATAGTTTAGCTTATGATGTCACAGGTTTCCTGTGTGAAATGCGCACGGTGGAAGCTAAGCTTTCAAGTTTACAACATGCTCTTGAGCTATTTCTGGCAAAATAGTTTTGTCAAAGTGCCACTGGCCAATCTGAAACGATTGAAATTGACTTTGGTGCACCTCAAATCTTGTTCTACAGTGGCTGCGGATATACAAGTTGATCAGTTTCTTACCCGTCACTGTTGGTGTCAAGGGCGTGGCCCTGAGCCGCGCTGTGCTCAATACAGAGGACAGCTGTTCTTGGACGTTGGGGAGATCACTGAACTCAGACACTGATAGAGCGTAACTAGGCTCATATGATATCTTCTGCAGCTCTCTGCTATCAGCAGTCCTTGTTCCAATGCCAATCACAGAGATGCCTTGCTGTCTGAGGGCAGAGGCTGGAGTATCTACATTGTCAAAAGACCTGCCACCAGTTAGTAGGATCAACATCTGTGGCACACCTTGGAGGCGCCGACTACCGGAAGAGTTTGTAAAGACGTTGTCCCTGACATACTGCAGGGCTGCCCCAGTGTTCAGGGGTCTTCCTCCTCTGTGCCTAAGCCCCCTGATCGAGTCTACAACATCCTCTTTTGTGGTATACGTGTTCAGATAGAAATGGACCTCTGGTTCTCTGCTGTACTGGACCACAGAGACACGCTCTTTGTTTTCTCCCAAGTTCAGTTTCTCCACAACACTCTCAACAAAATCAAGCACAGCAGGGAAGCCATTCCTTGTGCCGTCAGAACCGTCCAGAAGGAATACAATGTCCCTTTTGGCAGTGTCAACTGAGAACAGACAGGTAGGCAAAACATAAAAATACTTGCTAAAGTTACGCTCATAGTCTCCGTTAGAGACTAGAGTTAATTGTTATTTTTTTAAACAGATATTGATTAGATGTCTGAAAAGTGTCTCACATTCACCTTAGTTTTTTCATACAATCTTATAATATTAAGTCATTCTTACCTTCTGTAATTTCCTCATCTACTTCAATTCTATTTAGATTTCTCATTAAATCCTTCTGAATACTTGAGAGATTCACAAAGTCAGGGATGGAGTAAGTGTTCTTTGGGTCTGAGGAAATAATTTGCATCTCAGCTGGATTTGACAATCTTGATCCAACTGCAAAAGTGACGATCCCCCCTGCTTTCAGAGTACTTGCTGGGCCTCGTGGAGAATCTCGAGACCTTCCACCAACCAATATGATTAGTATCTGCTTGGCCCCTTCATGATGACGACCTCCAGCTTTTGAAACAAAGACGTTGTCCTTAACAAACTGGAGGGCTGCTCCAATATATTGAGGCCTTCCACCTTTTGGCTTTAGGTTCTCAATGTGCTTTAGAATATCATCCCTTTTGTCGTAAGTATCCAGACTGAAACTGAGTTCAGCATTGTTGCTATACTGTACAACAGCAACTTTATCTTTTTTTTGTTCCAAGTTCAAGAAGCCAACTGTTTTTGCAATAAATTCACGTATGGCTCCAAATCTACTTCTGACATCATCAGATCCGTCAATGAGAAATACAATATCTCTCTTCATGCTGGGATGTGGACCTAAGAAAAATCAATAGCCACTCAACATAAATCTGATAATTGTTAAACTTGACAACAAATACAATTTACGTTTCTTCAAATATGTTTGTTTGTAATTCTCTTATATGATTATAAAAGTCACACTCACCTACATCTGGACTGATTGTGTCTTTTACAGAGATAATGTCAGAGAGCAGCTGTTCTCTCACAATAGGGAAGTCTGAAATCTTCTTGATAAAATACTCAGCTCTAGGAGCTATTTTTTTCATTTCAAACCTATCATTATTTAGTCCAACACCAAAAACTACAATTCCAGCATTTTTAAGTGCATCCATTGGACCTAAAACATTGTCTCGTGACTTTGTCCAAGTTAAGAGGACCAGTATCTGTGGGACACCTTGCAGGGCTCTACTTCCAGATGAAGGAGTGAAAACGGTATTTTTCACATGATCAAGGGCTGCACCAATGTTCACGGTGGACCCTCCTTTCAATTTTATGTTGCTCAAATGACTCAAGACATCATCTTTAAGTGAGTATTTGTTCAGGAGAAAATGAGTAGTTGGCTCTGTGCTGTACTCGATCAAAGCAACTTGTGTTTGCCTTGGCCCAATTTCTCTTTGCTTGATGAAGTCTTTGACAAACTCCAAAATGTGTTTTTCATTTGTTTGCATATCATTCGATCCATCAAGGAGAAAAACAATATCAGCCCTCTGGAACTCAACCTCTGTAGTTGTGGGAGCGTCTGAAATAAATAAAACATTTTTTTTTGCACATAACGTAATATAACCAATGCGTACAATCACAATCTCAATGCTGTTTCTTACCAGTTACAGTTGGAAGTTCAGTTGTTTCCTGACTGCCTCTCAATGTGGCTTCAATAGATGTATGTATGTTCTGCAGACTGTTAAAATCTGTGACATAAAAGTAATTTGCTGGTGTGTAGGAAATGGTTTGCATTTCCAAAGTATCAGCATTCTTTGTTCCAAAACTAATAGTCTTTATTCCATTGTCTTGGAGTGACTGTGCTGGACCTCTAACATCATCACCTGATCGTCCGCCGCTAAATACATATAGATACTGAGGGACCAAGTCTGCTCGTCTACCTCCAACAGAAGCGGTAAAGACATTGTCTCTGACAAATTCCAGTGCTTTTCCAATGTTGAGAGGCCGTCCTGACTTATGTCTCATTGTTCTAATAGAGTTGAGAACATCATTCTTGGATGAATAGGAATTCAAGTAGAAATTCACGGTGGCATCACGGCTATATTGGACAACAGCCACTTGGTCTTTATCACTACCAAGATTTAAACTCTCAACCATTTTTTCAACAAAGCCTCTTATCTCTTCAAATCCATTTTCTGAGTCATATGATCCATCAATTAGAAATACTACATCATTTTGTTTGGAATCTGTAGCACAAAACAAAAATATAACAGCAGGTTACTGGCAAAGTCTCTCTTTATAGTGATGTTATGTCTGAGTAAAAAAAACTTACCAAAACTTGGGGTGGGAGCAGATTGCTCTACACGATGGGAAGCCTCTCTCAACAATGACAACACATCCTGCTTAGCAGTAGGAAGTTCCTCATAGTCAGTAATTGAGAGTGCATAATTGGGTTCATGAGCTACTGTCTGTAGCTCTAGAGTGTCAGCATCACTTGTTCCAATGGCCACTGGAATGACACCAATTTCCTTCAGCTCTCTGACATGAGTTCTTATGTCATCTGCTGATCGTCCACTACTAAGTAGTACAAGTATCTGTGGCACTCCCTCTCTGAGTCTACTTCCAGACTCAGGAATAAATGCATGTTCTTTCACATACTGGAGAGCAGCTCCAATATTGTGAGGATAACCACCTTTGTGACTTAGACCTCTTACTGCATCAAGTACATCATCTTCTGTGGAGTACTGTCTCAAGTTGAAATTGATCTCTGCCGTGTTACTGTACTGGACCACAGCTACACGGTCTTTGCTTGAATCAATGTCTAGGTCCATCACTGTTTTCTGTACAAAGTCTAAAATATCTGGAAATCTTCGCTGAGTACCATCTGAACCATCAAGCAAAAAAACAATGTCTCTTCTGTTGGGATCTGTAATCACATAGGAGTTTAAACAAATCAGATTATGATGAAAATCTGATGCAAATGTTTAGTCATACAATACTGAATAACAGAGCATGCACAACTTAGGTTTTTTTAAAAAGGACATTTTATTGTAATCATTATCAATTCACAGTAATAAATCTATGGTAATTAAAATGTTTGAGTAAAGCCAATGGTTCTTGTCTTGATGATGCACAAAGTAGTGTTTCCTTCATTCGCTCTCATTTTAAATGAGTGATTTCTGGCCCTGTAATTCCTCAAGTTGTGCACACCTTTAAAAAATATATATATTCATTGAAGCCTTACCATATAATACTGGTTTGGTAGAGATGATTTTGTTGTTCTTCATAGTAGAAATTAGTTTCTCTTCAATATCTGATAGATCACTAGAATCTGCTACAAAGAAAGCATGGCTGGCATCCTGTGAAATAGACTGATTCTCAAGGGTGTCTGCATTCTTTATTCCCACCACAAAAACAATCACACCAATTCCTTTTAGGTTTTCTACAGCATTCCTGACATCATCACTTGACTTTCCACCAGTTACAAGAACCACAATCTGTGGTACACCCTGTTGGGCCCTGCTTCCAGAAGAGGCTGTAAAGATATTATCTTTGACATGCTGGAGGGCTGCACCAGTATTGAGTGGTCTTCCTCCTTTGTGCCTCAAACTTCGCACACTGTCAGCAACACTCTGCTGTGTTTTGTGCGTGCCCAGAAAAAAATCCACAAATGGTTCTCTGCTGTACTGAACCACAGAAACATGATCTTTGTTCTCATCCACATTGAGTTTCTTCACCACTCTCTCGACAAAGTGAAGCACTGCCTGAAAGTCATTCTGCATTTCATCAGAGGAATCCAGTAAAAACACAACATCACGTTGGAGGTGTTCAGTTTCACTTGCAGATTCTTGGTAGACATGAGGAAATAAATAAATTAGACTTATTTATTAAGTTCCGATAGACAGATAGATACATATAGATAGATAGATAGATAGATAGATAGCCTTACCTATGACTTTCTTTGGTTCTACCTTCAGCTCCTGTCGTGGCACTCTTTTTACAAATGACACAAGTTGTTGATGGATGCTTCCATTATCATCAAATTGAAGCACAGAGAAGGCATAGGAAGGGTTATGTGCAATCATCTGGAGTTCGAGTATGTCAGCATTTCTTGTACCAACACAGAATGGAACAACATTGTCCTGTTTCAGGGCAGCAGCAGCACTTGCAACATCATCTTGAGATCTGCCCCCACTCAACAGAATCAATATTTGAGGGACACCTTCTCGGTGCCGACTCCCTGAGGACTCAGCAAAAGCTGTTTTCCTCACATAATTCAGAGCTGCACCAGTGTTGAGAGGTCTGCCACCTTTGTGGTTCAGTTGTTGAATTGCATTAAGGACATCTTGTTTTCCATTATATGTATTCAGACTGAAATGTGTCTGCTGATCATCGCTATATTGAACCACAGAAATACGATCTTTGTCCATACCAACACTGAGTTGTCCAACCACTCTTTGGACAAAGCTTTTAATTGCTGGAAAGCCACTCTGTGTGCCATCTGACCCGTCCAGGAGAAACACTATATCCCTTTGAGGAGAGTCTAATTCAACTAAAAAAAGAACATGAAAAACCATGTTTAAAAGTCACATACAAAATACATAGCCTATCATTTCACAGTATAGGCATATACTATACAAAGCCATTGGAGATATTGGTAGGAAAGAAACTAACTAAGTAAAAAACAAAGTGTTAGAGACAAGACTGTTAAAGAAAACTAATAGATGAAGAAAAATGAGCATATTCATCGCTTGAAGATGAAAACCGAAAAACGTGTTTCACTCAACAGTCAGTCAATGATGTGATTATCATTGGCTCAAGGAAGAGCTAAAGAAAGAAAGGCTCTCTGGGACACATGGAGAGAGATGATGAGATCCAAAGAAGATACACTACCAGGAGTTGCATCTAGTCAGTGGAGAGAGCTTAAGGAATGCGAAACTGATCTTCTGATTCTCAAGAAGATGATGCAGTTTCATCACAATTCAGAATATAAAAGACCAAATGTACAAGCAAGAAGTCAGTTTAGTTCTCAACTAAGAATCTTACCTACAACAGTGGGATGCTCAGTTTGTATATCCACCTGGACAAAAGCAGCTACCTGTGGCTGAATGGACAAAAGTTCGCCAAAGACAGGTAAGTTGAAAAGAAATTTTTGAGAGAAGGCAATTTTCTGAAGTTCCTTTCGTTCAGCACTTTTCATTCCAATGGCAAAAGACAGAACACCAAGTTGCTTAAGGTCAAATGCAGCAGTGGAAACCTCGTCATTAGATTTTCCTCCCGTCAGTAAAATCAGAATCTGAGGAATTCCCTCCAGGCGTCTACTTCCAAATGAAGCCGTGAAAACATGGTCTCGGACAAAGTGTAACGCTGCTCCGGTGTTGCGAGGTCTTCCTCCCTTATGTCGAAGACTTCTAACAGCATAGATGATGGACTTCTTAGATTTGTGAGTTATCAGGTTAAAATAAACTTTGGGGTCATTACTGTACAGTACAACAGCCACTCGGACCGTATCTTCACCAACATCCAGCTCTTCTGCCATTCTTCTGACAAATTCTCGGATAGCAGGAAGCCCATTTCTGGAGTCATCTGACCCATCAAGGAGAAACACTATGTCCCTCTTGTTGGTCTTTGTGTCAACTAGGCAATAAATGGATAAATAGAAAGAAGATTCATGATCTATTGTATGTTTTTATGCTCATATATGTACATGAGGATGGTCTCAATGACTAAAAAAAAGAAGCTGGAAAGACATGAGCTTTTGCTCTAAAAGCGTGTCAAGCAAAACTGCGGACGAAGCATCTTTTTAGAAAAAAAGATGTTTGAAAGAATTGGTTGGCTAATCTCCAAAGTACCATTGAGATGGATAATTGAAAAAAGAAGACAAACAAAAACAGTTTTCTCAGAAAATAGATATTACAGGGAGGAGTCACAAATGCCATGCAGCTGAAATGTGCAATATAATTTGTAGCCATTTATCATGTTTAATCATTTTTGATTAGATTAGTATTTTGTTACAGTTTTAGTGCTTGAGAAACATTAGCTCTTCTGATGATTAATACTGTAGTTCTTACCTACTAAATCTGAGATTCCATTAAGGGTTTCTGCAGCGTCTTTGTTTATATTCAGTGCAGCAATGAGTTGTGATTGGATTGAGGGTAACATGGAGAATTCAGTGACCTTGTGTGTTGCACCAGGTTTAAAAGCAATCATTTCCAATTCTGAGAGACTGGCATCTCCAACACCAACCCCCACTGACACAATGTCATGCTCCTTAAGAGCCAAAGCCGGGCCTCTCACATTATCAGTGGATGGTTTGCTGGTCAGAAGAATTAAAACCTGGGGCACTCCTTCCAGTCTTCTACTTCCCGTGGAAGAAGTGAAGACTCTGTGCCTCACAAACTGGAGAGCTGCGCCGATGTTAAGGCGTCTCCCACCTTTATGTCTTAAATTATCTATTGCATTTATGTTGTCGTCCTTTGTCTTGTGGGAATTTAAATTGAAGCTGACCTCAGGGCGATCCGCAAACTGAACCACAGACACTCTGTCCTGGTTTTCATTGACTTGTAGGCTCTCCACTACATTCTTTACAAACAGTTTTATATCTGGGAATCCATTTCTGGTGTTATCAGAGCCATCCAGTAGGAACACAATATCTCTTTTCACAGCATCGCTTTGCGCTAAGGCACAACATATAAAGTTCAGTTATTTTGATGAAGGACAAAAAACATCAGAAAAAGCGTTGAAACATCAGCACAGCATTAAGAAAAGGTTTTCTTCTTACCTTGCTGCAGGACGGTGGTTAGCTCTTCCTTTGGAAGACTCACATAGTTATTGAGCCTTTGTGGAATGCTGCTGAGCTCACTGAATTCCTTCACATTGAAGGCAAATGAAGGGTTGTGTGAAATGGCCTCGATCTGCTTTGGGTCTGCATCCTTAACACCAACGCCAAAAGGTACAACTCCCTCTGTCTTCAGTTCACCAGCAGGTTCCCTCACACTATCTGTGGACCTGCCTCCTGCCAAAACGATTAGAAATTGAGGGACGCCTTGTGCAGCCCGGCTGCCATAGCTCTCAGACAGGATGGTGTCCTTCATGAATTTCAGAGCAGATCCTGTGTTTAAACTACGTCCACCAACCAGTGTCATCCCACTGACAGCTCTCATCACCTCATCTTTGGTTTGATAAGTGTTGAGGTAGAAATTTGGAGTTGTCCTCTCACTGTGTTGAACCACTGAAATCCGCACCTTGTCAATCCCAATGTCGAGTGGTTCAATTACTTTAATGATAAAATCCTTAATGTAGCGAAAATCTGATCGAACTCTGTCTGTGCCATCAATGAGAAAGGCCACATCCCTTTGAGAGCCTGAAGAAAAAAACAAGATTCGCTGTTAGAAGTACTTCTCTCAATAATATGTCATTACATTTATTTTACTAAATAGGGAATTAGTGCAAATTAAGTACAAAACTAACCGGTTTCCTCCACGTATGTTGGTATCACATCTGTATCGCCAACCACTGATGTCAGCTTTGGCATGATTACTTCAGCCATAGCTGGTAAATCAGAGAAGCGTGGTTCATGGTAAGCAAGGTCAGGAATAAAAGCAACTGTCTTCAGTAAGTTCTCATCTGCTTGTCCAGAACTGACTGTGAAAGTCACAACCGATTCCAGAGCCATCTTATCGCCCATAGTTTTAACTTCATCTTGAGGTGGACCCCCTGTGATGAGAACCAACACCTGTGGGATTCCCTGCCTCTTGCGGGACCCAGCTGATGGCTTGAACATATTGAATAAGGTGTAATTCATGGCAGTTCCTGTATTTAAAACTGAGCCTCCGGTTAGCCTGAGTTGAGAGATTCTGTTCACGACATCTTGCCTGTTGTTGAAGGTATTCAGGTAAAATTCAATTCGTGGACGTTCAGAAAACTGCGCAAGACCAATCTGAACTCTGTCAGGGCGCACATCCAGCTGGTTGACCACGTTGATTATGAAGTCTCTTACATAGGGGAAGTTACTGCCAATGTAGCTGGAGCCATCCACAAGGAAGACAATGTCTCGGATCACTTTCTGTGTCTGCACTGTTGTTATCTCCACCTCTGATGGAAAGCAAAAAACAGAGAAAATAAATAATAATTACTCTTTGTGTATAGCACCCCCTTTTCCTAACTTCTTTTTTTCCTGGAACATATAGTGACCAATTAAATGTTTTTGTTAGACAGACATTACAATATACAGTCTTTCAGTGCTGTGGCATTGAAAGGATTTTTAAATCAAAGCAACTGCACAGTGGGTAAATCTTATCTAAAGTTATGCATAATTACGGTTTAGGGTGTGACTGCTTAAAGTGATGGGTGGGTGCCAACTTAAATCATGAGCTGCCCACTGGAGACCATCTCACTTCCACTTGGCCTACACTACATGTTTATATAGTCTGCATCCATCTGCGAGACACCACAGACACCTAGGTATTCCTTTGATACTACTTTACACTGTTGGAAGACACATTCTTCCATTCTTCCATTGGAAGACACATTTTACAGAGGAACAGGGGAGAACAATGGAACATCCTCAGATATTTTTACAATGGCAATAATCCTCTTTGTTGCTGCAGGTGTCAATTAAGCAAGTGATCAATTTTACCTTGCATCATTCTTTTTATCATTTTTTTTCTCTGGAGCATTTACATTTATACAATTCACTTTTAAAGATCACTTTAAATCGTGCATGCAATCAATTAAATTTAAACTCTGGTATACAGTCTTACCTGGCTCAGTGGGTGGTTCAGTCACTACTACCCCAGCTAGTGTAGAGAGGGCATCGACAATTTCCCTTGGGTTGCGAAACATTTGGCGGAAGTCCTTAGCCGTGAACACAACGCTGTCAGCAAAGGCAATCTGCCTTAGCTCCTGCTCATCAGCAGCCTTGGAGCCTGCAGCCAGAGTCAACACACCCATTCTGTGTAAGGCAGCAGCTGCTTCTTCCACAGGATCACTGGACTTTTTACTTGTCAACAACAGGACAAGCTGGGCTACCCCCTGACGACTGCCCCTGTCAGGCCGCAACATATTCAGTCGCACAAAGTTCAAGGCTGATCCAATGTTTACAGTCTGTCCTGGCCTTGGTTTGATGGTACCCAGAGCAGCAATTAATTCCTCCTTGGTTCCATGGCTGTTGAGATTCATCTCCAGTTTCGGGGTAGTGCTGAACTGGGCTATACCCACTTGAACTGCATCTGGACCGATTGACCTTCTCTCTACAAATCTCCTGATGAATTCACGCAAAGCATTGATGGCTGCTGTTCCCATTGTGCTGTCAATCAGGAAAATGATGTCTCGTTTCCCAACAGTCACAACTAAAAGAAAAGAACAATATGCAGCAGTTAGAATATAGGTTGGGTTTAAGGTCAGAACTGGTTCCAATTAATTAAAAATGACCAATCTATAAGTATAAATGGGAGCAAATTTCTCTAAAAACTGGCACCAAATATCTGCACATGCAAAATGATTTGGGCGCAACCCATTTTACAATTTAGTTGTCATGGAGGCAGTATGTCCCATTATCCAAGGTCGTGACAGCTCTACCTGACAGGGCTAATGTGTCACTGATCAACAGAGTAGGGTAGTATTTTACTGTTTTCCTAAGCAGCACATTGGCTAACCATTACGCTGTTTATATGTACAATGGATTAGTGGACACTGGAAATAAAGATAGATCAGGTTTAACACAAGTATGTCTTACCTTGCACATTATAATCATTATAATAAGATCTATTTACAGAGAAGTTACATACCTTCTGTAAACTCATTCTGAACTATAATGGTTCGCCGGGCCACACCGTTAACGTATGGGAGCAGCTGGTCACTCATGGTTGCCACTGCTCTGAAATCAGGAGCTGACAGGACAAAAGATTTGTCCGTAGCAACTGCTTCCAGATCTGCAGTGGCAGTATCACCAATTACCACACCGAATGTGATAACATTGGCCCTCTTAAGAGCCCGGTCACCAGCGCCAGTATCATCAGTGGATGGCCCAGCACTGATAATCACCACCATCTGGGGCACACCCTCCTCTGCCCTGCCCCCAGATGTTTCGCTCAAAAGGCTCTCGGCCACTTCCTCCAACGCTGCCCCCAGGTTAGATTCATCGCCCCCTGTGTAGGTGAGTCCCTTCACAGCATCCATGACAGATGATCTGCTGTCATAGCTATTTAGATAGAACTTTATCTCTGGGTCAGCACCATACAGTGCCAAGGCCACCCGAATAGTGTCCCTGGCCACATCAAGGCGCTCAATGATTCTCAAAACCAAATCGCGCACATAGGGGAAGTTTGCTGCTCCAACGTTCTGTGATCCATCAATTAAGAATACTAGGTCAGCTGAGTCTTGTGCTTTAAGGAGAGAAAGAGAGAGAGAAAACAAAAGAAATTGGAACTTGTGAAAGTGTTAACCCAGTGAGACAGAGACAAAGACTTTCACCAGAGAACTCGTGCTAGCATATCATTGCATGTGTCAAGTAACATTCAGAGTGAACAAATTAACAACACTGCAAAACATAATACTGCATGTAGGCTGAACCAAGGAGAGTTTCGAATTGTCATTTATTAAGTAGTTTAAAATAGTTTGGATTACAGTACAGATTGCGGGAACAACCACCATATTGTGAAATTATTCTAACATAGGTTTGACATACTATGATCAACTGGGAGATTAAATTTTTGTTACTTTAAGCCACAAGATAGACAAAATGTATAAAAAGAACAAAAATAAGGTCTAATATATCCTCAAATATGAGGAGTGGTTTCACTTAAACAACAATTAAATATAAATATTACTACATGTCTTAATATATAATAGAGTGTAGTATTTTTGGTTTGGTATGTATCTTGAGTTCAGCCATCCCATGCAGACTCTTGTTATGGACCTCAGATAAAGTGACCAGTCATGAACCTGTGAACCATCCTTGGTGCCTACATTGTACCTGAGAATATATTATAATTATATAATGTGATTCTATACATAATTAGCAAAAATCATTTGTTGATGATGCTTCCAATTCATTTGGAATCATCTGTACTTGCAATATAGCATCTGTTTTTATTATAGTCTATACAATGGACATCGACATATGAAAACATTCTCATAGTACTTCTGGTCATGGATCAGTCCAGGCAGGTTCATCACTGTTTTAAATATAGAATACTGCACATATTTTACATACAAAGACATTGTGGCTGTAAAAGACAAACATACATGTGCAGGACACATAAGCAACAGTGCATGGTTAGATATTGTTAAAAGCTTGTTGACTGATTTTGAGGCTTTAAAAAGTAAAGCATCCTGAAGATGATTTTCCAAAGATTTTCAGAGTCCTAATCTGTAGTGCCATTACATGTTTTTTGTTTTAAATTATTGAAAAATTGTGTCCTTAGTTAAGGATTATTTGTAAAATTTCTACCTTAGTTAATATTCTCTGTGACAGACTGTATCTATAACAATGCCACTTACTAATCTAAGATACAGTACGGGTGTCAATCACATGCAAATTTTGTGATTTTAAAAGCATTAGGGGCATATTAAATGTGGTCAGACAAAACAAATGTTGTTAATTTTGCAGGTGGGCAGTGAAGGGTTATTGTGGTTACTTGGTCATGTTAATAATAAAGTCCTGTCGCGTACATATGCAGCAGTGTCTTCCTGCACATGTAGACATTAGTATAGTAGTGACACTGGTCCGATTTCATTACCTTTCCCTCCTGCCACAGGGGGCTCAATTGCCATTGGAGTCCACCCTGACTGGGTCACTGCGCTGCAAAGCCCCTCTACTAAATCTTGGATTATATCCCGCAAGATCAGAAAAGAGTCTACTCTGAACACGTGTGTGTCATGAGGCTGGCTAGCCATCTCCCTGAGCTCGGACTCCACTGCATCCTGAACTCCAACTGCAAACATCTCCACGCCTGCCAGCTGCAGCACCTTAGCTGGTTCAGCCACATCATCCTGAGAGCGCCCGTCTGTTAGCACCACCACCACCTGGGTAACTCCATCAGCAGCACGGCTGCCTGAAGCTGCAGTCATGTGAGTGCGTGTAAGAAAATCCAGGCCCAGGCCAGTCCGGGTGCCCCCACCACGGTAAGGCATAGCCTTGGTGTGTGCCAGGACTCCCTGTGTGGTTGGGTAGCGGTTGAGCTGGAACTCGGTTTGGGGCTTGCTATTGTACTGCACAAGGGCAAATTTAAACCTCTCTCCTCCAACCTGGTGCAGTGATTGTATCAAGTTGTATAGAAAGTGTCTGACATGCTCAAAGTTCTCCTCTCCAATACTCCAGGATGAATCCACTAGAAAGTATATATCAGCTGCCACCCCTGCACAATCTTCAGAAGAGAGTGTGTGGAGGACAGAAGTGAAGACCAATGAAAGGATGCTTGGTGCATGGTACCAAAACATTGTTGTATTATTACTGTTGCACAGAATATTAATATTGGTACATATCTATACTTGATACCTACTTAATTTGTCAAAAACATCAGACTGAACTTAGTGCACTAATGTAGGTCATTTAATTTTTTTGTATCAATGTATTTGAATTCAAATGGCAAAACTAGGTGGTTTATCAACAACTATAATCCAAATGGAAATGTTTTATAGTACCCAACATTGCCTTTATGATATTTGAACTATATATTTACAGATCAGATAAATTATATATGCCACCAAATGTTGAGAGAAAACTTTTTAAAAAAAAAAAAATTAAAACAGATCATCTGGAAAATAAATGCAAAATTAGTGTTTGCTAACTGACACGGATGATTTCTGTTCCACTTACCATCCTGAGCATCAAGTTTAGGGAGGAGTCCTGCAAAGAGGACGCAAAGAAGGGCACACAGCGGTAACAACCGAGGGCTCCTCATCTTCAGAAGACACAAAGAGGATACCTGTGGAGCCAGAAAGAATGAAATGTGAGAAAGCACAAACACAGGTCATATCTTAGTACAACAAGATCTTTCATCAGCCTTTTAAACCATACGTCTGCTACAAAAAGTTCCTTTCATTCCACACATCTGGTCACAAGGCCATATTCACATTCATTCTCTATTGGGAACTATGGGCCATAGTTACAACAGATTTAAATCCTGCCTTTAAAATACATATATTTAAAATATGATTTATATAAAAGCATTCGCTTACACAGTCTCATGGCGTCTATTCCTGTCATTAAAGCACTTCCACTGAAGTCTGTTAAACTACTATTCAAATTGAAAACTGACACCAAAATGTGATCCTTGACTTCAAAAATGTCCAGGTCCCAGACCCTGACCATGCCACATGCCATTGTGTTTGTGCCACAGTCAGTGAGACCACCAAGCTTATTTCAAGTTATAAATTGTATTTTTTAGAAATTATTCCTCAGAGAGATGTTTCTTATTATTCCTCTCTTCATCCCAAAATAAAACTTACAGTACTGACAAGGCATGACCTTCTTTGACAGGCTTTAAAAAAACACATCAGACTGCTTACATTGAGAACCATCAGGGCCCAGCAAAAATAATATTTAAAATATTTCTAATATTTCTATTTAAAATATTTCTAGCTTTATTTTATGAAGTTACACTTTGACAACACCCAAACAAAGTGTTTCTGTGGAAAATAACTCCTTTAAACCTGAATTCAGATTGTGTTGGAGTGTGAAGAGTTAAATGTGTGCCGCCTTTTGTCTGCCTATCACAAATGAAAATGGGCGGGCTTTGTTTTCGCTAACTTCCCAAACACAGGGCGTGTCTTAAACACGCTAGCTAGCCTTTTAGTTAGTCTGCGATTCCGGGAGTAATTTCAAGGACATTGCTGTGAATTTATAATCTACGCCGTAAATGATAACCTGGAATTACTCGACCAGGGAAGACCTACTCTAGATCTAAAACCACGACATTTGAGAGTCATTTTTATGGAGCAGAAGCTGCACTGGCGACATTGTTCTGTGTGGCGCCCGCTGTCAACTTGGCTTAAAAAAGGGACTGCTGACTGATTTAAATGGAAAGGACAAGATGTATCAACTACGTTGTCCAAAAGGATAAGTGCTCATAAAAACGTAAGTTTTATATAAAATTTACCGTGATATGCTGTTATGCCAACTGGCCGCCGCTGCCGGTGTTTTGTAATCTAAAGATTTATTAAAAAAAACTGTCATTTGCTGAATTAGGGTAAATTTGGGTTTGTGCATGTAACATATATCATTTATTGACAGTGTTACTGCTTTGGTGTGGTTTCGCTGTTCACAGCCTATAAAAGGCTTGCTAATAGTTGCTCAGTTGTGTGCATCCTGCTAAAGCCATGCTAGCAATTGCAGGTACAGCTACAGATATTAAGCTAAATCTTGTTATAGAGGATTGGTTGAGGATGAAAACAGCAACAGCTGTGCGTCCTGGTACTTAAACAGACAGCTCCGATTGTCATACTTGCAAAGTTTTATAGATAAATGATGTGTGATAGAGTGCAGGTCTCTAAATGAGTCTGTGTGGCGGCTGGGTGGTGAATGCCTGCAGGCAGAATCTTAATAAGAGCTGCACATCAGCTTGTGTGTGCTGTGTCAGATTATTTGTAAGTAGTATTTGGCATTAGTTTCAGATTTTTTGTGTGTTTGCTTATTGCATTGCTCTATGGGGAAAGGTAGCCAGAAAGCCCGGGTAGTCAGAGTCACGGTTAGCTGCTGAATCAAAACCACCTGTTAAAACCACCAGCCATTGCAGAATGTAATTAACTCTGCTTGGCAAGTAATACATTTTCCAAACTCAAACAATAATATGTTCTTAAGGTGGGTGTTGAGCTGGAAAGTCCAGTCTCACAGCAGGGGTGTGTGTCAGATTTTCCCCTATTCTGACCTGAAGTGTTGTCACTTAACAGAGAGGTCACACAATTTTCACTGCTGTAATTATCAATTTTAAAGCACTGGCCATAATAAAGGAACTATTTTTGTAAGAAGGTGCAACAGTGGGAATGTATTAACCCAATGACAGCCTTATCATGAACAGGTATAGATGCGCACTAAATGATTAGCAGTGTAAAACATGTATTGGTCCTCACAAAGATACTTATCCATAGCTACAGACTGAAGCTATTAAATTTCACACAACCCTAGAGTGATAATGTAGGTCCAGAAAGACTCAAGAGCACAAAAGAAGTTACATTTAATACACAGAATTAGCCTTAAAAGTGCAGCAGAGTTGTGTGAGGAATGGAAAAAACTAAAACCCCTGAATTCCCACAATTCTAAAGGGTATAGTAAGGATTTTAAAAAGGGGGGTCCTAGTGGATAAAATGGCACACATGGCCTGTGATCAATAAAGTCCTTACCATTTAGCTAATGATAGGGAGTTTAAGTAGACCCAGTGGAGTGTCTTTAACAGCCCCTGTGCCTGGTGAGTGCAGGCACATTGTTAAAGCTCAGCACTGAGGGCAACTCTGTGGTGAGCTGTGTGAAAGGGGTGGCTGGGATTGGGGTTTGCTGTCAGTTTCTTTAGGAATAAAAAGGGGAGAGCGCTTTATAACATATGCCTTTTGCAGAACTAGAGAATAGCATAGGGTGAGTTTAGCATGACTACTGCCCTCTGGTGGATAATACCAACAACAGCACCTTATAACATGATTGCCTTTTCTGAGAGGTTTATTTATGAGCTTCTTCTGCACTAGTGTCAACATGTTGTATTTTACAGTGCCTAGCTGTAACAGCAGACTGCATTCGCTCCACTTATGAGGCCAAGTCAATGTTGACACACAACTTTTTTAAATAAAGACTGTGTTTACTCTCATGATATGAATGCATGATGAAGATGTAACAGATTGTTGTGCAAATTTATATTACTGTGGTAAGATTTGCTTTAGACTGGGTTTCGCTTTAATTTACAGATGACAGAGAAGTTACACAGTAGACAGGTATCTTATAACTGTTGCTTGTTATTGCATGCTGTCGTGGGTTATTGAGTGCAATAGGACTCCAACACTGAGCAGTGTGGGTGTGTACACATCTTGTCACCAGGTTAGATATAGCGATAAAGTCTACAGTGTAGGTGCATCAGCTAACAATAAATCTATGGCCCCTGAAGACACAGAGACATCTAGGTCTTGCTTCCAATTAAATATTGCCTTTTATATTATAATTTGGATTTCATCACATAAATGTGCCCTCACATGGTCATCTGTAAAAGAGACCTGTCATGATAGGGCAATTAATTGCAGATGTGCAGCAACTCTCTATTTAAGTTAACTTCCTATTGTGCCAGAGGAAGGTCTAGAATTGAAACATTACACTAATTCATATCATTGATGGAAGTTAGACAGTGTACAGAATGCTTTTGCACTGCTTCTGCGCATACCAGTCTTGTTAACTCTCAGTGGTGGAAATTTTCTACATTGAATTCAAGCAGCTACAGTAGCGGGGTTGTGGTGGTATGCTTCACTGTGTCCACTGCAGACCACACTTTGCTGATGAAAAGACTAAATGTTTACTCACTTTTCAGACATGTTAAAATACACAGACAGAAACGAAACATTTTTTTTAAATTGCTGTCATACATTTGAAGACACCTATCAAAAGCAGCCACAGAGCTATCAGTGTCAGTCATTAAAACCTGCTTTGATAAACACACATATACACATCACTTAAGAACAGACAGTTATAAAGAAAACTGAATGAGACATACAGTATCCCTGCTGTCCCTAAATGCTATCACTGTCCAGATATAGGGCCTAAACGACCAAGTTGATTCATTTCAAGGAAATCTAAGTTCTTTTGGACACTGCAACAGATGTTTGTGTTTTCCATTCATGGTCTTGTGATTTCAGGTCACTCAAAAGCCACTGCTTTCCTGCGTTTGCCAGGCCTGGCCAGTGTGTCAACACTATGGCTTCCCCTCATCACCACAGAAGAAAACATGGTAGCACAGTGGAGTCTTGTGTTCTCTGATACAAGCAGTCAAAACAATGGCAGCATGAGGAATTAAGTAAGAGGAAAAAGTCTGAGAGAAAAAAACTGTAACTTTTAACTTTTAAGCACAAATCCATTCATTTAGGACCCAAGCTTTTCACAGAAGCCAACAGGGTGACTGAAAGAAGTGATACTGAACCAAATCAGCTAAGATAAGTAAAAGAAACTCAATTTGATCATATCCAGGTGGGGTGTCTATGTGAGCAACCTGTTACATCTGTTGCCGTGTCAATTGTCACAACCCATCAGATGCAGTTTTAAAATATTTTGATTGTAATGTGTATCTCAAATAGGGTTCACAAAAGTGGACATTTTCATTTTTATTGTGCCAAAAACAAAAGATGTTTCTGATTGCACCCAAGCCACAATTTCTGATCCTGAATAATTAACATAAAAGTGTCAAAAACTGGAGTTCTTTTGGTGACCAGTGGGCATGGCTCCAAAAAATGAATCAATCAACATTGATCTCTGTGTTGAAATACACAACTTTAGAGCACTAGTTTCCAGCTTTGCAAAAAACAGTTTTATCTGTAATACTAACAAACTTTTCTGTGCACAGACACTTCATCTTAACCTGAAGTCACCAGTATAAAGTGGCAGACTAAACCAAAGAATTCATGATCAGTTTATGTTATACAGTGAGCAGAACATGCAGCTCTGTACATTGTAAACAGCAGCGAGTCTTGCTCGGCACTGTTATTTATGGTCTTCCATTTATGGATGCTGCACTGTGCCCATGAAACACGTCTGCAGCTGGACCCCACACACACACATTTATAACGAAGACCACACACAAACACAAAAATTTGTTCACAGAACAAATTTACCAGCTTCAGTGACAGCAACGACAATAGATGCATTTTCATTTAGCAGCGTTTATTAATGAAAGATAGTGTCACTCTTTGTTTGGGGTTCCCTTTTTAAAAATATGTACCAGTAAGTTCAGTTTGAAAAATGTATTATTCACTTCCCTAATGACTTGTTTCAAATATAACACTAAATCCTGGGGAAACATGAAAATATGTTTGCAGTCTAACATCTTTCTGCAGTCAGAGTGAGTAACATGTTATACATCTAGCCACGCTGACATAACTGCACTTTTTTGGCAACTAACACCTCAGCCACAGTGAAGCACAAATGATATAATATCCCACTGCACACATAAGATGTCAAACCAAATCCCCCCACGACCCACACATACACACATTTGCAGATGTTATTTCACTGACTGAGTCATTAATTACACATTTACATGTACTGTAACATACAGCACAATGTACCATACATAAGAAAGGAAATGACTTCACTTTCAGTTTACATTAAGCAGCTGGAATTTATCTAATATAATATGCATTTGAAGGGAAAGCATGCATTGTGCTATGGGATTAATGGATCATAATTTCTGTTTAAATTAACTAAGCAGCTCCATTTACATGTTACATGTTACAGACGGAAAGCTTAAAAATAATTCTTATATCGTCAACAACATGTATGTCAGCTTGCATAAATTAATGCCACTCACTGGTACCTTGGGAACAGATACCCCTTGTAATTTTGCATTAATCAGCCTGTAACATGTACAAATCAATGTGTGCAGGCAGCCCTCCCCTCAGCTGAGGGGATGCAACATGACATGTGTGGGGCAGATGAGGGGAGGATCAATGATAAAGTAACAGGGAGGGGGGAAGGGGGGAGGCAGGCTGAGCAGGCAGTTCTACACAGCTGGACTGTGTTAGTCTGTCTGACACCTGCCAGATGTATGCTCAGGCATTATGGCCAAGCTAAGCCAGTTCACATATTAAACTTGAAACTCAAATTCATTTCTAAATGTCCATTTTTCTCCTGATAGAGTGGATAGAGCTGATCTGTGATCCAGTAGTTGCACTGTTATCTATCAACACCATTCACTTACAAGGCTAGTGCACACTATAGTGCTGCTGTACAATTCTAAATGGTGCTTCTGCAAAAGATAACATCAGGTTAGTAGTTTTCTCTCTGACCTTTCTAAAAACTCTTCCAGACATCTGTGATGCTTTATCGTTGAAATGACAAAAATATGGAAAGCCATAAAACACATTAAGGCTGATTTATGCTACTATTTCTAAAAGTCCTTTGTCAAGTATCCTCTTGATGCAGCTCTCACAACTAAGATGCTGTCTTCAGAGCTGTAGTGCTGTCATAGCACTGTTAGTAAATTATGTGAACATTCTTCAAACACATTAAACCAAATCTGGAGCCCACACCAAGTTTCCTTTTGCTTTTTTGGACCAACAACCGGCTCTTCCCTCTCCCTGTATCCTAGCAACGGGTTACATCAAAACACACGGAAGCAGTTGTTCAGGAGAATTATTTATGACAAATTTCCAGTGTAATTTCATTATGTTCTGACTCAGAAGAACTTCATCAAATCCCACACGGACACAGGGAACCACAGTGCAAAGAAGACACAGCTAAATTCCTCCATTTCCGTGTGGACAGTCTTGCAGGCGAGGTGGAAGATTAATAGCTCACACCTGGTCAACTATAACCCTGTGGCCTACAACCTTTTTTTTTTGTCCTCCTGGTACATCTGGCCTGGAGTGTGGAAAACACTTTCTTTACACTTTTCCACTCCTGTGCCTGTTTCAGGGAGGGTGTGGTTTTTGGGCTACTGCTGCAGTGGAAACATCTAACAACTTTTCATTAAGACTTATGTAAAAAAATTGAATATGACTTTAGTAGATCCAACAAAAGGGAGCAAATTTTCATTGCAGATTAAAAAACAAGTGCTTAAAAATAGTCTGTGATTTCAATATATGAAGCCAGTTCAGTTATGCAATAAAACATTCCAACAAAAAATAGACTTTCTGCAGGACAGTGTTGCAAACGCCTCACAAGTTCACTACACTGACCTGGTATCAAAGCTTTTGCTGTATCCTGGCACATGTAGTACACAATTCTATGACCTTAATGTATGAAAGTGGGCAAAATGCAGAAATGTTAAACAGAAGTGAAACCATTTAAAACTAGAAGAGCACAGTAGTACTCACATGCATCACACACAACAAGGAGGTCTCCTCCTTCACCCTCTCTGTGGCTCACCTCCTGCCCTTTGCAGCACTCTCACCACTAAAGTATAGCCTTCAGTCATCCTGCTAAACGCATGCTGTCTCATATTTATGGGGTATAAGCCAAAAACTTACACAAACCTAACATTTACACAACCATCATGAGTTTGCATGTTATGAGTCGAAGCTGCTATGCTGGGGTCAGCACACTATACAATCTAAACACAGTGCAATTGAGGTCAATCTTAAGAGTATAATTTGTGAAACTTAGCAAGCGTGCACAAGCTGCAGTAACACCACCAGCAGACTTTAACACTTACCCTGAGCTGAAGTAGCTGTACTCCACTTTATCTGTTTTTGAAGAAAAAAAAATCAGTTATGTAAAATGACTGCAAGCTGGACCTTTGGTCATTATCCTCCTGTTAAATTCTCCTCGCTGGCTTTTCCAGCACCTCCCAAAGGAAGGCAGCTGAGCAAGACAGTGATTAGGTCACTGATAAGAGTTGTACAGAGAGTGGGGTCCTGAGTGAAGGGGGGAAATGGTTGAGACAGAAGGAGACAGGCACCCTCCCGGTCTCAAACCAGAGGAGCTGTGGTGCTGAGTTCAGTGCTGGGATGGGACAAACTTCCAAACTCCTGGAGCTCTGCCACTTCTCTCTTCCTCCTCCCACTTTCTCTAAAGAAAGAAGAAGGAGGGAGAGGAGAGGAGAGGAGAGAAGAGGGGAAGAAAAGGAGTAAATGAAAACCAGACACATAGCCCTGTTTGGTCTGGATGTGAGCAGTGGGGAAGATGATGTCACAAATAAGGAGCGGGCTTTTCTCCTTACCCTTTCCTACATGCTGCCATTTCTCCCTTCATCTCTGCAGGGCCTTTTTAATGACTCTGCCAAGTCAGATATTTACATTTTTCTATAGTTAGCAATTTGTCCTTTTGCACCCAAAAAAAAACCATACAGTTTACCTAGCATTCACTTACCCAATAATTATCCACCCGTGACTTTACATCCCACTGTCTGGACACCTGACAAGTATGCTCTGTCTGCATGCCACCTTGGAATGAAGCTTTACCAATACATACCAATACACCATTAATTTTATACACTCACAAATCTTTCAGAATGTACAAGAGAGTGTATTGGCAGGGTTTAAAAATGTGAAGCAGTGACACAGTGCCATGAATTTAATTGTTCCAAGCTACACAATAAAATTAACTATGAAGCCACACAGTGAACGAGTTCATTTGTGTTGTCCCCACATTGCAAGTGGGAATATGGATAATAAAAAATGACATTACATGTCAAGCTGCTGATCAAAATGACATGTATTCTAAGTTGAGGTGGTACCTGTATACAGCTCTAGCCACAGCACATAGATGTGTTTTAAAGGTTAAAACACATATTTTAGGATTAGCATTTGAACAAAATGATTAAACAGAAGGGATGCCAAATACTTAAAAAATGATTGATATATTTGCAGTCTCCTTGCTACAGGCAGCATTAGCATATTTCAGCTCTTTGAATTGGTTTTGTGGACCACACGTTTCCTGTTTCAGTCTAAACTCATCTTAATTTCCAGTTACAGCAAGCAGCTGTTTGCATGTGAGCTCTGATAAACTGTTTCTTAGCTTTGTGGCACAAAAGCTAAGAGCAAATGAACATAATGTTGCATCAATCCACTACAGTCCCCATCACCAACTTGCCAGCTGATTCAGTAAATTAATGTTTGGCAATATCTGCTTGCACACTGAATACATTGTGATATCATTTTAACATAATGTATTTCATGTTAGTCACAAATAGGCAATAGTTTGCTAACCTAGGCCAATGTTTTTTTGCCTGGCTATTGTTTGGCACTTTCAGGATACAGTATCTTCTGCTGATTCATTAATGACTGTATGAATAGTAGACAATTAACATATCAACAGAAAAGAGCACTGTAGTCCAGACCAAACAGAGGGAGGCTTGCTACACTTATTAAGTGTAATTGCCATTTAATTAATTTGATGTCTAAAACCAAGTCTCAAAATAAAACATGGAAATATTTATAATCAACGTGGTTAAAGGCATCCATGCTCTCTTGGCTGAAAGTTACTCAGACCACCAAAATTTCTGGCAAAGCTGTGTACTGTTATTGTTGTGCTAGGCAACCCCTGCTGTAATAGTCCTTAGCTACAAGCTGTTGCACATTCAAAGACTAAATAAAGACTGATAAGCAGCTTTTTTTTAAGAAAAAGATCAAAGTAAGATGTGGGAAGGCTGAACCCAAATACTTCCATATCATTTAGGGAATATGTCTTACATTTATTCCCTTGTGAGGGATCCTTAACCCAACACAGACCTTTCAAAATCAAAGTCATGAATTGCCTTAGTGTGACAAGCACTAATAATTACATTGTTGGGTGATGTTAATGTCACGCTCACAGCTTTTAACAATTGCCTGATATGTGGAGGCTGGGCAGTCCTGACAGATGGGGTGAGGAGCTTCTTTGATGCATGCCACCAAGGTGATGTCATGATGCAGGCAGATGAAAGCGTTTCCTGTGATGTTTTTAAAACTAATTATCTCATTAATAACTGCCAGCTTTCACAACTAAGACAGGTACAGATGAGAACAACTCAACTTGGAGCTAAAGCAAGAGACCATTTTTCTTTAGTATCACGTGATGTTTTGGGTGTGGCTGTAATTTCACTCAGTTCCTACAGTATGGAAATTATGAAAAGCAAGTGTCCTGCAAGCACTGTAAAACAGTGAACACACATTCAGTGTTTATTTTATTTTCAAGTAAAAGCACGAAACTCCCTTCTACATAACTGGAGTATTCAAACAGTCGCTTTTCTGTGAAGACGTGACCGCTAGGAACAAAGTGTTCACCGGCAGTTTGAGGGAAAAAGCGTGTGTTGCTTCCACCAACACACTTATTTCCATGTAAAGCAAATAAATGGGTGGAGATGGATTAGCCTTAGCTCACTCCTCCCATGTCTGATGAGGAAACTATTAATACTCACAGTAATGCTATATGCATTACAGAAGGAGGTGTAAATTATGGTAAAAACACTGGAGAGTTTTTTTAATAGCTGCCTTAAACTGCCAGGGCAGGTGGTTTGTTACACAGAATCATCAGTGAAGTTGCTGTGAGAAACTGAAATGGACAGGTGTGTTTTTAATAGAGTACTTTGCAGGTGATTGGACAAACCATCTGTCAGTCATCATCCATTATAAGCTATATTTGTCAGATGGTCTAATCAGGGAGAAAACACTCTGATATTTAGCAAGTATTAGCATGTAGGTAGAACAGTTTTAGATGGTAAACATTTTAATATCTATCACTTTTTATATTTTTTACAGCATTATTAGAACTACAGTTAATATTGTTTATGGCTCTCTATACTTTTTATTGTCATGTCAGTTGTGTGAGGTGTATTTTATTATTGGTACAGCGTAGATGTTGCACTTTTAATTTCATTGTATGCCATTATGATGACAGTAAAGGCGTATGTTGTCTTATTTTATAGAATCAAACTACATGCAGTTAGTCACAAATACATAGCTTATTTTGTGACTGTTTAAGGAAAGTATAAGTTTTTCAGGTTGAAGTTTTAAAAAAAAAATGACAATGGACTCATTGCTGATAGCAAATAGTTTTGTCCCATTGCCCAGCTTTAGTATGCACACTGGTGAAAGGCCTTACACATTGTATTAAAATCACGTGAGCAAGAAGAGTTGAATTTTTCTTAAATGCACCTGGAATCCAAAAGTAGTTTCACAGAGTAACAAAGTCAGAATGCAAAAAAGGAAAGTGTGTACATTTATCTCCAACTGGGATGAGTTAAAGTGATTCTCAACAAAGGTCAGATGCCAGATATTCAGTGCGAGAGAGGGTCAGGTTCAAAAGTACACCAGAGGTCAAATCAAAGCCAGCAATATGTCTGGTGAGGTTATCTCTTTCTTCTTTGGAGCTGGATCACATTTCCATGCACTGTTACATGTCATAGGAGCACGTGCAGGCACGTGGGGCACCAGACTCTTCAGTGTTTGTGTGATAATGAGGGTCTGCTGTATGTGGATGGCTTAAATACAAAGTCAAAGCCATGATAGAGAAATGCTTTCTGTGGTTTCATTTTCCTGAAAATGGAATAATCCTGAGTGGCACATGTGCTGTACTTTCCATTTTCTCCAGTACCACCCAATGACTCATGAAATTATGAGACTCCATGAAACAAGCATTTTTTGTAATTCACATAAGGATCCATGTTCTTCCTCAAACTGTCATGCAGCAATACTTTTTCAATGAACTGTGTAATTGGTACAAGAAATATACTGAAAACATTTTTAGTATTTTAGAGGTGACATGATAATGGTATCATCCTACTGCCAGACGTTTGCAGTCCATGCAGAGAGGACGGTGACTTTAGGTGACTTTTTTGTGCTTCCAGGAGGTGGCCATTCCAAAAACCAAGGCTGCTGTTCATTTCCTGAAGTTGGATATAACAATCACATCTGGACATACAAGCTGAGGTATCAGCCTGAATATGGAATTTATCTAAAGACAATCTCTTGAGCTTTAAGTTTGAATATTTGGCTAAAATATAGGCTTCATTCATCCAAAGCAAAATGCTGAGTAAACACCCAGTGTTTGCTTGAGGATGATCGAGTTCAGTCTGGCTGCACTGACCTCACTGACAGTTTGAGGGTGGTAAAGCAGTAATTTCCTCATGTATGTTATTTCTACAAACATACCTATACACATAAAAGGTCTTTCACTGAGGTAGAGATTCCCATGATAAACTATTATTATTAATGTTTGAATATATTTGTTCATTCACACATTTGTGGAGTAAATACATTTTACATTGCCAATCACGGCCATTATTCCCACTCTGTCACAAAAGCATTAAACACTTTGTATGGCATAATAGAAGGTGGGCTGATATTTGTCAGTGGTGATGTCTTACTGACACAGCTAAGCATCCCTTGTTGATCACATTATTGCATCACATTTGTATTTCTTTATTTTAGCCGCATGTTCAGTTTTTATTCATTTCTACTGTTAAGTGCTGATATTTCTGTGCTAATCTCACAATTTGGTAGAAGTTCATGCTGAATTGTTTGTGTATGGTTTTGTATAAAAAGCAGGAGATAAGAATTGGAGTTAAAATTAAAATAAATTATTATTATTAAATTATGCTGACATTTATCTGTTTCTAGTAATGTGTGGTCTGGGTACAATGGTACAGCCTGGATTCGTTCTTCCTGATGAGGAGGGCTATAAAAGCTGTCAAGGAGAATTCCTTGCAGAGGTGTGTGCATGATATCTTGAGGTGTTTTGACTTTAGTTAAATGTTTCTTATTCCACCATGGTAACACTGTAAATAAATCACATCAAATGAAACAACTTGCAGCTGCCTCCTACACAGCTTCTAGCAGCTTTGATTGGGTTTTTCACATCCTAACCTTCATCAGCACATGAACCTACTTATGCTACTAAGTTAGGCTATCATAATTTCCACTTGAATAATATGTTGAACTGTAGTTATAATAATGTTAAAACGTTACTATATAATTGATGTGGCAGCACACACAAACAAAACAAAACTCACAACCTCAAACAAATGAACTTTTTATTGTGGACTCCTGTGTGAATCAGAAGTGACATGGTTTGGTCAGGACTTTCTGTAAACACTGTATGACTGCAAACACTGGAGCTGCTATTTCCATTAGGCAGTAGATACAGAACACTGTGGGGCAGCTTTAATGCTGACAGATGCACCAGATGTGTGTGTGTGAGTGAGCTTGTGTGGGTAGGACCCCCGCTGTGCCCCCCTGGAGGTGAGAGCAGTACTTCACAGCCTAATTTAAACTGCTTTCGGATGACATTGGTAAGAAGAACAGAGTGTAGACTGAAAGAGAAACTTATCTCACTCTTAAAAATTTGTGTTAATATTTCACTGTTGTATACACTTTGCATACAGTGCAAATGTGTGCAGTTGTGTTTCCTTGTGCTTGAAACTAGTTGAGTGTGAGTGTTTTCCAGTTCGAGCTAGGTTTGAGCTATCAAACTGTTAGTGAAGTGAGGTCTTTTTGTCCAGAGTCAGGCTTGGCTTGTTTGAAAATAAACAGAAAGGACTGGAAAAGAAAAAGTTGTCGTGTCACCATTGTCAGGTTGATTTGCACTAATGGCTCTGATGCATAATACACGTGTTAGTGAGATAAGATACAATGAAGTTAACTTTTGGTGCATATTTTGTGTTTATTTCATGTTATGGGATTTTTGTTGATGTGTTTGCGAGGCGTTGCTATGGGACAAGCTTAGACACAAGGCCAAAAACTATTTACAGGATGTTTCCTCTGTAGGGATAAACCAAGCCCAATCATTCATCTGCCCAAAAAACATTATACTCTGATGTTGAACTGTTGTACTGTGATAGTCTACTTTATTCTACCTCTCATCTAAAAAATAGCCAAATATGAATTCATAGTTTGAAGCACGGCTTTAAGTCCAGACACCTTGCTTCAATCTTCTCTACAAATTATGATCTGGATGACTGAGAATCTTCATCAATCAAATATGAATTAGGTCTAAATGGAACTAGCAAGACATGATTCTCATGTGTTGTGTGGCAAAATTCAGTGTAAAAGTGACGCAGTATAAATGGTTTTTAGGATGTAAAATGCAGATTGATAATTATGTGAATCATGTATAGCTCCCGTCCTTTACCAAGAAATTATTGACATTGGTCATGCCAAGTATTCTAAATACACATCCTTTATATGAAGTCATAGCAAATGTTTTATAAAGATATCAACATGAGCACATCTTATTGTGACTTTGTGCAATAAGTTCACACAGTCTGTGAGGTCAATAAGAAATAGTGGAATTTGGAAAACCGAAGCTAAATAGGAAGCAGATAGGCCAAACAGCTGGCCAAGAGGGGAAAAAAGCAAAAGGAAAAAAAAATGTTTTAGGCCCACAAGGAGCTCTAAAATGGAAATGTGTTGCACACATGAGGAGCACAGCTGCATACCATCCTTCGCGGACTCCATTTCCTTTGATTTTCCCTATTTCCCTTAACTCTTATCAGGAGTAAACACCAATATTGTAGAATGACACCAGGCAGCCCAGATGATCCACACTGGTGGACATAACACTGACATGGCCTTTCATTTTCACACCTGGATTTTCATGGTCTGGTCTGGCAGATTTTAGCGGACACTGTAAAACTGTGAATAAGTTTACTGTTGGGTTTAGCACCATAACATCTTTATCTTTATGCCGCTGATTGGTCAGCTGTCAGTAAGGCAATATATGTTGTCAAATATTTTATTATAATATTAACCTGGCAAAGACTGTGGTCAGACTTTGATTGAAAACATCAAAGCTCAGGCAAAAATGTTGCTTCTTCTTCCTCTGCTAGTCTGGAGGCCAAACCAAACAATGTTATGTCATCGTCCTGAGCTCAGATATCATCACCGGCATTTTGGTGAAAGCTCCAAGTTGCACAGTTTAAAGTGTTTCAAAGCAAATGAGGACACAAAATCTACAGTTCTGTATGAGACACTGTGCTGCAGAGAGCTCACTTCTAATGATGAAGCTGAAATAGTTTAGTTTTAGCTTAAGGTTGGAGGGGCTTAGTTGTAGTATATCTAGTGCATTTTATCCCCCTCCTACATTAACACACTTAGCACTGGAACCCTCTGTGTAGAGGTTGGTGTCTTGAATGATCACAAAAAATGGTCCACAGCAAAGATGATATCATCATCTGTCAGAATAGGTCTCACTTCATCTCAGAGAAGTAGATGGTGACAAATCGGTTGAACGTGGGATGTTGGATAAGTTCAAATTCCTTTCTCTGGATCACGTCAGAGGTGTCCGGCGTGGTGATTAGAACTCGACCGATTATCGGCCAATATGAGCTTTTGCCAATCTATCATTATTGGCTGTAGTGCCGCAGATGAATATAAAGTTTTAAAACAGCAAGATTGTGGGGAAAAACATTGTTTAACCATGTTGTGGATGTTGAAGTTGCGTAATTTGTCCACTAGAGGGCCATCTAAAACTACCTGTGAGGCCAGCTGCTCGACTTCCATTCGCTGGGTAGCAGAACACAAGCCAGTAAAGGCTGCATAGACTTTCTCCCAGTTAGCTTCTGCTAGCTGCGGCCAGCAGCCTGCCATGGCTTAGCATGTGCTAGCTCTCGGCCTAGCCTCAATGGTGTTCCACTCTCCAGCCGATCACCTACAGTTAGCACAACTAATCCCAAGGTGAGTTGATGGAGACCCATACTGTTACGGCCGGTGGCCGTTTTGAAGTAAAGCATGTGTGGACACTGTGTTCGCTCTCTCTCTCTCTCTCTCTCTCTCTCTCTCTCTCTCTCTCTCTCTCTCTCTCGCAGCGGAAGGGCGTCGGAGGGCGAGCGACCGGGCAGCCAATCAGGGCACGGGGCACTTTATTTGAAATCGGAGCAGATGGAGCTGAAGGCGGCGGCTGGATGAGTTGTTCGGTCTGTTGTGAGCCGCCCGTGGTTGCCGATCGTATGGGCCCGTGTCTATGTCTGTGTACGTTGTGGAGCTGAAGGCTGCAACTACTGAGAGTAGTGTGGTATTTTTGTTGGGTGTTGTTTTTGCGGGGCTTGCTACCTGTCGTTTTCTTTTACAGAAGGGTGGTTGGGTTTTTCTGTTACTGTTATTTTCTTTGTTTTAATTCGTTTTGTGTTGTCGCTGGTGCTGTTTTTGGCCCAGTTGTTTTTCGTTGTAAACTGTGAGTTCTCCCTGGAGCCTGCGTGCCCGGAGGTATTATTTGTGTTCGGGGATATTTGAGTAAATAACTTCCGTAACCTTTAACATCTGGGTTTTGTATTACTTCCCTTTTCCCTCGTCGAGCCGGGTCGTAATATAAGTGGGGGCTCGTCCGGGATACTTTAAATTCTTATCCCGTATCACGGAAGTTATTGGCTCATTTTTCCTTAAAGTGAAAAGAAAAAAAAGAGAAAAAAAAATGTCACGGTTTAATTTAGCGGCTTTTGTTGCTGAGCCCTCCTTCCGCGTAATTGACCTCTGCCGTAAGGACGACTTGCTGGAGATCGCCGCACATTATGGGGTTGAAGTGAGGGGCCGGTTAAAGAGGGAGATTAAGGCTGCGGTATTGGAACGCTTAGAGGCGTTAGAGATGCTAGTACGGCCGGTACCGCGGGTGGCGTCTGAGCCAGACGCTGGCACCCTGAGTGATGGGAGTGTCCGCAAGGAAGAGCCGGCTTCTGCAGGCGCTGCTGCGTCATCCCTCTCGCAGGAGGAAAGGGCTACGATTGAGGCACGGCCGAAAACGCCTGTGACGCTGCCAAGGTATGATCCGCTATCCTCAGCAGGTACTGGTCCAAGTGAGGAGGCGAGGCTCAAAGTCCGCCTCACCCGGCTACAGCTGGAGCGTCAAGAAAGGCAGGAGAACCGGCAATTCCAGTTAGAGATCAGACGCCTTGAAATTGAGGCTGATAAAGCCATAAGGCTGCGGCAGCTCGAGCTGGAGTCTCAGAAGGCAGGCTACAGGGGTGCAGAATCGCCAGTGGGGGGTGCCGGTAGCTCCTCTGACTCCTCACGTTCAACATTCGACATTAGCAAACATATTGCCTTGGTTCCTGTGTTCAAAGAGACAGAGGTGGATTCCTATTTCTGTGCGTTTGAGCGCATCGCCTCTGCACTGCGGTGGCCCCACGAGTTTTGGCCCCTCCTCCTCCAGTGTAAATTGCATGGCAAAGCCCAGGAGGCGGTTGCCGCGCTCCCGGTAGAGAGTAGCCTGGAGTATGAGGCAGTAAAAGCGGCTGTGCTGCGTGCGTTTGAGTTGGTACCGGAGGCTTATCGACAGAGGTTCCGGAATCATAGGAAAGCCCCGACACAGACATTTAGCGACTTCGCGAGGGAAAAGGGAACCCTATTTGATAAGTGGTTAAATGCATGTAAAGTGTCTGATTTTGTTTCGTTGAGGGAGCTTTTGTTGTTAGAGGAATTTAAAAGGTGTCTGCCAGATCGCCTTGTGGTGTACCTTAATGAACAAAAAGCTGAGTCATTATCTGCCGCTGCAGTGCTCGCTGATGAATTTATGCTCACCCATAAAACTACATTTCCTTCTGGGATGGCAGACAGGTCACGTCAGACGCCAGCTGTATCAAATCAGCAGGCTGGTTTAAAAAGGGAAAACCGGGAGTGCTATTTCTGTAAGAAAGCTGGTCATGTCATCGCTAATTGTCAGTTGTTGCAGCGAAAAATGCAGCAGCATGGGCAGAGCGCCCCGACGCCAAAGGGTGTTGGAGTGGTGGGGGTTAAGGCGTCAGATGCAGTAGATGGTGGCACGGACCAAGCCGACTCCTGTTTTGAGCCTTTTATTTTTGATGGGTTGGTGTCACTGACCGGTAGAGCTCAGGATCAGCGTCCTGTGCGGGTATTGAGGGACACCGGGGGTTCACGATCGGTGATTTTAGCTTCGGCACTGCCTTTTACTGAGCAATCGGACTGTGGCTATAGCTCTGTGCTGAGGGGAATTGAAATGGGGTTTGTACCACGACCGGTTCATCAAGTGCATATTCAATCGGATTTAGTCACTGGTTTCTTCCCTGTCGCCGTGTGTGCTGAACTGCCAATTGATGGGATCACACTCCTTATGGGAAATGATATCGCGGGTGGGAGAGTTTTTCCTTCCCTGGAGGTGTTACAGTCCCCACAGAACAAGGAAAGGTATGAAAAGCGGGGTTCTTTAAGCTGCAAAGTTTACCCTGCCTGTGCCGTTACGCGGGCTCAGGCCCGAAAAGCTGCTGATGCTGAGAGCGAACCAGCAGAGATATTAGCGGACAGTGTGCTTAAGAGCGTTTTTGCTGAGTCACCTGAGGGCGGGGACCCAGTAGAGAGGGATGGGGAGCCGCCGGGAGGCGGCGCGGAGGAACTGAAGCGCACTGGCATCCCTGAAGCGTGGTGCGGGGAGGACGGGGGTCTGTCAGTAAACCGCAAAGAGTTAGCGGCTGCTCAAAAGTCTGATCCCTCGCTCTCTAAATGCTTTAAAGGAGCAGTGAATGTAAAGCAGGCGAGGCTAGAGGGAGTTAAATACTTTATCGACAATGATGTGTTGATGCGTAAATGGTCTGCGATTACAGCTATGAAGAGGGAGGGGGAGGCTGTGTAT
The DNA here is from genome assembly GCF_900634625.1 of Parambassis ranga. Classification (NCBI taxonomy): domain Eukaryota; kingdom Metazoa; phylum Chordata; class Actinopteri; family Ambassidae; genus Parambassis; species Parambassis ranga. The sequence goes on from NC_041041.1 coordinate 16,131,408, forward strand.
CAGGTTGTTGTTCCTTCCGTATACCGTCAGCAGGTTCTGTCAGTGGCACATGAAAGTCAGTGGGCGGGACACCTGGGCATCACAAAAACGTATCAGCTTTTGCTCCGTCATTTCTTCTGGCCGGGTATGAAGTCGGATGTCGTCAGATATTGTCAGACTTGTCACACATGTCAAATCGTTGGGAAGCCAAACCAGCCTATCCCACCAGCTCCCTTGTGTCCTATACCTGTTATGGGAGAGCCGTTTGAGCGCATCATCGTAGATTGTGTGGGGCCTCTGCCTCGTACGAAAGGTGGAAATAGATACATTCTTACCATCATGTGTGCCGCCACTCGTTTTCCTGAAGCTGTCCCTCTGCGGACGATCACAGCTAAGTCCGTGGTGAAAGGCTTGATTAAATTCTTCTCCACGTTTGGGCTCCCACGGGAAATACAGTCCGATCAGGGAACGAATTTTACGTCTAAGGTTTTTCGGGATGTGCTTAAGCTGCTGGCCGTGCACCATGTGAAGTCCAGTGCTTATCATCCAGAGTCACAGGGCGCGCTGGAAAGGTGGCATCAAACGCTGAAATCCATGCTACGAAAATATTGTCTGGAGACTGGAAAGAGCTGGGATGAGGGGCTTCCTTTTATGTTGCTAGCAGCCAGAGAAGCTGTTCAGGAATCCTTAGGGTTTAGCCCGGCCGAACTCGTCTTCAGTCACACTCCGCGGGGCCCGCTTAAGCTTTTGCAGGACCGGTTCCTGGCAACGGGGCATGCTTCTGAGAGAAGTGTGGCAAAATTTGTCAGTCAATTCCGTGAGCGCTTGCACAGGGCGAATGTCATTGCACGGGAAAATTTATCTAGGAGCCAGCTGGCGATGAAGCGTCGCCACGACCGCGCTGCCGTTATTCGTAAGTTTGGGAAGGGGGACAAGGTACTAGCGCTACTACCTGTGTCTAGCTCGGCACTCACAGCAAAATTTTCTGGTCCATATGAAATTCGAGAACGTGTTAGTGACACTGACTATTTGGTTGATACCCCTGAGAGGAAGCGAAAGGCACGCGTGTGTCATATCAACATGCTGAAAGAGTATTCGTCACGTGGTGAGCCGAAACCGCGGGTGAAGGGAGCTGCCCCTGCTGTCATGTCTGTCGTGGACAGCTCCGCTGTGATAGGACGGGGCGGGGATGTGGCGCCTCTAGAGGATGATGGGTTGAATACCTCTCGGTTGGCCCAGCCGAGCCCGCGGTTGCCTAATTCTGAGATGCTGGAGGTGTTCCCATCTCAGCTGGCTCACCTGTCAGCTGAGGAGAGAGCTCAGCTGGTCAGCTTGGTCAAAGAGTTTGACTGTCTATTTGGTGACACCCCGACCCTTACCACTGTACTGAAACATGACATCAATGTGGGGGGGGCAGCACCTGTTAAACAACATGCATACAGGTTAAACCCAGTGAAGCGAGAGCTAATGAGGGGTGAAACTGACTATCTGTTGCAGCACGGCTTGGCTGTGCCTAGTCACAGCCCGTGGAGTTCACCATGCTCGTTGGTCGTTAAATCAGACGGTACGCCTCGTTTTGTCACGGATTACAGAAGGGTGAACGCTGTGACCGTGACCGACTCATATCCACTGCCGCGCATGGAGGACTGCGTGGATAATGTAGGGTCAGCAAACTATGTTACTAAGTTGGACCTGCTTAAAGGTTACTGGCAGGTGCCCCTTACCGAACGTGCCTCCGACATCTCGGCGTTTGTCACTCCGGACCAGTTTCTGCAATACAGGGTGATGGCATTCGGCATGTGCAACGCTCCGGCCACCTTCCAGCGGTTGGTTAATGCAGTTTTAGCCCAGGTGCCAAATTGCAGTGCGTACCTGGATGACTTGGTGATCTATACAGCCAGCTGGGAGGAGCATATGGAGGTATTGAGGCAGGTTTTCACACGTTTATCGCAGGCCTCTTTAACGCTAAATCTGGCGAAGGGTGAATTTGGTAAAGGCAGGGTCACCTACTTAGGGAAACAGGTGGGGGGTGGACAGGTGCGACCGGTGGAAGCTAAGGTTTCTGCGATTCTCGAGTTCCCTGTCCCCACTACCAGGAGAGCACTTCGTAGGTTCCTGGGGATGGCCGGGTACTATAGGAGTTTTTGCCGTAACTTTGCGACCGTGGCTCAGCCGTTAACAAATCTCCTTAGGCCTTCTGTTGACTTCTTGTGGAACTCTGACTGTCAGCATTCATTTGATAGTGTGAAACTTCTTCTCTGTCACTCCCCAGTGCTCGCCGCACCTGAGCTGCGTAGACCGTTCAAGCTGGAAGTGGATGCCAGCGCAGTTGGGGCGGGAGCTGTGTTACTACAGGAGGATGGTGAGGGTATCGATCACCCAGTGTGTTACTTTTCGAAGAAGTTCCTGAAATATCAGCTCCCCTACTCCACAGTGGAGAAGGAAACACTAGCCTTGCTGCTCGCTTTGCAGCACTTCGAGGTGTATCTGGGGTCTAGTCCATTACCCGTAGTAGTCTTTACTGACCACAACCCACTGGTATTTCTGCAGCGGATGCGTAACCACAACCAGCGACTCATGCGATGGGCGCTGATGATGCAGGAGTATAACATTGAGGTGCACCACAGGAAGGGCTCAGATAATGTGTTAGCAGACACCTTATCCAGGGTGTATTGTCATTAAGTGATCTGGGTCTTGTTTTTTTTTCTTCTTTTTTTCTGTCTTTTCTTTTTGAATTGAGAGTATTTTCCTTTTAAGGGAGGGGGTGTTACGGCCGGTGGCCGTTTTGAAGTAAAGCATGTGTGGACACTGTGTTCGCTCTCTCTCTCTCTCTCTCTCTCTCTCTCTCTCTCTCTCGCAGCGGAAGGGCGTCGGAGGGCGAGCGACCGGGCAGCCAATCAGGGCACGGGGCACTTTATTTGAAATCGGAGCAGATGGAGCTGAAGGCGGCGGCTGGATGAGTTGTTCGGTCTGTTGTGAGCCGCCCGTGGTTGCCGATCGTATGGGCCCGTGTCTATGTCTGTGTACGTTGTGGAGCTGAAGGCTGCAACTACTGAGAGTAGTGTGGTATTTTTGTTGGGTGTTGTTTTTGCGGGGCTTGCTACCTGTCGTTTTCTTTTACAGAAGGGTGGTTGGGTTTTTCTGTTACTGTTATTTTCTTTGTTTTAATTCGTTTTGTGTTGTCGCTGGTGCTGTTTTTGGCCCAGTTGTTTTTCGTTGTAAACTGTGAGTTCTCCCTGGAGCCTGCGTGCCCGGAGGTATTATTTGTGTTCGGGGATATTTGAGTAAATAACTTCCGTAACCTTTAACATCTGGGTTTTGTATTACTTCCCTTTTCCCTCGTCGAGCCGGGTCGTAATACATACAAATCACAAATGTTGGCTCCCTGATGACGATGGTGTTCTGCTCTTCAGCTCTTTGCCTATATTTGGCTTCCGCTAGGTCTTGATGCTATTCAGCCGCTGGTTAAGCCCAGGTGAGCCGTGTCTAAGTGCTGGACCGGCAGCTTATTGATGGGCCACGCTGACAGCTAAGAGAACCAAGCAATTGGCAAATGCTCATATACTGCATGAAAAAATAAATTGAAACTTAGCTTAGCACGCACATACACACACACAAGGAGTGGTGATGGTTAATGGTCTTCTTAGGACAGAGGTTGTCTTCTATGCTCTCAGCAGATAACAACAAGAAAGCAACTTGGAGGAGAATGCAAATGTGTTTTTGTGAAGTTGGTGATCTTGACAACAGCCTATTTATGAAAACCACATCATGTAAAGCCCTTCCTGCAGCACTATGGTATACAGTAATCAGCAGAACAAAACAGTAAAAATTAAAGCCATTATTGAAAATAAAGGTTTAATATGTCTCTTGTCTGGGATTTTATTTGGACTAGAGGAACAAGTCATCTCTGTCCAATCGCCATTACTCAATTACTTCTCTTTGAAATGTGTTCACATGGCTCCACAGTTGTTTTTTTAACAAGCCGCTTTGAGCTCAGTAACATGGCTAGTCACATGATGTGCACATATTTCCATACCCATTTTGGTTTTGGAAAGGCATTTTGGAATATTCCTCCCTTAATTTTCCCATGGCCAACCTCAGGCTGCTGTTACAACTCTTCCTACATGACGACGGAGGAGTAACTGACCACACCTTCTCCCCACACCACCCACCCATTCTCACTGGGAGGTAGGCTCAAAAACAGGGCCTGTTACAGCCATTTGGTCATCAGATTTTGCTTACAAGTTCTAATGTGGGTTGTCTATGTTCTGAAGAGTTGAGAGGAAAGACAAAACTCATGGTCTTGATAACTCAAGGGTATTGTGTGTTTTTGAAAACAGCTTTTAGCAAATGTCTATTCTGCAAAAAAACAGCTTCTCTGGCTCCCACTTTTCCCCACAAAAAAGAGGCAGCCACTGAATGTCTTTCCAACACTTAACTGTTGCTGTAACTTGCTTATGATGTATCACATCTCCCTCTTGCTCTGCCAAGTACAGCCACATAGTCCCCCCCCTCCTCCTCTGGTGACTCACAATCTGACTGAACAATGCCCACCATTCAACTCTCAATGGTTGTCTTTAATTGACAGCTGGAATGTATTAATGCTGTAGCCAGTAGCCATGGCTACTCCACAATAAATCACAGATGTATACATTCATGAATGAAAATGCACATCAGGGGGATTGAAGATGGAAACGTGGTGGCGCTCTGTCTCTCATCGTCCTCAGCTGCCCTGAAAAGGCCCTTAAGGATTTGCAGATGTTTAGGAGCTGACTCACGATACCGTCGCCTTTTCCACCCTTGGCCCATGAGTGGTATTTACCTTGAGAAGTTATAATTTCCATGATTTGGTTAAATGAGTTGGATTGCTTGACATGTGGGAATAATTTGTGCTCATCAGGCTTTCTTCACTCATCACTCATAATGTGAAACAAAGTGTTGAAACAGATAACAAGTGGGTGCTGACATGTTTCAAGTTGATAGTTATGCAAATTTGAGGCACTTCCGTGTCATTTTGTGAATGTACAAAACGTGCTGTTTTCCGCTTTGAATCAATCTTGTAGCAGCAGCAATAGTGAGCCAGCTGTTTGCAGTTAGATAAAGTTTACAGCCCAACATGAATAAGATTAAAAGAGCCTCCATGTAACTGACATCTTACAATCTGTACCATGTAACCATGAAAAGCCATGTAGCAGTGTGGTAGAAGAGACAAAGCCAAATACCTGACAAGGTATCATAGGTTCACTTAGGGGAGCAGTTGTTACGTAATAGTACAGGCACGACAAATGCTTCAACATGGGAGTAAAGCAAACACCACTTTGAAAGGATAAGTTGCTATATTTCAGTGCCGTTCTTGCATTTCCACCAAATGTAAGACAGTACAGCCACTTCAGGATGCTGTTTAAACTGCAGGTCAGAAGGCCATAGATCAATTTGGATAATCGGAGTTCAGTTATAGAACCTTGGACACGTTTCCTCTTATAAATGAATTATCCTAATTGTGCTGCTTAGACATGTCAGTACACATCAATTAGCCAGTCAGTCTTGCAGTGTATTTTCATTGCGCTCCTCTAGTTCATCCCAGATGGATTCTGTCACTGTTAAAAATAATCTGCATTTCTCCCTCTGAGCTAGAGGAAGAGCTGGGGGAGAGATCCAATTTCTGCATTTTTCTTAAGATGTTAGTTTCAAAGTTTCTTTTTTTACCTGTTTATACCTAAATCATATAAACCCTACCCTGCCCATACTTTAAAGTATAATGCAACATTGAACACACAGCTAACACATTTTAACATAAATCTGCTGCCACTCTGTAAGACATGAGACCTTTTTCTTCCAATTATTGCAATCCCTTACCATTTTATTTAAGCAACACACAACCTGGTCACTGTTAAAGATGTTTGTCCATGATCATTTTCCCAGATAAATTGGAAAGAACGTAATGCTGCGCACAGCTGTTGCCCCCAGTAATTCAGTGTTTTTGGAGAGTGCATCAGTGGGAACAGCTGACCCTGAGGATGCTCTGTGATACAGAGGGAACTTTTTACATTTTTTAACCAACAAGCACAATGCTGTCTTATTGGAAGGCTTATTAAAAAACACCTTTTCATAGGTAAATACGATGCTCACTGAGTCCTTGCCAACCCAACCTAAATACCAATATTTTTGCCCCACAGGTTGTTATTTTCCCTGCCACAAACAGGATATGATGGACACTATAAGTGAAGCAGCACTGGCTCACAGGGCTTTCAGCCAGTACATTTTAATTTTATCCTCATGTGGCACCATTTCTTTGAGTTTCCCTTTTAGACTTCAGTTTCGTTTTCACTCACTGCTGACCTTGCTTGTAAGCTGCATTTTTTTTCTCGCTCTCTTTCAGTCACTGTTTGCTTAGAGTTAAGCAACCAACCTGCTTATTTTTATGAAATTTTATTAAATAAAATTTATTTTTATTTAAAACTTGTTTGATGTGAGCTAGTGGCTTAACATTTATTTAGGTAAAACAATTTGGATCGTCATGTAAATGCTAACTGAATTGTGAATTTTCATTATGTATAGACATTGCCACAGGCCTTTTCTATTCATAATGCATGTAAAGTTATTATAACTATCATGGACAAAGATGCAATGTCTTACAAAGGTCTAATGCAACATTTCAAATAAAAAGCTGAAGATGTGACTTCAGTATCTGTGCTGCTGCCAGCAGATGGCTGTAGGGTTTCTACCAAAAGGATGGCAGCATCTGTATAAAGTCTAAAGAAGTTATCTATCATACTTCGACACAACTGGGCCTTAACACCAGAGTTCCAGTCTGGGTAAGCATGCTAAAGGACAAAAGGAGGCTAGATTCAAAAAACAAAAGCAAACTTTAAGCGTACGAGCCTGTCAAGGCTAGAAATAAGGTAAAACCAAAAGTGTAAACCAAGAATGAATCAGGATGACACGAGGACAACCTCAGATATTTAAGATGTCCAAAACAGATGGCAGGGCTGGACTATAAAAATGCACTGGGAACATAAAGCAAGACAACAAGACACAATGAAGATGGAGTAGAAAAACAAAGAGGAAGGAGAACTGCAAAGTGTTCCCAGAGAGGATAGTCACAGATTATGAGTAGGTAAAAATGTGGCACATACCAATTACACTAAAGCTTTTTCAGTCGGTTTTTTTTCTCTTGGCACAAAAGTACAAAAACTTTCACACAAAAAGGAAATGAAGTGGAACCTTTAATCTATTGTATGGAACATGTGACACGGTGTAAAAAAGACCCATGTGTGCTAAAGCTGTCTTATAATAAGCCTTTGTCAGATGGTCCAAACACATTCAACATAAGAAAAAAATGCATTGACAGCCAGCAGTGCCCAGCTGGACATGTGAAAGGAAACTTTTCCAGCGAAAGCCTCCAAAGTTTTAATTCAGGGGATTCCCATAAAACTGCTAGCACTGTAGTTCCTGTTAGAGAACACACAGAGAACCTTTGAGTCTAAAATTGATATCTTTATTCCAGTCTTATTTCACTTTTAAATGAGATTCGGTAACATTAAACTGCTAAAAGCAGTCTCCACCTTTGTATTTTTTATGACAAAACCAAAAACCCCTCAGACACCAGGATGGTGCTTCTGTTGCCCTTAGAGAACACACTGTTGTGAGGGTGTGGCTCTCTGTAGCAGTCTTTGGAATAGATTTTTGGGATGTGTTTTCCTGTTGTGGCTTCATCACAGCACAGAATGCAGGATGTCTTCCGACTTTCCAATTATTACTCACGAGGAGACCCGGTGATTAAACAGGAAAACATAATCAACACGTCCCTATCAAAGGTTCTAGATGGGCCTGAGCTCATAACAAAGCAAGCAAGAAACAGAGACTTCAAAACCACAAAATAGTTTGTTGATATAATTTGTAACAGACTTCAGTTCACTGTTGCTGTTTTTTTTTTTTACCTGTTTATACCTAGATCATATAAACCCTACCCTGCCCATACTGCCCTAAAGCATTTAACACACAGCTAACACATTTGACTATATGCTGCCATTGTAAGAAATGAGACCTACACTCTGTAAGTCAACAGACTGTTGGTGGGCACTACAAGCTAAGCAGCACCTACTAGCTTTCAGCCAGTACATTTTAATTTCATCCCTATGTGGCACCATTTCTTTGAATTTCCCTTTTAGACTTCAGTTTCGTTTTCACTCACTGACCTTGCTTGTAAGCTGAATTTTTTTCACCCTCTTTCAGTCACTGTTTGCTTAGATTTAAGCAAGCAACCGGCTTATTTTTATGTTATTACTGTAAAAGCTTGTTTGATGAGGGCTAGTGGCTTAACATTTATTTAGGTAAAAATCTGGTTTGTCACACAAATGCTAAACATAATTGGGGTTGATCTTAATTATGTACATTGCCACAATGGAAACGGGCATTTTATATTCATAATGCATGTAAAATTATCATAACTATCATGGACTAAAAACTTGTAATCTCACAAGATCATTATCATATAGTTATCACTAACCATGACATCCTTAATAAAATAGAAAATAAAAGCTGTTAAAATTTCTCATTAAGATTTTTGTGTGTATGTTCAGTGTGCAGACAAGTAGGATGGGGATTTGATAAAATCATTCTTCCTGTACACACAGCCACTAGAGATTGTTCTGCATGTTGCTGTATTCAGGCATCCTTCTGTTGTGGTGTCATTTGCTTTGAAAAGTTAGCCTTTTATTGTTCCAATACAACATATAGTTGAGTGGGAGCATCTCCTTATATAAAATTTGCTGCTGGTTAAATAAAACCTGAGTTGATTATCCTAAAATAATCAGTGTGTACATGTGTGGAGCTCACCTGTGGTTGTACCTTTAGAGTGCTTATCAAATGTGTTGTTTTTGGTGGGACTTGTCATTGTAGTAACTAAAGATGATGTAAAGATATGGCATATTTTTTATTAACCATTTTTTTAAACCAAACTACAGTCTTTTTCTAAATCTGATGTTTGCCACGTGTCATAAAGGGATGGAACCAAATGTTTCATCATCGCCATCTGCCAATGGTGTGTCTGAAGTTGTGTTGCGGTTGTCCTGTAAGTCCATTGTTACTTTCCACCTCATCATGGCTGGTTATGACAAAACACTTAAACTGTAGTAGATTCACAGCATGGTAAGTTTTAATTCTAAAATAATGTATCAATTATGAAGGAAATTCCATAAAAGAAATCTAAGTAGGGAAATGACTTCCCTTCAGTGCTGTTGAAGCTCTGTGACATTACATATGTTGTTCCCAAGTTGCCTTAAATAGCTCTAGCAGGCCAGCACATTTACCAGTTGATCATGTGCTGTCCAGGATTTTTAAACACACACACTTGTTTAAATTGGGGGCTATCCAAGATAGGCAGAATTTAATGCTAACATACACAGGAAGATAACTGTAGGAGCTGACTGTGCTGAAGCCAAACCTTTGTTCCCTCATCAAAGTCAAAGTCTCTGAGGTTCCTATTGTTGCCTGGGGCGTTCTGCTATTTAGGCAATTCACTCAGCACTCAGTGCTATTCAGACTGTGTCTATATGAATGACTAAATACATCTACTGCTATATGTTTGAGTACGTATTTTTTTAACCTAACAGCAAAAAAGCAGCCGATGAATATATGGTTGAAACGGATGAGTCACAGTTTACTAAGGAGGTTCTCATTGTATACTTATAATGTGACTGAGAAGTGTAAAAGAAGTTGTTCAGATGTGCTGTGATATTGAAATAAAAGTGCCTTACACCTTCTATGGTTCATTGGCTTCATTGGTTTATTATCTTCTGTTAATTCTTAGTGTTAGTGTTGTAGGCAGGGTGAAATTCAGATAAGGCTGGTGTGACCAAGTGACGGTTAAGTGCAAAATGATTGCTAGATGAAAATAAAGTGCTCCCAAAAACGTATGTATAATAAATCTTAGTATGTATATATTTGTGTGTTTAATTGTATATTCTCCATATTATAACAAACTTATATTAACATTGGATGCAGCTTAACAAAGTCTGTTTACCATAGTCACTCCCTTTATCCTGTTGACATTGCTATGCTTCTTTGCACTTTACCACACCTACATCCATAATTTATATCATATTACCTACAGGCACTGTCAATGTCAATGTGTCTGTCAATGTGTATGTAAAAAGCACTGTCATGTCAGTATCTTGCTCCATAGTGCTACTGGTGTTCAAATACCTGAAAGGTTGTCTTTAAGGTATGCAATACACATTTAACTGAATGGTACGTTCTCTTAGACTGCTATGAATAAACATTTGCACAAATTAGAAGTTCTAAATTAGATAGTTAGATTTAAAGTTAAACAAAAGGTTGCTGAATACAAGTGTACTTCCGACTTTATTGTGTCTGTATGAAATCAAATAAATAATGTGAAGTATATGTATATATAAACTCTTAAAGGCATATCTCAGTTTGTTTAATCCACAGAAGGATGACAGGGCCTGCTGGTTGAGCAAACAAGAAAATTGGATTGCTAGACCAGTCACATGTCTCAAATCAAGTCTTTTGGAAAACATACTCTCCACAGAGAGAACAGGCCTGGGAGAGCAAATCCTTATGTTTATGAGAGGCGACTGAGATAAATAAATTAACTAAGAAAAGCCCTCTCATTCCAGTTTTCACATTCAGCCAGATTTCTTCTAATCAGCTTCTGAGCATGCATTTCTGTCGCATTTGATTAAGAGCTTCCTGTGTGATGACCGATCTTACTCTATCCAACTCTGCTTTCACATTACATTAAAGTCATTGTAATGGACTCGACACAAAACGCTTAGCAACTGTATTTGTAATTCCAAGTGTAATTGTTTGGCTTTCTTTGTGGAACCCGATCCCTCTCAGAAAGTAAGCTGACCCACCCTATGTGCTAATATAACTCTTAACAAGGGTGGAGGATTTTTTTAAAAATACCTCAAAATAAAAAAAACCCTCAAGAGCAGCTAGTTGGATATCAATAAAGAGGCACCAGGTAATATTTCATGCATCAACACTCTCCCTCCAAACATTGGTGCCATAACACATGACTGGAGACTTAAGCCTAACTGGCCCCTATTTAACCTCATGATCACTGCACTGCTTGTGAGATTAAATAATTGCTTTCACACAAATGATGATTTTACTATTGATTGGACACTGCATGTAAATCACAGAGTGTATAATGTCCAAACCTTGACTCTTTGAAGTGAAGTGAAGTGAAGGAAGGCGGAGAGGAGGCTGTCTTCCTGCCCTTTCTTCCTCCTGGTTAACTAGACATGTGATTAGCATTGCTGTCTGCTACTTAGTTTGCCCTGCAGTCAGTCTGGTCTGCTTTAAGAGGGAATACTGCCTGCAGGCTGCTCAGACAACAACAAGGTAAGTCAATGTTTGTTTCAGAGGTGTTGCTGTACTTTCATTGTGTTGTTGCTTCTTTTCATTTTAACGACCCAAACTTAACTAGGTTTCCAGCTTGTTACTGAACATACTTTTAAAAGTTTTTTGGACGCAGATAGCGTCTAGCTTTCGTTTTTGCACGTTTAATACTTCATGTTAAAGGCAAGAAAAAGTGGATTTATTTGTGCTTTATCTGAACTGTTTATGCATTAGTAAATGTCCACACCTGTTATCAAGTCAAACCTCCCTTTGCAAACACAAGCATTCCTGCAAATGTGTGCCCACTGAGTGTGTGTGTGTATCAATTTTTTCATTTTTTAAATACCATGGGCTATATAATTAAAATAGTATTGGCTAGAGGAAAGCACAAAGGAATACTTTAAAGACTTTCTTGCTTTGTTAATGTTTCCTTAAAGCTGGTTGCTTACACCCACTAAGCAAATACACCTGTGTTTACTCCTTGCCCATCAAAGTTTAAGGAACACTGGGAAAGTCATGAGCAATGCTTCATCTAGCTTACATTTTACTTTACTTCAGATTGACTGCTTGTTTCTACCGGTAGTGGCCACTTGCAGAAGCAGAAATTAGATTAGAGCTCTTTTTATACAGCTTGTGGAAAACAAGACTATTATGTGATGATCCTGAACATTCTTTTACTCCTCCCTGATTGTGTGAGTCTGCAGTGGTAATGGTTGCGGTTGGTGTGTGTGTGTGTGTGTGTGGGTCAGTCAGCTTGGGCAGAGTGACCTCATCCTCCGAAACCAATGCATTATGAAAGTGCACCATGTGAAATATTTGGCCAGGCTCCATTAAACAGAGACTTGATTAAGATGTGATGCTTGAGCCAAACCTTCCCAGAGCACAGGGCAGATGCATGTGGTATACAGGTTTTAAAACCCTAATTTAGACAAAAGTCTTTGACCTTTAATAAAATGTTGTAAGCTGTTGGACAAAACAGCAGAGAACTAAACTGATGGACACTTTGTTAGCCTTTCTTAGCATCAGTCATCTAGCATCACTACCATTAGCTTAGCTTAGCGTAGTCAGTGGAGTTCAGTCTGTAGCTGAAGACCGTCAGGTCCCTTCAGGTTCGGCTGCTGATTCAGCATCAATCCATGATCTTTTTCTCTCGTTAGCTTTAGATTTTCTCTGTAAAATGATACCTCTGATTTCTTGATTTCTTTTAACTGCAGTCATACAACAACTCTTCATTTTTTCAGATGTGTGTATGAATATTTTTGGGCCGCGTTGCAATACAATGCTGCTAAACTACTGTAGCTTTAGTCAGTGTATGTATTTGCAGTTACTTCCAAATGTCGTGACGTCACATGCATGGAATCATGTGTTTGCACATTTATGCTGCGGATCTCCTGTTCTCCCATATTTCACGGGTGTCCTGCTAGATTCAGATCTCTTCAATGTGGAAGAGTGTTGATGAAACATGTTCATGTCGCTTCGATGTGACCTGGTGTTTTATTCTGACAGAACCGTGAAATTAAACCAAAACAGTGTTGGGCATTTTAAGATCTTATCATGTGGCTCAGCCACTCCTTTATTGCAGTAAAACCACAATAATGATTTTAAACCACAGGTCATGTCAGAATGGCCTTGTGTGGTTGGTAAAACTGAGATCACTGACATTGCAGCTCACAAATTATGTACAAAATTCATTCCCTGCGCTTCCATGGGTACATTTGACTTACAGGGATGCTCATGTGCAGACTTAATTCAGGAAACCTGTAGTATTTCCAACCCTGTAATGGTGCATGAACCTGTGGTGTGACCATAACTTTGCTACAGATCATGCAGAGCTAATTGCTTAAGACTGTGAGTGACCTATTTCTCAGTTTGTAGTGTTTTACATGTAAACCCCCTCTTACATCTCTCTGAAAGCTGAGCATTTATGCATTTTTTTTCATGTCAGCCTACTGTAGAGTCAGCTGGATTCAAACATCACATCCACAATGATGCCTGGTACCACTGCAGCCACGAAGCTGGATCTTTCCAAGCTGACGGATGAGGAGGCCAAGCATGTTTGGGAAGTAATCCAGAGAGATTTTGACCTGCGGAAGAAAGAGGAAGATAGACTTGGGTGAGTTAAAAAGATCAAATGAAGTATTGTGAAAGGGACAGTTCAGCCCAAAACCAAATATTCTGTTTTTCCTGTGCTCAGAGATGGAGAATTTTGGTATGGTGGAACTTTTTGAAAATAAAAATTGTCTGAAATCTCTACAACCAATTTTTAAAAGGCTGATTTAAAAAGAATGTGACCACAAAATATCATGGCTGCAATGCACAACACATTGTGGTTCAACAGATGACACTATGTCAGCAGGTCGGTCTCCAGAGAATTGGATGGTTTGCTGTTCTGTCCCAGCTCACCAGCTAGAAAATACAGGAAGACCAGACACACACTTTACTGTCTGTTTACTTAATAATTAGCACAACCATTAGAGTGGTCAGTCACTCTTTTATCCACATTTTAGCTGCTCAATTGGGGCAGTTAAGTCCATAAAGCTCTTGCACTGCCATTGCAAACTGTTGTATATACACACTTTTTATCCAGACAGTGACACTGACTTTCAGTGTAAGATAGAATTACATGTTCTGCCTTCAGATCCTGTGATGCCAGCTAATCTGTCTCTTTATTAACAGAGACAGATGATCATCCAATTTGTTTGATGTAAATTGAGCAGAAATGACACACTGTGAGGGAAAACCAGTTCTCCCCAGCCCCTAATTCACTGAGCTACTGCTCACATGTCTCCTTGGCAACAGTGACCAATGAATGGTTTAGATATCAGGAGGCGGAAGAAGAGATTTAGCGGGAATTTCCACTTGTGTGAGGATGACTGCTGCAGAGCACAAATAGAAATACACCTGCTTTATCACACACGCCCACCTCATCTTCAGGAAGCCTGTTAACATAACATTAACATTAAATTAAATTAACATTAAATGTTAACATAACATTTAAGCATGTTAACCTAACATATAGACACACAGCCACATGGCCTGGTTTTGCTTAGTCTTACTCGGTTTTAACCTTAAACACCTACACAGAATCCAATAACACAGATGTTTTCCCTTATGAAGTCTTATCAGATCTCTTCAGAAGGCTGTGTGAGTGCTCACAAGCTCCATCTTGGACTGACATATTCTATTCTGTGTAATATTTTCTGTCATCATACAATTCTCAGCATGGCTCACCTCAACTTTCACCTTACAAGGCCTGAAGAAGAAAAAGCTGTGTGAATGAGCAAGGCATCTAAGGACAACTTTACGGTCTGCCTCAATATAAAAAGCTTCATCCACTGGCTTCTTAGCTTACTTGTCTTATTAATTATTTAAAATTCGGACACACAGCCAGACAACACAGAATGATCTGTTCTCTGTTAAGCAATGCCTTTACTTGTTTACATATGCAAGATGAAAGAGTCCTTTTTACCATGATTTACTTACAGTATATTACCACTAGACCCTTGTTGTCCCCAGTCTGCATTTACAAAAATAGATTGAGTTGGATGGCACAGAGTCACACGTCAGGACAACACTGTCCTTTTTCAATTTCACCCATTTATGTTGCGTTCCCCGCCAAGGTTCTTCAACTATTTGTTTTCCATTCAGATGAGCTGTTGTCTATTGCACAGGCCGTTGTTTTGATCCAAGGCCATCTAAAAATAGATACAGATCTTGATGTGGTTTACATAATAAAACTGTCCAAGCCTAAATCTTGTAAAACCACATGTGCTGGGTCAGAGAATGAAATATTTTAGCAGTGATTTAGACTTTGTTTTGCTTTACCTAGTTTACCAAGAGAGGTAAACTAGGTAACTAGGTAAACTAGGTTTTATTTCTTAGTATAGAGGTTTTGGTATATTTGGTATAATAATGTGTTTTTAATTCTACAATATTTACATTAATTTTTTACCTTATAATTCTCATTTATTTATGTTTTTATCTTGTTTATAGTTATGTTTAGTAGTGTTTGTTAAATATTCAATGATTCATTTATGATTTCATATAAATACATATCAGTAGTTTTGCAATACTGTGAAATCTGTAATCCATTAATGTCAAAGGTTTTTTTGTTGCTGCTTACTATTGTCACTATTATAAGAGACAATTGCACCAATGTAGCATTAAAGCAGCTAAAACTATATATTAACAAGGGATCACAGGATGGCACATCTGACCTGTGATGGTCTTATAGCATCAGTTCCTGCCACAAATTAAGTGTATCTGACCATCTGTCACATTGAAAACTGATGCTACCTTTGGCATTAATAAGCATATAAGACACCTATATACCTGCATATGTGCAACACAGTAAGTGAAACTGTCTGCACCTTGCCTAAAAGTAGTTTATTGTAACTTGACAAATACTTGAATTTGCAGGGAGAAAGGAGAGACAAGCAACCTGCTGAAGCACAGGTCAGAGTGCCTGAAAGAGCAAGTTATATTACAGAGCGTTTGACATGGAGAGAAGATCACCATGTAGGGGAACACTCAGACACAGACAGCTATGAGGACCATAGTTACAAAATGAATGTCTGGCTGCTGCACTCAAATTCCTGGGCTTTGCCAGTTAAGCAAAAACTCCTCAGTACCTGCTTTTAATCAAATACAGTGCAGGGAAAGCTTTTGGGGACATTTTGAAGTGAGTTTCTTAGTAAAAGTCTTTTCAATCTAGAAAAGGAACAACGTTAAGAGGAAAATAACCACAGTTTAAGTACCTCATTAGTTAGTGTCTTACATCTTCTTATTAGTCTCTTACATTTTCAGATTCAACTATATCAGTTTGGAGATGCTTGCAGAACGTAAAAAAAGTTGCACATAACTTTTTTTCAATGTTTTAAATGGGCAAGATAAATATTTCCAGTTCTAGGTGGTTTGTGTTATGCTGAGTGTCATAGGATAAGGCCATGTACTCTTTCTCCTGGGTGTTTTAGTCGCTTTCAGGTCACCTTTTGATCTTTTTTGGTAAAGTTTTAATTAAATGAATAAAATCTCACTTAACTCAATAAACCCGCTATCTTTCCTGGACTAAACTACAGTCACATAAAGACTGTGCATAAGATAAAGGAAACAAACCTAAGATAGTGAGGGATAGCCATGGTCTAGCCAATCACATGCATTCACATTGGCTATATCGTCTTTATTAATTGATGGCAATATTGTAACACAAATCCTCAACAAGCCAGCGTTGAAAACTTTCTGTAGCTATTACCTTCATCGGTGGATGGAAAGCTACTCCTTGGACTCATGGTCTTGGTCATCTGTTGCACTTGTGTTTGCCAGCCTTGTGTCGGTGCTTGGAAAGCCTAGATGTTGCCTTCAGCACACATATGTCATCAAGATCATTGAGGAGCATCTTGTGTACCAGCTTTGAGGGATTTGATGTTTCAGAGGAGGGTGGATTTTACAGATATTACTTTTGAATCACTCTGCTAATGGCCAGCAGCTGTATCTGCAAAAGGTTATGGGATAAGTACAAAGTATCCCATTTATCCCAATGATCTAGGCTATAATTTAAAAAGCATGGCCTCAGAAAGAAAAGCTTTAATAAACAATCAGTATCTTCTTGTCCGTGCCGGGTGTTTGCCAAACTCCACCCACGCTGTGTGACATTTGGGACTTGTTATCTGAATTTTTCCTCCACACTACTGTCAGCATCTCGCAGTGCTGAGTGAGGCTGCTCCTTTCCCAACAATCAGCCCAAGCTTGCTTTAAATGTGCGGAAGAAAATTGTCTAGCTTCAAAGCAGTGAAGTCATTCACAGCACACGATTTGAGCAGCTGCCAAGACACACAATAGAAGAAATATATGTGAACAGGTTGGCTGATGGTGTTACTGCATTTATTGCAGTGTAAATTTATAATTATTAGGTGCAGACAGTGTTAAAATTTTACATTTTTTACATTTACATTACATTTTAAATTAAATTAAATTTATTTAGGTTTGATGGCCTCAGTTTTTCAGGGTGAATCATTACTCGATGAATAAAGGTAGAAACTACGATGCCAGCTAAATGTATGTACAAATGTATGCATACCTTTGTTAAGTAGTAGATTAATCCATTGTACAAAATTTTTCCTGCGGATGCATGGCAGTATTTTCTGTCTTTTCCATGTACTGTAACAAGATTGACATAATATTTATACTTGGCTGCCAAAATGAATGCCATGTGTTGCCATCCATCTGCTGACAACTATCTTCACGCATATTTTATCAGCCAACATTTTGACTCATAGAACCTCTGTATAATGTAGTGGTATAAGGTTTATTTTGTTAGCTGTAAAAACACAGTGAGTAATAATTTTGAAACACTTTAGTGGCTATTAGTTTAGCATGTTTGGAAAATGTGTTTTAGCTTCATTTCGACATGAGGGTTGGGAAAGGGTTTGCTTAGTTTAGTGCTTGAGTCCAGGGGAGACATTGCTGTCTCTCACAGTCAAGGAAGCTACCTAATCCTTGAAATGCCAATCAAAGTTCTTCATAGCATGTATGTATCCGTCATTGAAAATGTCCCATCTTGCAGCCTTATGTCCTTTTTTTGCGCACAGAGGGTTGGGAGGTAGAAGGCACGCAAGTGTCATCACTAGAACCCTTTTGTAAAGTTAAAGTTGAAAAAAAAACACACACTGGTCCCTCGAATACCAAGCAAGTCTCTTTCATAGTGTGTGGAGGACTTATACTGGGACAGTTTTAAAATTGTGCATGTGTAAGTCCCAACCTGACCTCATTACACCATCTATGTAGATGTTGCCTCATAAGCAGTCTTAAAACCTCTCTAAAGGAAGGCCTCATTCTTTGGGAGGATTCCAAGGAAGTCACAACAGTCCTCCAAAATTATTTTAGGACATCACAGCCCAGAAATGCAGCCTAGCCAACTCTTCCTTGACTTTGAGAAACTTCCAGTAAATCTAAGGCTTTCAGGGTAAAGATCCATTTATGACAGTGATCCAGTCACAAACGTAACAGGCCATCTCTACCAGCTTTTACATATATAGGCACGTGCTATCAAACAGCAAAGCGCAACTACCTAAAGTCTAAATACAATAAAAGCCATTTCTGTGCTACTCTCTGGGGCCTTAGAGTGAAATGTCATTTGTCCATTAGGAAGTTCAGTAATTTCTTTTGCTGCATGGAACAGCTGGGTTTTGTCTCTAATGTTTTTCTAATTGTAACCATATGGTCTCCTCACAAATGTATGAAAACAATATACCTGGATTGTTTCTGACCTCAGGCTAAAAACATACAGTAGATTTATTGAGACTCTCTGGAGAGAATGACGATTCAATGTGAAATGAATCTTGTACAGGCCTGGACATATGTGTGCCTGTAAACTTCCATATTATTATGTTCTTTATTTTTGCCAGGGACCTAAAGACCAAGATTGAGAGGGAAGACACTAAGAGGGAGCTGTTGGGCAACCAGACCAGCCTGACAGAGTCTCACTGTATTCGTTGTCTCGAGCCCTTCAAGTTCCTGATGAACAGCAAGCGTCAGTGCCTGGACTGCCAGCTCTACATCTGCAAGTCCTGCAGTCGCTACAACAAGAAGGAGCAGGGTTGGGTGTGCGATCCCTGTCGCATGGCCAGGTAGGATTCAAGTGTTAACCTCTTCCTAGGATTCGGGTCCTTGTCACAAGTTCATTATGCACAAATGAGTGATGGATAACATCCTTGTGGACAACACAGACACAGTTGTTTTTTGTGCTGAGTTTTAAATGCATATTATATTCTATAGGGGAAGTACAGCCGCAAATTCCTCAAAGTCACTTAAATCTATGCCTCAGTTAAAAAAAAATAAAAAATAAATATTAATAAAATAAATGATTGACTTGCAGCTATTGTTGATGTGATGTGCAGGTTTTTTCAGTTGAATTTAAGGCAGAAGTCAAGAAGTCAGACTTGAGTATCACACTCTGGAATGTGTTTTTAAGTGGGAAAGTTTTCCAGTATTTTTGGGAGCTAGTGAACAAACGTTCTTGTAAGCCTTGGCAGCTCAGCTTCGGTTTGAATATGTATGAGGCTGAAATACACCAAATACCAAAAAGACAGCAAATATTACCTATTACAGATAACTAATTTATTCCTTCAGAAGAGGTCCTTGCCTGTTACCCATACATGTGTGAAATATGTATCTCATTCGTTTTGCTAATTATCTTGACCAAAGCAACCTACACAATGTGAGAGGTTAAATGCTCGGTGCTATGTTTAAGCTTCCTTGACAACTGTTACTTTAACACGGACAGCTAAAATCTCTTGTATGTCTCAAGCTCAGAAAATTTATTACATCCAGCTCCCTCAGCTCCACATGTAACCATTATACTATTGTTTGCTCAGATGAAGCTGCATTCCGTCAAAGTTCTTTGACCGGAACTCAGCCTGTGTCTGGAAAATATCAAACTATGCATATTATGCTTGAACCGACACGTGTATTTAATGTAATGAACCTGGTCCGTGTTTGAATTCTTCATTCTTTTTCTCATTTTTTTTTCTTCCATTTCCTCTAACAGGGTCCTTAGGATTGGCACATTGGAGTGGTACCATGAGAACGTCCGTGCCCGTTTCAAGCGTTTCGGCAGTGCCAAAGTGATGCGATCGCTCTTCAAGAGGTTGAGCACACAACACAGCTGCTCTCAGAGTGACCCTGGAGGTGAGTAGACAAACTTGTAATTAGTCTTTTTGCGTTTCCCATTCCATCAAAAATGTCATGGTGACCTTTTAACAGAGTTCAACCACTCTTGGTGATTTGTATGTAGTTATAGACATCTGTAAAGCACTGTGGTTACTCTGGATAGCTGCCAGGTTGGAACATCTGTGTGACTGTCCATATCAAAGGTTACACATTCTAGTATGTTTGAGGTCAAGGTTACCATGAAAGAGGGCAACTAATTTCCATTTGCTACAATCATTTCTTTATAAGCCCTGAGAATCCGTTCCCGGTCAAAAGTTCATGCTGCCTGTCGGCCTTTGCGGATTCGAAGTCATGGAAGTCTGCTAAAGCTTACCAAGAGAAATCCCCACTAAATGAAAGACTTCACTGAGATTCAACAGCTGCATGCTGCACTGTTACTGCATGTAAAATCTATATCACTCGTGTGAATCACTTGGCTAACACCGTCTTAATGTGTGAACTGTTACAGTTCAAGAGATGAATCTTTAAGCTCATGCAGGTAGCACAGACATTATCAGATTTAACATCACAAGTTTGAAGATATCTTTAGAGAGGATGATGCAGCCTGCAGACTTCTGGCAGCCCAGTACTACTCCACTTGCCCTTTTAATTTGTCACCCATCTGTCTTCGGAGTCTTCATTTCTGTGTCTCTGACTCACCAGAACGAAGTTTCCGCTCTCCTTTTCAGATAGTATACCCCGTCATCAACGGTCTGCCAAATCTGTCACAGATTTAATCTCTTCAATCTTTCTGTTTTTCCGGGATTGACTCTTCACAGCTGTGCCGGGCTCGGTCACAGACCTGGGTCTTGGGCCTTTTGTCCTTAACTGACCAGTGCGCTTGCTGCCTCGTGGGGATACATAGCATTTAGTAAACCAGTGAAAAGTCCTGTTTATGTTTGTTGCTCTTGTTTAAAGTCTGATGCATTGAGGTTAGCAGCTTCCTCAAAAACTTTCATCTCCTTTTGAAGTTGCCAGTATCCTCTGGGCACAGCCAGAGCACATAAAATAAATGCCCTTGAAGCAGACTTTATATCAGCTTAAGCGTTATTATACATAACAGATCTCAGAGTGAGATCATAGCATCAGGAGATCAATGAATATGGTGAGTTATGAGAAGACAGCTGGGACTCCTGGTTCTGCTTATGCCGAGTCACCCTAGAGGACTTTGGGAAGCAATACAGAGTTGGTTGGATGATTTAACCCAGCGGGCCTTGTGATCATTCAGTCACATGTCTCCCACTCTGTGCCTGCACTTGAAAAACATCCAGAGTCCAGACGCAGAAAGAGGGAGGGAGAACAATATGTATGTCATATGTTTATGAGCGAACTACTTCACAACAGTGTATACAGTTGTACCCATGAACACAGACATTAATATGCATGTTAACATTAAGTTTAAAATGACAAACCACTCATCACTTGTAGAGATTCATGTGACCACTTGGATTGAAATCAGCATGCATGACTTCTTGCCCGCGGACACACACACATTCTTTTGCCATCTTTTTACTGTATGTA